>NC_142053.1:119380412-120005412 GCF_982192425.1 Myodes glareolus
CCAAAAGTTGTCCTCTGAATTCCACATGTTTGCAATGGTGTACAAATGTGTATCTCTGTGTGTGTGTGCAGGTACTCATATACTCACAAATAAATGTAATAAAAAATTCACTTTCCACAAAGATGTCAAGCACTAGGGCATTGAATATTATATTTATATTTCCAAATGAAATTTACCATTTAGAATTTTCACCATTATTTGAATCAGTGTATAATTTATACAAATTTCATCACAAAATAGCAGATGCTGGCAAGATTTATACTCAATATCCAAACCAAATAGTAAAATAAAAGTATACTCCATTCTCTAAACTGTTATAAATGAAAAATGTTTATAGCAGTACATAGCTATAATGTAATTATATGCAGTATAGAAAATGCAGTAATTAGCATTTTCCTCTTTTCTGTGTATCTGAAAATAAACCTGAGTTATTTAAATTATGGGTGTATTAAATCATATACTTCACATGTATGCTATTTGTTAATTTTTTTTTTTTTTGCGGGAATGGAGAGTGGGGTTCCAGACAAGGTTTCTCTGTGTAACCCTAGCTATTCTGGAACTAGTTCTGTAGATTAGGCTGGCCTCAAACTCACAGAGATCCCCCTGCCGTTGCCTCCTGAGTGCTGGGATTAAAGGCATGTGCCACCACCACCCGGCCATTTTTTGATTTCTTAATTTATTGTGGTTTTGTATTTTATACCCTCTGTCATTTATACAGATGTGAAAAGCAGAAGTTACTTTTGGTAAAGTCTTTTTTTGGGGGGGGCTAGGGAGTAAGGAGTCTCTTGGTTTTGGTTTTGTTTTTAATGAGGTCAGATGGATTAGAATCCTGTTTTAGTAAATCTAAAGATTTTACTTGCTCCAATATCTAAGCAGAACAACAGTTATTGTAAAACCAAAAATATTTCAAGTAGTTTAATCATACCTGGGTGTGCTGTGCAGTTAATGTAAGACTTTCCCTTTTTTTTCACTGTGGTATGTGTTTAGATCACTTGCTAGATTTCCATTTAAAAATATAATAGGTAAAACTTTTTGTATTAACCTAATATATCAGAGAAGCTCAGAGATATGAAAGAGTGTTGTATCTTATTATTGGCTAATCAAATGAGGCTATTCTGTGATTTCTCTAAAGTGCTTTAAATCCTATCATATCAAACATGTTCTTTCCAGATCTTCTTTTTGCCCTTAGAATTTTTATGTTAAGATAGACAAGCCAATTCAAGAGTATGTATTTAGGGAGAGAGGGCTAGTCCATACTCTGGGAGCACAAACTATTAATTATATTAATTCATATTTGATATTAATATAAACGACACAGTAGAAAAATAACCGGGAACTACTTATATTTAAATTGTTGTTCATCATAACTAGCCTTTTCAACTGTTGTTCAGTCACTAATTCTTTGTCACAATCTTGGGTAGCTTATGACAATCCAAAAGATAGCTATAATACTCATTGTCATTGTATATACCCTTAGACTTGTTTGAAAGAGTGCTGAATTCTAACCACTGGACCACCAGGAAGCATCAGCCCCTCATCTTATTTGGCACACATTTTAAGATGTTCTTACATTTTGCTTTTAGAAGTAAAAATATGAAAACCTTTGGTATGAATATTAAAAAAGAAAAATGGCCTTTATAAAGTAGTTACCAGTCATCTTCTAGATATAGTAGGATTGCCGTTTTTTGCTAAAATTTCTGTAAGATTTTGAAGACAATTTTATTCCAAACAATATTTTAAATTGCAAATACACTTATAGATAAGATCAGACTATCCTTGAACTCACAGAGATCCACCTGCCTGTGCCTCTGAGTGCTGGGATTAAAGGCGTGCACCACCACCTCCCTGTTTACACTATGTTTTTAATATAGTTATCTAACACACATCTAATACAGACAAAACAATATAAAGGGAAGTTAAATGGACAGGAGTTAGTAACTAATAATCAAAGGAAACACAATAATTAAGAATTCAGATCATTCTGCCAAATCAGTAGCCATGACTTGTTTTAGCCTAATTATTACATCCGTTCAGCTGACTATAATAATATCTACTTTAGGAAGCTAGAATGATAAATGAAGTAATCTTCATTGTGCCAAACATTTGTAGGTACTCTGCAAATAATTTTTGCTAGCAATAATATTAGATAATAATTACAATGTATCTCCCTATGGTTACTGTTTTCTTCTAAAATACAATCTTGGGTAGTTTTAAATATGATTGAGTTTTAAACTAATAATGTAAACCTGGTGTGGTGGCTTACAGCTGCATTACAAGCACTGTGGAGGCTGACACAGAAGAGAGGATTCATTTTAGTTCACAGTTCCAGTTACAGTCCATCATTGCGGGCAAAGTCACAGCAGCTAGAGCTTGATGGAGCTGGTAATAGCACATCCATAATTGGAAACAGTAACAAATGCATACATGTTCAGCTAGTTCTCTATGTTTCTTACAATCCAGGATCCTCTGCCCAGGCAATAATCCTACCCATAATGGGTATATCATCCCACTTCAATTAATTAATCAAGATAATCCCCCCCAAAACACACTTTAGGCCAGTATCCTAGGCGATTCTAGATTGTCAAGTTGGCAATTAACACTAACCATCACTTATGAGTAGATGTTTATCAGGGTAAATACTTTCATTGTATCCTGGGACCTTAATATCAGAAAGAGGGCAAGGAATAAGCTTTCTATGATTGTTATGTAGCTAGACTGGCCAGTGTAACTGTTGTTTATTATAACATGGTCACGGAATTAAGAATAGTGTGATATTTCATCTCATATGTAAGGACTGAGGACTTTGTAGGTAAGAAAAACAATAGATAAGTAAGTATTTGTTTCTTATCTTTGCATATTAGCTATATTGGTCTGTTTTAAATATATTATCATATTATATTTTTTAAACTTCATAAGGCTGTCTTCATTGCATCATTTAATTTTTTATCTGAAGAAATACAGTCTCAAAGATATAATTTGCTTACAAAGTCATTGTCAGCGGGGTAATTACATACATCTATCCTCATATCAGGCTCACATTTTTCCTCTGGGTATTGGTGTTAGGTGACTAATGTCTGTCTTTAGGAGCTGATAACCACAATTAAAGTGCAGTCTTGAAAAACAGATGCAAAAATCATGAGTCTCATTACAGAAGCAAATTTAGCCTGACAAGTTCTGTAGCGGAGGGAAGCAGAGCTCAGTGAGACTGAGTGAATCACCTCCTTCATGGAAAACTAATGCAGTCACCATAGAACAAGTAAAACATAGCGGAGATGGAGTATTATACCTTGCTTCCCACAAAACAGTAACTCCTTCAGTAAAGAAAAAACTGCTTATTTGATTATATATTATATGGCTCATTCAGATAAGATAAAGATATATTTGCAGTGATCAGATGTGAGCGATAGGTAAGTAGGGTTCAGGGAAAAGTTAAAAATGCTGAAATATAAATGTTCCCTACTTCAGAAGGGTTCAGAAGAAGGTAAATTTCTGACTGGTGATCAAAAGGTGAAGAAACAGATTGAGCTTGTTGAAAGTTTCGCCTGATGGAAGTAGGAAGTTCTATACAAAGGTAAACTTGATCCAGAAAGTCATGAAAAATGCAAAAAGTATTAACCAAACAAGTGATGCATCTTTCAAGGACCTTGATCATTTTCTTTAAAGTTTTCTGATCATTAAATAAAAGAATCCAGATTTTAATATTATTTAGAATAGAGTTAAATATAATTTGAATTAAACCTCAATATCAAGAGTTTCTCAGATTATCAAAATTGTTAGTTAATAATTTAGATGTGATGCATCAAATGATATAAATAATACATTAACTGTAACTTGGATTAGCCACCCAGACATATAGTTCATATATCCTTAACTTTAAAAATATAGATACCTTTGTGCATTATGTGTTCCTGGTGACCATTTGTAGAAGAATTTTCAAAAATGAAAGCCAGTTGACATTTCCTCAACTTTATGTTTTCCTCCTTAAAAAGTTATACTAGAGGCCGGACAGATGGCTCAGTGAGTCAGAGCGAGTTTAGTTTCCAGTGCGCACACTGCCTAGTTCTCAATTGCCTGTAAGCCAGATCTAGAGCCAGCTGATGGCTCTGAGGGACCGGCGCTAATGTTCGCGCAAACATGTACTAGAAAATAAAACTCTCCAGAATCATAGCAAGTGGTGATTTGTATGTTACTACAACGTGTGTTTACCATAACTTTTTTTTTTCCTCTTCCAGTGTAAAACTCTTTCTGGAGTGTGTGACCACATCATATCCCTGTCATCAGATCCTCTGGTTTCACAGTCGGCTCACCTGGAAGTGATTCAGCTGGCAAATATTAAACCAAGTGAAGGGCTGGTAAGGGATACCATGTTTTTCAAAGCCGTCATTCATCAGCACACAGCAAATGATGTGGGCAAACAGGCAGCCTCGGAATATAGAAGTCTAGGAATTTCCACAGATCCTACCCTCCTCTCCTTTCTGTTTCCAGGAGAGGTCCAGGTACAAGAGAGTGGCATGGAAACCACTTTTAAACGACAAACCAATAAAAAGATAGAAAAGGACGTGGGAATTCTGAATTATCCTATTTGAATGAGTAATCATTGATTGCAATATTTCACCAATTAAAACTCCTTATCTTAAGGAGATTTAAGAGTTTTACAACAAGCACAGTGTTACCTGTCATTCAAGTAGGTATTTTCTGGGTTTGTTTTACTTTGATTTATTCTGGTTTTAATAGATCTTTCTTCCCCTTGAGTAAGTAATTAAAGAAAAGTCACATATTTTATTTGTGGGTCCATGTGTAGTGCATGTGTGCTTGTGTATGTGTTTATGTGTGTCTGGGCAGGCATGGCTATGTATGCACATTTGGGGCCTGGATTTAATATTGAATGCCCTCCTTAATTATTCTCTCCTTTACTGAGACAAGATTATCTTTCTAAACCTAAAGCTTAATAGACTGACCAGCTCACTAGACAGCCTAGCCAGCAAGTACCCCAATACTTCCTATCTCTTCCAGCACTGGGATTACAGGCAAGTTTCACCATGTTTGACATTCTGTGTGGGTGTTGGGAACTCGAACTCAGGTCTTTATACTTACTTATCAAGTTCTTTACCCATTGAGCCATCTCCCCAGACATTATAATGTATATGAATTGCATCCCCGCCATTTTTCACATCTCTTGTTAGAATAATTGAATAAGCAACTGGATAGTTCTACTATTAGGTTAATATTCATGAAGTGTATTGATATATTTTCATTATGTTAATAGTTTGTTCAACTGGTTAAAAACATCTTAATTATAAATTTAATTCAAAGGAGAGCTTTTTAAATATAACTATAGAAAGCAATTATATAAAATTGATATGAATGAGAAAGACACAGATACACTAAGCAGAAACTGGCTGGTAAGCATTTACCACTTATTAAATGTTAATTTCATCCAGTGGTGTTATAAACCTTCTCCCCATCGATAACGATATTCTGGAGACTAGAAATCTTGGAAGCAAACATATTCTTAATGATCTCTAAGAAAATTTTAACTTTTTATGTGCTTTTTTTCACACATGTGTATGTGTTCGTATAGTTATGTTTGTGACTATTTTGTGGAGAAAGCCTTTATTAACCACCAGTGATATTTAGGTTTAAGCCATTCATGCATTCTGTGCAGTAACTTTTTTCCTGCTAGTTGACAAATTGATTCTGGGTGTCCATTGTTTCTAGGTTTTTTGTTGTTGTTGTTGCTTGTTTGTTTGTTTTAGTTTGGGTTGTTTGATTTTATAAGTGATTTCTTGAAAAGATGAAAATCAAGTATAGCATCCTGGTTACACAACATCATACTAAGTTATAAGTACTATATCTAACATTGACTTGTTTATATACCTCTTTCTAAATTTATAGGTTTATATGAAGAAACTTCTATGATTTAGAATTCTCATTACAGCATTTTCTGCTTTATCTAAAGTTTACTTTCTGTGGCTTCAACTAACATCATTAACTGCAGTCATAAAATATTAAATGGAAATTTTGGAAACAATTGAGATTGCATACTATTCTGAAGAGTGTGATTTAAATCTCATTACAACCCATCTAGGACATGAGTAATCCTTTTGTCCAGGTTAGCCGAAATGTATGATACCCACTCACTGACTACTTAATAGCTACTGAGGTTATTAAATTGACAGTCATAATACTGCAAGAGCTTGTACTCAATCAAGTCATATTCAACTTACAAATAGCCCCAACGTTTATAAATCAGATATGCTAAGATGCCATAAAATGATTCCTATAACCGATAAACTGAAAATACATGATACTTTGAGCATGATTTCAGCATATAATTGTAATTGTATTATTATTATTAATTTTTATCTCATTTCACTTATAAATAAAAATTCATTATTAGGTTGTGTAAGAAAAACAATACACACACATAGACATACTATGTTTGATATGATCCATACCCTCAGATATATCATAGACTTTTTGAACATATGAATAGGTCACTTCTTCCTGAATGTCTGTGCTCCTTTTGGTTACCTTTACCAAAGAAATTTTGTTTTTGAAGATAAAACACCCTCAAATATTTAATACTAAATACTTTCCCTTCTCCATCTCCTCTTTCAGTTATAGTCAATGAAAGATCTTAGCATAATGGGTGCAGTAGAAAATTAGGAACTAATACATTATATTAGTTTAGAATTTGCGAATCTGCATTAAAATATTTACATAAAATATGAGAGCAGTCTTAAGAATGTGGGAAAATAAAGTTAACTTTTGTGGCCTTGATTTTGTCACAAAGAAAATATAGGGGCAGGAGTAGATCATCTTTAGATGTTCTTTGCGTTTTATGACTCTGATTCTAATAGTATTGTTTGAAGAAAAGCACCTATTTTTCCCTTTTAATTGGCACTAAAATCACAGGGAACACTAAGCATGTGAAGTGAGCTAAAACTTACTTTATTGTTCATGAACTTTATGAACAATTTATTCTCTCTATGAGCAGACAGCCCTGGAGAAATTGTTTTAAAGGGAGGTCAGTCTGTATCTTCTTTTTGGAATGGACATAAAGTAGCAATAACCAAAAATTTAAATAGTTTCGAAAATGACTGTCAGAGAAAAGGAAAAAAATAGAAGTTAGGATAAGTATTAGAAGTACTTTCCTTTTGCCTTTTTTCCTCACAACCTATAGAGTAAGTATTAATTTTCTCATTTTGCAAGTAAAAACAGAACCAAAATTTTTTTGCCAGACTTTATTTTTTCAGGTTTTATTATTATTATTATTAAAAATTTTCACCTTCCTATTTTCTTCCCTCTCCCTCCACTCCCTCTCCCCCTCCCTCTCCAGTCCAAAGAGCAGTCAGGGTTCCCTACCCTGTGGGAAGTCCAAGGTCCGCCTCCCCATCCAGTTCTAGGAAGGTGAGCATCCAAACAGACTAGGTTCTCACAAAGGCAGTACATGCAGTAGAATCAAAACCCAGTGCCATTGTCCTTGGCTTCTCAGTCAGCCTTCATTGACAGCCACATTCAGAGTCCAGCTTGATCACATGCTCCATCAGTCCCAGTCCAGCTGGCTTTGGTGAGTTCCCATTAGAACAGCCCCACCATCACAGTGGGTGGGCGCACCCCTTGCGGTCCTGACTTCTTGCTCATGAAGAACCAAAAATTTTTACTGATTACCTTTCATTAAATAATAACCAGTAGAGGCATGAGGTAAATCTAAATAAAACGTATTTGGCAAGTACTTTTTTCATTATCTTATATCCAAATTAGGAATGGCTAAAGGGGAGTAAATGCAGCTTAAGAGGATAATCTTAAATTTGAGTTTGAGTTTGCCTTAAAGAACCTCATTTTTAAAGGACAGTGGACAATACTTCAACTGAGTTACTATTTTACAGAGAGAGAAATAAAAACCTAAAATATTGAGTATTAATTGAAAGAATTAAGGGTGAACTTCTCCCTTATGAGTCTTATCAAGTTTCAGAAGTTTAGAGGCTTTACATGACTATTTAAGATGCTTTTTAAAATGCACTCACTTTTAAGTAACCTTCATAGGTCATGTTTAAAATTGATCAGTTTGAGAAATTGACCAGCATTCGGTAAGTGCTTAACCATGTGATATATCTAAAAGGCAAATGCGGGGAGAGACTGCAAACAAGTGTGCTTAGTTGTAATTAAGTCATGTAATTTGCCTTTAAAAACCAGTGATTAGCAGAAAATTAAAAGACGTGGAAATGAGATCTGTTAGAACATTGAAAAGCTGAATCATAAGAGATTATGAGTTGAATAGAGGGTAGGGGCCTCAAGGCGTCATTCTAGAAGCATGGTCAGGCTTCTTCCTCTTGTGAGGTGCTTGAGCTACCTCCAAACTTATAACCTGCCTTATTGTACCATCATGACTGTAAGGCTGCTCTGACTGCTACTGCGTAACTGGCATTGGGAGATGAAGTGAAACAAACATCATTTTAGCAAACTGAGCTTGGGAAAAGGAGCTGTTAAGTCAACTCCAGAATTAAAATAAAAAAATAAGAAAGATGGTTTTAATGAAATATAAGGCCAATATTCATTGTATTTTCAGAAAAACAATGTCATTTGAATGATATGTCCTCCTGCTATTTGACGCTTTCTCAGAGAGAAGCAATAATGAGGTGTTTTTTCTGTGAACTCTTCATCATTGAAAAGATGATTGATTTGAAATTCATCCAAACAATTTGCTTCTTTTCTTTTGTTGATTTACTTTTGGGCGTTTTTTTTCTAATTGGTACTACTAAGGAGAGATTAAAGGATAAATCAATCTATTTTCCATTGTTAAAAACAGTTATGGCAAATGATTTATTGATTGGAAATAATACATAAGTAATCTTTATTCTTGTGCCATTTTAAAATCATGCTTTCTAACCCTTGGTTCATAATTATGAAATAATTTTAGAGTTGAACTCTGTATATATCTATACCCAATCCTAATCAGGATTTCACTGTTCCAGGCTGTCTTGGAACTCAATATGTAGACCAGGCTGACCTCTGTCTTCCAAATACTGGGACTGAAGGCTTGAACAACCATTTTCTGTATATAAATATTTACATTAATAATTTTCTAGTTTCTGCCATAATTACACATAAATATCTATTCCTGAATCATAGATTGTTCCCATTATTTTTTTCATCCCAGGATTTGGTTTTCTTTTCAGAACACTTTTTTTTAGTATACTAGATTTTCTTTGTAACCATAACCTTTCTAGTATCATTTAAAACTCTTGTTAAATACCAGTAATCATAATCAATACACCCAATATTGAAATATTTGTGGAAAGTAAAATAATCAACCTCTACTTATCATTATTGGAGAAAATGACTTTGAAATACATTTGTAAACTATCCAGTGTCGAACCTAGCTACACTTTCCAACTATATTATGCATGCTACATATGTGCTAAGGTTATTTTTAGACCTTTAGACTGGATTTCAACAGCTAGGAGTGTAGTGCAATGGTAGAGAGTTTTTCTATCATGAGTGAGGCTTGTGCCTTAATCCCTGGGACCACCAAAAATTAATATAGATTAATTAATGATTTTCTACTTTAATTTTGACAATATCCAAGCGTTATGTTTTAATAAGAAAAGTGCATTAACTCTGCTGGAAATAACTCCAAAAGTTTGAGGTTCAGTGATTGAGAGTGTATCTGGATTCAGATATGACACCTGACTTTACCACCTTAGACTTACTCTCGAGGCATTCTGTGCTTTAGTTTTCTTAACTCTAAAACAGTGTCAATCGAAATACACCACAAATACTTGTGGAAAATAAATGTAAGATACTTGAAACAGACCCAGGCATATTGTAATAGCTACTAGTGATGATGGAAATAGGTTGGTGGATAGATGGATGGGTGGGTGGATGTCTAGATGATAGATAGATAGATAGATAGATAGATAGATAGATAGATAGATAGATAGATAGATAGATAGATAGATAATTATGGATGAGGATTGTATTCTAGTTGAAATAATGTTTTTTATTTATTTTGCTGCCATTTCCCACTTTATTCACAATCTTTTAAAACTTTAAAAGAAAGTGTAGTATTTACCGCTTACAAATACTTTATAAGATCTTTTATTGATTTGATAATATCTTTTAAATAGCTAGGGTAGAAGAGTCAGTACCAATCATTCTCTCCTAAGATTTTTAATATTATAATATTTGCTTTCCAAGAAATAATGGGATATATATTAACTCAAAAGTGTGTATGTCATACACCCTCACCAGCATCAGGTTAAATATTACCATATTATTATAGCCAAAACTCAATAGCCAGTTTGTCAATTAATTTCCATGTATACTTCTACTTGGGCTATTATTTACTATTCTATTAAACTGTGAACTTCCGTTTAAGAAACTAGAGTTTACTGACAAACAACTTTCTTTTAAAAATTACATTCATTTCATTTTCCATTTAGAGCTTGAGGCTCGACAATTTTGTAGAACTATTACACTTTTATATATGAAATGACTTTTTAGAATAAAAGAACTACCTAGTCATTTCTTGGTCCTCCCATACAATTAACTATTCTGCTTCATTTTTCTTTTTATTCCTTTCACTGAAATCACAGGTGTATTTGGGTATCTAGATATATATAAAACATAAAATTATGAGAAAATAATATTATAGAAATTGATTTTATTACATAAATTTTAAGTGTATACGTTTCTGCAAATGGTTGATTTTTTTCGAGACAAGGTTTCTCTATAGCTTTGGAGCCTGTCCAAGCCTGTCCTGGAACTAGTTCTTGTAGACCAAACTAGCCTTAAACTCACAGAGATTCACCTGCCTCTCCCTCCAGAGTGCTGGGATTAAAGGCATGCGCCACCTTCGGCTAGTGGTTGATTATTGTTAAATTGCTTGCATATAAGATATATGAAGCTTGTATATCATAAAAATACAAAATACTGCAAAATAAAATACAGGATGCTACAATTTAACAAAACAAAATTTATGTAAGTAAGACTTTATTGATGTTTCACCTCCAGTTAATTACAGGTAGAATATCTCTTTTGATGTTTACTTTTAATTGTAAAATTATAACAGGTATAATAGGCCAATAATGTATATACAAAAAATGAATTTCCTATTATAATCTTTATTTTGCCACGCTTTGTATAGTATGGATTTTAAAAGAATCAACTATGTTCAGGGCATTGAGATACAATGCTAAATTTCGTGTCTGTAAAGCAGTTTAATTTATCAAATAGTTACTTTAGACATCCTTTAGAAACTGGAACATTCACATGGTAATTTCTTACCAATTTTAAGGCAGCATTGTTCACTCATGAATAAAATTACATTATATTATATTTGAAAATATGTCTATTGCTTCACTTTTTCTGATTCTGTCTTTTTCTTAGGGTATGTATATTAAATCCACATATGATGGCCTCCATGTAATTACTGGAACCACAGAAAATGTAAGTATTAAAACATTTTCAATTTGAGTATTTATGTGTTTCACATGATTGAGGTTAAATGTTGCTTCCAAGAACACATCTAAAAATACTTACTAAATTAGTAGATTTTAGATGCATTGGAATTTCACTCATTTTATTTACTCTAGAATAGTGGCTTAGAGAAATTCAGATGCTTTCCTTTTTAAGCCAGAGAATTATCTTTGTTAAGTACTTTCTGGTTCATGACAGGTTATTATGACAACTAAAACAATCTACTTCCATCGTCAATTAGTTTAGTTATCTTAAGAAACGTAAGAGACGTGAGAAACGTGCCATCAGTCAAGCTTTGGATACTTGCAGCATAATTCAGCTCAGTGGAATAGAGATGTAGCTGAATGGTTGTAACAGTGAGATTCATCCATTAGCCTACGTTGAGAGCTTGCTAGAAATTTAAATTCAAAGGTTCTACCACAGACGCAGAATCCTAGGAACATCCTTCCTTTATGAAAAGATTCTAACATGTGTTCTGACTATAAATTGGAAAAGATTATCATAACATACTAGGTTGTAAAACTCAAATAAGCAAGGATAATGGCATACAGAAGTGTGTAGCTATGCTCTAAAAAGAGAAATATAAATGCGTGAAATGAATCATTAACATGATTAGCATAATAGGAATTGAATATTAAAAATTTAATAATTAGCCCATATTTCTCTTTTCTTTCATAAACAGGTTAGGAACTTTGATTTTGTTCTTATTTTCTTTTAGAGATTCAGACAAATTGAATGTTTATGCTGTGTTTCTTTCAAGAATACTGTGGTGGAATTTAATTTATCTCAGTGTTTTATCAATATTTTCTTCTTTGAAATCACCATTTTCTGTAGTTAATTCACCTATTAACTCTAATTATCATTGATTTTACTTTTCTTGGTTTCTTTTTGAAAGTGAAATATCAATGAAAATCAGTAAAATGTGCGTTGTGAATTATTTCACAGTTTGAACTTGAGTAGAACGTTAAGCACTACACATTTGCCATCCTTCTCTAATTTCCTGTGCACTCAGGAGATCCTTCCTGCACTCCCTGGTCATTTAACAAGCGCATCTCATCTGTGCTGTGACCCAGGAAAGGCACTGAACACTAGAAGGATATATATGATAAACTAGTCTTGTTTTCCTTGAGAAGTACAAAGTATGTAGGGTTCAACTGTGTGAGCAAGTGTCACCACTATTTATTTGATACATGAAGGAAAAATGTAATACATATTGTCAAGTAAACCAGAGAAGAAATCACAGAAACGGTGCTTTTGTATTGTGTCATAAAGAACTGGTGGAAATGGTTCTCCCTCCATTATCTGACATTTGTGAAAATACCAGCCGAATACTGTGCTTCGTACACTTTACTTACTCGGTGAAACTTGGTAAATGGCTAAATGATAAAAGGAGCGTTTGAATCTGGTGTATGAATATGTGTATAGCAATCACATATTCATAGTTCATCCTTGATTCTTCTTTTCTCTTGATAATATTTTATTATTTTGTTACCTATGTTATTTGTAATTCCAAGTTCTAGTTCTGTGTTTAGTCTTAGTAAAGCTGGTCACTAAAGTGGGTTCAGTTATATTTTTCTTTGCTGTGCCCTCTTATTAAAAAAAATTAGTTTTGAGCCATTGGCACAAGTGACTGAAACTATTGCACTGTGATTCTAATCCGTTCAGAACTGTTACATGGCTCTGGTCTGATTGCTAATATTGCAACTACCTAAGGATATTTTCAGACCACTGATTTTTTTTTTCTAGAATAGTGTTCATATCTCAGATTAACCTACCTCCATAACAATATTTTTAGTTCATTCAATAATTTACTTTTTAAATATTATCTTGAATTTTAGCCTATGTCAAATTTTTGTAGGTTAAAACTTTTGTTCCAGTGAGGTAATATAGTATGAAGTCTTTTATGTTTTCAAAATAATTAAAAAATAGAAATGAATTTTTTTTAAGTAGCTGGCCTGAGGACATGGCTAAGTTTGGGCTAGAGTACTAACATGAGGACCTGAATGTGGATCTCCAGTACCCACGCCATAGGCAGATAGCACAGAGAACCTCTGTAAGACCAGAGCTGGGGGAGCCGACAGGTAGCTCTCTGGGGCTTGCTGACCAGTCACTATAGCTAATCCATGGGCTCTAGTTCACTTAGAGAAGCTGTCTCAAAAAGTCACCAAGAGGACTCAGCAGGTAAAGGTGTTTGCTGCTAGACCTGACAGCCTGAGTTCGAGCCCCAGAGCCAATGCAGTAAATAAAGAGAACTGACACCTTAAGGTTTTCTGCTGAGTTCCATAGCCATGGCATGGCCTCTGGATGCCTTCCCTCTCCCTTACTACACACATACTAAATAAATGTAAAGATGAAAGTTTTAAAGGGTGTGTAAAATGGATCAGTGGGTAAAGGCACTTGGTATACAGCATGATGATCAGTTTTCTGTCCCTGGAAGCTACATAGTAAAAGGAAATAACTGACTCCCCAAATTTGTTCTCTGATTGCTACACATGCCACCAAGACACATGCTTGCCCTTATACAAAATAAATAAATAAATATATTTTAAGAAGGAAGAATAAGGTGGTGAAGCAATTTGACATCAACTACCTGATGTTCACCTGTGGCCTAGATACACACACATACAAACAAACACAAACATAAAACAAAAACATAGAATAACCCAAAATGACTTTTAAAGAACATTCCATTCCTAGATCTCAAAAGTAGTGTTTTATTTTCTGGATTCTGTCACCATATTTTTTTTTCTGTTCTGTTTTTAATAAATACTACTGAGTAATATCAGAGTATAAGCAAATAATTTTAATAGATTAATATGTCTTATTATTCTATATAGACAGTCCACAAGGATATATTGCCATATAAAGATTTCTGAATTGTTAATAGGTAGTACCTAGAAAAATAATTCTATAAAATCTATTCATAAGACCTTGAGGAAAAAAAATTCTATCACAGATCTCATTTAGTTTTTTTATACATCTTAATACTTACAAATACTAAATTGCTATGTTGGTTTTATTTATTTTTGTTTTTAATTTCATATTAAGGAAACAAAGTGTTGAAATTATGTATTATAGACATGTTGATATTTTATTTTATTTAGTGTAGTTTGCCAACCAATCGTATTATAGTATATGAAACATAGAACAGCATGCTCGTGTAATTAGACACTTGGAGAGAATGTTAGGTAATACAGTCTTGACCTAAGTGCTACTTGAGTTTGAGTTTTCTGTTCTGTATTATTTAGGGTTGATTTTATTAATAGTGAAATAAATTAGCAAATTAATTATCCAACTTCAAAGTTTAATGATCATTATATGCATATACTTGAAAATAATGATTTGTTTACATTAATGAAGTTTATTTATATTAAATGGGGAGGGCAAAAGTAAAACTCAAATTATTGTGAAATATACATATATATTTTTTGCATTTTTTATTGAAAATATTTTTTCATATAGTATATTCTGATCACTGTTTCCCTCCCTCATCTCCTCACAGATCCTCCCCACATCCCCACACTTCCAACTTCACACCTTCTGTTTCTCTTAGTGCTTTTTATTTCTTCTATTTTTTTTAATTTGCCTGTTTGAAATATATTTTCAATCAAGTTACCTAGTAGTGTTTAGCAGGGTTTTCTAGATTAAGTTTGCCAAGCTTTGTAGCAATTATTATTGTCCTTTAATGCTTTCAGAAAGATGTTATTGCTTTCCAATATAAATAATCTCTGTATGACTTCCTTTTTTTTTTCAAGACAGGGTTTCTCTGTAATTTTGGAGCCTGTCCTGGAACTAGCTCTTGTAGACCTTGAACTCACAGAGATCTGCCTGTCTCTGCCTCCAGAGTGCTGGGATTAAAGGCGTGTGCCACCACTGCCCAGCTGACTTTCATTTATTTTGTCAGAATGCAAACTGTATGTTAGCTATCAGTAAACACATTATATATAATAATTACTTAAAGTTATGATTTTATTTTTAAATCTAATTAAAGAGGTGGACTGTTGTGATGTTCCCAGAGAAAGAAAAAAGCTGATAAACCTTATGTTATCATTTCTTTTATGTTAAATTCAGTCACCTGCAGATCGATGCAAGAAAATCCACGCTGGTGATGAAGTGATTCAAGTTAATCATCAGACTGTGGTATGTATAATTACCTTAAGAGTCAGTGGGAGAAACTAATTTAAAGATTTGTGAAAACTTTAAAATGATACCAGTGAAATTAAAGGCTAGTTTTTTATAAAAGATAATTGAAGAACTTTAAAAAACGTAACTCTTCCAAATTGTTTTATGGACAGTAAGACATGGATTTTTGAAGAAATGAGGAAATATTGTGGTTATAAATTTTACATTTTCCAGTATAACTTAAAAAATTTTTCATTTTTATAAATTTGTGAATTAGCTACTAGATAAATTTAATGGTTATATATGCATTTATTTATCTGTTGTAACATTGACTTATTCATTAATATGTAGAGCATTTGGTCATGATTTAAATGCACATTTTAATAAAAATTATAATCCTCAGTAGCTGATTTGGCTCTTACTTTTCTAAGAGTAACTGTAGTTTTAGTTCTAAAAATAATATGCTAAATTAAATAAGTTCACAAAGCTTTCTTGCTCGATGAGGCTCACCGATCTGTTCAGAGAAATATGGATGCCAGTGGCATTTAATGCCTATCTTAGATGTGATAGATGTTCACAGGTGTAGAAATAAATAGCATTGATTGCTGTTTATTTTATATGCCTCAAATGGTGCACTTTATTCCCCCCTTTGGCAAACATTAGGTCTGTTGCCAAAATTTGAAAATAAAATATTCTTAGATTATCACTATATTAATCCTTTTTTAAAATATGGGAATTTAAGAAATAAATATCTTGCATATAGTTTAGTAACATTAGAGTGAGTAATTCTTTCTTGTTCCTACCATTGAGCTAAATTTGCTTCTACGTGCCCTAAAGAAAGAAGAAAATTTGGGAAGACTGTTTTTCTTGAGGGTAGTTTAGAACGGCTCCAAATGATCATGAAAGTTAAAAGTGTTTCTCAGTAAGTTCATTGTCTACCTGATATAAAAGTGGATAGACTCTTTTAAAAATGAGATGTATTAGTGTGTGACTGGTACTGAACAATAGAGTGCTGGGAATGCACAAAGACTTTCTACCCTATGACATCATTTTCTCATTAGAGACAAAGTCCTGATGACATCATTTTCTCATTAGAAAAATAATTCTTTCCAATTGTCCTTTTGGAATTTCTAGACCCATAGTGTGAGAATTTGGGCAAGGGGATAAAGCAACCAACTATTCCAATACATCAGTAGCTTTTCCTTCTATCCTGTTCATATTGCTTCATTCTCTGCAAGAGATTTTAACATGTAGACCCCGTTGCATATTTTCAACATGAGTTTCTACTTGATCAAATTAAAGCTGGAAGTTAGTCTCTAGTGCAAAGGAAGATTGTTTAAAGAGCACTCTTTATGGAACAGATCTGACATTCATGAAATAAATATCAAAGTCTAAAAGTTTATAGATGAACTAATAAAATCTGCACGAATTGGTGACATTTAAATGCTGAGAATGTACATACACATTTTCATCACTGGAATAATTTAAAATTTTTGAAAACTGTATAAAAGAAGCATTGGGGAAACTTTGTTCTGGTTTTTGCTCTGAATTGTAATCATGGCTTTAAGTGGCTGATATTACTAGAGTAGCTTACCTTTTCTAGAAACAGTAACTGTAAATGAAATTTGAATATGTAACTGTAAACACAAATATCACGTCACAATAGTTTTCTGTAGTTTTAAAATCTTACTACTGCAGGTAGTGTTGTACAATAAAAAAATTTACTCATTTTCTTTATATAAATTTCATTGAAAAACTATTTTAAATATTCCCATGAGGGTTAATGAAAGATAAATTAATAACAGGAAGTTTTGAATGCCATTGTTTTATTTTTATTTGCTTATTTTTGGTTTTTCGAGACAGGGTTTCTCTGTTTATTTTTGGAACCTGTTTTGGAACTCATTCTTTAGACCAGGCTGGCCTCAAACTCACAGAGATCCACCTGCCTTTGCCTCCCAAGTGATGGGATTAAAGGTGTGTCCCACCACTTCCTGGCCCAAATGCCATTGTTTTAAATGGCTGATATGGTTCATATACTCAATAGCAGTTGACTTTCTTACCTGTCTTAACCTCTTCATGTTCAATAGATAATGTATGATTCTCCTGTGTTCTTTTATTTAAAGTTACATGTCCATTTTCATGTTGCTATATTCTTCATTATAAGCTTCTAAACTTTTTACATCAACATACTTCTGTGGCTGAGAAACTGGCTGCCAGATAGGAAGAAGAAAAAAATCATGAACATCCAAGCAAAGCAGAATGATTCTTATTCATGTCTTCCTTGCCAGTGAAGATCAACTCCTCAAAGGCTGCTGAAAACACCCCAGATTCATTCTCTCTCTCTCTCTCTCTCTCTCTCTCTCTCTCTCTCTCTCTCTCTCTCTCTCTCTCCCTCTCCCTCTCCCTCTCCCTCTCCCTCTCTCTCCCTTTCTCCCCCTCTCTCCCTACCTCTCCCCTCCTGTCTCTCTCCTTCCCTCCCTCCATCTTTCTACCACCTTGGCATAATTTGAACCAGCAACTCTGCCCTCATGATGGAGTTTAGGCATGTTTTGTACTGATGAAACTGTAGTAATTTAATAGACATTAAACACATCTGGGCATACCAATAACGAGTCTGCTAAATTACAGGTCAATTTGTGTGTGTGTGTGTGTGTGTGAGAAAGTGTTCTAAGTATTTTATCCATACTAAAAGCAGACACTTTCTTCTTAGCCATATTTCAAAGAAGGACCTATGTGTGGTGATTGAGTATGGCTTTTGGAAAAGTTCCCTCTATTTTGTGTTAACATTAAAACATATCCATTGTGATTGTGAAAGGTTTTCTAGCACTTCTTGAATATTTTGGTAAACATGGTCAAATAGATTTGGTTATAAAAGCTACCTAAACAGAATAACCAGGCTGAGATGTCAAGAAGATAGACTGCACAAGTAGTGTTGTTGATCACTGATTACTGAGAGATGGAAGATAAGCATTATATGGTAGTGTCTTTTTTACTTGCAAGATGGTGAATATTACTGAGTAAGACTTGGAAGTCATAGTGAAGGGGATGAGGGAAGAGAACAGACTGAAGGACTATTGATTTAACTTGGGAACTTCATTCTAATTCTGGCTGTACCTCTCTGATTCTCAACATAGCTTCTCATTTCTGACTGTGGCCTCAACTTTTTGTTCTTCAAGCCTAAAATAAGAGGTCATTGTTGAAAGGGGGAGAAGTCAACATAATCTGAATATATTATATTAATGTTCATCTCCCTTTTGTCCCTTTTAGCTCTAAACTTTTTCCTGGATATCTATTAGTGTCATGCATATCATGATTCTGTTTAACATTAAATATGTTTTCTCCCCAGTTTACTAAATAAATTTTGTCCTATATTTATGGCTTTCCTTCCTAATTCTTTTCCTCTCCTTCACTATGTGCATTTCTCCTCACTTAACTATTTCTCCTCCATTCTTGCCTTGTTCAATTATCATTGTTCTTCCCTATTCTATTCTCCCTTTTCAAGGGAAAAGTTATTCATCTTATAATCCCTTAAACTCAAAATATTGAAAACTGAGACCTCAAATAGCAGTGTTTATGGTATTTCCCATATATTATTCATATTGTCACAAGATGTTACTAGACTATAGAAATTAATTATATTGGCAAGATGTTTAACATGTTAATGAGTAAATGGTTCTTATAATAACCTACAAGAACAATATTGGGGTTCTCCAGAATTGGTATTCTGAAACAGAGCACATGAAATAATATCTTTTAGAAGGGGAAAATATAATAGACATTGAAATTAAACAATGTATCATACATTTCAGTTACTCATAATAATGCCTATTGTCTTATATAGTAGTTTATGAGATATTAGGTTTTATGTTATTTTAAATTGAACATCTTCATTAAATTGTGTGCAAACTGGTTTTAATGTATCACTTATTTGGCATGAATTGTATTGTTTATTTTGCATAATCAACTCATTACTTTATCATCTACCCTAATATTTCATTGTCTTTCTGTTATCAAACTAGAATCCATTCTATTCAATCCTTATAAGAAATAAATTAGTTATGTTATACCTTAATAAAAGTAACTTCCTGTCAACCAATTTCTTTTCTTTGCAGACCTCTGTGTCTTGATTTGTTACTTTCTTATTTACACAGTTCAAGGTAGCTTCACTGTGAAGAGTGTAATTGGTTTCTTAAGTGGTCACTGTAACTCATTTTATTATCAGAATACCTTTTAAGCGCCAAGGTGCAGTTAAATATAATCTAGTTTTTACATGAATTTTTAAATGACAACTTGCAATTGATTGTTTTGTATGCTTAAGATGTATCTATTGCCAGATATTCTTTTATATACTTTAGGTTTTTAGTTCAAATGTGTATTTTATTTGCAAATTGCTATAAGTAACCTCTATCCTTTCCTACCCTTGAGAAAAAAAATCAAGAATCTGTCAAAATTAACCTCATCTACTCCTTCCTATGAGAAATAGGTGTAGACACTTTCTAAATAGCACTTAACTTTCTGGTAAAATTATTACATGAAAGAATAATACTGGAGAATACCATGTCATATGAAATTCCATAGATAATAACATTAATTGTAAATTAGGATATTTATCCCTAGTATTCCGCATCATTAATAAAATTCTGATTAGCATTGGAGCTAAAATTTTATATATTGTTATCCATTGTTTATTATTTACTTTTTCTTTCACACTGTTCTGTTCTACATTTTATTATCTTCATAGTAAGAAGGAAGAGGTTTTTGAAATTAGAATATATGGTGTGTACAGTTTACTGTACCCACTGAAAGCTGCTATTGAGTTAGCATTTTTGTGTTGGTTGTCAGAATTTTGATAAAATGAGTTTTAAAGACAATTTCTACAATGTGGAAATCTTAAACTAAAACCTTCTATTAATAAATATTTAGAATGATATCTAGTTAACTATATATGCACATGGTTTATCTTGTATTGTAATATGAACATATTGCAATATTTAAATTTTTTTATAGCCATAACTTTGTTGGAGTGTCTGCTTATAAATGGCATCTTAAAAATTATTCAAAGCAGCTATACATTTTTATGTCTGTTACTTTTTTTAATACTAAGGTTTGAATTGTTTTTGTGAGTTAGACTGCAATATTGAATTAACCTAATATTTTTCAAAGTATAGATATTTTTCAGAATCAATAGATGAGAAATTTAATATAATGAGGTATTAATTCATTTCATAACATTGATAACTTGGAACATTTTTTTTTCTTATTTTAAAATAGATATATTTCCAGTGTATTTTGAAGACTAGAACTGAACTATAGGAAGGACTGGCTGAAACAATAATTTCAAATACATGTACACAAAATACATTTGTGAATTTTTAACTCATAAAGATATTTTTCTAAAACTTATTTTAAATTCTGTATTATTGTGATCTTTTTAAAATATGCAAGTGCTTTTAGAAGGAGTAATGTTCTATATCATATAATCAGAGGTGTGTCCCACATTTTTGCCTTGTGCTATGATGTGATTGCCTTCTTCTTTATTCCCTAACAATACCTTTCAGAATAAATTAATTTTATAATTTGGAGAAATCAAAGGATATCATGAATGGTGCTGAACTGAAAATAAATTGGCTATGATTTAGTTTTTATTGATCATATGAATGAGTACTATGGAGCCTCCAAAATAAACTTTTGATCTTAAGAGACTACATTACCACATACCATATTGAGACGGGAGAAGGAAATGAGAGCTATGTGTACAAGATACTGACCTATGCCCACAGCTTTGGAATCGTATCACCAATGCAGAGATGGTAGTGCCACAGAGGGTACACCTAATATAAGTGACTGTTTACAGAAATAGGAATGTCTGCATGATTCATTAAAGGGAAAAACCATGATGATTGCTGTTTCTTCATGTAGATTCCAGATGGGTTAATCAAGATGCAAGCCTCAGAAGTTCTGGATGACTGATGAATGGACTCTAAGGGGGAAAATGTAATTGCTGGAATTGCTGAAATTGCCTTGCTTTATTTCCTCCCTCTAACTATCTTGGCAATAAGAAATTGGTAGTGCTTCGAAATTTGCCTTTTAATTACTTAGCACTCAGATCCAGACACACATTGTATATATACAAATCTTATATACGACACTTTAAAATTATGTGAAAATATTAAATATTGAAGATATATACATTCAAATGATGAATAATTCAACATGATCTAAGTTTCACATTGAAATTAAGCCACATGGGAACAGAAGTCCTTTAAAAATAGCTACCTATGCCTTGACTTATTCACGTTGTACTGAAGAATTGCCTTTTATCATTTTGGAGGATGTAAAATGAAGAATTATTCAATAAACATAAAACTAGAAACGTTTCCCCTAATGAAAAGGAAATATTGAATTTCCATATTCACTTTCTCAAATATTTGTTTTTTATCTTATCCCAAGACTATCCTTTCCAATTATCTGTGTAAATATTAATACTAAGGTTTTATTTAGGATGGATAAAACTTAGAATGTCTCAGTCTGCTCCGACAAAGCAGTACTTTGTAAAGTACTTTCAAAGTTACTTTATGGTAGAACTTAAAATCACTTATATAGATTTTGTTAACTCAACAGATATGCATTAGTTTATCTTTGGATCATGAGTAATTTCTTACTTCTCTTTAAGGAATGAATGGTTGTATGAAAGTAAGTTCATAGTATCTCCAAATGCTTAAGATTGCAGGATGTTCATTCACATTTTGTGAGAAATTGAGTGAAGGTGAATTGTGTGCATGAGTTCTAGTTCTAGGATCTTTGAAAGACAGGATATGAAAGAGCTTAATACTTCTGAAATGTTACTTACTATGGCATTTCCTCTATGAAGCTTGTTTTGCTTTAAAAAAAAAAAGGAAAGGAAAGTCACTAGCACAAAATATTCATTGATTAAATTCTTAGTAACTTTATAGTAACTCTAAGAAACAGAATATTATAATAAATACCCCAGTTCAAAAATCTTCAGCAAAGGTTGAGAGTCTTTGTCCATAATGCGATTATTTGTGCATTGCCTCTGGTCTCCTCAGTGCTTTTAGTGAGAAAGGGAGACATCTGAGTGTGGAGTACCTTCTGTAGTCTCTTTGAAGTTCTAAGAAAGGGTATCATTTATACATTACCACTGGGGAGCTAAGAATGTGAGTACGCACACACATATGTAAATATTGATAATGAAACTCATTTTTATGAAGAGCAATATTTTTTAATCTAAGAAATATCCTACTTTCCTACCTATGGATATAAAGATGATCTATGTAACTCCACATACAGCCATAAAAAAGGAAAATCTCCAGATTGATATGATAGTTTTAAAAATCTGATGTTTATGAATGTTTATAAATTTTACTACTTGGGTCCAAAGAGTAATGTCTGTCATTTTATAATTTGGTTAAATAATTCACCAGGTGTTTGGAAAACCAATAGACCAGGGAATGTCATAAAGACAATGTCTTCCCTCTATGTGCCCAAAGGAATGAAAAATCTCTCGCCTCTACTGCACTGACCCAAAGAACCTTGTGTTCTCAGTCCAGGCAGCCATTTGTCCAGAATCTCCCAACTTATGTTTCCCTTTACCCAGGAGCACCTGTTTCAGCCTGACAAGTACACTTAAAAGCCCCCCTCCACAAGAAACCAGAACATCTGGCTTCTGACCTTCAGAACCTCAGTGACTTTCTTGGGAAATTTTAATCTTGTGTTACATACATCTTGATATATGTGTTAAGGTTTGGTTATAAGTTAGTGAATGATAAAATTAGCCACTCTTCTTACTTGTCCAATGGGAAGGATAGCATTAGTTCAACATGTGTGAAAAGTGTTATCTTGAATTAATAAGAAGATATACTATGTAAGACAAATATGATAATTTTGGGAGGTTATTCTAATTGTAAAATATTTTAGGACAAGTAAAAATTTTGTTCACTGTTCTATTATGTGTCATCACATTGTAATTTAAAACACAGTATTTTATATTTATTTACAGGGAACATTGTATTGCTTCTTTGAGGGTAAATCCTATCTATAATAGCTTTGATATCACATATATTTTTCTAGATGGAAGGTCACTTAACATTTATTTTACATAGCAAACTTCAGGTGCATTTAATAAAAATGTTAATGCTACACTTTGATTTTACATTGATACTAAAGCCATTTTGTAGTTTCTGAGAGCATTTTGTTGTCAGTGAACATTTAGTTCTCATTTTGTCATCTCATCACATCAGTCAAATCAACATATCTCATTGTCTATTTTTGGAAAGCATATTATTTATTGAAGGGTATATCTAAACGTGAAACTCTGCTTTTACTCAGAAGCCAGTGTTGTGATGGTAAGTAGAGAAAGATAGCGGGGGAAAATTATGCTAATGAGGTACAGTATTGCAAGATTCATATGAAGAAAATGGGACTGTGCTTGTAAGAAGAGGCAATAGGCGTCTGGCAGTGGTGGCGCACACCTTTAATCCCAGCACTCGGGAGGCAGAGGCAGGTGGATTTCTCAGTTCCAGGACAGGCTCCAAAGCTACAGAGAAACTCTGTCTCAAAAAATCAAAAAAAAGGGGAGGTGTTATGATGGATATTGCAAGCAAATGGGCCTTTATGAATAGGTAAGATTTTAGATTTTCGAAGTGACAGAAAAAGTACAATCAAAGGGACAAACACTTCAGCAATGACACAGCTATAAGCAAACCATGCTGTTTGAAGGAAAAAAATGCTTATTACTTAACCAACTCTTAATTTTTTGATTTCAAAGCCTCTAAGGGACCTGCTTCTTTCTCCTGCCTCCTTATCTTTCCCTTGCTCTGTCATCCACCCTCGCTAAACTGTTGAAAGTTGCTCAGACTTATAATTTGTTGCACAGATTTCTTCACCTATTGAATTTCTGTGAGTTTTTCACTCCAAACCTGAAAGATTTCAGTTTAGACTAATTGAAAACCTTCCCCCAAACCCAAGGATGGAATAGGTTGGATTGCCCCCCTTTTGCAGGGTGGGAGGCTTCAACTCTAGCTTGTAGCTGTTCCTTCATTTTATCTAAATGTGTACCTGTTCATCCAGTTCTGTGCTCATTGTGTTATTTAATGATCAACAGATAATGTGTGTTCACTGTTATAATCATACTCTAGGATCTCAATAAATACTGATTTGAATTACTATGTCCAGTCTAAAATTTTATAAAATATTGTAGCCATTGGCAAGCCATTACCTTCAGTAAGTTCATCATTTATTTTAGCAGTTTTCAAAGTATGCTTCTCAGATGAAGAGGAAGGAGTATCAGCATCGTATGGAGACTTGGATTTAGAAAGCAAAGCAAATTATTAGGCTCCTACCCTAGAACTACTACTGGATCTTAATCTTTGAAGTAAAACCTAGCAGTCTTATCATTGAAAATAAGCCTTGTAGGTGTTTATTTAGTATAAACTCATGTTTGAGAGCCATATTTAAGAGAAGAAGAGCTGTAATTTGGGGAAATTTTAAAGCTTTGAAAGGATGAAAACATTCGCACATAGTGGTACTGTGGAGATGTAAAAAGCTAGAAAAAGAAAGTAGGTTATGACTCAGTTTGAAATCTAATAAGTAGGTACCCTGTCTAGAACTAAAAGTAATGTTCATTGCTAGGAAATTTTCATGATGCACCTGCAGATAAAAAGGGGTAAATATCCATAGGCGAATCCAAACTTGAGAAAATTATATGAAAGTTATTGGTAGTTGTGGTAAATGAAATAAAAAAGGGAGGTAATATATTTGTGTTGTAGAATACTGATTTCATTTGAGATGCCAGAGATATCTGAATGAAGATATTGAGCTATATAACTGAACAGACATGAATATAAACTCTTGTCTCTGCCATTTAATTTGTAATGTTTCTCCCAACCAGTTACTTTTTCCACTTTATTACATGTAATGTTATCTTAATATTTGCTTCTTTGAACTACTATAAGAAAGAAATACAAATTAAAATAATTTCATATAAATAGAAAGAACCTACTTGAATAAGCTATTGGTATGTAATTCTTTGGTCGATATTAGCACCACAGTTAGAGTATGTGACAGAAGCACTTAATAGGAAACAGAGATGGTTTGAAAGATTTGAACATCATATGCAGGAGATTGCTAATGGAAACTATTCACAGAGAAGGGATTATTGTAGCAAGACAATATGAAATATTAACTCATACAGGCACTGAAAAGAAAGGACAAGGAGGCAACGCTTTAGCAGGATCATATATGTCTGCACAGGTTGATCTCTCCTTATCTTTTTTACTTTCCCTTCTCTTATTAAAACTGTAAAATCTTGTGACTTTGGAAGCTCTGTTATCACTTGAACTACTAAATTACTGAAACAGTTCTTGATGTTGAGCTCACTGTTTCACAAGTCAAGCAATTCTTTTTATATAGCTTGATTTAATAGTGGTTTTTCCATGTTCATTCATAGCCTAGTATCTCTAATTCCTATTCTTTGATTCCTTCCAATTTTGGTGGCTTATACTGCTATTATTAGTAGACTTTAGGATATCTTCACTTGTTCAAGCTCCCTGTGTCTCTTACTACATGAGAACTCAGAAGCCAGTGGAAAGAATGCCATTATTTTTTCTATATTGCTGTTAAGTATTTACATGATTTCTACCATTTAAATCTGTCACACTTGATATTTTAAAGCTAGCCAGAAACATAAATTAGAAAATTGAAAGTTAATCTTGAAAAAAATGATTAACTTTCATTTGTACACTTATATTTAGCTCTTTACATGGAGGATCCCAACCTTCTTAAAACTGTAACACACATATACATACATGCCTTATTATATCACACCTTCTATCCATGTTCTCCTATTTTCTGTCAACTATAAGTATCTCAATAAGGTAAAGGGTAATCAATCTATTTCAAGAATTCTTTGTACCTCATTATGTGACTGTAAGAATATGATGATACCACAGAACCATATCTGGGAATCATTTTGCCTGAAGTTGTAAGAATACATCACATTTGCTAATTCTTTGAAGACAATTGTTAAGTATGACAACATAAAACAATACGAACTAAAGATATTAAATAATTTGAAATTATCTACGTCCATAATTTCAAAAGAGGACTGAGGAAATAAAATAGACATTTGAATGATAAAGTCATTTTTTTCAAGATTAACTTTCACCACCATGAGACTTATTTTGTTCCACACACAATTTTATATCCCCTTGTAGTGAATATTTAGATAATTTAAAATATTGGTTTAATTGTACAGTGTTACATATTTATCCTGGCATTTCCTTGTGATAATGAAAATAGAATGTGAGAGCCAAACTATTTACTACATATAATTCTTAATTTATATTTGTTTGCTTTTGTTAAAACCATTTATAATCATGTTAAATCATAGTAGTCAGTTTGGTTAAAATATAGTCAAGTTATATACTCAAATATTTGACTATTAAATAACATTCAGATAAAATTAAAGTATATTCAAGTTAACTTTGTTGCCAGAAACAATTTCACTTTCTTGTCGACAAATAATTCTATTTTTAATTATTTACTTATAAAAGTATATAGAAATTATAACAGAAAAGGACAAATTAAATTGAACTGTACATTTCACAGAAAAGCATGCAACTTTAAAAGTCTTCAACTAATCCCAGCTTAGAATCCAACTACATGGGAAACAGAGACAAAAAGATTATCAAAAATTCATAAGTTTAAGGCCACCCAGCACTATTATAGCAAGACCTAATGTCAAAAATAAATAAGTTTATAAATGTATTAACTATTCATAGTGATTGTACTGGATAAAATATGATGAAACTCATGAATAGAAATAAATGTGCAGTAAATTGTTGAAACTATCAGTTCTTGGTTGCTTGTTTTAATTACTAATTAATTTACTAATTTAGGTATGAATATTATTGATAAGTTTTTTATAAATTTTGTATGAAGAATTTGTCTTCCCTCAAATTTATAACTCAATATTAGGTTTCATTTTGTGGCAAGAGTGTGAATGAATTCCCAGATTCACATTCACTTAATGTTGCCTCTTAGCTTGTACAAACAGCTGTCAGAACATTAGCTATCAGAGGGATGTCAGATATCAGAATGAATGTAATATATATAATCATCCTCCCTTATAGAAAACAGGAAGCATTGGGCTGGTTTTCTAATAGAAATTGATCTGCATTAATCTTCTTTTCAAAAGTCGCACCCTCTTATTTATCATAGTGACCATTTTGATCCATAGCAAACTATTCAAGATTTTGAGCACTGAAGCACCTTTGTTTTGTTATTCTTCTTCCTTTTCTTCGCTCACTTCATCTGTGGTTGAATTTATCTGTTAGAGGAAGTTCAATAAATATATCAAACATCTGCCACTAAACTACAATGGATACATGCCAGATTAATTCTTAATAGTCTCTTCCAACCTTTGCATCATTTGGTGGAAGTTCTTATTCTTTCCAGTTGAGTGATATCTTCTAGACCAAACCTTGATGAAGAGCACACAGAAGACATCTATTTACTTTGAGTGCCTAAAGTAACATGACTCTTTAGAACATTTGCTGAATTATGTTTGCAATCCAACTTAAATTTTGACTCCACTAGACTTAAGATAAAAGTTTCTTTTTAAGTATTTAATATTAATATGAAGAGAGTGCAGTGTCCGAGAAAAGCTTGCCACTCACGTTACTAACCCAAAGGTGTATCAGACTTTTGTAAGTCGAATTAAGTTAAAAAGGAAAGTCTGAAAACTTCTCTGGAATCTGGGAATGTGTGTGTGTGTGTGTGTGTGTAGGGAAGTTAGTAGCAAACACTGTTTTCCTGTTTCTCTGGGTATATTGTGGTGAACTAAAAATAAATAAATAATCCCTCCCCCCAAAAATGAAATATATTTTTAAAAATGAATAATACAGTAATTGATTTTTAATGTTTCATTTAAACTATCTGTTTTAACTAGCCAGTTTTGGAACCTTAATTACTTGATACTGTATCACTAATCCATTTTAAAAGCAAACTAACAAAAGTTCTATGTTTAAAATTTTTAAAGATGATTAGTGAAATAATTTAACATGAATATTCATTAAGCCAGTTTTCAGATCATTTACTATTTGCCTTAATTGTTCTGGGCTGATATGTAAATAAAACAGCTTCATTAAATTTAGCACACAAATATTAAGCTTATAGGGTTATTTGGAACACATTTGCAAAAGATGCTGCACTGAAGTAACATTGCCATGTCATTTTTAAATCTATCTTTATACCGCGATAAAAGGTTTATTTCACTGATGCTGCTGCCCTTGCTTCAGAATGTTTTCTTGGTGTGTCTGTACCTGCTATTGGTAGCACAATATCAGTCTAACTTAAAGACACTTGCAGTCACATATCTCTAAAAGATGGTGATGAGAAAGCATGTGGTGTGGTTTGTTAGCTCAGGACATTGCCAACTCATTATTTTCTGGCATGTGGACTTTTAAATTGTACTTGTAAAGAGCTTTGGCCGAGACCTAGCAGCTAAGCAGTATTAACGGTGATATAATTTCTTTATATTCCAAATCACTTGAATGGCAAGATATGTTTTAGTCTCCGCTTTGATATGGTAAATGTCCATTGTGTTGTCTCATAATTATATGGACTCTAATGCAATAATATGGTTAATAATTCAAATATAAAACTTCTCTCTTGAATATATATCTCCTGAAAATAGGTAGGAGGATACTCCAATTATGTGATTTCTTTTTTACTAATCTTATTAAAGGGGGAGAACATTAAATCTTCGAGTACTGTACCTCAATTTTATTGTAATGATTTTGCTGGTTACCAGGTGGGGTGGCAGTTGAAAAATTTGGTGAATGCACTACGAGAGGACCCGAGTGGTGTTATCTTAACTTTGAAAAAGCGACCTCAGAGCATGCTTACCTCAGCACCAGCTTTACTGAAAAATATGAGATGGAAGCCCCTTGCTCTGCAGGTAATGAAGCTTAATCATAAGTCATACACCATCATTTTAGCCATAGATTATCTCAGTAATGCTTCTTTTCTGTGCCTCATCTCAGCAGCATATGAATTAATCTTGTATGCTTTTGAAAATTTGTTTGTGAAATTATCTCTTCACTGCTTATCCTTATAGGCTTAATTGTGATGTAATTTGAGAGAATCACTAAAACCCAAATGATAACACTAATTTAATTAGAAACCTAAAGCATAATTCTAAAACTTCACAAGTTACTCCACGCCAAAATATGGAGGGAAAAAAATGAAGAGGTTGACTTTTTGTGATAGAATCTTGAATTTTACATGATATAATCACATCCATTTCTAGAAGAAACTAGCAGATAGTTTTGGAATTACTTTAAATCAGGAAATAAATTTGTAACTTATAAAGAGTAGAAATTTAATTTTCAAATTAGCAATTAAAAATTTACTAGTGTGTTCCTCCTTATAGCTCATTTTCCACTTGTCCACCCCCTGCCGCAGAAAAACCAGGGATAGTTATATTAGAAGTTTTGCAGTTTTTTTCATTATGAAATTTTACTATAAAATGTTAATTTGAGTGATAATAAGGCATATAAGAGTTATTAAAAAGATATAAAATATTGTTATTGCACAAAGACAGGAAACCAATACATTTTATTTCGATTAGGATATAATCCTTAAACGTATAATGGAATTTTTTCACCAGTCTTCACTTTAAGTAGTAAACTATTACCTTTTTGTAGAAATCTAGTTGATTTTTTTCATTTTTAAATAGTTTCCCATTTAATTTAGAATACTGATGATTTCTCATATTACAAAGAAAAGCTTCATTATTGGCTCTACTATGTAAGATTTAGTAATTTTTCTAATAGTGCCCTTTACAAGCAACAGTTTTTTTCTAATAAGTAAGTTTTCTATTAAACAACTCTTATAAATATAATTTTTTTATTCTTTTAAACTTTACCACTTATCAGCCTTAAAGTTGACATTATATTTAAATAATATTAAAACACATAAAAGGTTCCAATGTTAACATTTTTAATGCAAAACTTTTCTAATTTTCAAATGAATAAATGTAGATTGCATTAGTATTTCTAAATGCATTTGACTTACAATATTTATACCAAAATGTCTAATGATTGTTAAAGTTCTGAGGCGGTTTGCTTCATCTGGAATTTTCTATTGTCTGTGCCAATGACATTTTTTCAAAGTTTAAAGGAGTAGGAACACTGGAGAAGAGCCTCCCACTTTCAGCTATTAGATGGTTCTCTTTAAATAGCTGGAAAAATCATTGCTCGTGTGCAGTTTTTCATAAAGGGACCTGAACACCAAAGAGATCCTAGTTCTTGTTGATCCGCGTACTTTGAAGTAGTCTGTTTAGAAAATCACATCGTAATTTATTTCATTGTTAGATCTTTTTCCAGTAGCATAAACTGAAGTGGAGAATGAATGTTATAGCAATTAACACTTTTATATAAAAAGTAAATTGATCAAAAAACCTAGTATTTTATATCTTATACATACACATGACATATTTTCTTCAAAGTTAGAGGGCAAAGACCTTTTAAAATTAATTCCCTCATTTTGTACAATATGGCATATTTTAAGGTACTGTTTTAGGTCCATTCTTGTATAGCTATACATAAGCATTATCAAATCATTAATTATATTTATTTCTCACTACCTACTAATATATGCTGAATATTTTTATGTTTACCTTTTCATAATACTAAAATCTGGGAGGATAATTTAAATAAGTACATATGTATATACCATATACCACACATTTGTAAGTTTGCTATTTACCCCAATAGGAATTACCTAAAATGAATTCCCAAAGTTCACCATCTCTAGATAAGTAAGCCTATTAGTGAAAACAAAATTACTTTTAACATCTTTGAAAATAGCTTCAAAGTTGACTTTTGCAAAGTAGAAGGGAAGAAATTGGTTTTAATTAAATTCTCGCAGTGCTAAACCAAATTCTTGAGTGTAAGATGGGTGTGTTCTGTATGTATACAGTAGCAGCACTACCACATGGTCCTACACCTTATTTCAGGACTAGATATTACACCATTATAATCAAGTTCTTTCATGAACTTAGGCTTTAGCCTGTACTTAAATCAATACACCTTAGTGGAAACTTAGTGGCTAAATGGAAACCACTTGATCAGAATTTTTATAGAATACAGATTTGAGAACAAGAAAATGGGAAACACGTAAAATTTTTAAAATCTAGAGTTTGAATGCAGACTGTCCTAGAAAATAAAAGTCAAATAATAAGATGAGATTTGATGGCAATTGTGGATTGCTTCATACCTTTATCTGAGATATTTTTTCTTACTAGTTCCTGAGAACCAGCCTCAGTTGTGAACCATAAACGCTAATGCAGTAACAGTCCTCTAGGTAGACACAAGCATCATCATTATTGTTTTCTTAATTCTGGTGGCTATACAAATCACCTGAAACTAGAATGCCTATTAATTCACTTACATATAAATCGTCAATATGCAAACTTGAAGTTTGAATTATGTTGGTTATTTTTATCAAGTATACCAGTAATTTAGTAGGAATTACTTTAATTAAAAACTATACAAAGAATCTGAAATTTATTCAAATCAGCATTTCTAGTTCATTTTCTAATTACCAGGCTTAACTTACCTATTAACTTTTCTCAAATAAAAATTGCAATTGATCTTACATGGAGACCAAAAATAGTGCATATTTCTTTTTCAAACCAATTATTGTAAACAAAAATGGTAATAATTTTATTTATACAAATAGAATGTCATATATATCTTAAAGTATTTATTTCTAAACTATTTAAAATAGGGCTACTCAATATTAATTAACTGCAATAACAGATTTTGATTTGGAATATCTTTGGAAATCATAGCCAAATAAGCAAAAGCATACAATTCAACTTCATGCTCACAGAGAAATTTCATCAGCACATTTCATGAAATTTGGCAGTTCTTTTGATAAAATTCTATTTTCTCAAACATTTGATGATAGACTGAAGGACTTAAAGATCGTTCAATTAGATACAATGACCAAATTTAATTACATCTGAAAAACTGAATTCTGTTATCATCTGTGTACTTTCCTAAGTAGTAGAGATGTTTGTCTTTGAGATACAATCATTTATTCTAAGAAGGTAAATGGGGTATCTTGTCTTCTGAGAACTGCTTTCAAATTATCTTAGTGGCACTCTGCTAATTTCCAGGATGTGGATAAGCATGGTGATTGCATATAGTCACATTCGTCTCTCAGTGAAATAAATTTCAGGGAGTGCTGAATAGGTCACAAGTATATGTTTAGATGGTTTTGGTACTAAATTAGGATGCATTGCAGCAAGAAAATATGGACAGTCATTTTCTTCTTACAAGAGATGTATCGAAAAATTAGCTGGACACTGCCAAGAAATCTTCTTAAATCATCACTGGGAGTCATTGAATTTTTAAAACTGTTAAAGAACCCAGCTTTTGGTGGAGAAAAACATCTCAGGTCAATCAATGCTAGAGTTCAAAAGCTGATTTAGATATTTTTCAAGACATTTCATATGAATTGAGATAAAGCTATATGAATAGCATTATATTCCTTAATTAGTTTCTATTCCATAAATCTCATATATTGATGCCATAGTTATTAGTATTGGCTTGTTATTTTGTACTTAAATTTTATTGGTATAACGACTATAGAATGGTGATCACATTAAATTTAAAGTACATAGAAATATAAATGGTTAAAGTAATTGTGTAAAAGTTAAAGCAGGAGTAGCAACAAAATTTATTTCAATACCCAAAATGCAAGTTGATGTTATTAAACAAATATTAGTGAAAGACAATTTGTACGTTTCTGAGAGTTGTTCTGAAAACATATTGTAAAGAAAATGTTTTATATGAGGTATAACACTAGAAAATAATTTTAACTAAAAATGTAATTGTGCTGGCTGGACAACAATAGTATTTCTGTGTTTTACATGCTCATGTTAGAAAATAACTTAAGCAGCTGTCATATCAATTATAATTCATCAGTGTTCAAACAATAAAATAAAGAATCTAAGTAACATTTGTGGGTTTCAGCCAAATGCTTCTTACAATTTTAACACTGACTTCAAATAATAAGCTTTTATTATTTGCTTATTATTTGATGTGGAGTGAGCTGTTTTTAAACAGTTGACAATTAAGTTAAGCTATGCTTTTCAGAGATCTTAAAATGTAAAGGGTTTCAAGTAAAACCTCAAATTCAAATGTAGTTTCTTCAGTTAATACACCATAATGTTGTTAACTATATTTTGGAATACATAACTTCAATTTTAATATTATCATTTAATTATGCACATAAGATTGAGCAGCACAAAAATTACGTACACTAGTCTTATTATCAGTACAGATGATTTGATGGGAAAAGCTATTTTGTAATATGACTCCAAAGGCTTTTTATTATATATTGTATAATAACATACATATTTTGATGTCCATACATCTGTGTTATTTAATTTCAAGGATCTAAGGTCTCCTGATCATATCCATGGTCTAAAAATATGTTCTCTTTATAGTCTAGTAAGAACAACAGAAAATTTATATGCTAATAAAAAGTACAAATATTTTATATTAATAAATTTGTATTTTAGTAGAAGCTGTGAAACTGAGGTAGAATTTTTAAACAATGCAATTATTTTGCTTACATTCTTTTCAAATATAATCTCTCACTTAATAAAAGCTTGGCCAGGTAAAAAGGTACATATTATTTTCTAAAATTATATCTAGCATCCTTTATATGGTCATGAAATGTACAAAATTGTATGCAAATTCTTGTTTCCAAACCCAGAATACATTTTCTCTGGAGCATTTGTTGGAATGATCAAGGAAATAATTGTTAATATAAAGTAATATTCTGATATTAAATGAAGCCAGTATTGGGAATTTAGTAACAATATGCCTGAACTGTGTAAGGACTTAAAAACTGTCCTGTGCTAGAAAATTGAGGTATTGTGATCAACTGGAGTCTGTGATTATTTCTAATAATAAATATAATGAATGGCTAGGTTATATACTTAATGTAATCATTTGTATCTCAGTTGATATTTTTACCCCTGAAAGGGAAAACAAGTTTTTGTGTGAATTTGACTTAAGTGTATTTTGGAACTAAATACTATTACAGTGTATAACATTGAAATATTGGGGCTGCCTCTATGTCATAGGGTTCACTGAAGACTTTTATATCTCTAACTTCACTGAATCATTTACTGAGGGCCAACTTAATTAAAATATGCTTGCCAAGGGTTTGGAAATATAAAATATTTCAAGTAAAACTTAAAACTCAAATTACTTTCTTAAGTTTAGATATTCTTTTTTAATAATATTTACCATAGACATGTATTAGTTCTTTGCAGATATGCTATTCGTGATATTAAAATTGGGGGATACAAAGACGAAAACACTTGATCCATCAAATAAAAAAGTATTGTTTCACTTAATCTCTTGTAAAAGTTAAAAATTTTCTTTGACAATTACAACCCTCCATCAGTATATAAACTGATCAGTCATATGTTATTGCTGAAGTCTTCACTCATACCTTGGGAAAGATTTGTACCGTACTATATTTTAGAGAATGTCTTTAAGATATTTATATAGTTTAAACTGACACTGAAATGCATATATAAGTTCTAAGTAGATTTCTAAGTCCTGATGACAATAGCAAGTGCTTGTTAAGCTTCTAAATGTACATTTAAAAAGATGCATATGATTTTGAACTTAAAAAGATAAATGGCAGTGTTCTACAATAATTTATCAGACTTGATTTACAAGAGTAAGATACACACATACACACACATAAACGTACGCATATACACACACAAATGATCTTCTGTGTCAGAGTGCTGTTCGATTGGTGGAAGAGCTTTATGACGTAAGAACCATACTGGATGTTATGACAAGGTTCTAAATAAAATCATTTGGAATGGAATTCAAAATGGATCCAAATCACACTTGATTACATACCATAGTGCCTTGTTATATTGAAACCTTACAAAAATATGCAGTCTTAAAACAATACTCTTAATTACTGATAGTAGTTTTTTCCATGCACATTTTTACCAAACATGTTAAAATTGTGAAAGAAAAAAATAGCGTTATTATTTTTGCTTAATATGCCCATCTTTCTTATTACAATTATAATTGTTACAATGATGCTATGTTAGAATAAATAATGATTTACAGTAAATGTTTCTAGGATAAGAGAAGCTATAGTTTAGTTTTATTAAATTCTCTTACTTGAAATTTTTACTCAAAGAATACACCTATTAAAATTTGATTTGAATTCTGAAAAATCATTAGGTTTTAATTGGGGGACAATAAATTTGTCATTTTCCATATAATTTCACACTAATAGCACATGATTTTTGTTTTTGTTCATTTGTTTTTTCCTTGTTACAATTAGGAATTTCTCAATGATTGAGTTCATCTTAATTTCATCATTTATTCTAGGCTTTATATTGTTACTGTCTTCCTAAAGTTTCTCAATGATTTCAAAATTTTTTCAATCATTTAATTTTATAGTATTTCAGTTTTTGTCCACAGTGTTTTTAATGTTAGGACACAGTTTATTATTCCATTGCCAATGTCAAAGTTGATTTTTTAATTTGACACTCAAATTAATATTTTCTTTTAATCGCTGCATAGCTTGATAATAATAACACAAATAGTACCCAAAAATAATTGTATATTGAATATTTACTATATGTGCTTTAATTGCTGTAGGACATACTGATAAGCCAGATTATATCCACACAATAAACCATGAAAACACTTCTTCTGATTTACCTATCAATAAAATAAACACCAGTTGAACTCAGGAACAGAACTGAATAATTCTTCTTTTGTTCTGTAAAAACACGTTGAATTTTTTAAAAGCAGTTCAATTAATTGGACCAGGGTAACATAATCAAACCTGACATCTATTTGAACATTTTAAGCTTTTTTTCTTATATTAACCTTCCAATATACTGATTCACATTTACTGATCACACTAATAGCAACTCCTTGTTGAAAATAGAAATGTACAAATACAGGAATTTTAGGAAGTTGGCATTGCTAATGCTTCAATCTCCTAGAAACGAAATGTATGCAGAATAAAATATTCTGCTAGGCTTTAACTCATACTTAGAGCATATTTAAATATCCATGTAAAAATTAATACAATTCTGTTTTTCTTTCTTTGTTTTTTGTGGAGTGGGAAGAAAAAAATATGTACTAAACAAACAAAAACTCTATATATCAGTAAGAGAATGGAGAAACATCTTCAAACTACAATTAGCAACCTTAAAATAGAATTTAAAAATTGAGTCAGATTGCTTTTTATGACAAGCTTGTGTTATTAGAAAGTGGTTTAAGTTCACATGAAGTGAGATATTTTAAAGTACCATACTAGTACATTAAAAAGCATACTAAATATTCATTTGTCTTCCATAGTAAATTGATTTTAAAATATTGGAAATTAATGTAATGTGTAATAAGGTTTTCTTTTACTTCATGTTTATTATGGTTATCTGTACTTAGAGCTAAAAGATAACAACAGAATAAAAAACTGTATGAAGTCATATTGCAGTAAATATGAGTAAGTGTGTGTGTGCATGTGTATGTATCACTGAATCTTTCATTCAAATATTATAGAGGCATGAAACACAGCCTTAGAATTTTCATTTAATATCATTGGGCTTCATGGCATTCATCAGTACAAACGACTCTTCCAGTCATCTAAATATCAAGAGTTTCTCATTGCCAAGAATTTTGTTTCTATAGGACAGGCATAGATTAACTGGATTCTCTTCCAAAAAAAATCATATTGTCAGACAGGGAAGTCTTTATTGCATACTGTCATAATGTATTACATTAATTAATGTGTAATGTTTCTGACCATTGTAAATCATCATATATGATAGAAAATTAAATTTTATACATGATCATTCCTTTTTCCTGTCTCTCTTTCTTTAAGTTTGATTTCACATACATTTAAACTTAACCACCATTTTGGCAGGAAGTGTGATTTCAAGCTATTAAGGGGAGTTGTGCAATGAGCAAGGTCAAAATCATTAACTGATTCCAAATTATGTAGCATATCCCAGTGACCTACATTGTAATCTCCATTGTATTCATGCCTGACTTTCAAACAATTTTTGGTTATCTGTATGAAAGTAATACTACAGTGCAAAATAGTTGTAAGATGCATTTATTTAAGTGTCCAGCAATGCATGTTGAAGTAGTAGAACTGTGAGTCTATCATCTAGATATGTCAAATGTGTTTCATACAGGCTAAAATAGCACCATTTTGTCATACAAAGATGCGATTCATTTTGTGATCATTATCATCGTGTTTGAGACTGCACTGAGATTTTTTATTTTAATGTTAATTGTATGTATACTTAATCAGTAAGATCTGTAAGATAAATATAAAAATTTGTGAATTTGAGTTTCAATTTAGGATAATTTTTTTCAATCCACAAGATTATTCTCAAATACTGTGAATCTTGGAATTGGGACTGCTCTTAAGACTGATGTGATTAATCTGGTTCATACAGTATCTTTAGAAGGCAACTTCCTATTTAATACTTAAATCCAAGATATCTATAGGCATGCAACCAAAGATGAGTTTTAAATACTGGATAAATATATGTGCCTGTGAAAGATGAAATGTTTGTGTCTCCTTATTCACTATACTTTTAAAGATGTGATATAAAATGGCTCTGAGGGCCGGGGATGAGACAGCTACCAGTGTTTATGTTGGGAGGAAATATAGTTTTCTAGAAAATTCTATCCTGTGTTGATAGCCATTTTTCCCTTCTTTGAGCATCTCTGACATTTCTTACTAATATAACACTATAATTTTTCAAATGTCAGGATGTGAGGAAGCTAATTCTTTTATGAATTATTTTTATTAGCTTTCAAAAGTACGATTTTGGAAAAGTTAATTAAAATACGTTTCTTTTTGTGAGTGACATTTCTTCTCATTATGAATCATTGAATGGTAATTTTACTTTATAAGTAGGTTTTGGATGGTTAAGCTATTGAAAAGGTGAGTTGGGAACTGCATTGAAAACCATTATATGTTATTTGTTTGGGGAGGGGGTCAAAGAAATACCCATATGAACAATAACATTTTTCTTTATTTCAGCCAAGTTCAAAACTTTGCACAAACAGATCATTTTTAAATGATAACTATGTGTCATTGTTGTTGTTTTGTGTTGTTTGTGTGCGTATGTATTTTCTTTTTCATTTTAACCAGCCTCTTATACCTAGAAGTCCCACAAGCAGCGTTGCCACGCCCTCCAGCACCATCAGTACACCCACCAAAAGAGACAGCTCTGCCCTCCAGGATCTCTACATTCCCCCTCCTCCTGCAGAACCATACATTCCCAGGTATAAACTACCTATGACATTATTCTGGACAGCTTCTAGATAAAGGCTAATATAATAGCTCCTAAACTGTTATGCCAGTTTTTCAAGAACACTGTGAATATTTTTTTTCTGGCATTCTGACCATATTCTAGAAGGCAATTCTCATTATACCTAATGCTCTTTTGTTAATAATGACAACAACTAAATTTTAATAAGCATAAATTGGACAGTGAGTTTCTTACACTCATTACCTTGCATAATAGGAAAGTAATGTTAAATAACCAAAATTATTTTACAAGGTAAATAATAAGGAAAGATTTTTGCTTGTGAAGCTTCGAGAAGTGTCAGTTTAATGTAAAACATTTCATGTTTTTAAATGGATAGAGTTTATAGATGAGTTTTACACATTCTTAAGTAAAAGAAGTTGTATTTACTATCTCAAATTTTAGGTGATCATTAAAAGAATATTGTAATGGCATCTTTTATAGGGTAAGAATTTTGATAATATAAAAACATAATACTGGCTATATTTTGTACTTAACAAAATTTCTTTCTCTGTGTTGTAAATAATTATTTTAGAGGTCCTTAAATAATTATTCGCTATAATAACTAATTTGCCTTATTAACTCTACTATGTCTAATTAATTGTGAAGAATATCTACTGGGGCAATGATCTTTTAACCTAAATACTTAAATCTAGAGTATAGACATGTATTTATTATTTTTGTACATGCACATATAAATTTAAGAGAAGTGAAAATGTTTATATTACAGTGACTACTTTAAGTTCTTCAGAAACTCATACTATGAATATACACATATGAACACATTTATATATTTAATTTAATACTTATATATTATTATTTCATTCCACCAAAAATTTGTTTTGCATGATACATTTCCAAATTTAACATTATTTAGTAGATTCCATGTAAACATGTTTAATAAACCTGACCTGTTGAGAAAGGCTGCTTCTCTATAATGTTATATTATAGAAAATGCCAGCTCTTGCAATTTTCTTCTGCAGGGAATGTCTATATAAATATAATATGGAAATTCAATAGTTCTGAATTACCTTCTGGTACAAGCTGCATTATTATTCATGTCACGGGCCTCGTAGAGAAATCTGCAAATTTACAGATAAACATAACCTTTCTCCAGTATTATGAATTCACTGCAACTGTTTCCAAGCTAATTGCAATATCAATTTTTTTCAATGGAGAGTTAGCAGTAACAAAAAAAAATACCAGGCAATTAGTTCAAGAAAAGCTTTCAGTTAAATAAAAATGAAATTTGCACTGAGATTTATATTTGTGTTCTTTATATTTCCTAAGAACTGGTTATATGTTTATAAATCACTAATAAGCAATATATTTGTTTTAGGATGTACAAAAGTAAATGATTATAATAATGATAACTTTACATAGTAAAGAAGTAAATTAATAAGACACCTTTCTGATTTAGTCATCTTTGAGAATATTATTTATTGCTGTCTACATAATTAAAATATTTGGATTATAGTTCTTTGAATTTGAACATCGAAACATTTTCATGAAGATGCAGAAATACAGATTTTTGGTAGGCCGAGACTCATAATTGGCATATTTTAATAAATTCATCACTATTTTATATGGTATAATAGAAGCTAATTAAAAATGACTCAAGTTTCTCTTCAAGTTTAAGATTTTGATCTTTTCTTGATGTAGAATTAATGTTTTCTTATTTGATAACATTGATTTATGGTACACTTTTGAGTAACTGGGAACACCTAGAACCAATGAAGCACAATGATGCATGGGAGGAAAAGCATAGCTTTTACATTCATAGTCATGTTCTAGAAGACAAAAAAATATCAGATACCTAGGGAAACATTTCACAAGATAAGTAAGGTGTTGTTTTAATTAGTCCTAGAAAGGATCTTTCATTAGGGGTTCAGTCATCCATTACTTTCTAAAAACCATGGCCTTGCACCTTAGACCACTCATGAGGGAAAATCGCAAATTAGCCATTCTCACAAAGTAACTGAGCAGTGCTCAGTAAAGTTTCCCAGTGTGTAAGGGGGGCCGATATGAGGGCACCCAGGAGAAAGTAGAGCTGCAAAATGAGGAATGAATATGATTCAAATGCATTGAACACGTGAAATTTTCAATAAAAATAAAAATGAAATTATTGGAGCAAAAACATTTTAAAGGAACTATTTTTAAATAACAGCAATAAGATTTAGGAATCCCATAAAATGTTAAGAAAATGTCTGCTTTAATTATTACAGATGAAAAAGTGGAATTGCTGTTCCCCAAATCCTATTTGTAAATACCATATTTTACCATATTTTCCCCTATCTCTATAAGAAACATTGCTAATGTGTAATTTTTATATTAGCCTTTCTGAATGAGTTCCACATAGACATCTTTTTACTCTCAGGACATACATAGAGTTTGAATATTTATAATAACATTAAAATTCATTTACATTAGTAATCTGTTTGAACTTCTTATAATACTGATTTGTGTGGTACTAATATCATTCATAAGACCATAGTTTCCCTTTATTTTGGTGATAGACTCAGAAAGAACTTTGTTTTCAGCAACACAAATCCTGTCAAAACCAATAAGATAAGCAAGCAGGTGAAAAATCTATGATTATGTTGTTAGCATTATACCTAGTATCTTTCCTTCAACTAATATCAATTTATATTATTTTTCTTCCTATGACATAACACTGTGAAAATGAACTAGAGCAGAAATTTGAAGATTCGTGGTATATTTCTAGCTGGAATTTATTATCTGTATGACATTGAGGCAATTTATTTAACCATTGGGCCTTATTTGAGACAAAATAGGAATAACTTTAACTATCCCTATAATTCTCAAAGAAATCTTATAAAAATCTGAAGATACATGGTAAAGGAAAGGTATTATTTGTATTTTAAGGTCCCTCTAATTTTGTATGACTCTAATGCTACTCCCATCTCCTCTACCTTCACTTTGCTTTAGGGACGAAAAGGGAAACCTTCCTTGTGAAGACCTCAGAGGACATATGGTGGGCAAGCCAGTTCATAAGGGATCTGAATCCCCAAATTCATTTCTGGATCAGGAATATCGAAAGAGGTTTAACATCGTGGAAGAAGATACCGTCTTGTATTGCTATGAATATGAAAAAGGAAGATCAAGTAGTCAAGGAAGACGAGAAAGCACACCGACCTATGGTAAGAGTTCCTTCTTCTCTGATTTATATAAGGATACATATCTTCCCTGAGTTTCTTGATTACCTTTAAGAGATTTGGAGTGGTGAGATTATTGGATTCCTCTCCAATAGTTAAAATCCATCAGTGTCGTCATGTATTTCTGAGTAGATTACTAACAATTTAAGGCATGATATTAGAAAGTTTTCTATATTTTCTAATGACTAATAAAGATTTTAACTCAGAATGGCATATGAAAATTGTAGAATCACATGTATTTCTTCTATGATAGGTGATATATTAAGTCAAGAGTTTTATAAGTATAAATGCTTATAATGAACATGATTTCTTTGAAATAAAATCATTGATTTAATCCTCAAGGATTTTTTGTTGTTGTTGTTTTTCAAGACAGAGTTTCTCTGTGCTGCTTTGGAGCCTGTCCTGGAACTAGCTCTTGTAGCCCAGGCTGGCCTCGAACTCACAGAGATCCTTCTTACCTCTGCCTCCAGAGTGCTGGAACTAAAGGTGTGCATGACCACCGCCCAGCAATCCTTGAGGATTTTTAAAGAATCTTTTAGATAGGCTTTTCTGAGGAAAATAGAGTGTCAGATTTTATATTCTTTTAAGAAGTTTAAGTGATTGATCTTATCTTTGAGTAGAGGAAAATGTTAACTAGAAAGGACAAACTTTATTTAGGGCACAGATTAACCTAGAATTACTATGTTAGGGCTTTTATTGTTGACTCTTCATTTTCTTTGTATGACCAAGAAGGTAACACAGTCACAAATAGTTGAAATTGATACAGTGTATCCCCAATATTTGCCTGTGAAGGTGCCTGAAATGTAAAATGAATGGATTTAATTGGAAGTCTATGCTTTTCCCTGTCCAGTGTCAAATTAATCCTTAAAAGTGAGGAACATACACTTTGGGAAAAGGCAAGATCCTTCCTAATTAGTTCAACCTGCTCCATCCTCTGTTCCCAAACGACAGGTTATTTATTCTTACACATGTTTAATTTTTCTTACAGCTATTTGGTAAAGTTATATATGTAAAGTTTTGCCAAAAATTTTCCTTAAGAATAGAAACCAAGGTCAGCAAAGTGGCTCCATGGGTACAAATGCTTGCCGTGCAAGCCTGACAAGTGGAGTTTGGTCCTGGAAGCCACTGAAAAGCTAGAAGACGACTCCCAGAAGCTAGACATGGTACCTCATGGTACATCCACACATGTACTATGACACATACACAACCCCTACACACACACACACACACACACACACACACACACACACAGTGATAGGAATAAAGAAATTTGAAAAGAACATGAGCGCTTACAATCGTTTGTGTTTGTCTCTGTGCATGTGCTTCTTTGTCATAAGAATAAGCATTTATATTTTTAACATAACTTTTAAAATTATTTTTAAAACAACATTTTCTCATTTTACATACCAATTCCAGTTCTCTCTCCTTCCCCTCCTCCAGCTCCCCCACTTCCCCCCACTTCATCTCTAACCTCTGGAGAGGGTGAGGCCTCCCATGGGGAGTCAACAAAGTCTGTCACATCACTTGAGGCAGGACCAAGGCCCTCCCCACTGTATTTAGGCTGAGCAAGGTATCTCTCCAAGAAGAATAGGCTCCAAAAAGCCAATTCATGCACTAGGGATAAATCCTGGTCCTTTTGCCAATGACCCGACAGACTGCCCCAGCCACACAACTGTCACTCACATTCAGAGGGCCTAGTTTAGGCCTATACAGGTTCCCCGACTGTCAGTCTAATCAGTGAGCTCCCACTAGCTCAGGTCAACTGTTTCTGTGGGTGTCCCCATCATGGTCTTGACCCCTTTGCTCATATTATTGCTCCTCCTTCTCTTCTACTGGTCTTTGGGAGCTGGACTCAAGTGTTCTGCTCTGGATCTCTGCATCTGCTTCCATCAATTACTGGATGAAGGTTCTATGATGACAATTAAGGTAGTCATCAATCTGATTACAAGGGAAGGGCAATTCAGGTGCCCTCTCCACTATTGCTTAGATTCTTAGCTAGGGTCAACCTTGTGGATTCCTTTGAGTTTTCCTAGTGCCAGATTTCTCGCTAGCCCCATAATGGCTCCCTCTTTCAAGATAAGTGGTTTGTAAACATAAAGCAAAGAAAACCAGCCCACAAATCATAATCCCAGAGAACCTAGACAACAATGAGGACCCTAATAGAGACATACACAGATCTAATCTACATAGGAAGTAGAAAAATAAACAAGATCTCCTGAGTAAATTCAGAACATGAGGACCTTGGGAGAGGGTTGAAGGGGAGGGGAGAGGCAGGAAAGGGAACAGAGAAAAATGTAGAGCTCAACAAAAATCAATAAGTACAAAAGTGAGAAAAAAAAAGATATCCCTTTCCTTGCTCTGCCTCTCTCTCCTTATCTCATCTTGGCTATCCCATTCCTTCATGTTCACCTCCCCCTTCCCTTTTGGCCCCCCTCTCTCCTCCCCCTCTCCCCTCTCTTCCCCCCTCCCCACACTCCTAATTTTCTCAGGGTCTCTTTTCTAGTCACCCTTCCCATAGGGTCCATGTATGTTTCTCTTAGGATACTCCTTGATACCTAGCTTCCCTGGGGTTGTGGACTGTAGGCTGGTTATCCTTTGCTTTATGTCTAATATCTACTTATGAGTGAGTACATACAATATTCACCTTTCTGGGTCTGGGTTACCTCACTTAAGTTGGTATTTTCTAGTGCCATCCATTTGCATACAAATTTCAAGATGTCATTGTTTTTACCACTGAGTAGTTTTTCTTTATTCATTCGTTGGTTGAGGAACATCTAGGTTGTTTCCAGGTTCTGGCTATTACGAATAATGCTGCTATGAACATAGTTAAGCAAATATCCTTGAGATATGGTTGAGCATGTATCCTTTGGATGTATTCCCAAGAGTGGTATTGCTGCTTCTTGTAGTAGATTGATTCCCAATTTTCTGAGAAACCGCCATACTGATTTCCAAAGCAGTTGTACAAGTTTGCACTCCCATCAGCAATGGAGGAATGTTGTAATTAAGAGTGGCAGGCCACTTCCTGCCACCTGGCTAGCTTTTCCCGAAATAATTACACAGAAACTGTATTCATTTAAACACTGCCTGGCCCATTGTATCTAGCCTCTTCATGGCTAACTCTGACATCTTGATTTCAAACCATTTCTAATAATCTGTATGTCACCACGAGCTCATGGCTTACTGGGAAAGATTCAGCATGTCTGAGCAGGCAGCTTCATGGCAGTGGCTCTGCTTCTTTCTCCCAGCATCCTGTTCTGTCTACTCCGCCTATCTAAGCTGCTATCCTATCAAAAGCCAAGGCAGTTTCTTTATTAACCAATGAAAGTAACACATAGGCAGATGACCCTCCTACATCAGAGGAGTTTAATAGTACTATTCTGCTTATGTCAAATTGTCACATATTGGAGGTATTTGAAACTTTTTTCTGTACTGTTGTAATCCTGAAGTATATAAGTATATTGTCTTCATTATCCCTCCTTATCCTGACCCATGAGATAATATAAAAGTTTGCTTTATTTCACAACTACATATTGAATAGCAGTTATTCACTAGGCTGTATAGTACATCTACTCTTATTTTCTTACATCCTAGATTTTTCTACACATATCAAATTGAATAAATGTTTTATGTAAGGGGAAATCATCATCACCATATATAGTCAAATATTTTGAGTTCTTACTTGAATAACTAGAAATTGTTACTACTTTCAGACTACAATTTAAAGGACCTGGTTCTGTCATGTTCCACAAAATATATCTCTCCCAGTAAAATAAAACACCTTAAATTTTAGAAAATTTATGTAGTCTATAGATTCTTGGTATTTCTTTGAAATAGATGAGAAGAAAATAATTGTGTGCATGTTTAAGCAAGAGAAAAAGACATCAACCAAATTATCTTTTTAAATATTGAACTTTAAAAATATAATCATACTACATAATAATATATTTTAATCTATATTTTCAGTATGGATAATTGTAGATAGTTTCTTGGAAATTTTGAGCTATAACTTTAAGATTATTCCAAATAAACAACAGCTTAATTTATTTACTCTGATTTCAAAGTCAGATTTTAAATGTTGAAATGCACCTATCAGTTATAAGAAATTTGTTTTCATAATTTTCCCTAAAACAAATTCATTTGTTAACTTACCCAGCTAATATTTGCTGTATATATACATAAAATCACCCAGGCACTAGGAACACAAGGGTCAATAAAACTTAAATTCTGCCTGTAAGATAGACATAATCCAAAGGTAAGACTCATTAGGAGATAACAAAGTTGTTTCAGGTAAGTAGAAAAACATGTACAATGTGTTTGCTGTAGAATTGAAGGCTGGGAAGTTAAGCAAATAAACATGATGTTTATGTTAAATTTTAAATGATAAATAGTTGTCATCCAGGAATTCTAAATGTTTACCATACCCAAATACCTGGTATTCTCAAAACTTAGGCCTGAGATCCTGGGGGTTTCTATAAATCTTTAAGCCGAAACCTCAAAAGTTTAAATGCAGAATACCTCATACTTTGCTAAATAATCAATGAAAACTTCTTAATTTGACCCCTCATGCAGTTCCACTCTTGAATATCTCAAGTAGAACACTATAGATGGAATTCTCTATTCTTCTGACACTATACAAAGTAAGCTAAAGTACAAAAGGTTCACATTTTAAGAGCATTCCATGTAGTTATTAGTCACAAATATTCTCATTTTCAAGTATGTAAATTAAGCCACTCTTCCTCTTCTAATAATTTTCTACATTGCCTCTTTACTCAAGGCATGTCTACAGTTAAGCCTGTTAGATGGCATCCACCTGTAATCCCAACAGCCCAGAGGTTGAGGCACGAAGATTGTGAGTTCAGGTTCAGCCTGGACTAAAGAGGGAGTTGTAGGTAAGCCTAGGGTACAAGGAAAACACTCTCTCGAACAAAGCAGAATATTAGAAAGCTTCAGTAGGATTTTGAAAATCTTAAGAGACATGACATAGTCCATAGTACAGAGATGTACTTTTGGTTGAATGTATCTTAGTAAATTTGCATTTTAAAGTATCATCTATGTATATATGAAAATAGGGAGCTCATTTTAAAATACCATATCGGTTACTCTTCTCCTTGCTGCAACAAAAATGTCTGAAGAAAGCAACTCGAGGAAGAAAGGATTGATTCTTGCTCACAGAGTGCAGTCTGTCATAAGGGAAGCATCATGATGACAGAAACTGGAGGCAACTGGTCACATGGCCCCCACTGTCAGGAAGCAGAGATCAATGCTGATGCTTAGCTCACATTCTTCTTTCCTTCATTATGGTACCTCAGCCAAGGAAATGATGGCACTCCCCACCTCATTGAACCTAATCAAGATCCTTCCTTATACACAGGCCCACAAGTTTGTCTCTTAGGAGAGTATAGATCCTGTTCAGTTTGCAGTAGTAATCTCCACAGACAAATATGTGAAAATATTCTAGTTGTGTGCTGCAAAACATAATTACTTAGCGAAAATCCTCATCTTACACTATCTTCGCTATTTTTAAGTGAATGAGTTAAAAATACAGATACTCACGTAAGCAATTGTGTATGTAGGTGACGATGGTCAGGGGACAGTTTCTAAAATTATGCCTATGGAGCTTTCATTTATGTTTTATGCACTGAAAAGGGGTTAGTCCACTTAAGCTTCCCAACAACAGTGTATCTGTGCATGAAAAAAATCTAAAATGCAAAGGAATTAAGTAGTTTGCCCAGCTACTAAGTAATGGAGCTGAGATGAACTATCCATGGATATTTGTTGACCCTACCAGTAATAATAGCTTGCCATATATGATTAAAAAGTAATTGTCAAAAAACTCTAGAAAAATCATTTTAAAACATTTCATTAGTCTTTCCAACCTTGAGAATTTTGTTTCAAGCAAGCAGAAATAGTCCTAATTTTGTCTTAGCTTATACGTTATTTTGTATCTACTCACCAACAATAAACATGCATTTATATAAGCATGACTCTGACAGCTTTTTAAAAAGCTTCCTATATTGTGGGTAAGGAACAATGGTGTGGCTTATCCTTTTAAACCGGGGTAAAAGGTTTCATTTTACTAACAATAAAAACCAAAATAATTTTAGATTGTATGCAAAAGTAGATCTATTTACAAAACCAATGTAGATTGGGGTTTACTGTTATTCTCTGTAGTACCAACTGTGTCCCTGGATCCTGTCTATCACCTAACTACTCCAGAATGACCCTGAAGGCATACAACTTTATGCTTCACTTTTCTCGTTTATTAAATGAAGATGATTTCTGCCTCATAGAGTTTTTGTGAGAGTTTAATGACAATGCACTGTAAATTGCCTCAGTACCCAGTATATTAGATATTAATTTTCATTATTGTCATTACAAAATGAAAGGAAAATAGAATTAAATCACGTTAACAATTGGTTTCATCTTCCCAGGCTTCAAATGCAAAGGTTCAATTTAATAAAAATCAGTTGCTTGGCAACTTTTCAGAGCAGAAATATTTTCCCCCAGCTTTCTCTGCTAGTGGATTTCGTGCCCCTTCGAGTTCATCACAGCACACCGTTACAGGACATTCTGGTTCATCACAGCACACTGTTACAGGACATTCTGGTTCATCACAGCACACTGTTACAGGACATTCTGGTTCGTTACAGGACATTTCTACGTGAGAAATTCAGCTAGAGTAGGCACAGCTGGCTGAACTCCTTTGTGGCCACAGGAAGTCAGATTTTGTAGGAAATGAAGGGAAATAATTTAAAATATCTCAAGAACCATGTGAGTTGGGAAATGGGAACCCAGACCTTTTCTCATTGGTTGAAAATCTAGCCCCTCATCAAAAGCATATAAATGAATGTGTATAGTATTTTGGACATTATTCTCATAAATGTTGTAAGTGCATATTGTGCAGTGAGTAAACTTAGTGTCTAGAATATTATACCTAGACATTTTCAACTTCACTGATAAAAGAAAATCAAATGTTTTCTCCCTTTTAGTCACCTAAATAGTAAATGGCCTTAATGACCTATTGTCACATGGTGAAGGGCCAAGTTCTTCTACTGGGAAATAAGAATGATATCCGTACATTTCAAAGTTTGTTGTCATACTTACTCCATTGCCTTTCTTTCTTTCTTTTTTTTTTAAGACCAGGCTGGCCTCGAACTCACAGAGATCCGCCTGCCTCTGCCTCTCGAGTGCTAGGATTAAAGGCATGTGCCACCACCACCCTGCTCCATTGCCTTTCTTTTTGTATTAAAAATTCTTCTCTTTGCAGAAGCCAAATTATAATTTAAGCATTTTTCTAAATTCCTAAATATTTAAATACACAGAATTCATTTATATTTCTTTCATTTCTGAATACTGGGCTTCTCTCTTTCTTGTCACTTTCCATTATAAACAATTTCCTTTGAAAGTAAAAATCAGGTTTATTTCATTAGCTATTCTAGAGAGAAAAAAATGTTGTACTGTCCACAGGAGATCTATATATTCAAGTAAGAAATACCATTCCCAAAGAAGTAATAGAATTTAATGAAGAAGAAATATGAGATATATACTATGCTCACAGGAATTATTATTCTTTTTTGGACTCCCCTTTTGTTTCACAGAATGGTTTTTAGCATCAAGCTAACTGTGATAAGAGACCATGTAACTAATGGATAAAAATAGAAAAGTCTATTCCTATTATGAGAATTAGAGTAATCAGTTAGGGAAGGCTCTCTTTTTCAATTTCTACAGCTTTATTAATAGAAGTTATTAAAGCGCATTAGTTTCAAAGTCATGTTGCTTGTGTTGGTGTCAGAGCTTGGCTATACTTGAACTTGAGCTTAATAGAGGCTACACTTATACCTCAGGATTTCATCTAGAAAAACAGAATAACAGTACTATTACTCCTATATCTGTAAGAACTAATCATTAGGTTACATATGTCAGTCACTTAGCACAATGTTTTTCTCACCACCTAGCTGGGCAGTGGTGGCAACACGCCTTTAATCCCAGCACTTGGGAGGCAGAGACAAGCAGATCTCTGTGAGTTCAAGACCAGCATGGTCTACAGAGCTAGTTCCAGGACAGCTAGGGCTATTACACAGAGAAACTCTCTCTCGAAAAACCAAAAAGAAAGAAAAGAAAAGAAGAGAAGAAAAGGTACCTAAATGGCATAGTAAGTGGTTGCTGCTCATAAATAAAATATGCCAAAGAATTTCTTCTGCTTTTGAATCATTTTAGCACTTAATGTCCTCCCTAGTACAGGACCTAGTAAATAAAGAATTAAAACAGTAAAAGTATACCTTCATATTTGGTCTCGACTAAAGCAATAACCAACTATTTAAGTCTTAGACAAGATAAAAGGATAAAATGATGTGGGAAATAAATAAAAGTGTTGGAAACTCTGAAAGACATGGGCCCTCGGAAGAAAGGTTTTGCAAGAATTCAAGGAAACAGCTATTAGATAAAATAGTAAAGGAAGGGAAATTTTCAATAGGTTCCAGAGTATTAATATACAGAAAAAAATGTAAAGATAGCTGTGTCAGAATGGTTATTTAGTTCTCCTTTCTGAAGAATAACAAACCTTCACATGACTATCAGTGGAATGATGTGATCCATATGAAACAGTGCTCCCTGTACAGACAGAATGGAAAAGCCAAGAATAGAAAGTAACTTAGCATTTCTCATCTGGAGGCAGTCATACCCATCAGAAGACATTTGACAATTTCTTAGCTAATTTTGTTTTTATAATAATGGCATAATAAAGGGTACAGGGTCTTTTTTGAATACCATCTTTTTTTGTTAACTAAATTTTTTCATTTACTTTACATCTCAATTGCAGTTTCCTTCCCTCCTCTCCTCCAGTTTCCTCCCCTGCCTCCTTTCTACCCCCACCCCCAGCATCTACTCCTCCTCCATCTCCATTCAGAAAGTGGCAGGCTTCCCATTGGCATCACAAAGCATGGCAGGATGCAGGTTCTTAATGGTACCCAGTAAGTCAAGTAGAAGATAATATTGCTACTCTGCATCCCTGCAGTGTACCAGACTGTATCCAAACATTGGAATGTTCAGAATGTGGTTGGTGAGAAACCCTGACTACCTTAATAACCAATTTTCAGAAACAGATACTAGAAAAAAATCAAAGTTAGAGTACTTATATAATACAGAGATTATTTTAATTATTATTATGTCTTGTTTTCTTGTTTGTTTGTTTTTTAGTTAAAAGAACCTAGGGAATTAGCCCTTTGGAAATATATACCTATTTATTCATGATTAGCATATTCTCTGATCAAAAATAGTATGTGATTGTAACTGTCTGTAATTATCTATTCTGCCCCCACTGATAAACAAACTAGCCATAACATCCTCTGGAGCTAGACATGATACATTATTTCCCTGGCTAAAATTAGAGTGTATTTTCTCTTAATGCAAATGTAACAAGCAACAGTTGCTAACATATAGACAAAGCTGTTAGTGTTAGTTTTCAAATCACAAATGTGAACTAACTAATCTGACTTTCTTGACAATTTTCTATAGATCTCTGGTTTTGAAAGTCCATTTAAGAAAAGTTATGTAGTTAAATAAGACTATGGTATATGCATATTTTATACTCCTTATAGATTAATAAATGCAAACTGTGTTGAATGCCTTCTTGCATTTGGACTATATCCAGTGTTTCTCTAATGCATTTGTACCTCAGTCTTTGTTTCTTTGGGTCACAAAATAGTATAAACTTTCCAGTGGAGCAAATGCTTAATAGAACGTATTTGGGAAACACTGAAAGACTTGGAATTCAGCTTAAACACTCCAGATCGTAGGTATCGATGACAGAAATTTTGCAATTTAAGATACAAACATCTAGACGAGCTGCAGCCAAGCCTGTCCCATAGCTGGTTTGTTAGAATTCTTCGTTCATTTTTGTCTTGCACAAAAAACAGATAGTCTATTTAGAGAATAAATTGTATTTGTAATAAAATTCCAAAGCAAATTAAAAATATATATTTAGAAAGATCATGGAAAAGGGTAGAAGGGGAATGGGGAGGAAGAAAGGGGAGCGGAGAAAAATATATAACTCAATAAAAATAATAAAAAGAAAAAGGGGTAAAAGTAAAAAAGATCAGTACATGGTTTTCTATACTCTTCACTTGAAGAATTACTAATATCTTTGCAAAATGTTTTTTTATATAATTCATTGAAGAGAATAGATCCCTGAAAATAGAAAATCTGAAGTGTTGTGTTTAAAATTTTTCAAGAATAGGGGCTAAATGTACTGTCCTGCCTATGTCAATAACTATCACATACATTACTGCAAATAATTGAAACATTGTCCCACCAATTAAAAGTGTCAGTGTGACATCCTGTCATTGTTTAATGAATATCATACCCTGTAATGCCAATGTACTCCCCATTGATCTACAGAAATCTACAGCTACAGAAATAATACATGTTAATGACCTGTTTTAGAAGGAACACAAATTGGCTCTTTTTTCCCTTTGTGGTCTTCAGTGCTCCATCAAGGAAGCATTTTGATTGAACAAACTGTTAAATTGCTATAGGATGTCATTTGTTTTCAAATGTGAATCTTAAATTGGTAATCTTTTCACTTTTCATGAGGACATGTGACTGCCTTCTGGATATGGGTAGGGTTGCAATGTATTGTTTCACTAAGAACTTCTTAATTGCTTTAATTTGCAATTAACTTAAATGTATACATGTAAACAAATAACTATGCATGTCCATGCCATCTTTCTTGTTCAAGTCTATATTAAAGTTGAGTGTAGCAAGAGGCCAATGTGTTTATCAGACCCTGTTTTACTCCATGTTCTACAATATTCAAAGGAGGGCCCAGAATTCTTCTGCCACTTAGTATTTAAAATAATTCTAATCCTTCCTCATTCCTTCCACTACTCTCATGTGATTGTCACTGTACAGCAACAAAAATTAAGATAAGAAATACTGACTTCTCAAATTCATCTGACTACATGACGAACTCATATTAATTATACACACACAACACACATATATCCCTTCTCTTGCTAGAATTACCTTTATAAAAAGGTGATTTGATTTAAAAATAGCCTAGTAATTAAGCATTAAAATGACCATATGATTGTTTATCACTGTCTCCTTCACTTACATCACTCCTCATTTGTGTGTGTGTGTGTATACATATATATGTATATATATGTATGTATGTATAGATCACTTTTATAAAGCAGTAGGAAAGCAAACAAGATGAGACCTTTTTTCTCTTTATTCATTCTTCTCTCATACAATACATCTGAACCCCATCCTCTCCTCCCTCCACTCATCACAGACCCAACCTCCTCCCCTCTCCCCCAGATCCACTGCTCCTCCATCTCCCTTCATAAAACAACAAGCCTCCCAGGGATGTCAATTGAACACAACACAAGGAGATGTGACTTATTTTTAGAAAAAAAAATATTGCAATTGTTTTTTGTTTCTCATTAGTGAAACTGAAAATAACAACAAATTCAAAATTTCTATTGGATTTTTATTATTTATACTTGTTATTATAAACCATTCTTAAACAAACAGCCCGTTGAAATACTTACAAACCACTTTTTCCCAAGGTCTTTTACCTAAAAACAAAAATTTTAAATGTAACACTAAATATGAAAGCACTCTGTCTTACTTATTTTATTAGATCCAGATACATTTTCATTCTCCTTCAGAAAAATTACTGACTTTCCATTAATTCAGTTTTTCTTCGTCTTCAAATGTGTGTTTCTTTACCTTAAATAACCCCAGGATGTTTTCCTAGAGATGCAGTCAACCATCTGAAAGTAATTTTTGTGTCTGGTATGTGCAGAGTTTGATGGGTTTAGATAACATGCTTATAGCTTAAGCATTCCTTGCTATGCTCGTTTTCATCAAATTATTGGCTAAAATATTTAGAACAGATGTGTATATATGTAACTTTCCTGTGAGAATTAAGTAATATGTCAGACTTTTGGAGAGTTTCTCTGCACTTTTTTTTTTAACCTTTGCCAACTATGAAAGGAATATTGCTTCACAGGTGTTATTTATTATCCTGAAACCTAATGATTTGTGCATGGAGGGGGGGAAGGGGGAATGGTAAAATTGGAAGAGGAAGCAGCTCACTGGTGTTTCAACAGACATACTATCCATGGAAACGTTTTTAGAAGATTAATCAGGAACAAGGACTTGTAGTTCTGACTTGACTACGAGACAGCTTTGTAAAGCTCAATTTGGCTTTTTTTTTTTAATAATGAAGTGATTAAGAGTACTTCTGCTCTTCCAGAGGACCTGAGTTCTGTTTCCACCAGTGTAGAATGCTTACTACCACCTGTATCTCAAGTTCCAGGAGGTCCAACACCCTCTTACCTCCTCCGTGTGTGTGTGTGTGTGTGTGTGTGTGTGTGTGTGTGTGTGTGTGTGTGTCCATGCCCATGACAGACTCTCACACAGACATACAAATAAAAATCTTTTAAAACTGTTTCAAATGTAGTGGGTGGGCCAGAGTGAGATGCTACCTTGATGGGTGGGCAGGACAGGAAGAGAAATAAAGCTATGAAAATACAAACACTGAGGTGTGATTTGGAGCTTAGGTGGTCGGGTCCAGTGCACGAAGAAACCCCTTGTTATTTTGTTTTGTTTTGTTTTTAAAACGCTGCTGTAAAGTACAAAACAGTTGTTGCCTTTAAGGCACTATTCAGAGTATGGGAATGCCGCAAGGAAAGAAAAGTACACCACAGGAGAGGTGTGTTCTCTCATTAAATTTATATTTAATTTCCCTAAAAGAAAGACATGAACCATTCAACTAAATCACTACTTATTTGAACAAAGTTGGTTTATCATGAAGAACTAGGAGAAGAAATGAACAAGAATTATGTCATGGAAGAAGTATGTATCTCTGCTTACTTCTGAATGATACATGTGAATTTAGAGAGAAAAGAGTAAAACCGTGAGGGACAGCATTTCAAAGAAAGAATAATCTATCACCAATGCTGCAGACACAGCAGAAGGTCAAGAGATCTAAACTGAGTTCGAGTTAGCAATGTGGAAGCCCTAGTGTAGATGTATTGGTGGAGTAGTAAGGCAATGCAAGCGTTCAAGAGAGGATATGGAGGGGAATTGGAGGTGGGTCATCTAAAGCAGCTTTCTGATGCTGATTTTGATGAAGTAGAGAAAGCTAACGAAGTGCTAGGTTGGTAGATTATAGGGTGAAAGGGGTTGCTTTAAGGCATTCTCTTTGATGACTTTGGAGTGAGATGCAATAAAATCAAATGAGCAATCTGATGACTTGTGGTGTCCTTACTATGTGACACCCTTTTATGAATGCCATCTCTGAACCTGCAAACGATAGTCATAACAAAGCTATGTAAGCTCTGGTTACTGCGAGGAAGTAGAGCAACATCTAAGTAGACAGCAACAGCATAGTAAAATAAGCATTGTATACGCAACAAAAGTGTCAGGAAAGATGCTAAGGGAACACAACAGGTTGAGCAAATCATTCTGTTATTTGGCATTCTAGTATTTTTAATGTAACCTAATAAAGACATTTATTTATAAGCAATTATATGCACTAGTGTTAACGAAGCTATTATCTTTTTAATAAATTTTTCCTCGAAATAATTTAGATACATCATTATAAACTGCTCTATTGTTATCTATAATAATCTCAACATTAGAAAATCATGTCCCATTTCTGGGGAGTTTTCAGTTAAACATAGTTCATATTTTTAAAGGCTACTTGCCATTAATCTTGAAATAATATTCAGTCAAATCACAAAATCATTATTCACACTTATTAGACTACAATAAAAAATACAAGCCCAGCTACTATAATGATGCCAGTTAGAAAACTCCAGATGTACAGCACATATAAACACCTAAATAACAAAACGATGGCTAGAAGATAAGGTATTAACACAAAAGTGTGACCAGACTCCTGGATAAGATTCAAAGTGAACTCCAAAAGTAACAAATACCTTATCCTTTTAGAAATAACACTTTACTCTAAGAGGTAGTGAATAACAAAAATTTTAGATGAGCTATAGTTTTCCTTTCTTGACTGCAGTTCTCTCTGTAATTTTTCTCATAAAATAATAATACGAACTGCATCCTCAAAACTTAATGCACTGCTATATAAAGGTAGTACATTTTCCACAGTAGTTTTCCGAGACTTATAAACATTTATGTAATGATAGATCAAATGTGTTTTAATTTTATGAACCAATGTTTTTGCTGAATTCTAAAGTATATGATCTTAAAACACATGCATAAATCACAGTATATATTTAAGTACATTGGAACCATAAAGTTCTTTTACCATTTGAACTTAGTATCTCATGAAAATAAATCTGTTTCTATATTTTAGTGGAGGAGGACATTTTAAAGTAACATTGAGGTTGGACAGTGGTGGTGCACACTTTTAATCCCAGCACTCAGATCTTGGTTTGAGGAGAGCCTGGTCTACAGAGAGTTTTGGGAGAGACAGGCTACACACAGAAACCCTGTCCCAAAAGAAAAAAACAAAGAAACTAATATTGACAAGCAAAATTATTTAGTTTTACCTAAGTCAATGTCTACCTAACTTTTAAATATTTTTTTAAACTTTTATTGCTGGATTTATAATAATAACACAACCCTGATTTTTATTGCTGTGATCAAACACTATAACCAAAAGCAACTTGGGTAAGAAAGGGTTTATTTCAACTTACATATATGTTCCTCATAGCCCATTGCAAGTAAATCAGGTCATGGAAAAGGGATAGCAGAACGGGCCACTAAAACAAGCTGCTTAATGGTTTACTGACTTGGTGTACTTTCTTATACACCACAGAACCACCTGCCCAGCGCTGGGCTGAACTTTTTCACATCAATCATTAGCCAAAACAAAAAACAAAAAAGCAACAAACAAAAGCCTACAGGCTACTCTTATGCAGACACTTTCTCAATTAAGATTCTCTCTTCTCAGATATGTCTAGGCTTGTGAAGGTTTACAAAAATCAACCAGCACATCTGATTTCTCCAAAAGGAATTTTAATTCTTTCTGACCTTTTCCAAAGTCTCTGTATTTTCCTTCAATTTTGCTTTGATAATGTACAGTATAATTAAGTTAAATATTGACTCCCAGTATAAAAGTCATATACATATTTGTTCCTCTGGCAACTGAAACATGAATTAATGGGTTAACTCTGTTGGCATCTTAGATGTTACCCAGTTGCAATGACAACATTCTGTGTGTCCTATGCTGTGTGAGAAGTGTCTCTGCTCCTCTTGTGTTGAGACTTGACTTCAGACTACTAATGCTTTTAAAACCAACACACAACAGTTTTAATACATAACTGTTTATTTGATAGTAAATGACTAATTCTTATTTATTAGATATTTTGCTTTTCAAAACATTTTGGTGGCATTTAAAGGTGCTATTAGCTGTTTTAGTTTGGTATGCATGCTAAAAGAATAAGTTGTGGCTTTCTTGAAAATATAGCACTTATAAAATGAAAAATTTGGGGAACTGAACGATAAAGCAATGGAATAGAAATTTCTCAAAGAGAAAGGATTGCTGAATTTGCCCCTCTATATGTAGCTTCATTAGAATTATGGAAAGCGGTCCTTTGAAAATGATAAATGTCACCAAAAATTATGTCACAACTGGTATTCATATGCCTTGATGTGAATCCTGATATTAGGCATTTACCACATGTGTTTCCTTGGACATAAATCCTCATAAGCATAAGGATTTAATGATCCAATACTTATAAAACTCTTAGGAAGTACATGACATAGAGTTAGTGTTTATTTGCACTTTTATTGTTGTGATATCTTGTTTTTATGATCCAAGTCTTATAGATTTCTGGTTTTCATTGATTCAGAATTTATTAAACTACAACCTTTTGTCATATATTTTAAACTTTTTTAAACTTTTGGGTGATTTGATTTTCATTGGCTATTCTGTACTTCAGGAAATTTAAGTTGAACAAAATATTTGACTGCTCTACCAGGGTCTTCTACGTGAAGTCTTTGCTATGACTGCTGCTTGCTAAATTAAAGTAGTTTTTATTGAGGAAAAAGACTCAGAAAGAAATTGGACAAAGAAGTGACTACTTGATTCTATAAACTAGACATACTTATTGTATCAAAATATGCAGGTCTAGGTTTAAGGCCATGAAACAGAATCCCCATATTGCTAAGGCAGGGTAATATCCAAGTGCATGTTGCTATAATTTAGTTAAAATTAAGTTAGTTTGTGATAGTATATCAGAAACAGTAAGTTAATGTTCTAAAAGTAAGGTTAGATGCAAGGGTCCATTACCTTAGAAGTGTCTAGCAATGATAGATTTATAGGCATTATGAAATAAGACTGAAATTCATTACTAAAGTAATGAAAAGAAATATGGAACTAGTGATCTTCTTTGTAAAATATTATATAACCTTAATATCCAGGACTCCAACGAGAGCAAACATGGGATATTCTTTATTAACTATAAAAAGCACTTTAAACTAGTATTATCTAGACAGTTCTCAGAGGCAGTTTCACCTTCTGGCTCAAAACACACATTTTCTTCATCCACACATGCCAACCATAACGTTGCATATGAGAGTGTGTTTTGTATACTGTAGCTGAAAATCAGTATAAGTATAAGCCTACCTGGGGAAGAAAAACAATGTGATGTGAACTTTGTTCTCTGTGTTTAGGCAAGCTACGACCTATATCTATGCCAGTCGAATATAATTGGGTGGGGGACTATGAAGATCCAAATAAGATGAAGAGAGATAGTAGAAGAGGTAAGTGTTCTAGAATTTCAGTGTAGGCTGGGTTATTTTAACAAAAAGCAAAGTTAAATGTTCTTTAAGTAGATTATTATTGCGTTAGCAGAAACTTACTCTGTCATTGACTGACAGTTCAACTAAGTGAAGCCAGATCAATATTTGACTCCCTTCACCCATTAGTAATGGGTATTTTATATGAATGCCTTCTAAGATGTTCTAGGCAGATAATTACACAGAGAAAGAATATTTGTAAATTGAAAGTTAATATTTGGAAGCAAGGTCAGAAGTGTGAAACTGCATAAAAGAATTCATTTCAGTTTAATAAGTAGAAACAGTTTTGTCATCCCAATTAATCGGCAGTGCAACTGACTTCGTCCATGGAACCTCATGTGATGGAACCTCCTCATGAGCATTGAAGCACGTAGGTTGAGAAGAAGTGTATGGTGGAAACTGGGCCAGTGACTCCTAACAAAAACCATATAGAAGTGGGGGACCCGGTGCTTTGTGCTTTCTCTGTTCTGTTTGCCGTTCAGGGTTATTCTCTTACATGTGAGTGGGCTACTTTTGAAGTATCTACCCAAAGTAAGTTTTTATATTCACTTAGCCTATTGCTGAGGTGAGCAGTAGGAGGATCGAGTGACACCTTCACTGCTTAGTAGGCTTACCAAGTTTGGATATGATGGGCCCAGCTACTGCTGCTACTTCTACCTTCAGAAGAGCCATCAATTGTAGATGGACAACAAAACCAAAGCTGCTCCTAGAAACTAAGCTTCCTTTCTGGTATGGTTGACCCGTTTACTTATCATTTCTATCCAATAAACTGTAAAACCTTCACAGACCATATGAGCAAGCAAGCATAAATGTCTCCTTCATAAGTCTCCTTAACACTTTTTTGTAGAGTGAGATTTAAAAATGTTGAGAAGTTCAAGGACACTGTCAGATTCCTTTACATACATGTATTAATTCCATTTTCCGAGCTTCAGTATCTAATCTCATTAATTTTATTGGACAAATCAAGAAAAAAATTAAAATGCTTAACATATGCCATCTCTAAGATTCTTTGGGACGTCTTATAATAGTGACATCCTGTGGGAAATTTTTATACTAACTACTAAATGCTGACTACTAATTTAAAAAAGGATTTTATGAACTAAGTTTTGTGGGCTTTAACTTCTTCAAAAATGTTACCCAAAACATTGGCGGCTATTGTTTATCATCAAGGTTTAGGAGACTTTTCCTGTGGAGCTTTCTAAAAAAGTGTAAGTTCCACCCATGCAGAGCTTAAAGTTTAAGTTCTGCGGGTGATTTTGATGTAGTTACTCCAGAGTTCAAACCAGAAGAAATAATCCAAAGGATATGTCTTACTGTTTTAGGATACCAAATAATTACGTTCTAATATTATCACTACATATATTGTAAGTTAAATCAAGGTAAAGTAATGAAGTGAAATCTTATAGCATGGTTTGGAAAGAATGGTAGACTTCAGATATTTGCATATTTATATCAGTGTATTTCTCTTTTTATGTAGAAAACTCTCTACTTCGATATATGAGCAATGAAAAAATTGCTCAAGAAGAATACATGTTTCAGAGAAACAGCAAAAAAGACACAGGAAAGAAGTCCAAAAAGAAGGGTGATAAGAGTAATAGCCCAACTCACTATTCACTGCTACCTAGTTTGCAAATGGATGCATTGAGACAAGACATCTTGGGCACACCAGTTCCAGAAACCACACTGTACCATGTAAGTAAACTTAAAAAGTCTTTCATACAGCCTTTCTTGGAAGGCAAATTACTTTTGTTGATAAAATCCAGATTTTTTTCCCATTGCACTATGTTTATAAAAAAATTATTAGGAATTGATTCGTTTTACAACTCATATGATCAAAGTATTCCTATCTTGTAGCAACATCTTTTTAGTGAAATAGCTTAATAGGCACAGTATTGGTAGGAAAGAGTAGTTAAGATTTGTATGTGAATACTTGGGAAGGTCCAGAAATCCAGATTAGAGATAAAATGCTTCATATTTCATAATTCCACGTAAAAAGGGACATCTGCTCCCTGCTAGCTAGTAAAACTGGCAAGACACAGCACACAATTGGGGCTGGGGGTATGGTTCAGTTGGAAATCTGTTTCCTACACAAGTGTGAGGACCAAATCCAGATTTCTAGCACACAGGTAAAGTCTAGGCATAGTGGCATTTGTAATCACATAGTCCTATAATCCTAGTACTGGGGAAGTAGACACAAAATACTCAGAACTCACTGCTTAGACAACCCAGCTGGATCAGTTGTTCCATGTTCAGTGGGTGACCTCTCAAAAGTAAGGTAAAGAGGCTAGAAAGCTAGTTCAGTGCTTAAGAGCTTCCAGAGGATGAGGGTTAAATTTCCCAGTACCCACATGGAGGTTCACAACCTGGTGTGGGAGAATTGTCTGTATTCTGCCAATCAAATTTTAATAAAACGCTGATTGGCCAGGCAGGCAGTATAGGCGGGAAAACCAGACAGGAAGTAGAGGTGATGCAATGAGAACAGGAGAATTCTGGGAAGCAGGGAGGTTCCTCTGCCATTCCTGCGCAGACCACCGAAGAGGCAACATGTAAGCTGTCACACTGAGAAAGGTACTGAGCCCATGTGGCTAACATAGATAAGGATAATGGGGTAATATATGTTATAAGAGTTAACAAGAAGCCTGACCTAATGGGCCAATCAGTTTATAACCTTATGGAGTCCTGTGTGTAATTTTCTCTTTGGGATTTGCCGGCTGTGGGGTACTGGGCAAGACAGAAACCCCAACAAGCCAACCCTCATGTTACAACAACCTTCTGTAACTTTAGTTCCAGCAGTTTCAACACTCTGCTGGTCTCTGCAGGCCCTAGGCACATACATGGTACACAGACATATGTGTACACAAAGCACCAAGAACATAAAATATATAAATGTTTGAAAATATGGTGAATGGGGGTGGTAGAAGAAAACATTCAAAGTCAACTTTTGGCTTCCATGTATGTGCTCACACACACAAATTCATATGCAAAAGCACAGCATTATATGGGGGAAATATGCTGAGATTTCCAATTTAATTTAACTTATATATGGGAGTATGTGAAAAGTGTAGAAACAAGGAAAGATACCGTACTCTTCAGGGAAAAAGAAAAAAGTGTCATCATGGGCAGCAGTTGAGGCAAGAGTGAAACCATGAGTAGTAATATTTTAATAAGAATGTAAATGCTAATCATCACAAATGTGTGATATGACATGTTTCAGGGATTCCATGAGGTTCAGAATTGCTAGTTTGTTAAAAAGAAAATTTGTAAGTCATTATATGAGGAAGAGTCAATACATTACCTACAAATGGAGGCAGAGTTAGGTCAGGAGTTGTGTAACGGATTTTTGAGACTCTTTCAGTAATATAAAGAGCTCATTAAAGAATTTTGGGCTAAAAATATATGATCACATTGGCATGTAATAGTTTTCTAATGGAGGAGCATCACTTGAAATGTCAAAGGCAAAGCCATTAAATTCATCCCAGATGAATCATGAGAAACCAGAATAATAACCATGAGGAAGCTGAAAATCTTGTTAGTCAATAACATTCCTTACAGCTTCAACGTGTTTCAGGCTACTTAGGATAGAGTTTGTTTTAACAATAGAACTGTAGCTTCCACTTCCACTTGACCATTCAAAACAGACTAAATTGGGCTGGGGAGATAGCACAGTCACTAAAAGTGATTGTCGTACAACAGGGGGACCAGAGTTCAGATCCCTAGTATCCACATTAAAAAGTCAAGCATGGTAAGACACACCTATAGCCCCAGCACACGGGAGCCATGGAGACAGGAATATCTCTTGGCTTGCTAGACAGGTAGCCTAGCCTAATTGGTAAACTTAAATTTAAACCTTTCATCAAAAAGGTAGAGAATGCTCGACATCCAAAGTAAACCTCTGACTTTCACAGGTGTTGCATACATGTGCATATCCACGTAAATGCCCATGTTCAAGTGCACACACATGGACATGCACATACATGGAAAAGATTATGAGATCTTGAATTAGTAGTTGGAGAAATAGAACTTAATGCTCAAAGTATCAAATCTACCATATTGTTAAGGTATGCCATCTAAGTATGCAAGATGCGAAAGAGTTAAGAACTTTATTCTTGAACTGTCTCTCAGGGTTGAATGTTAAATTATCTTTCCTACTCTCATAAATCTAGGTTAGAAAAAATGTTTTTCTCCATGTGGATTGGAGTTTCATCAGCTTCAACACCCACCTTCCCTTTCCCAAAGTTCATATTCCCTTGTCTTTTCCTCCACAGGAGACTAAAATGTCTCAGACAAGCCCTTTAAATAGCTGACAACTCATATTCTTCTTTCCAGCAACATATAAAGGGCATCTAAAAACAGTATTCTTTGATAACCTGTGAATGGGGCTACTTTTGTTATCATCACAGCTCAGAAGAGCCATGCAATCACTGAACTTCCTCTAGAGCCTGGTTCCAATTATGAGTAACATCCTGAACAAAGATCTCAAGATGAGAGACAGCCAGCCTATTCAAGAGCAAAATTGGTAGTTAGAGATGAAGCTGAAGAGGGAACAAGAGGCCACTTTGATTCAGAGTAGACTAGCTGGTAGGGAGTTTGGATTTAACCTTAGAAGAGTAGTAATCGATCAAACACATTTATATATACAGTGTGTTCCAGTATGTCGTGCATGTACAGACTTGTGTATACAGAGAAAGGAAATAGAGAATGAGTCTGGGAACATTTGAATTATTGAAGAAAGGAAGGCCATAAAAGGCAAGTCCAACTGCTAAGAATATTGTGTATTAGTACCTAAGAGTGGAAATTGTTGCTACTCTTCCAAAGAGCATTCATCATTTACTGAGGAAAATCAAAAACCTGGTTGAGAAACTTCATTTCTAGAGGCTCATTTAAAAATGGAAATTTTTTCTTTCTGTTATAGTTTCTTGAAAATGCAAGGTCAATATCAATATGTAACTTAATCGCCTTCATTATTAAATGGTTATCTTCATTTCCCCTGATTCTTTGAATAACATGTGTTTTTTTTTGATACAATAGGATTTAAGGAAAAGATTGAACATTGAGTTTCATAGGCCACTGTATCTGCTATTAGTACTAATTCCATGACATCTACAGATGTTTGCATTCCAATTTAGAAAAAATGTGTTAATTTGATATCAGGATTATATCAGCACTTTATAGTAATATAGTACTTTGTTAAGTTGTGGTGACTAACTCCACCAATAAGGAAGTGACTGAACTGGAATGTTAGTGCCCTTTTCAGTATTTTCGACTTGGAAATGGATCCTTTCTGCATGTCCTATTACAGTCCCAGCGAAGGCAACAAGATTAACTCCTTCACACCATGTCTCTTATACTCTTGGACAGAGCTTCAGTGCCAGCCAGTCCTTGCCTTCTTCCCTTCTTGGCCATCTGATTATAGAGATCCCACTATGCCTACCTTATCAGCTAACATTCTTTTTAATTTCTAACATTAGTTTTACTTGTAGGTAAAATAGCTCAATTCTGTCTGAAAATGTGGAAGTTGCTAACTGACCTTAGGGCACACAAAGAAAAGACAGGCAGTAGTGTATGTATGTTTGTATGAAATCCAAATGTAATAAGTCTTTATAAAGATAGATAACTGAATTGCCCTGAATCTCATCTTTCAATATAATATAAGAAATTGTTACCAGCCAGCTTTCCACATGGCATTATTCAGTGAGATAAATCAAGAACCTACTGAAGTAACTTTTAAAAAATAAATCAGTGTACACTTTTGCTTAGTGCAATATACACATAATGATATGACAATAAGCATATTTCATATCTCATTAAGACTGCAAAAAATTAATCAATTATTTTAAATATACATGCGGAGATACCAGAATGAATAAAATGTGATTCTGTATCCGTGCAACATGCTGGTATATTTTCATAATATGATTTTAAAATAGTCTGTTAACAGATTTTTAGTAGGTGTTGAAAAACCTATTAACACCTTTCCTAACATCCCAACATTTCTCTAATTCATCTTAATTTTTAAGATGTGAGTAGAAATATTTAGCTGTTACATTATTTCTAATAAGGAGGTTTGCCCATTCTGATAAATTTGTAAGGAAATATTATGTTAAGTTAAAAGGTCATTGGAGGGGTGTTAAGACTTTTTATTTGTTTATTTTTTAATTTAATAAGCAATTGACCTGTACTTTATAAATATTAATTCAACTTCAATAAGCTATAAAGAAAGTACTCGTGTCAGACTCATTTTACAGGTTAGGAAACTGAAACACAGATATTAAAAGTATTACATGGTGGAACTGAAATTTGAACATCAACATTTTAACAACTCTCCAAAACTACCATAACTTTATCAGAAAGGTAACAATTGTAGCAGTGACAATCATATGCAACTGTAGACCCTAGTCTAAGAATTATAGAATATGAAAGGCTGATAAGTATCACTTCTATAATTAAATATTAGCTAACATTTCCTGATAACTTATGATGACTCCATGCCAGAAACTTACACAGTATTGTTGAGTCCTCAAAATGATTCTATGATGTTGACATTCTTAATACTGTTTCTGTTTGTGGTACTAAAAGTAAAGGAGACTGTTCATTTTACATAGACATAAAAAGTATCAGATTTGGGTCCAAAAACCCCATCTTTAGATGAATAAAGTTATTTTTACTTGGAAAGTTCACCATCTAGTAGGGAAGGTAAAACTATTATTTTCTATAATCAAAATATAAACATTAATTATTAAATTAGCTGAACTTATTAAGGTTGGTTTGCCTAGCAGCTCTCTTACTTAACTACATTGTTTCAGGATCACAGTAACTAAGACAAGAGGACAATTAATATTAGAAAGAAGCAATCTGTAAGCCAACTATTGTTTACAACTACTTTTACCTAATTTTGACTTTATTCACCTAGAAAATTGCTTCAATACATTGTGACACGTTTTTCCTTAACAAAGAGCATGCAAGCATATTAAATATCTATTTTAAATATATGTTTAGTTTTGTGCTTACTCTGGTTTCTATGGATCGCTTGATTATTTCAAAACCAAGTATTTACTGTGCCAAATCATAGTAGCACTGACAAAATCTCACACAACCGTCAGCACTGTGAAATATGTCTGTCAGTAGTCCACTTCTACAGAGCAGGGATTCTAAGTATGGGCCATCCCTGGAAAAATGTGTTGGTGCTTTGGGTTTAACCCAGAAGTGAAAATCCTTTCTTTGATTTTTATGGACAAGTAGTAATTTCAGTTTTACATGTGTATGTATATGCACCAAATAATAGTTCTAAAATAGCAGAAGTGAAAGATAACGTTATCACTTATATTTCTTATTACTAACCTACTAGATGCTTTTTTTGAAACTGGATATACACAGCTGAATAAGACATATTTGTATATCATATATATTTTCCTTCTTTCTGTTAGTCTTCAGAACATAATATGTTTGTTTAATGTGTATGCACGTATTTTGCCTGCATGTGTGTAAGTTTCCCAAAACCGTTAGAACTGAAGTTACAGGCAGTTATGAGCCACCTAATGTGGGTGCTGGGAACAGAACCTGGGTCTTCTGCAAGAGCAGTAAGTGCTCTTAATCACTGAGCCTTCCCTCAAGTCCCCTACTAGATAATTTTAAATTACAAGTTGAATAATCATAAAATAATACTTGAATAGAGTTTGCTAAGTATTTTAATTCTGTAGGTTTCTTCCAGTTAACCTGCTGTCCAGGAAACCATGACAAAGTAGTGAAGCTCAATGTAGATGGTTCTAATTTGTTGGTTGTCAGGAAAGAAGTTATGCTTACACATCATTAGAACTTTTTAAGTTACTGATTGTTTTAGTTGCTGTTCTTTCCCATAATAAATTGTCTATGAGTTCTTTCCCATCAATTTTAGTTTATTTTAGGTTAAGAACTTCGTCCTCTATTGTGTCGTAATTCATGTTTTACCACAGTTGTCTAAGAATGATGCTGTGAATCATGCACAGGTAGAGTGCCTACACAATAATACTGCTTTGGTATAAACCATTTCCCCCACTGTAAAGTATGGACGCAAGAATACCTGGACCCAAAGGATCTGTTGATGTGTCTTAGAGTGAAAAACAATTGAGATTCACTGCCTTAGCTATAGATATATGTTTACATGGGGAAACTGAAAGAAATTTTGACTGTAATTGTTTATAAATGTGCAAGTTTTATTGAATGCTAGTCTGGAAAAATCTGAAAGGAAAATTTACTTGTATTTTCCTGACTCAGGTATTCTAACAGTTGTTTTTGTTTCCATATCGGGATGGTTTATAAGCTTTTCTTTTGGTTGTTGTTTGTTTCTGTCTTATGAGACACAGTTTTGAATGTGTGGCAGTCCTATGGCCATAATATCCAGAGAACTAGATTGCATGAGAAAAGCACCACATATAGTTTTGTTTTTCCTTTTGAATGAGTTACCTATTGGTACCCTTGTTTCCACATTTGAGGTCATCACAAACTGATATATTTATAAGTGAACTGTTTAAACTAGAGAATAAAAATACTTTATGAAGGGCTGGAGAGATGGCTCAGTGGTTAAAAGCATTGCCTGCTCTTCCAAAGGTCCTGAGTTCAATTCCCAGCAACCACATGGTGGCTCACAACCATCTATAATGAGGTCTGGTGCCCTCTTCTGGCCTTCAGGCATACACACAGAAAGAATATTGTATGCACAATAAAATAAATATTAAAAAAATACTTTATGAACTTAAAAGATTTACAAATTGAGCCTTAGATATAGTACAGACATCCATTTTCTTTTTCCTATAAATCACAACCCTCTCAAAAAACAAAAAACCTAGGCAAAATACATTAACTCACCTATATGGAATGCTGAGACATAAGAAGGGTTGGAACCTCCAAACATAAAGTACAGCCTGGTGGTAAATTCTCAGTATTTTTTTTCTTGACCACTATGTAAACTGGCCCTGCTGCTGGCCTGGCCTGTAGTGTTCTAGTCTGCTTTTCTATAGCTTTGATACACTGACCAAAAGTAACTTGGGAAGGAGGAGGTTTATTTTAAGTTACAGGTTATAGTCCATCATCAAGGGAAGCCAAAACAAGAAGTGTAGCAGAGACCAGAAAAGAAGGTTTCTAACTGGCTTGCTTCCTTTGGCTTGTTCAACTGCTCTCCTTAGTTAGCCCAGGCCCACATTCCTAAGGATAATAAGGCCTAGGCCCTCCTGCATCAATTAGCAATTAAGAAAATGCCTCATATGCGATCAAACTGAACTCTCCGAATGTGGCTGACATGGGGGCTGACTGAGAAGCCATTGATAAAGGCACTGGGACTTGTTTCACTGCATGTACTGGCTTTTGGGGACCCTAGTCTGTTTGGATGCACAGCTTCCTAGTCCTGGCTGTAGCAGGGAGGGCCTTGGACTTCCCACAGGGCAGGGTTTCCTGCCCTCTCTTCAAGGAGGGAGGGGGAGAGAGGAGGGTGAGTGGGGGAGTTGGAGGGGAATGGGAGGAGGGGAGGAAGTGTAAATTTTTGAATGGAAAAAGGAAAAAAACAAAATACCTCATAGACATGACCACAGTCTAAATTGATGGTACAGTTATTCAGTTGAAGTTTTCTCTTCATAGGTGACTAGACTTGTGTAAAGTTAACGGTGGAAAACAAAATAAGGTCCATAAAGCAGTTTTTCTCTTTGACCAATGGGCCAGAAAGGAGGTAGTTCAATAGGACATGAACCCTTTCAATAATGCCTGCCTGTTGTAAGAGCAAGAAAAAAAGAAAAGTCATGCTTTCCTTGTCTACCACAAGCAGAAAAATCACTCATTTACAAAGAATACATAACAATATTGCATGTAAATGCACCAATAATTGAGATCCAAAATAGAAGAATGAAAATAGATCAGAAGGGAGACGTTCATAAACCTACAATTATGAGTGGGGACTTCAAATCCCTCACTTAGTAATTTATGGAATCAGTAAACATGTTAGCAAGAATATAAATGTACGGAATGATTGCACAGAATTGGATCTGTTACTGTGCTGCATGGTTTTATGTCAACTTGACACAAGCTAGTCATCTGAGAGGAGGGAACTCAATTAAGAAAACACCTCCATAAGATCCAGCTATACTTAGGCCCATTGGGCATTTTCTTATTTATTGATTGATGATGGAGGGTCCAGCTCATTGTGGGCAGTGCCATCCCTGGGCTGATGTAAGCCAGTAAACAGTACTCCTCCATGGCCTCTGCATCAGCTCCTGCCTCCAGGTTCCTGCCCTGTTTGAATTCCTGTCGTGGATTCCTTCAATAATGAACAGCAATATGGAAGTGTAAGGCAAATAAAGCCCTTTCCTCCCCCAAGCTGCTTTTGGTTGTGCTGTTTCTCACAGGAATAGTGAGAACTAACTAAGACAGTTATCTAACATGCTATATGTTCCTTTCAAGCATACATTGGACATTAATCAGGGTGAGATCATATCTTGGGCCATAAAACAAAATTTAATTTTAAAAGAAAAGAAAAAATGCAAAGTATGCACTTTGATCATTTAAAAAAATCAGTAACAAAACAGAAATTAATATCCAACTACTTGAAATTAAACAACATACTACTGAATAATCCTTAGATAAAAGGAAGTCTCAAGAATATTAAACTGAATGAAAATAGACAACATATACTTAGAGAAAAATTTGTAACAATATATTATTATATCAGGCCAGGAGTTCTGGTTCACACCTTTAGTCCTAGCTCTTGGAAGGCAGAAACAGGGAAATATCTATTTATGAATTTGAGGACAGCCTAATCTACATAGTGAGTTGCAGGCTAGCCAAGGCTACAATGTGAGACTGTGTCTCAATTTTTTTTCTTGTATTAAAAGAAAGAAGTGTTCATGATTTCAACTCCCACCCCAAGATTAAAATAGGAAACTGGACTTACTGTTGCACACCTATAATCCCAACACTTGGGAAGTGGAGGCAGTAGGACTGCAAGTTTTAGGCCAGCCTGGTCTACATAGAAAGGTGCTATCTCACCAGAAAAGCAGAAGCAAGACTTAGTAAAGAGGAGGCTCCATGAAACTGAATACCTGAATATGGAGAAAAATGAGGCAATTTAATCACTAGCTGTGAGATTTTTTTTTAATGTGTTGATGAACATCTAGCAAGACTAAGGAAAGAAAAAAGAAAAGACTCATTACCAATTTAGGAGTGAAAAACTCTACTTCAGGCCTAATTGGCACTAAACAATAAAAGAATTCTTAGTTAAAAGGAAATTGATCAATTTCCCAAAAATCACAAAGCAGACTCAAGATGAAGTGTATAATCCGAATGGTTCTATAACTGTTAAAGAAATGTAATGAATCATGAAAAGTATCATACACCAGTCTTGGAAAACTTAAAAAAACTCCAAAAAACAATAAAGTGAAATTGAATAACTCTAAACTTAATTAACATAAAAAAATTTTTGAGACACGGTTTCAATATGTAGTCTAAGTTGACCTTAAATTTGTGGTTCTCCTGTCTCAGCTTCCCAAACGCCAGGGTTATAAGCACTTAAATCACTTGGCTTTGGCTCTAATTTCAACATTTCTCCATATAAATTTATCTTTTCATGATTCCTAAGAAACTGATTAAATTCCTAAAATGTATTGATCTTTAAGATATGTAAATATATTAAATTCTCTCATTCATTTTCTTCTTAAAATTCAGTATTGAACAAACAAAAAGATTCACTAATATCGTCTCACTTTGAAGGTGATGTCTCCTAATACTATATAAAACAAATTATCAAAGCCAGTCTTTTCTGTTACATATTTGAACAAATGTGAATCTTGTTCTGCTAATTACTGATTAATGACTGCCAGGAAGCAAAACACAGAATCCGGTTTAATCATTAAGGGACCATATAAAACAGAACACAGAACAATTAAATTAGGAATTTAATAAATTTAAATTTATTAAGTTTTAAAGTTACTACAAATTCCTTGTTGCCCTTAGGGGGAGGGAGGACAAATTCCAAATTGGAGACTTTTGACTTGATTACTAAGGTCAGTCACTGCAAATTCTTTGAATACATACTTGCCTTTGAAAACCCTCACTTTCTTTTATTTGATAAACTTGTGCTTCTTATTTCTACTGTCAAGAAGCATCCTCAGATTTTATAAACAAGAAGTTACTTTGCTCCCACGATAACTACTCATATTGCATTGCTACCTTAACTCATTTAACCACACATCATAAGTTTAATAAAAGTAGTAAAATTACCTTACCTTCAGAACTCTGTGAAAGTCTATTATGATTGTAAGTCCATAACTTATGTCACATTCTTTTCTTCACTAAATTCTTAAATATACAGTCCACTTGATGGTTTCAACACACTCTAACTTAACAAAAGTGGTTTGTGGTTTGGTGAGGAATTGATCTATTTCCTCTAAACTACAAATTTATTATTGTTTAATGTCGATTACAGTCTTTTATTCCCATGTCTGCAAATTTTGAATTTTCTTCCTTGCTAATTTGTGTCTAAATCTTACATACTTTCCTCTTAATGAAATATATTCAGGCATAATTGCTGATGACTATTACAGCCTAAGTTCTTGAAGAGAGTTTTTTAAAGAGCATTGTTTGAAAAAACATTGATATGAATACTGGCAACTATACTTGGGTCCTCTGGCAGGCCATCAAGTGCTCTAAATTGATCCTGCCCAGCTTCTTTTCATGCAAATATCAACTCTTACTACACAATATAGTGTGAGAGTAGAAAAATATGGGATATCTCTCAATGAGGTGATTGCAAGTGGTAACTTTGAAAACTTTTTAAATTAACATCTGAATTTGATCTCGTGTATTCTTTGAGAAATATTTCTATTAAGAAAAAACTCCAGATCAAGAAAACCTCACACAACTGGTATGTATAGTTTCATTTGAAATAGTTATCTTCGAAGTTTTGTATAGTGTATATGGCAAAAATATCCCAGAGTAAGAGTTTGACATAAACATACTTTTATCCGCTAAGGAATTAAAATAAACACTAGCTTTCCTGATACAAAGTCCACTGCCAGAAAAGAATCCATGATAGTAAATATGTGCAGTATTGACTGAAACTAAATTTAACCAGGAAAAACTGTTTGATCTCAGACTCTTTTTCCAGAGAAAACCATTATGTTAATAGTCAGAAAAGTTTTTCAGTAATTATGATTTAGCTATACCATTGTTAATAAAAATCACCATACCACAATTCAGTTGAGATACTTAGATTTTATGCCTTCTCTTCTAGAAGTGATTCTTTTTTATTGCTACTCTCTTCTTTTTTATATATAATTTATTTTCTTGTCTTTTGATTCCCGATATTAAATCACTTTGTGTCCCTTTTTTTTCTGGTTATTCTCATCTCTTTGTCACAAAAGACTGGCAAACCTACACTGATTTCCTTGATATCTGTATGTCAACAGTTTCTGACAAGCAGAAATGGTAAGAGCAGTAGCTGCTGTATTTCTACTTGTACCTTTTAATGACTTTCCACCTCTGTTTCAAGTACAAAATATATGTTAATTATACATAGCAGTCAGATACCCAAAAATAACTATCTAATGTAACTGGTGTTAGCTTATTTCCATGTGTGGTGGAGCTTAAACAGTGTTTTTTAAAGAACCATCTAGTTTTTGGTATTAAAACAGGTGCATATAAATCCTAAGTCATCAGTAATTACATTTATATGAATGACTAATTACCTGCTATTCAGTTACAAATGGCATTCAAATAAAATTAATAGTCTACAAAATATTCTAAGAGAATCTGATTGAAATCCTTGATGTTACACATAAGAAAATTGAAGTCACTAATAGTTTAATGACATGACAGCAATCATAGAACTGGAATAGTGATTACAATATGGAGACTTCTAAGTCAAGTCTCCTGGTTCTTCTAGAGTGTTGCTCCATTGGCACTGTGTGTTCCATTCCTAACAATATCTGAATATTCTAAGTTATTATCTCAGTTGTATATCGAATAGATTGACGGAGCTGGGGATAAGAATTGAAGTAGGAAAAAAAAAAGAATTGAAGTAGGGAGATAAGATAGGATAGGGTCAAATCAACTGAAAGGGTAGAAGAGCTTAAGCCTGTATGCTAAAGTAAAAGTAGTGAGCAGAATCACACTCTGGATATGTTTGGAAAATAAATAGACAGGATGTACTGACAGATTATGTATGAGATGTTGTAACTTCCAGCCTATACCACAGTTCTGCACACACTCAGGTGTTTAGTAACTGCTTGATTTGTGTTTTCAACAGGTATCATGTGAGGAGCTGAATAGCCAGTAGTGATCAAAACAGATGGTTTCTGCCTAAATAGACAAAAGGGGAAAAAACACAACATGAGACCCGGAGCCAAGTAATTTCAATGATTTTTTTAGTTAATTAGGAATGACTCTAATGGAAAAAAAAATGTGTAACAGTGAATGGGCTCCAGGAGATTTCTCCAGCATAAGGAATTAGTACAGACACAGGCTCTTCTTCAGATCCATGTTTTCCTCATTCTTGTATTGGCATGGGGTTTTCAAACTGCAGATTTCACTTTCCACCATTAGTAGGTGAGATAAAATGTGACTACAGTTCCATTCCCTGTCTGCTTTGGTTGAGCTTTTTCTGACCTTTCATACCCTAAGTTCTGCCTCATTTACAAAACTGAGATGTTAACATGACCCTTCATATGGTGATATTATTTATAAGTGTAAATCATCCTTTCTGACCTACAGAACAATATGCCTTCCTAAATAAATTGATGTAGCATAAAATTGTAGCTAGGGGTTACTGCTTTAAATCATCTCCACTAACATATTTCCTTTTCTGTTGTGTAGAGTCCTTCCCTTCAGTGTAGCTGTGAACTTGTATCACATGTCAGAAAGCATTCATAGATGATTGCCTTGGTGTCATTTTGTGACATATTTCTTCTCCTTTAAGTGGCTACTATGATTATATACTACTTTGAAGACAGCAGTGCATATGGTGGTTAGGAGCACAGAGTTAACACACATAGGATTGAATTTTACTCTGCCCTTACTTAGGTGATCCTGAGTGAGCAGCCTTTGCATTCCATGCCTCAGCTTTCTCTTCCTTACTAGAGTGTCAATGATAGCCTCTTTACAGCTGTTTTTGGTGGTGGTGGTGGTGGTGGTGGTGGTTTGGCATGAGTTTTGGTAAGAATGAAAATTGATAACTTACATCATGTTCGTAATATTGTATCTAGCACACAATAATCCCTCGGTAAATAATTATCATGATCTTAGAATGATAGTTTCTATTTTCTAAATGGGTAATTCTTGTTAACATGCATTAATCACCCCCTTCTCCTTCTCCATACCCTTCTCCATACAACTGTAGTAAGTAAAAAGAAGCTTTACATAGCTTTACATAAGATAGGATATTGCACAAGCTTCAGTCATATTCTTTCCTACATAAGCTGGGGAAAAGTCATTCTTAATCATCATTGACTGTGTTTAATCTAAGTAGTTTGAAGGGAATGTAGCCTCATCTAAACTATCATTCTATTTTACATTGGCTTCATTGATTATGTTTTCAAAGCATGAATTTTGAGCCAATGTGAATACATTTTAGTCGATAAAAGTTCAGATTCATGAACAGCCAAGAACTACCTTACCCTCACTGAACTGAAACATCTAGTGTTACTTGCCTCTGTTTCAAGTTTATTTCATGTTGTACATGAGTAAGAGTATCACCACGGCAACTAACCAGTTAAACTCTGTGCTGTTTCTTGCAAATAGAAGATTTGTTTATTTAATATTTAGTGCTATTAGCATATACTCTACTTTTCATATTTATCCTATTTTACTGCCAAAATATAATAATTAGATAGTAAGAGATAAAGTGTTTTACTTTATAAAATATTTAAGACTTCAAATAATTTTGTTTATTTGTTTATTTGAAAAATTAAATATGTAGAAGCAGCTGTCACTTATCCGAAGTACTTGAAATTGCTAAGCACCTTCTTGTCTTATGTAGACGAAGGGATGCTATTGGTTTGACTAGTCACTGAAGAAATCTTGGAACTTTGTGGAAAATTACACTGAAAGAAAGTTGCTATATTGCAACGAGAGAGTATTTTGATTGCAAATTTTTCCATAAGTGCAGTAATTTGCAACTTGAGAAGAATTTAATAGTAGCTGAGCTTTCAAAATGCAACACAGAAACTGTCATTTTCTTCTACAATTAAAATAAGTGCTTCTGAAAATTTCAGGATAAGAATGACCCAAATTACCACCACACCCCCCCCCCCACACACACACACACACACTTCTTCATCCAAAAAGACTGGAGAATGAAGTTTGAAGAGAACATCTGTGGGCAAATGAAAAACAAATGGTCTTTTCAGGCAAATGTCTGAAAAAGGATCTTTTATAGCCAAACAGAATCCTATTGCATGCATCACCATGGTTAAGAAGAAGATCAGCAATACTTTCATAATGGCTTTTTATTTTAGCACATTCTATTTTTTGGGGGTAGAATTACAATTTCAAGACATCCATTCATAATTCATCATATAATTATTTGCATAAATATCTTTTGACACAGATTTAATGTACTTTGGTCAACCACAGCTTGAATCTAATATGTTAAATGTTCTAAAACAATCTCAGTGCAAATAATGCTAAAGAAGACTGAATAAAAAAGAATTTTCTTGATGTCCCCAAAGGAATGGTCTACTAAAAATCCTACATTTAGGAATATGTTGCACACATGGATTACTGGACAGAAGACAACTGGTTTGTTGTCTACCACCACCCAATAACTTTTTAGGTTAAAATAATCCGCTAGTTAAGATTCTATCATGGGCTCTTTGCTGGTGTTTTGCTCAGTGGTTATTCACTCACAACCAGTAATTCAGTTTATATTAAACCCTATTATAGGCAGAGGACAAAACAGAATTCTTTATTGGAGTTCATATTTGAAAAGAAGTCTGTGTAATAAATAAGAAGTATAAGCATATTTGTTGTTAAATTCTAAGAAGAAAAATCAAACAGGGAGTGTTAACTTCAGGAGGACTAGCAATTTTATATAAAGAATGCTGAAATTATTTTAAAAGTAAACATTTAAGTAATTGCTTAAAGGAAATCTAGAGTAAGCCATAATAATGTCTGGGTAAAGGAACACGGAGCTAACAGCAAGAGTAAAGACTGTGAGACAGACCTGTACTTTGGCTTGATCTGGAATCAGCCATTATGGCTGGAATAAAGTTAATGAGAAGGAGAGTAAAAGGTAAAAAGTAATAAGGCAGCACATCATGTTCAAGATTAGGAAAGGATGAATGCATATTCACAATGAGAAAATATTGGAGAGTATTACATGTAGGAATTAAAATATTCTGAACATTTTAATAGGATCACACTGGCTCTTGTATTAAAATTGCAGAGGTGAAAAGCAAAAGCAGAGAGAATAGTAAGGACACCTTTCAGTAATCAAGGTAACTAAGGATGGTGGCTTAGACAAGAGTGGCAATAATAAAAGGAGGCTACAAATATGTGACAATTAATCTTGTACAACTTGTTTATGGTTTATCTATAGGCTGTAAAAAAAAGAACAAAAAGGAGGTGAACTTTACTCCAAGATTTTATACATTACCCAATAGCATGGGAAAATGAATAGCATTTACTTGAATCTGGAAGTCTGAGTAGCACATGTGCCAGATGGCGAGTATTATATCAGTGTGAGTCATATTCAATCAGCTGAAATGGGCAGCCTAGATAAGACAAACCTATAGAAGACAATCAAGACATCCTGGTTAGGATATAAATTCAGAAGTTGTTAAAGATCAGAGTATGTAGAACATTCTTAGAAAATTAAAGGGACTTTTCATTCTGTAAAAGCATGTTTTTATTATGTACTGTTAAAAGAGAAAGAAGTCTGGCTCTTCCCAGTGGGACCATATTGAATAAATCTTCCTCTTCTACTTTGACTGTTAGTTTGGCCAGTTAAGGACATGTGACTGTGCCTGGCTTGTTGTTGGGACACAGGTTATGACTCCTTCCATCTGGTAATAATGACAACTATGGCAAGAATACCCATACCTTTTGAAATGTCTGCTGCCTGCAGCAAGTTGTCCCTGAAAGGAAGGGGAAAGATGGAAGTTCCTAGCCGCTACTGGAATTTGTTTACTCAAGGGACATTTTTCTGTTGTTTCATAAGAACTGGCATCGGTTGCTTTTTTTGTGATGATAATACAATTACATCACTTCTCCTTTCCCTATCCTCCCTCTAAACCTCCCATATACTCCTCTGTTCTCTCTTCAGTTGAAGGTCTCTTTTTTCATTAATTAGTATTACATGCCTTTTTATACATATATATATTCATAAATATAACCTGTTCCATCTGTGTAATGTTATTTGTCTGTATGTTTTCAGGGCTGATCATTTGGTATTGGATAGCAAATTGTGCTCTCCCCTGGGGGAAGAATACTTCTACTCACAGCATTCTGTAGTTGACTATAGTTCTTAGGGTTGAGGCCTCATGGGCTTTCCCCATCCACTTTTGATGTTGGTTTTTGTCTGTATTTCATGAGGCTGAAAAATGAGTATTTGGGGTTAGTTTTGGTTTTTAAGAAAGTGTGAGATTCTTGATAATTTCTCCCCAACTGATACACTTTGAGTTTTGCTTTCCAGTTTGCTTTTGTGTTTTGGGGCAACTTAGGGTTCTTTTGAACCTTTTGTCTTTTGGAGTTCTTCTGTTGAACTCTTTGAGCTATTATTGCTTGATTTGTTTATTTATTTATTTTATATGTATGTGAGTTTTGCTACATGTATACATGTATAGTCAGACCACCTGAAACTGTGGTTATGGATGGTCATGAGCCACCATGTGGGTGTGGAAACTGGACCCAGGCCCTCCACAACTATAACAAATATTCTTAATCACTGAGCCATGTCTCCAGTCCCAAAGACTACTGTAGTTAAAGAGAGTTCTCAGAGGCATTAGAGGTGGGGAAAGAGACAGTGCTCTGATGTTGCTGCAGTCAAAGGCTTCAGGGGAGGCATGCTTACATCTCCTTTGTCTTAGGTTTCCTTTTTCTCTTCAGAAATCCTCATCATAGGAATCTCTCAGCTCTAGGAGGAACCTTGGCTTGATTCTTCAAGCTGTGAAGTCTTTGCAGAGTTACCAATATCTTAAAGGGAGAAGCCTATAATCTAATAATAATCCCATTTTTTTGGCCAGGTCTTATTGATTTGGAAGTTTTTTTAAAAGCAAATTTAGAAATCTGTTGAAATAGTTGGGATATCTTCCATGTGACAGGAATTTTTGGGGACTCTTATTGAGCCACTGGGCTCTGTTGAATCATTTAAAATAGAAGAACTGATCGCTGCTGTGATTTATGGAACTATAAAATATCCCTTGCTGCCTTGGTATGCTGTAGAGAGAGCTGTCGTAGCTGACTAGCCTTTTCTAAGCATGGGATGGTTTCTAAGATAGCAGTGGGGCAAAAAAAAACTGTCTCTGCCCCTGGAAATTCTGAAATTAACTAAGAAACTTCTGCACAGTTTATTTTTTGTTTCTTTTTTAACTCTTTGTGCGATAATAATAATGATTCCAGTGGCTTTTAACAATGTATCAATGTGTCTATAATTTGGGGACTGTTAAGTGAAAATTGTTCTGTGCCTTTTTTAAAGCTAACTAAAATGCAAAAATTTAGATACAATTTGATTTTGAGACAAAAAACAAATGGTTTTGCCAGACTTTGTCTCTAGCAGGTTTATCTCAAATACTAATTAGCTTACTTTTTGGTGATTTGGGTCTGGCACTTTCAAATGTTAATTTTAGAAGCTGATTACAAGATTTAGGAGAGATAACCTAAAGATAATTAAAAATACCATTACATTTAATCTTTGAAAACGTCTGAACACGACTCAGAAGGAAGCTTGAAGACCATAAAGTTAGAGAAAGGCAAAGCGGGCAGCCTCAGGACTAAAACTCTGCACAAAGTTACATGGAGGAATAGGGGCCTCCAGGGGTGAATAAAAATGTCCAGTGTCAGGAAAGACATGGTTGGGATTTGGGTTAGTAGATAGAATGGAGGGGGTAAAGTTAATTTTAAATTAGATTGTCACACAGTAGCTGTGAAGATCTTTAGATAACTGCATTGGGCATGGGAGGGGTGGGGCTGCTATCTTTGAGATAAACTGGAATGTCAGGTCTCCAGTCAGGACCAGTGATCAAAGTCAGTCTCAGGCAAGGGGAAGTAGCTTTCCCTGAATAGGCTTTGGGAAAACTCTGATACCTCCTCTAAGTATTTCCATGTAGCCGTTTTCTTCTTTAAAAGAGCAATTGCAGAGCTTGCCTTTTTTGTCTTTGTTGCCTAGGAAAATGTGTGATGGGGTCCAAAGGCAAGTGTGAAGGACAGATCCATACTTATTGACCTCCCAGCCTGCTAATGGCTATTTCCTGTCTAGCTTAACAGTTTGCTATGAGTGGATACTGCATACTAAATAAGATAAACAGTACTATTCACAAAGGGGCAATGTTAACCTTGATATTCATGTTGGTAGATAGAATAATCTTAGGATATATGCAGTGGACTATGTAACTTTGGCAGGTAAACCATGAAGAAAATGCCATTAATCATTTTTATTCATTTAAGGTTTTAATGAAGTAGAGTGGTTATTAGGGGCTAGAGAGATGGCTCGGTGGTTCAAAATATTGTGTGTTTTTCCAGAGGATCCAACTTCAACTACCAGTACCCACATGTACTAAGAGATGTAGGTAATTCTAGTTCCAGGTGATTCAGTGCCCACTTCTGGCCTCTGTGGGTACTGTATACACATGGTACCCAGACATACATGCAGACAAAATTTACCTATACACATTAAATAAAAATAAATATTTTTGAAATACATACAATGATTATAGCTATGCATATTTACTATTAAAAAGGTAACAGAAAATGTTTCTTACTGGGATCATCAAAAAAGATTAATGAATATTGTTATGTTTTTTAAAATGGCAGGAAAGAGAGAGAATGCATCATGCAGCTGGACTCACTAAAGGGTATTTTTATTAGGGAGAGGAAAGTGAAAGAGGGGAGGGCAGAGACTGGCCTCTGGAGACAGGTGCTGTGAAAGAGAGGAAAGGGAGGGAGAGAGGCAGAGAGAGAGGAGGCGGTCAGGACTGCCTTTTATGAGGGAATGCAGCTGTAGCAACATAGCTGATGATGCTGTCCAGACTCTGAGCAGGTCAGACAGAGCACTGCCTGAGTCCTGACAAGTGCCTCCCGCTGGGTGGCAGATCAGCATACTACCTGAGTGTTAACATTCCTCCCTTTTTGTTTTTTATTAAAAGGTGAAGAGTTAAAAGCCATAGCAGGTGGGACAGGGATGAGGGTGCTGGAGTTTTCAGAACTGCTTCCTGCTGACCTGGAGGCGTTGCATTTGGGGGGACCTGAGAAAGCTGGGATGCTGGACAAGTCCTAGCATAGCTGGCTGTTTCACTGCTGTTCAAGGTCTGTGGGGCCTGGCAAGATGCTGGCAGAGCAGAGGACAAAATTAAGTTTAGGGGAATTTTTTTTTCCTTAGGTCTTGATAATTGAGGAAGGGGAGTCCTAAGACCAGGGAAAGTTTGGGAGGCTTAGGCTGTTGATTGACAGTACTTAATTGAGGGGTATATCTGACTTGTTCGAGGTGAATCCAAGTCGACTCCCTGGAGCTTATAAGAATTCTTAGAGTTCATGAAAAGATAGGTTTTAGACACATTTGCATTCCCACTCTTTATATCCTATACTGAAATCCATACTGTAGAAACGGCAGTATACTCACACCAGAAATAATCTTGGTTGAAGCCAATAGAACTCTTTCTTCTATTCAAAAACTGTGATAAATGTTTTCTGCACAATGAAAAGCACCTTTTAAGTCTATAGTTAGAAAACAACTAAAGGGAATTTAAAATCCTGAGTTTATGGTTATGATAATACAGTGATATAGTATAAAGAGTAGTACTCTGCCAGAGCTAGATTAGCAGCTTATCAGAATTCCATTGATTATTTCTAAGACAGTGAATGTTTGGAGTTTTATTTAACAGTAGTATAATGAGGGAAAGAAATCTGAAACATTTCATTCTCTTATACATCTCAGATCACTTCCTCCTTATCACCACTTAAGCTTTTTTTCTTCACATAAAAAACCTTAAAGCACCATTTATCTAATTCGCCAGGAGACACAGGCAGCTGACCACTGAACAGTCACTGCAGAGTAAGCTTCTTTAAACAAAGGAATGGTAAGAAGTTGCACTGAAATGTTTTGTGAGTTTATTGCATTGTTGAGACTGGTAACGAGGCAAATCGTGTCTAGACTTAGTATTAACTCTGGAGAGTGAGACCTGTGACCTAAATTTTACACAGAGAACTGAAGCCTTGGTTCCTGCTGTTAAACCCACAAAGCTACCTCTAGCCTAGTCCTCAAATAGTATAGAAGCTATGCCTATCCATCTTCTTTGGAGGAAATAGGGTGCTGCCAGGAGTTGGCATGTCTCTTACAAAAGGCCTTTTTAATTAAACATTTTAAAGGCATATTCCACAGATCTCTGAGCATTTGAGGACTGTGTGTCTATTAGATATATCTAAGTAGACAAACTCTGTTTCTAGTTACTTGTTTTAAGATTAAGTCTTGTAACATGACGGCCGGCTTGTTGGGGTTTCTGTCCCACCCGGTACCCCACAACCGGCAAGCCCCAAAGAAAATCACACATAGGACTCCATAAGATTATAAACTGATTGGCCCATTAGCTCAGTCTTCTTATTAACTAATTCTTACATCTTACGGTAACCCATAATTCTTGTCTGTGTTAGCCATGTGGCTCAGTACCTTTTCCAGCGGGGCAGGTTACATATTGCTTCTCTGTGGTCTGGACAGGAATGGATGAATGGGCTTCCTCCTTCCTAGCCTTCTCCTGTTCTCATTGCCCCGCCTCTACTTCCTGTCTGGTTGACCCACCTATACTTCCTGCCTGGCCAATCAGGAAAATACATGATTGACAGAATACAGATAATTCTCCCACACCAAAGTCTGAAAACATATATAGGGGACTAGGTAAGGCTTATCCCTGTAATTAATTATGTCAGTGCTTAGCATGAATACAATTAAAGAACTTGATCATATATAAGATGACTATTAATTTGTATTTCTTAACTGTTTACAATATGTTAGCAGCTTTCATAAAACTAGAAGCTTGGTGTTGAACACTTGGCAAAGATATAAGTACTTATGTGTAAATCTTTAAGTTAGCTTTTGTTAGTCTGAATAGTTCTTTATAACCTTAAATTTTTATCACCATATAGAATATATTTTAAAGCAGAGTTGAATCACATATATATTATGTTGTTAAAATTTGACAATATTTTTATCATCATACAAAAGTCCATACCAATATAAAATATTTGAGACTTGTTGCTTCCTTAGTCTAGAAGGAAATACAATGAACAGAACTCATTAGGACTAAGAAGTATACTCTTTAACCTTAGTAAAAGATGACTGGCAGCCACATGGCTGCCTACATCATTATGGGGTCACCAGCCAAGATGGAAGGAAGCAACATGGTGGCTGTTCAAAATATGTTTTTCTAAACAATATTTGTATATACACATAAGCACAGTTGAATCCAAGTTATATATGCACAGAGTTAAAACTAGCTTACATTCACACATACAGAGTTAAATCTAAGTCCCATACTTGTACACACACACAATATTATATTTAATATTATATGTTTAATATTATATTAAACAGGAGTTGAATAAATTAAAAGAGAGTGAAAACCAGAGGAAGCTGGCTTCTCCATTTCTTACTCCCACGTTGTAGCGGACTTAGACAGGACATTTAGAAAGGAAGAGCAGACAGATATAAGCAGGTTTTGGAGCAAAGAAAAAGAAAGAAAGTGGAGAATATGGGCATTTTTGTTGGGCTCTGCCACTAAACAGACAGGCCACCCGCAAGAAGAGTTAGTGCAAGAGGCTTATTAGGGAATGGAGAGGGCAGAAGAGTCAAAGGCCGTGTCAGAGTACAGACTTGAGATAGGCAGACCTATAAGAGAAAGAAGAGAAGCAAGACAGAGAAGAAGGGGCAAGAGAGTAAACTGGAGACAAAGTAGTTAAGGCAAGAGACAAGCAAAGAGAATGAACTCTGCCTGGTGGATACTTTTAAAGGATACATGTGTCACATAGCTGATGGGGGAAAGGAACCTAGCGACGTGTAACTACTTTGGCAGCAGAGGCATGCTGTTGCTGTGGAAACTTAACATTGGGATTCTTTAATGAAATAAGCAGAGTCAAAGGTCTAACACCCCAGATTTTTTTTATTTGAGACTTTTTATTTAAAGAAAGGAGGAAAGGCGACTTAACAGGTTTCATGGCTGAGTAGAGGAACAAGGAGAGAGAACAGAGAGAGAGCGCATAGAAACAAAGTTTACAGTGGGCGACGCAGATCCCACAACTGAAATAGAGAAATAAGATCCAAGGGTCTGCAATTTCTAGCATCCCAGGAATTCAGAGAGCATTGGATTTGAGAAGGCACACGCTGCTTAGTGATTCATCACACACAGACCAGGGGTCAGGGCTCTAAGCCCGAGAGATGAGAAGACATAAGCTGGCAAGCGGGTCATCATCCAAAGGTCCAGGGACCGTGGGAGTGCTGAGCCCCAAGAGACAAGTTGTTGCCTGATATCAGGGCTTGTTATAGAGGCAAGAAACCACAATCAACAGACGAATCCTCACTCATGGGAAATAATCAGAGAAGGGGGGCTCACCAACAGTGCTGGTGTAGGATGGAGAGGTCCAGTGATCCATTAGTTGCAGAAGTGAGGCTGTCGTATGTGGACCCGATTCCAGGGTCCTGGCATGCTTCGGACTGCTGGTGGGCAGGAGGAAGCACCAGAAGAATCTGCTGAGATCACAACACCAATGTTATTTAAAATGCAGCAGGAGAGAGAGATGCCATCATGGGACAGGGCTCACATGGTGGATATATTATTGGGAGAAGAGGGTGAGAAGGGAGGAGGTGAGGGAGGAGACTGGCATCTGGAGACAGATGCAGTGGGAAAGAAAAAGAGAGGGGTAGAGAGAGAAAGAGAGAGGCAGAGAGAGGGGAGGTGGGCAGGGCCACCTCTTATGAGGGGACTTAACTGTAGGGACACAGCTGATGAAGTTATCAGAACCCTGAGCAGATCAGTGTACTGCCTGAGTACTGGTGAGTGCATCCTGCCATGTGACAGGTCAGAATAATGCCCGAGTGCTAACAAATATGTTCTTCAGATAGATTGTGATAGGGTTTTGAAAAGAACTGGCTTTCAAGATGCTTTGAAAATGAATCAATTTTTGATGATGAATAAATATTATAAGCTTATATTTTAATCTCTCTCTCACACACACAAACACACACACACACACACACACACACACACACACACTTCTCTCTCCTGCACATGCTTTCAGATTCATTCTGCCTTAAATACATAGCAATAAAACAAACAGACAGATGGCAGTAGTGAGAGAGAGAGAGAGAGAGAGAGAGAGAGAGAGAGAGAGAGAGAGAGAGGTATGTAGGTAGAAGTAGGTAGATATAAATATCAGAAAGGGAAAAATTCTCTCTATCCTCTAGGAAATAGAGATGGCAACAGGTTCTTTAATGAGACCCTTGAACCAAACTGAGATTAGCAGTGTTGGGAAATTAATAATTAACTCTCTGGTTGAAACTAGAAAGTCAAAGAGAGGTGGATCCATATCTGTGAGTATGTTTTGCTAAAGATAAAACCCATTGCCAAAGTTAATTCCTGGTATCAACAGGATATAAAAGCAACCTTTTACTCAGAAATATTGGCAAGCCTCCCACACTTGAGCTGCATTAGTGAGACATGAGGCCCTGTCATCACAAAAAGTCCTTGTTAGTATCTGAAAGGACCCAAGAAATAGAGGCAGGATACAGCAAAAGTCTTGGGCAGAAAAGAAAGAACTTTCTACTTGATCTAAAATTTTGAAGTGTCTAAAATACCTTGATACTGAAGAGAGGGCAGTGAGCTAAACAACCAGGTGATATGTTACTCACTAAATAAAAATATGGCACAATTATAAAAGTACTTCAATTTCAAAACAAAACACAAAACTCAAAAACGGTTGCTGTTCTAGAATCGGTACCAACTGGCTATTCTTACATATAATATAAATGTCCTTAAATGTAAAAATATTGTCAATTAAACAAGTATAATAGATAAGATAAAGTTTATATTGGATATAATCAGAGAATTAAATAAAATGGAAAAGAATTAATTTACTTAAAGGACAATGCAGAATGATGAAAGGAAAAGTATGAAATAAAAATAGGTGGTAAACTGACACATGCCACCGTTTATCTAGAGAAAGAGGAGCTGGTAAAGACAAAGTTTGAGATAAATAATAACTGAAAGTGTTCAGAATGGAAGAAATAATGCAACCTAATGAATGCTAATAAGATTAGGATAAATTATAATTTGGACACTTAATTAAAGTGTAGAATTTAGGTAATGAGAAAAATATCTTAAAAGCTAATGGAAGACTAAACATAAAATTTAATAGAGTAGATGGAGATGTCTTAAGGGCAACAGTAAATGCCAAAAACATAAAATGTTAAAACTGCCACTCTGAAGCTAGGCTTAGAGAATCATACCTGAAATCCCAGCAGTCAAGTTACTGAGACTGGAGGATGTAGAGTTTGAGGCCAGCCTGAGGTATCTAATGAAATCCTTTAATAAAAGTTATTTTAAAATTGTTCATTATTTTAAATTGAAGATATACCCAGCCAAACTGTTATTTAAATTTATCTTTATAATTTTGAGCATAAAGATAGAATTCAATTCTTAGTCTGTTATACAAAAGCCTCGAAGAGATACGTTTTATTTTAGCATGAACCAGAAAAAGTTTCCTTAAAGCAATTAATCCTTTCATCTTAGAAAATATAAATGTCATTTGAAAAATAAGGAAATATCAAAGATATTCCTCATTTATAATCATAAAACATCTGATTTTTTTAATATGAATACATTTATATTACATACCTGGACGTTCTTAGTTTTCAACCATATAGTACTCTGAAATCATGATCTTTATGGAAATATTGCATGTTCATAGGGAAAGACAAAATTATCTTGTTAAAGAAAACCTGGAGAACATAAACTATTTTTTCTGTAAATTTTTAAGACCTTGAAACTTTAAGGAATGGTATACAAAAAGTATAGGAGGAGGCCTCAGACATAGCTTAGTAATAGGACATATGTCAAATGTGCATGAGACTCCAGGTTTGATCTCTAGCACCATAATAAACTAAATTATGTATAAAAGGCATAACACATTAACTAACCCAGTTCTTATAAGCTGTTATTAATCTTGATAGCTTCTGAAAAACAGACATCGTCTCAGCTTTGTCATGTTTCAGAGTAATGAGCTAGAAACTAGGATTTCATGAGGGACACAAAAGGAAGGAACTGAGTGAGTAACTTCATGCAAAAAATATATGGGAAGCCGCAGTGGGAAAAGTCTGCCGAGGGTCCTTTTAGTCAGACAGGAGTATTTATATTCTGAGTAAGTCATCCCATATTTCCTGAGTGAAAGCCCTCAGGTTGTTTGTACTTAGAAGTTTAAAGTATTCCAAGATATACTTTTAAGTTATTACTTATATAGATGATTCATTACAAAACAAGCAAACCGGTAAAATTTGAATGTGATTTATTTTATGGGTTTATAACAAATATAAATTGATTTCTTTTTTATTACTACAAAAAATATATGGAAAGTAATTATGTGTAAATTAAGTGTCCTTAAATATATTAAACACACTAGCTTGAAATACCGATATCCATAATGAGTTTTGTCTTTTATGCATTCTCTCAGTAACTGTGAATTTCTATAAACATGATTCATGCAAAAGTTACTATGTTTGCATATATTTATATATTGATATGTGTTTATATAAATACATTTATGTGTATTTATATATACATCAAGACAACACAAACAAACATTTAGGGTGCTTTGACAGTTGGTTAATTATATTTCTGGATTACACTGTATATCAAGAGATTATCTGACTCTTTATATCAGGTACCCATCAATATGTTTATAAATCGTGCACACAACAAAAAATTATAGAAATATACTATTTTAGGAAGCAATATATTAAATAATACTGTGAATTTATTATTTAACTAAAACAAGAAAATTTTGTATAATCAAATTTTGATTATATATTTAACCCTTATTTGCTTATGTAGAAAAAGAAAAAATTGTTACAAGAACATTCACTTGAAAAAATGCCTGTGACTTAATACACAGGCAGTCTCTGTTCTCTCTTAGTTACTTAATCATAATTCATCTTATTATACCAGTTAAAAATTTATATATTTTCTAACTAGAACCACTAACCTATAGTCATTAATTAGAATTTAGGTGAGTCAATACAGCTCTATTTTTCCTCCAGACATAGTAAACTGTTGAATAGGTAATTAGTATTGAGTTGTTTAGCTAGCTATATATAGATGCACAGAACAGGGCAAAGGTACCATTATAATATCCCAGGGAAAGTAAGTAGGAAAGATATACAAGCATAAGTGTGTGGTATGGTCAATGATTTAGATGACACAATATTGTTTCCCTGATAGGATAGTGGTATTGGACATCATAATTCACAAATATCAGAGGCAGTGGCTGGGACATGTTCAAAATACCAGACATATAGTAGTGGGTTTGGTAGTTGAGGAGTGGGCAGGTTTCTGTGTCAAAAGCAGATATTCGGAACTGGAGTGCTGACTCCACTGACAAGATCAGTCACCACTAAACCTGAGATTAAAATAGTGATCAAAGTGCTTGTAGATTTAGAAGACTTAAGGGAGACAGAAATAAAAAAGACACATTTGCCTCCTGGTTTGTCTGATTATGTGAGAACTAGATGAGATGTTGTGTTAGAAACCACAGTGAGTTTCTCAACGGTGGTGAGAACATTTTCTTTCACCAATGTGTTGTGTCCTGGAATCGCTCAACAAAATGAGGAAACTGACAAGTCTTCTCCTGCTTCATGGAAGATGAGAAACAATGCCAGTGTATGCATTTATTTTGAAATATTAATGGGGAGAAGTACTTCTCTAACCTGGGTTTCACGTCATCATTCAGCTGGTGAGAGTTCTTTGTGTAGCCCCACGGTTCTCTGGATCACACTCTGCATATGAGATAATAATCTTCCCTATCTTTAATTTCAGACATTTCAGCAGTCCTCTCTGCAGCACAAATCAAAGAAGAAAAACAAAGGTAATAAAAGAAAACAAAACTTTAACTGCTTTTGTACTATGATAATCACCAGCACATTTCATTAATTCTCTCATTGCCTTGAAGCCAGTGTGGATTCAGATTACTTACCATGCAGTATCTTTGATAACATGTGATCTCAAGAAGTCTTGAGATGAGAATTGCTATTTCCAATTATGTTGTCATCTATATGGAAGAAAAGGCTTCAAAGATGCCTGTATTTTCTGTGATAACACAGTTAGAAAATAATAATTTTAAGATTGATAGTGTCTTACTTGCTTTTAGGGTTTATGAATTAATCTCTTATCTTTATGCACTTTCCAAAATTAAGAGTGTTGCCACTTACTATCTTTAGGAGCCATTGCAGGCAAGAGCAAAAGGCGAATTTCTTGCAAGGATCTTGGCCGTGGTGACTGTGAGGGATGGCTTTGGAAAAAGAAAGATGCAAAGAGCTATTTTTCACAGAAATGGAAGAAGTACTGGTTTGTCCTAAAGGATGCCTCCCTATACTGGTATATTAATGAAGAGGTAAGACAGAGCATTTGTATTCTCATCAGTTCATTATCTGTAACAAAAATTGTCAACATTTGAGCCATATGATTTTAAATCGTATCACCCTCAAGCCAATTCAGGATCCATCTTCAGCATTCTAGAAGACCTGTTGCTCCATTTTTCTAATGTAGTGACATATCTGAAGCACAGTTAAAATATAGAGAAACTCTCTGTTTCTAAAGATACCAAGCAACAAATGTAGTTTAACTAAAAACAGAGATTTTTAAAAGCTCTTGCTCAAAGTTTTATAGGGATTTTCTCTTTCTGTTTTGAAGGAGAGGACTACTTAGCAACTGAAGTCAGTAATTGTTTCAATTTATTTCAATTTCTCCTAAAGAAAAAAAAATGGACTAGTAGACTAATATTGAAATTAAGTATCCATTACAATTGGACCACTTGAGGGAAGGGGCATGTTAATGTGTTTTAATTGTTCTTAAAACTTTTTTAGTTTGTTTGATATAATATATTTGTATCTAGACTAATTGTGTCACAATCATGTATCTCACTGAATTCACTGAATTGTCAAAGTTATTAGTTGATTTTTTTTTCTCTTGGCACGGCTTTGACTTGTTTGCTGTACCTATCTACTACTTTGCTGTATAACATAGATAAATATATGTGTATATATAGTGTGCTTGCAGTTTTATACAAATGGGATACTAAGATATTAACCAATTTGAATTTAAAGAGTAAATCCTTAAAATTACCATAATTATTAGAACTTTGCTTATAACACACTATCTAGAGAATCTGATGTTCCCCGAACAAGCTGTTATGCTGCTGTCTTACATCATGCTGAAAGAGCAGACTCAGGAATTACACTACTTGACCAATTGTATTTATCTCTTCATCTGCAAAAATGAAAATAATGATGCATATCTCATTAAGCTTTCTTAGAGATAAATACATGAACCATGTCTGACAAAATGCTAAATGTTCAAATAATATTTATCAATGAAGACTTATTTGTGAAATCTTAAACTAATAATTTCCTATATTCTTATGTGAAAATATTATTTTTGTTTTGATAATTTATGGCAGTCGTATAATGAAATAAAATAAAAATCTGTCTTACTAAGTATATCTTGTTTATATAAGCAAATATGAATACATTTTATTTGCTAGATATACCAAATTTTGATGCAGATCAAGTAGTATCAAAATACAGTATCTCTGTTTCTCTTTATTATGATTTACTTCTAGATTAATTTATAAGACAATTTATTGTCTGCATATACTAAATTATAGTCTTTCAAACTATAAAGGATGAAATTCTTTTGCACGTTTTATTAATTAGTGCCTATATTTCAATCATTGACAAGTTGTTATTACTGTTATCCATGTAAAATATAAATGAATATTTTTGTAGTGCGTATCCCAGGAAAACCTTATTGTTATTTTAGGGAAAATAGAGTATTTTATGTTGCATCTTTATAAAGAGATAATATTCCAAAATATTTCAAGTTTTAAATTAAGGCCGTCAAAAGTAACATAAGCTAGAAGTCAAATGGAAACATTTTCTGTAACGCAAGATTGAAAAAAATATTTAAAGACAAAAATTTAATACTACTTCTGTATATAACATATAAGCTTCAGTTGCTATCTACAGCTCAAACTTTTAACTTTTGCGTAGTTCATTAATAACAGAAATAACAAATGCACATATCCACGGTGAAAGAGAACTGAGAGTATCTTTTTTCTTCAATAATGGAAGGGAGAATAATCTTCCTTCAGTTTGATATAGAAACAGTTGTGGACTGGTGTAGCAGTTCCAATACAATTTTGTAATGGTAAATGTCTACGAAGCTTTGTTACAGCCAGAGCAAGGGGCAATTTTTAGCCACCAAATCACTTCATACTTGATTAAACTCGAGACAAATATAAGACTTTGAATAATATACCTACCTGGTTTTATTAACTACTATTAAAGAAAGGAGTATTTATGAATTTTATTGATTTTATAGATGAAAATGGTATGTATGTAAGAGAGATGTCTGAAACTGCATATTTGAAAATCAAGTTGACCTACTTAATTTCCAAACTATTGAATACCCTAAATAATTGTTATATAGAAAAATAATTCAAATTTGACTAACAAATTGCTATGAAAGAAAATTTGAATTGGTAAGCAACTCCACATTTTATATCTAAATATTACAAATGATAGAAAAAGGGGCCAGAGCCGATTTAGTCAGCACTTGTTTCTAGCACCTACATGGTGGCTCACAATCATTTGTAATTCCAGTTCCCGGGGATCCGGTGCCATCTTCTGACCTGTCAGGCAACGGGCATGCATGCACATGATGCTCATATGTGCATTCTGATAAAACTCTCATACACAGAAAATAAGTCACACGTTTCTAAATGATAGAAAATTTTGAACTAAAAATGTTCAGCTGTTTTGTGTATCTGGTCTGAAATGTTTCCTTTTACTTCTTTTGGTTTATGTTCTAAAGATCAAACCCAGAGCTCAATACACCCTGCACAAATGAGTGCTCTACCACTGAACTACTTCTTCAGTCCCCAATTCGTTTTTATTTTTCAGGCCCCCAAAAATTTTATAAAGTATATTTTCTTTATAAATTATTTTCTATCCTCACATTAATCTAAAAATACTGCATATATTTTAGTTTTTAAAAATTCTAAATTTTCAAAATATTAAAATTTCCTTTAATTTATGGATATGTAGAATTTATGGAATGTACGTAGAATTATGAACAAATGAGTAGCACATTTACTACTCTAAATATCTACATCATACTTACATGGTATAATTAGCTTCAGACTTCCTTGGTCTGATACACTAAACAAAAGTCTTGCTTCTTTAGGATGAAAAAGCAGAAGGATTCATCAGTCTGCCCGAGTTTAAAATTGATAGAGCCAGTGAATGCCGCAAGAAATAGTAAGTTAATTTTACTTGGAGAAAAGGGGGAAAAGGAATGATTTATTTTTTAATTTTCTAGATTTTAAGTTATAGTTTGTTTATCTGATGCTTTCAAACTGAGAGTATAAGAAAGCAATTTTGAGGACATAGCATGCATGGAATTTTACTTATTTCTGTTGTGATAGAAGCATTATGTATATGAAGTTAGGTTAGGCACCGCATTAGTTTTATCTATAAGAATTATTTAGTTTGTGCCAAACAGTTCTCAAAATTTTTTCTTTTGCATGTGCAAACACATAAAAACACCAGTGATAATGATAGACAAGGTCTCACTATGTAGCTCTGGCTGTCCTATAACTCACTTTGTAGACTATGCTGGCCTCGAACTGTCTACCCTCCAAATGCTGGAATTAAAAGCATGTACCACCATAGCCAGGTTCCAAATTAGAATTTCATTTAAAAATTTTTCATGTAATATATTTTGATTACATTCTTTCACCTCTCTGAACTCTAATAAAAAATTTTAAAGGTATTTAAAACCTTTTGCCAATTTATCCAAAAGTAAGTGTAACTTATTTATTGTTTTATTCACAGTGCATTCAAAGCCTGCCATCCTAAAATCAAAAGCTTCTATTTTGCTGCTGAACATCTGGATGACATGAACAGGTAAGGTATTATTTACATTTCAAATTACCTAATTATGCCTCAAATTGAAAGTCTAAGTCTTGTCTTTAATAATCTTTAAATAATTTCTTTGTAGATTCTGCATTAATTAATTAAAATTGAGTAGTCCAGCTATAGTTATACATGATCATACTTAATTTTAAAAAATATTCACCTATCTATGGGAATTATAATTAGCATTGTGAAATCTGAGAGTATGGCCCAGTCTTATGAACTATTGCTGAAGATAGAGGGCATAGAGCACAATAAGGAAGCTAAAAATTGGAAAATAGCTTCACTCCAATGGCCAGAAAATTTGTACCACCAAGCATTCTCCCTTCATTGTGAGACTCCTGTAGCTGGTATTCTTTCAAGTAATGTTTTTATTTGCTATTCCCATCTAACTGCTGCCAAACATTTAGAAAATACCCATATAGGCTTGGAATAGAGATACTGTGGACGTAATTTGTTCATTGTTAAAGTAGTGAATTGATAATTCTTGTCCTTGGAAAAAATAGTCCTATAATTTAAGGAGCTATATTAACTGATCAAGCAGAGGCCTGAGAGGAAAGCACATGGACCTGTCTGTCACAAGTCATATCTTTTTTTTTCTATTTCACTTGTTTCAACTTTTTTTTAAAGTTTATTAAAATATAAAAGTTTCCATTTTCGCCCCTCCTCCCAACACCCTCCCACTCCCCCCACTCCCTCTCCTCTTCCCTCTCCATCCCTAAGAGCAGTCAGGGTTTCCTGCCCTGTGGGTAGTTCAAGCTCCTCCCCCCTCCCTCGAGGACCAGGAAGGTGAGTATCCAATCAGACTGGATCCCCAAAAATCCAGAATATGCAGAGGAAACAAGTCCCAGAGTCATTGTCAATGGCTTTTTAGAAAGACTTCGGGCCAGCCACATTCAGAGAATCCAGCCTCCTCCAGAGAATCTGGTTGGATCAAGCGCTCCTTCAGTCCCAGTCAACTGGCCTTGGTGAACTCTCATTAGATCAGTCGCCTTGTATCAGTGGGTGATCGCTCCCCTTGCGGTTATAATTCCCATAGATAAAATCAATTTATTCTCATAAAGATTTCTGTTTTCTGGAGACTGTACAAAATCTTGAAATCTTCTTTTCTTTCAAAAGAGATATGAAAATATTCTTGGCGAGACATTTTATAAAACTTGGACTATTCTTTGAGGTGTGGCACTATGTAGATGGTTCTGAAGAGAAAGGAGCCATCCAATTCACAGGGGATTGAATGATCCAATTCCTGTACACTGCAGGATGCATTTGGTAGGGAGATAAGAGTGTCTATCCATCTTCACAGTATTTCCCCATATACCACACACTTCCTTTGCCAATTCCTATGGAAATTCCTTGAAAGAAACACATTTGTCCCTCATAGTCACCATAAAACTGTTTTAGAAATACTAAATCTAAAATCACATTGATCATAAGGTCTAGACCTTATGAAGTAGAGTTGATTGCCTGTTGAAATAAAAACCATTAAGGAATTAACTGTTGGAAAGCAAAATCCCATTTAGAAATCTCCAAGTATTTGAAATAGCAAAGCCTACTGAAAGAAATTCGCAAACAATAATCTTAACATTATCCCCATTTTAGTAAACTTTAGATGGTAATGACTATTTTAATTACAACATAGACATTATAGGTAAATTTTGGATTGAACAAGTAAGGCAGATGTTTCTGTTGCCTGTTTTTGGCAGATGAATGACAGCCTTCTCCAGAACAATCATTTTTCTGGCCATAAGTTTGAACATCTGAGATGTATTCTGTTTGTAATTGCAGTAATAGAAGAACAATACATGAAGTAGGTCAGTTGCATTTACCCCACAGGGAGGGGCTGGCCTTCTTTCCTGCCATGGAGACTCTACTATATTTACATTCAGCTAGAAAATATAATTCAGTTCCATAAAACCTGTTGAAGACACCTCAGGTAGAGCAGGAACTTAGAAAGCACAACTCAGAAATCCACACAATACCATATGCTCATAAAACAAAACAGAATGACTCTCCAGCAGTTTCTAGTCAGATTCCCCCTTGCAAAAATTATTCTTCTATTTCATCTTAATTGTGTTTAAACGAGCAGAGATAACACAACCTTTTCAATAATGTGTTTTACTAGTTTGTAAACCACTTCTTCATTAACCACAAATTATTAAAGTACTAAAAATCTCTATAAAACTAAAGATAACAAATCTAAAATTCCAAGTTCATAATTTGAATTAAGTATTATCTACTCAAACTGACTTTATATTTGTACACAGCCATCAACATTTTTGTGAAAGTCCTAAAATATCCCATAATTTAGTAGAATAGTACAAATAAGTGACATTATTAAGTATGGTGCTGTCATACACTATTATAAATTAATATAAAATATTAAATAAAAAACCAAGTGATTGTTTCCTTTCAACTGAACTCTTTCTCAATGCATTTCCTCACAATTTTCACTGAAGTTCTTAATGTAATTTAAAAATAAAATCTTGCCATAGCTAAAAAAAAAATATTCACCTAATTCATTATTTAAATTTCACATACACACAATACAATTTATATTTTCAAAATAATAAACAATAACATTTTAAAAGTTCAACTTTTGTTGACTGTCAATTTTACCATAAAGTACTATAACCAATATAAATCTAAAATATTACCATAAAAAACAGGTTTTTAGATGTTAAATTTTAGGAATATGTCTTAACATGTATTTCTAGATGCTCAGAAAAGGCACACAAAACCTGACTTATTCAGGTGCTAAATATATTTGGTAGAATATCCATTTCAATGATTTAGATCTAGCTAGTGTAGTAATTCTTCCTGTCGCATTCATCTAGCACTGGCCAGGACTATGAAACCGACTGGTTTGGTTGCTGAAAAAAAGCCTGCATACTTTTCCTCTTCGTGTGCCACATTGTTTCACATTACAGTTTTAATCACTTTTAGGTTACTTTTGTTTTCTTTAATTTCCCCTCTCCATTTAATGAAACAATATAAAATGAGGTTAAAAATCAGAAGGTCCCCCCTTTTACAGTTGCAGAAACTAATGCATATTGCATGTAATTTCCCTACACTTAGGAAGAGGCACCAAAGTATAGTGACCAAAACTGTGATCCTGTAGACAAGACTGAATCCCAGATTAAAATTTATTAACTATGCAAATTTATGCAATGAACTTAGCCTTTCCGTACTAAATAATTGACCCTTTTATAGACTGAGAAAAACTATCCCTCTCAGTAGGGATTTTTTAACTTTTAAATGTTACATAAGTCTTCAGTAGCAATAAGTATTAATGTCTATATACTTTTGTTCTCTTAATGCATTACTTTTATTTAGATCTCTAAGAATTATATCTAAATATTTTAAGCACAAAATTTACTACTTCATAAATATACTTAAGCAGAGGAGATGAATGCTTAAGCTACTTTTATAAATAAAAATTTTGACACCTGAAGTACAACCATGATTTCTAAAAAGCAGAAGTGCATGAAATTAAATGTTTATTTGTGGTTTGTATAATTTACTATGGTATGGTATATATGTATGTAGGTAATGTACAGTATTCTGTCTGCATATGCACCTGCAGGCCAGAAGAGGGCACCATGTCTCGTTACAGATGGTTGTGAGTCACCACGTGGTTGCTGGGAATTGAACTCAGGACTTTTGGAAGAGCAGCCAGTGCTCTTACCACTAAGTCATCTCTCCAGCCCTCTAATTTACTATTCTTAAAATTTCATACCCGCACTAAGAATTTTCAGAGATTTTTCTCCTTGTTCTCAAAGTGAAAATGTTTACTCACCTGTACACGATAGAGGGCTCATGGCTCTCTATTTTTGGTGCTATAATTATCCTGTAATTCTATAGTTCTGTGTCCATGCTATCTATTTAACCAAATGATAAAGTCAGTTCCCTAGGGATACACATGAAGGGTTTGCATTATAACCAAAATAAGAGTAAGTAACATAAATGAGGATCTCTTGTATTACAAGATCAATGTATTAGGTGTCAGTTGTCTCCCTGTAAGAATTCAAATAATTTAAATATTCTTGATATCTGATAATTAGAACTATTTTAGCTTGCATTGTTGGTGCATTTTATCAACTGTAAAAACCTTTCTTGACCTGCATTTGCTACTTGTTCACAGTATACTGAGGGATGTGTCACTCCTCTTTCCTGATACTTCTATAGGTCTAAACAACAGGAAAGAAAAAGAAGAAACCAAACCAAACCCATGTCATTCATTTTATTACTTTAAGTAATGTGTCAAAGAAAAGAAACATCTAATCCAAAATGTCAGCATCACATCATACATTTAAAAGTCTTGTTTTATGTAAGAATTAATATACTATATATTTTAGAATTATAGATGTGAAAATTGAATTTTTAAGTTTAATTATAATGTATTTTTGTTCTTTTCCTTTGTTTTTCTTTCTCTAATTTTATTCTCAGTATTTATTTTCAATAGGCAATTTAAAAAATTTGTTAATAGGATAAAATAGTCAATGCTAAAAACATTCACACAATATTAGTGATATGGAAAGACACCCATATACAGCTTTGTCTGCTTACCTGATTATTATACATAGCAAGATAATATGGATATTGATTTCCATATGTTATCTTTGAAAATATGCCTGATTCCAGATGGGCTTTTTTTAAAAAAAAAAAAGCATAATTATAGTCAATACATGCTTATCTGATTATTTCATGGCTTTAAAGGCATTATTTTTTATAAAATTTTATCATAGTACAGAATAATATATGTTTGTACTCTACGTTTTGAAATATATACAATGCCAGTAGTAACAGTGCCTAGTAATTAGGGTGTAAAAGTACTCCTTAAATTCAGTTTTCCATGAAATCTCTATACACAAATGTGTGCACTTTTGTAAGTGTGCATGTGTGCATGTGTGTACATGTATCTTTGTAACTGTGAGTTACTTGTCTCTTAGTGTATTAGGCTGTGTTACTCTGATCATATTCCCTAACCTATATATTCATTTTCTAAAGCATTAGAATATGATGAGATAAGCCAGGCGGTGGTGGCACACACCTTTAATCCCAGCACTCGGGAGGCAGAGGCAGGCAAATCTCTGTGAGTTCGAGGCTATCCTGGTCTACAAGAGCTAGTTCCAGGACACGCTTCAAAGCTACAGAGAAAACCTGTCTCGAAAAGCCAGGGAAAAAAAAGAGAATATTATGAAATTAGGACTAGTATTAAAGAACTTCCACATCAGTGTTCTCAAAAAAATGATGTTGAATACATGTATCCCTGACCTCCTTACCTAACATTCTCCACTCCCAAGCAGCTTTGACCTTCCAAATTTTACCTTCCATGCTGTTTAGAAGATGGCATTTGCTACCTTGGTAACGCTTCATAGACACTTACTTATATCCCGATTTGTTATCTGCCTCCATTGTTAAAATGCAGGCATCATAAAGATGGTTACTTTCTTTTGTATACTCTTTATTCTAGGTGCCTAGAACCATCCCTGGCACATACAGGCTCTCAATAAATACTTCTGGAATCAATTAACATATGTACATCTGCTTTCATGCCTACCTAAGATAGCAAGTTATAATTATACCAAGTATATCAGTAAGTGAGGGTCTTCCAGCTGGAGCTTACGGCCAAGTATATGTAAAAGACAGCAGCAGCTGTCTGCCTAGGCTATACGCAGCAGCCTGAGAATATCCATACATGTTCCAAAGAAGTTTTATTATTATCAGAATTTTTTTTCTAAAAGTAGCTTAAATTTTCAGTTGCCTTAGGAATTTTAGCAATCTAGAGTTCAATGAAGGCAAGAACTATGCCTTATACATATTTTTGTCTCTAAAACACAGGTTATTGTGAAACACAAATATATATTTAATAAATGATGAATTGAAAAACTGGAGAAGCCTCTCTTAAATACCTCAATTCACCTTCCAAGAACTTTAATTTTCTTTAGAATTCTGATTAAAACATCAATGTTTTTCAAGAAGTAAAAGCATAATAGTAGATTAAGTATCAGCGATGAGTCTTCCTTTAGTGTTATCGTCATCCTCGGGACCTAGCAGCATCAGTCTACTGTTGGTTGGTCTTTCCCGAGAGGAGTTGAATTTGCCCTGTAATAGAAATTCAACCCTTTTCTTACTAAAAAATGAACTAGATATTAAATTTTATTTTGAACTTTTGCTAATAATTCTTCATTTTCAAAGCTTTTATCATGAAGTCAACTTCTTGATTTATAATTTATAATTTACTAGAGTATGTATATAATATGTATGTTATTGAATTCCTGTGAATATTTTATTGTATACTAATAGGACTCCAATCCATTCCTTACTTCCCATATATTCTTTAAACTGATATTTACATGATATGTTTTGCTAAACTAAAGTTTGTATTTAAGTTACTTTTTCTTAAAATTACAATTTATATTTGAATAGATACCCATGAGAGATGCAATGTTCCTCTCCTGAGGATATGCTAGGTATATGATATATACAACACCATTTGGAAAAGTTGTGAAATATGTGACTCAGTTTATAATGTGCAGCTGAAAGACATCCAGGATCTTAGGAGAGAAAACAATTCTCCAAAACAGGTTTTCCTTAAACTACGTCCATATCAGACTGTTCCACAATGTGATGATATTAAAACTCTAACAGTAATTCCAAAATTGGTTAACGTGAATTCTCCCTGATTTCAGTTGTGGGAAAGCATTTAACCCCTGCTCGGAATTTACAGGTGCAAGATTGTCAGTTTGTTGACAAAGAATTTGTGAGTTGATAATGCAGTGGTTGAGATGATGCCTACAGGAAGATTCCTGGTAGCGTTAAATAGAAGCTGAAATAGTGTTTGTTTTACTGCACTCACAATAGCAGCAATACTTAAGAAAAAATAACTTGCTGTTATTCATGAAAATATGCTTTCTAGATCATAATAGGTTAAAATTATATATGTACTTTTTATTTCTGGGGACCTAAATGCTCTCATATTTAGGAACAAGATTCAAAAGTACTTCTGAGATGTATTTCCCCTTAGGTCATTTAACTTATATGAGTGTATTCAAACTATTATTTCATGGTAAAACAATTATTTTTACAGCCAAGCTTTGTAACTTTTTCTATCTCCATAAATTAGACTGACTCTTAAAAAGTGTCTTCAAAGGATCATTTGTTCTAAAAAAAACAAAAGAGCAGGCATTTGGGGAGTGTTTATATATTTGAAGGAAAAATGATATGGCTTTGGTCATCTCAGACCCTTTTATATTGCACACACAACTGTTTCATTGGAATTAGATCAGTGTGGGAACAATTTGCACTGCAGTAGATTATTGCCTATTGAAGGCTTTGATTTTTTTCAAGTTTAATAAAGAACGTATTTTATATGTAGGGTTATCCTATATATTCTTAGACATTTTGCAATAAATATTTCTAATAAGTATAATGAATTATCATTGATTTCTTTCTTTTTCTAGGTGGCTTAATAGAATTAACATGCTGACTGCAGGATATGCAGAAAGGGAGAGGATTAAGCAAGAACAAGGTAAAGGAATACCTTTTACTTTATAATCCTGTTACACTTTTTTCTTACATAAAAAGGCAGAGCTAATGAGGAAATAATTTTTCTAAAGAAAATCATCAGTGACTCTTGATATAGCATTGACAATGGAAAGATACAATATTTTATTAAATATTAATGTATTTCTGCAAAAGACTCTCAGTTGATTCTGTTCAAAAAGGTTAGCTTGGTTCAATATAGAAAATGAAACATACTAACATATATATCAAGTTCCAGGAAACAAGGGTAAACAGAGTCCTTCCAGGAAGGGAGTGGGGGAAAGACTTTTGCTTGGCTCTGTTTTCTGAACTAATTCTTGTAATGAGGAAATGCTGTGACCCAATCGCTATAATATTCCACAGGATGGAAGTAGATTGCGTAATTCTACAAATAATAGAGAGGCCATCTGCATCAAGTTAATATGTGCAGGCAAACCTCATCCAACACTCTACTGTAGGAAAGGTGTCTGGTGGCTTCAAATTCCTCACTTTTATGCCTCAGTGTAACTTTTAGACTTTCATTTGTAGTAAGAGTACTAAAAAAATACCAGCCTTCCTTTTCAGATTTCTTGAAAAGGTGTGAAATAGCTCTTTAAAGGTGTTTTAGCTGATCGTTTAAAGATAATAGAGTTGGAAATATGAGTAATATATAGATAATAAAATTAACCTAGAAAAAATATTAATATATATATATATCGCAGAACTTTTATTTTCAAATTTCAGAATTTTATTACCTGATGTTGCTTTCAAGTTGAGAATAAGCTGGATTGTAATGAATTGCCTTTGTTGTGGAAGCAAGTGTCATTGTAGATGAGAGGACAGGCCAATTTATATTGCATGTGCAAGTTCCAATAAGTATTTATTTTGTAGTGCATGCTGCCTTGCCCTATTGTGTAAGTATATATTTTAATGCCTACTAAACAAAGTTTGGTAGAAAAATCAGACCAACGATAATACTTGCTATTGCCACAGAGTAAAAAGGTACCTTAACATACATCAGAAACATATTAGACTTCCTACTTAATATATAGTTAAGTCTCTTGGTCCTCCACTTAGGAATCTTAAGAATGCATATCAACTCCACACTTCCTTGGTTATTTGATATCTCCTAAGTAATTCTTAATGCTGAAGTTAAGTTTCAAACACAATATAACTCTGTAAGATTTTAAAAAGAGAATAGTGGTAACCAAAGGCTATGAAGAACTAAGTAGGTAGCGGACAAAGTAATGAACAAGTACTGTTGTACTGTTGTGTAAGAGTAAGGTGATATACACTAAGATGATATACACTAAGATGACTATAGGCAATGATAATGCAGTATATATTTCAGAAATCTAGATAAAAAGGAATTTTAATATTTTACAATAGAAAAAATCCTTGATGTCATTGTAAAGTTTTAATCACATAAAAGTTAATGACCTATATGGTATTTCTTTGATAGTTCTAAATAAGAACAAGCTTTAAAAATATGTCCTTTGTGTCAGCATATAATGGTATAAAGGTACCTTCCCTCTTCTACTGATGGCCGTGTTTATTCATAAGTACTTATAAAATTTGATATTTTACAAGACAAATCAAAATATATATTTAGATTTTTTTAAAGAGAAAAAATTCTATTTGCTCTTAGAAAAAAATCAGACTGGTTTCAGCCAGTAAGCTATAGTGTGCGTAATATTTCACATGTTCCTAAAGAGCCTAATTTTCAATGTTGCCTTTTTTTCTGGCATTGTTCTCTCCCTTACAGCTTAGCATAAGAAGTTGATTTGTAAAGTAATATTTCTGCTTTTTCTTTAGAACCCCAGCAAATGTTTAGATTGTTATTGCTTTTTAATAAGCCAAAATTACATCAAATAGGGATTAGAGTTTTTCCTAATTTAGCTGAGTAGGAAAAATAAACACTTCGGATTTCTTATGTATGGTAACGTCTCTAGAGCTATGGATAAAATGCTAATCATCTCTTTTCTAGTGTGCTAATAAGGACCACTTAAGGTATTATTTCACCAGAATGCCATGGTGCCCTTAATGCAAACATTAAGGATAAACTCAGCCAGCATTCTTGCCAGCAGTGGGAAGTATAAGTGTAGAGTGATCTTAGCAAGCTTTGTGTGCTGGGGCTAGGGGGAGGGTGAATGCTAGCATTAACTTCCAGGAAGATTCCAGACTCTCACAAAACTGCCCAGACCCTAGGACTCGAGATTTCATTCTTCATTGCTCAAAAACCCTACAAAGGAATAAAGACTATCTGTGAAAAAAATGAACCTCAGTCATTTACTGCCTTTGTGGTCCGTGTCAGACTGCCCTGCAATCTGCAAATATACCCAAGAAGATAAATGCTGCTAATATCTCTTGAGTGCATTCAAAGTACAAAGCACTTGATTATATGTTACTTTATTTAGTACTAACACATACACAACTACAAAAGTCAGTTATTATTAGCTGCTCTTTCACAGATTATAAAATAGGCCCAACAATAAAGTTAAATAATGCCTATAAGAGGGTCAATGCATAAAGTAGTTGTATGGTGAAGAACTGAACCTTTACCTGCTTCTGAATATCAAACATGCTTTCTTCACAATCATTTAATAAATGTTTCTGGGTATCTATGCCAATTCATCTTTGAGGGAGGACTTAGTTATATTGGTGGTCATTGTCCAGTATCTACATTATTTTCCACTGAGCTTTTGAGATAGGGTTTAGCTATGTAACCCAAGCTGATCTCAACTGAAAATCCTGGGTCAGCCTCCTGAGCACAGTTGTGTGCTTCCATGACCAGTTTCTCAAAACCAAAAAAGAAAAAAAGGTATCTAATTGAGATTGGATACTTTGTATATTTTCCTCAGTGACGTTGTCAGGGTCCTTGTATTTTAAGGCCTGAATAGAAGGGGCTGTTTATTTTATGTCCTATGTCTATTGCTAGAGGCTTTCTATTGACAGTAACAGAAGTGAAAAGTCAGGAGTGGGTAAGGGAGATTAAATTGCATAACTATACATAACATTAAACTGTTATGTTAAGTGTTAAACTGATGTGTTAAGCAAGAGTCCTGGAAATTTAGTTCTCGGAGCTTTGGCTCAAGTCAGTTCTTAGTTCAAATCCAGCTCCATTATTTCCTACCAGGAATGGAACAATTTCTGAAAACAAAATTCTAGTTGCATTCATTTTTAGTTAGTAACATGGGGAAAACATTACATTTGAAAGTTTCTAGAAAGGGAAGGGCTCATACTAAATTATGTGTAGGGATTTTTTCCTTGAATCTGAACACCACATAAGTCTTGTGGTAGTTGTTTTAGGATCTAAGTTTTCATGCAAATTTCCTTTTCTCTTAATCCCTGTTCCCTCTCCTGCAATTGCTGTAGTAATTATCCTGCTTCTCCTTGCTTGTAACTCACAGAAGGAATCAGCGCAGGAGTTAGGACCACGATATAGTCAAACTGATTTTGATGTGAACCTAGTGTTGGATTTGACTTACAATATTAATATGTCTCTCAGAGTTCAACTTCGCTCTTGTCTCAGTTCTGCCAAGTAACTTTGTTTATCAGCTTATAGTTGCTATCTTTTTAAGTAGTTCTGAAATTTGGTGCTTGGAGCACACATAAGCAAGTGTGCATTTTTTTCTTTTTGCATTTGACAAGATTTCGGGTTTGCCATGCCTTTCCAAAGAGAGGTGGGAGGATGGTATTATAAAGATTCATGTCACCATGACGCTAGAAAACAGCAGTTGTTAGATACCCATGAAGGAAAGCCAAAACATTTTCAAACATTAATTTTGGAGATGTTTATATCAGAGATACACAGCAGCAGCATACAGTTTATTGCTTGTCTTCTCTGAGCATTCATCACAGTAATGCGACATACTTTAAGAAACATCCTGCGGTATTTATTAAGTAAAGCTTCTGAAAAAAAAATGCTCTAAAATTAAACATTCCCTCTACCTGTTTTGGCTTATAGAGTATATTTCCCTTAGCTCTCGTAAGACTGGCTGTGTGTCATTAATTTTTCATGGGGTTGGGATTAGGTAATTCTGTTCTTTCTTCCTCTCCAAAACAGCTAAAACTGAAGCTCGACTCTTGAGCAGGGTGATAATGGTGAACATGCCACAGTAGTTAAACTTAAGTTTCGTTTTGGTTAAGAGATATTATCTTTTCTTGAGGATATGTTAAATACTTAATAAAGCCTCCGGGTGTCCATGTCTGTAAACTTTCAGATTACTGGAGTGAGAGTGACAAGGAAGAAGCAGATACTCCATCAACACCGAAGCAAGACAGCCCTCCGCCCCCCTATGATACATACCCGCGGCCTCCCTCTGTAAGTTACACTTGCGTGTGCTTACTACATGGCGGAAGAGCTCGAACTTAATGATCCGTTTATATGTTTAAAAGAATGTATATGAAAGTCTAAGTCAGATGAGATTTCATAGGGAAAGGAAAATTGATGATCTAAACTCAGAAGGAAAATATGTTTAAGTTTACAGGGAATACTTAATCAAGGGAAATAATCATCACAGGTTGTTGGCAGAATGAATTTGCCAGGCTTAAGGGAGCTAAAAACAACAGAAAAGTTTCCTTACCAAAAGATGTAAATTGATCTTACTTATTCTATACTAATAAAGTCAATTTATGTATTTTAGAAACAACTAATGAATATTAGCACTATAGTGCTGGAGGTCCAGCTCAGTAATAGATATCATATGCTCTCTTAGTTTGCTTTCTATTGTTGTAGGAAAATATCATAACCAAAAGCAACTTGGGGAAGTTTATTTGGCTTATAAGTACTGATTATAACCCGTCATTGAGGGAAGCCAAGGCAGGAACACAAGCACAGCAAAGCCCAGAGGTAGGAACTCAAGCAGAGACCCTGGTGGAACTCTGTTTACTGGCATGCTCGGCCTGCTTTCTCGTACAACCCAGGACCACCTGCCCAGGGGTATAGCACCCACAGTGGCCTGGGCCTTGGGCCCTCCAACATCAATCATTAATCAAGAAAATACCACACAAGCTTGCCTATAACAGTTTGATGGGGCTGTTTTGTCAATTGGCATTCCTTCTTCCTGATAATCTAGCTTGTGTCAAGTTTGAAAAAAAAATAAGCAGCACAGATGCACATGTCCCTGGGTTTGGAGATAGCCATGGTATCTGCTGTAATATATATGTTTATGGTGTTCCAGAATTCTTCTGGAATTTTCTTAAGTCTATAACTCACTCTATGTATAGACTATATCTACTTCATTCTTTTACTGAGGTAAATGATTACCCTACTTTTCTTAAGACTATGCCAACTTATGCCTGTTTCCCACCAAAATTACTGAGCAGATGTCATTGTTTCCATTTAATTTGGTGGTCATGTTACCAAAATAATCAGCTCTCTGTATCTTGGGGCTTAGTCTTCCACAAAGGAAAAGGAAGTTAGTTTATGTGGCAATACCAGTCAACTTCATTTAACCTTTGCACTATTCCAAGTAATTAATATTTTCCCTTTCTTTAAAAACCACAGAATCTGAATGATTCCTTTGAAATTTATAAAAAATGAAAGGGAGCCACAACTTTGCTTTTTTGAAATTATTGTTTTAATTATCTTACCAAGAAGTAGATTTGCATATGGCTTTTTAAATATAGCCTTAGTTTTGTTTAAGCCTGCCCCTGCCCCCACTCTCCAAGCCTGCTGCCTCCATCCCCGCTTAAATCTCCAGTCCCCAGCATTCCCTCTGCACTCTCGTTGTCCTGCTACTCTTCTGATAAATGCATCTTTTTCCCTTTGAGCAACAGTAGCGTCTTGAAAAGAAACTATTCATATTATTGTAGTTAATTTGTTGTTCAACATACTACTCAATATGTTGAAAGGTAACAGTCTGCCCATGGATAATGCTGAGTAATTTCTCTCCCTTTTCCAAAAAGGGGTGATATGTTCATATCAGCTAAATTTGTCCTGGCTGCCACTTCAACACCATTTGTAATTAACAAGTGTAGCTCCTTCCATAAAGGCACCTGGGCTAGCCTGCTAGCCTCTATAGCTGGAATAAGGCTTTTCCCGGGTAGAGTGTTTCACTTGAAATGCTTTATAGCATTTTATTGATGTTATTCATCTTTCTTATTTGTCTTTTATATTATAATATATATTCTCACATTTTACATTTATGCACAAAATAAATTCCTTTTTATGTAATCCATTGTGTCTATACTCACAGAAAGTACCAGTCCCCAACAAACTATAATTTCATCCTACCTGTAGTCTCAGTCCTCCAGAAGTTACCATAGAATTGACAAAACCATAAGACAGCTTTTCTGTGGTACCCATAGAAACAGACATTTACTTGTGAAGAAGCAGAAAGGTTGTTTATAGACAACTTGTTCTCATATATAAAGGTCTCTCTCTTTCTTTCTCTTACCCCCTAAGCTGCCTAAAGTCCAGAAATAGGAATCTATGGGCATTTTTTCTTTAGAATTTCGAAATATGTAGAGAATTTAAAATTGTTTAGTTGCTGAGTGTTTCTTACATAAGCATTTACAATTTCTCTTCCTTCCATTATTATCAGATTTGTACTATTGTATCAGATGTTTCATGTATCTCAGGACATCTAAATTCCTAAATATTAAAGTATAAACTGGGTCCTAACCTGAAGTGTCTACAAATTGCTCAGTTGTTATTGACTTGTAAGACTCCGTGTAATCCATGTAAATACTCTATGGTAAAAAGAAAATAAGATCTTTGACAATCGAAATAGTCTGTCATTTCTGTGGAAACTGATGAGGGGCTCCTTTCCACAGATGAGTTGTGCCAGTCCTTATGTGGAAACAAAACACAGCCGGCTCTCCTCCACAGAGACCTCTCAGTCTCAGTCTTCACATGAGGAGTTTCGCCAGGAAGTTACTGGGAGCAGTGCCGTGTCCCCCATTCGCAAGACAGCCAGTCAGCGCCGCTCCTGGCAGGATTTAATCGAGACACCGCTGACAAGTTCAGGCTTACATTACCTTCAGACTCTGCCTCTGGAAGATTCTGTCTTCTCTGACTCGGCGGCCATCTCCCCTGAGCACAGGCGGCAGTCTACTCTTCCAACACAGAAGTGCCATCTCCAGGATCACTATGGCCCATACCCTTTAGCTGAGAGTGAGAGGATGCAGGTGTTAAACGGCAACGGGGGCAAGCCCCGAAGTTTTACTCTGCCTCGAGACAGCGGGTTCAACCACTGCTGTCTGAATGCACCGGTTAGTGCCTGTGACCCACAAGATGACATCCAGCCACCAGAGGTGGAAGAAGAGGAGGAAGAGGAAGAAGGGGAGGCAGCAGGGGAAAACATAGGCGAGAAAAGTAAGTATGTTTATGGAAATTCTTAGCCCGTATGCACAGTTAGACCTTTTCAACTTCTTATTTGAATCTCGGTTCCCTTGGAAAAAAGGAATGGTCATACTGGATAGGAAGTTAGGGCTCCCTAATTTATGAACCAGGCCAAACATCACTAGAACAAATACTTTTGCTCCCAACTCCCCATTTGCTTTTTAAAGGTCATAGTTTTCATTTCCTTGCTTTCTTTTCTTCCCTGTTTCTTCTCCTTGCTTTCATGCATCATCTTGCTAGTCCCCATTGATTGCCCCCTAAGTCTGCGTTAAGAAACTATAAATGTTTCAAGTAGGGTGGTAACACATACACACACACACACACACACACACACACTCACAAACACATGGCCACCAGCATTAACACAAATACTCTTATACCTTTCCTTTCACTGGCGGATTTAAAGGAAAAGCCTGAAAAACACTTTCCCACCCAGAAGTTTCATACAGCATTTGTCATCTTTACTCAGCTTTTTCTGGAAACCAATTTGCCAGAAGCATCCACTTATTTGGTTGATATGTACATTGATTCTAAAACTCTCTTTATGGGTATCAACTTTAAAGAAAAAGAAAATAATTCAGAAACTTTCTGGTAACTCTCTGGGGCATCTTAAAAATATACTCTCAGTCAAGCGTAGTGACACATACATATACACTTAGGATGTAGAGACAGGAAGGTCAGGAATCTGAGGCCATTAAAATACATAGCAAACTCAGAGGTAATCCGGGTTACATGAGACCCTGCCCCCACCCCAAAAAAGCTGAATCTGTTTACAAGCTATCAAGTTTGTTATGCAGGTGCCAAGCTCCTGTTTCTAACTGCCATGTTACACTGGTCAGGAAACCCTAGCTGATTTAAGGAAAGACTTAACTCAGTTATTTAAATCAAAGGTCTGGCTCTAATTTATAAAAGTAAAATGAAAAGATTGTAGGTGGATAGCATTAAACTATTTAATGCAGTTTAAATCAACTACTGCAGAGGACTGGTTTGGTTTCTTTAAGGGATCAACTCCCCCTTTTGAAGATACAAATAGAATATAATATTCACCCCATTAGTCAAGTATATGAGACTTTGATTATAGGATATATTAGCATAAGTTCTTTATTACTAGTGGAAAAAACAGCTCCTTGCTTACAAGTTACTAACAGGTCAGGAATCTCATTTCAGTGTGAATCTTAGTTTCTTTGACATGGAAGCCTCTTATGCTCCCTGACTTATGAGTATTCTGTGTCTTCCACCAGCAAGATAGAAGAATCCCTTGTAATAACATTCATAGGCTAAGACTGTTTCAGTGTAAAGTATATTTTAAACACAGTCTCCATAAGAAATATTACAAAGATGTGACTGTATGTACTGGAAAGGTAATTAGCACCCATCACCTGCAAACAGTACCAACATCCATATCTATCAGAGATTATAGAGGATGCTTACGGGAGGAATATTTAGGAGTCACTGTAGGCTTTTTATAGGAGTTCTTCCAATCCTAATATATGCTTCATATTGTAATGATTACCAGAATTAACAAAGTGTTTTCTAAATTTTAAATATTGATTAGAAAAATTATTATAGCTCTCATCCAGGTGCTTTACAACTGCTGTACATAAATATGGGGATTTTTATTATTATATAAACCCTAGAAAAGGAAAATACTTCACCTTAGCCAATTAAACAGTATTAAATTCTTTTCATAAAACTTTCTGTCAATTCTATAAGCAGAGTCATCAATGTTAGCTTTTTAAAGAAATTTATTGAGTTTATTCTAGTCGTAATGTTGGGAAGAAGCAGGAAGTGCAATCATGTCTGGCACATGGTACCAGGTCTGCCCTTTCTTCAGGTTTCCAAAATCCCACAGTGTCTCTAGTTAGATGGATTTTGATATTTTTTTCTTTATGAATCCTCATTTTGTTGTTCTGTGTGATTTATTTTTGGATGTATGGATGTACCCTTGTGTTTATATGATTTTTTTTAAAGTTCAGGCTGCAATTGTCTTAATTGCGTAATTATTTGATGCTGTCTTTTTCAGTGAAGCTCTTTATAGAATAAAGATGCCAATAAATGTATCATTATACATTTTGTTATTGCAGTCCAATACTGTGGGGCAGTCCGTGCAATTTCAGTAAAATTTGTTTCACTAAAATGGTTATGTACTATTTTTGTGACCCCCATCTACTTCTTTTGGGGTACTCATAAATCTTCCCATTTGATTTTTTTCTGTGTACTTCAAACTGTTTTGTATGGAATACTGCATCCCATTTTGTCTAGACATTTTTTTTCTTATTCACTGTAATGTATATTCACCTTTCTAATAGTAAGGGATTTTTATTCTAAATATTTAGGTTTTTACAACATGATGAATACTTCATTTGGAAAAAGATTCACTTTACAAATCAATGTTTTCAAAATACTGTTTAGGATCTAGTTAAAAGATGTCATATTCTTGCCTTGTGTGGACTGGTCCTTAGAAATAACTGCAAAGGCTGATAATTCAGATGAAGCTGCTTGATATGCCAGAAACAAATTATACACAGAACAAGAATTCATGGTCATTATGTTAGCATCACAAAGGTACATCCTCTGACACATTTTTCTAGCCACACAGATTGACAACCATGCAAACTTGAAAACTCAGTCTCTCAGTAACATGTTTCTATCCTGCTTGAGGTCAGCATTCAGTTTGATCCACTAAAGAGAATGTGTACTAACCATGGGCATAGGTGCAGGGAAATTGAGTATTATATTTCTGGCTCAGAGCTTTTTTTTTTTTCATTTTGCCTAAACATTGAAAATAGGAAGTATTTAGACAAGTGAGAAAAACAGGTAATACAAAACATGAAATTATAAATAGTTTTTAAAACGTATCATTAACAGAACTCCTTTTATATAGTTTTTGTCTCAATCCATATAGTGTTATACATTAAGTGACATGTATGCAATGAACTCCTAAGAACAAAATGTACCTAAATCCATGCCCTGAAAAGTTCTTGATTTCCTTGTGGTTGTAAAATTTAGCTTTAATTTACAAAGGGCAAATTTAGCCTTCTATAGAACAGACTGTAATCTCTCTTTTCATGGCTGAACTACCTTTTGCCTTATTTTGAAATTCAGTTATTTAACTGAGTCATGCTGTGACCATTTTCTCAGGCTGAACTCCTTTTAGTCTGAACTCGATGGCACTAAAAGTACACAGATGAGACATGTCTTGTTTTCCTTTGACTGAAAAGTCAGCATGCATATTAATTATTCTGACCTACTTCACTGGCATTTGGGAAAAGACAAGTAATTTCCTATTATCCCAATTAGCAGTTTCAAAGCTTACTGGGGTATGGGCCTTTTAATAATCTCCTTAAATTAAATTATTAATTATGTCAGCCTCTACAACTTTTAAAGAGTATATATAAATCATTATAGTATAAGATAAAATATAAAGCTATACTTAATTCAGAAATGATTTGTTATTAACACTGAAGTACTATCTTGAGTAACATAGTTAGCATTGGCTAGAATGGCTTTTACTACTTTGTAATACTAGGGAATTTAGATAAGGTTTCCAAAAGCTTTATCCTTTGATTCTGCTGATATCCTCCTTAGCAGTTATAAGATAGTCTTTCTTAGATTTGTGCACACACATTCTTTGTGCACTCATTTCTTCAATAAAGTCATAATGTTCGATTTTTAATTATTTTGGAGATTACCTATTAGTATTCTTATTTAATTTACACATGTATTTAGCTTAGTCTTCAAAATCTAAAATAAAACCTAGCTCTTTCAGCCAGAATGGAAAGAGATTCATTCTATTACTGTGTAGCAACAGTATACATTAGATTATCTGGAAGTGATATCCATGCTTTCCAATTTAGAACTTCTGAAAAATACTTGCTAAATTTTTATTTTAAAATACAATATTCTTTGCACACCACTGGCAATGTGGGAGCTGTACAGGTTGTATTGTGGTTCAGTAGCCTACTATCTGGAATTATCCAGATAATTCCAGTAGCCTACGGAGACACTGAAGAACGACTAATAGAGTGCAGGGAAACCTTCAAGCTGTTGAGTTATTGTAACAGTCCAACAGCCATTTCTTGGAGATTCTCTAACTAGAAGTTTATCTTTAAGAACATTCTGGTAGATTGTGGGCAACAAGATGATGTACTTTGAATACAAACCTGCATTGAAGGCGGGGTTGAAGGAATGGAACAAGTTGAGAAGAAAGAAAAAAATGTTGCATCACTTTTTTATTTTCAAGGTAAATTTTGAACACAAGTAAATAATTTGGAGAAAACATCATCATAAATAATCTCTGAGGTTACTGCTGAAATCTAAATGGAGTAGATAAAGAATGACACGAGCAAACTGAATTTAAAAGATGTAATAAAGTCAAAGAAGAGTAGAGTACCTTAAATATGTCAGTTTTTTGAAGTTTCAGGCACTGTCCTTGGCTGGTTATACAAGTAAATATAAAGAAAGAACATAGAAAATCTAGGGGGGGGGGAATCTCAATATCAGATTATCTGATGTATATAGAATACTGTAAGTGAATATAAAACACTGATAATTATGTGTAAAATCATCTATCTATAGTTTTAATACTGTTTAGAAGTTAGATTTTAAATTACAGTCCCCTCATTTTTGCCTACATGATAAAGACAATTATTTACCATTATTGATATGAAACAGAAATCAAATCATTGTGTGTCTGTTTATTTTAGACATTCTTTAAAGCTAGAATTTGGAAGGATTTAACATACCCTGTTTATGTTGGGATTCTAGTAACTAGAATTGCTGCTCTTTGCACCATGACAACTTTCTTTTAAATAATTTATCTATTTTTATTTTATGTGCATTGGTGTTTTGCCTGCATGTAAACTGGTGTGAGAGTGTCAGGTCTTGGAGTTATAGACAGTTGTTAGCTGCCATGTGGGAGCTGAGACTTGAATCTGGGGCTCTGACGGAACAGTTGGTGCTCTTACCTGCTAAGTTATCTCTCCAGCCCTTTGATAGTCACGTTGAATGTGGTTGTGTATGGTCGAAACAAGCCTTCTCTGTATAACTCCCATTTCAAATATGTCACACATATGAAATAATTAGTTCATTTTTATAAACCAGTTAGAAAATAGATCTCCAACATCTCTGAGCTATTGTCCTTATACCAAAATCCATAGCCTTTGAAAAGAAGGTGACTCAAATTAACTATGTGCTTGATTCATCACCTAGTACCATCTTAATTAGTTTGGGGAAAGTATAAATAATGTCTCTTGTAGTTTATAGTTTAGTAAATAACCGATGGCCCTCCATCTCCCAGGAAAATAATCTCGGTGATGTTCAAAGTAACAAGACCAGATTCTAATAGAAAAAGAAAGACAGACATCTACATGCTAGAGTCATACTAGCAAAGATGTAGCCCGGTAAGATTTAATCTCATGTAGCAGAGTGACAACCTATTATTACCATAGGCAAGACAAGCTGTGATTTACATTTTTACCAAAATAGGTAATCAAATTCAGTCATAATGTTGCCTCTTACTATTTTCACAATTCATAAAGCAAACCACTTTTCAATTCGGTGATGACTTATTGTCCGCTTCTCAATGGAAATAGCCTCTAGCAAGTTGTAGAGAAACCTCTCAAATTCAGCCTGCTGTTTCCTTGATAACCCTGAATTCATGCATCACAAGTTCTCTCATCTACTTACCTAATGCCTCAGTACATGTTTACCTTCTTTATGGAAATTTTCCTATGCTCTCAGCCTATCCCAAAGCACTGTGATAAAACAGGCAGGCCATATTCTAAGATTTGTTCTTAAGAGATCTGAGTGCTCAGGAGAGCTCAGTGGCTTAAGATCACTTGCTGGTTTTCCAGAGGGCCTAAGTTTAGTTCCCAGGAAACCCGCATCCAGTGGCCCACGATACCTACAACTCCAGGGAACTGGATATCCTCCTCCAACCTCCACAAACATTGTGCACACAGCTAGCATATTCTCTCTCTCTCTCTGTCTCTGTCTCTGTCTGTCTGTCTGTCTGTCTCTCTCTCTCTCTCTCTCTCTCTCACACACACACACACACACAAAAATAATTCAATTATATTATGAAAAAACCATCTTTAATAAGAGAAAGTCCTGAGTAATATGTTATTTACTCATTAAAGGGCAAGTACCCATATATGTATGTTTGAATGTAAAGGTGACTCTTTGTTAAACAAATATTTGATATTAAAGCTTCATACTTCAGAACTTCTAGAATGCTTTCCTATACACTATAGTGACAGTTTCATATATATTTATTTCTGATACCAACACAAGATATATGTATGCAAATAAAATAAATCTAGTGAATTATTTCACAGAAATTTTAAAATAATTGAATGCTACAGTTAAACTTGTTTCAGGAAATTCGCAAATTACTTAATATTTCAATCGTGGACTTTATCTAGATCTACAAAAATTTAAATCCCTGTACTTCACTTCTCCTTTACTGTAAAAATATATAATCCAATTAGTTCATTTATTCAGTAAATATTTATTGATGAGTTATCAAATAGTGAGTACTATATTATTAGTAGATCTTAATCTTCAATAAGTCTGATTTTTTAAAAATTATAATATTTTAGTAAAAGGAAACGATAAATCAAAATATATAGCAACTTTCTTACTTGGTGCCAATAATTTTCTCTCATATCCAATTTACAATTTTGTAAAAATGATTCTTAGAGAAATAGCACAAAATATTCTGTTCTCATTTTAATTTACTTATAATTTATGCAACTTTGCAAGATTGAAGATGAGCTGACTAATAGCTTTGTCTGATTTGGCTCACTCCTTAAAAATCGTGCCTTAGAATTAAGCATTCTAGTTGCTTAACTGTTGTAATTAATACAAATCAAATGTCTGACACAGTGAAGTGAATATATTATATTCTACAGGCTCTGGATAACTATCTCTTTCATTTAGAACATGCTTCATAATTTTATAATGAAGTTATTATAAAATTTGATTATCAGAAAAAATATAGGTAATATTAGTTGAGTATTAAGTACATGATATACATTTTAATGTCTTGACAGAAATTTAAAGCTTCACAGCTTAAAGATTTTGAATTTTCGTCCCCATTTGAAATCTTTTACCTGCAATTTTAAGTCTGATGTTTTATTGTGCTAAGAGCCTTTGGATAAATCACCCACAGAATATATTAACATAATGCCTAAAATCTATTTATTTGTCCTCCAAATTTTATCATCCCTGACTGTATGGGGTTTTTTCATGTCAAAGTTTGCTTAAAATTCTTTTTACTTTACCCTACCACCACAGAATCTGTTCTGTGACTTATGAAATGAACATTTTAAAGCACACACCCTGTGACTCTGGTTGAGAGAAAATAGCCCATGACTTTAGTATCACTAAATTCACTGTATATCTTCTTCCCCTTGGCAACTCTGCTGTTTTTTCACTGCTCTTTAATTTTGCCAAACTCAAGAGTTTGCATGTTTTTTTTTTCTAAAAAGAATGGGAACAACATGGAGTCAGTGTGGCTTTCAACAAAATCTAACAAGAAGCACCACCCCTCACTTTGAACACTGTTGTCTTTGTATACGTTATATACTTGCTGGGCTGTCTCCTCTAGATTTATCATCTTGGGCACTGAGGCTTACAATGTGCTTTTGTTAACTTAGTTAGGATCATGCCTCAACATTGGTGGCAAGAAAATGTTTACAGCTCCGAAGATAAATCAACACAAATGCTGAATAGCTTTGCTTAATAATTAGATAAAGTTATATTTAACTAAGTTTCAATGCTTCTTTAAATCATTAGGATGGATCCTTTTTAATAAGTTTTCTTTAGTTGTTTCTCTCTGGTAATATGACAGAATGTTTTGGAAAATTCTTTATAGTAAGGGGAGAGGTCATTCAGTTAGTTTTTTGTTAGGGTTGACATAGACTATATGTCATTCTGTATGTAAATATAAATAAGAGCTCTCTTACTATAACATAAAACTTAAGAGTTCTAAGACAGTTATATTCACCCTCCCATCCAAAACAGACAGACATTTAATGTTTAAGAAAGATTATTATTGAGCCTCTGTTTGAATATTTTAGGATTTTAGAGCTCTTGAGTACAAAAGATGGGATGTTCCATTTTTAAAGTTCTTCCTCATATTTATACAAAAGTAAATTTCTGACAGTTTTATATTGATTTTGAACCTGAAAATAACAAATGAGATTTTTTAAAAAAAAATTGTTAAAAGGCCATCATATGGAAGGCAGTATAAGATGGTCTTGGAAGATCCGGAGAGCAGAAGAGGTGAAAGATAAACAAAGGCTGATTTTTATCTTGCCCGTATGTGGAGACTGGTCTCATATGTTTAATGGCTTCCCCATACTTGGAAGATTTAAAAAAGAGGCCAGTGCCAGGTTTGAAGGTACATGCACTCTAAGCTGCCTGGCAATCTGAAGACTTCTTCCAACTCCTAAATTTTGTGATTTTTTTTTTTTTAGCGTAGTGGCCTCACCATTAGTGCTTTCCATATGAATGTGTCCAGAACTGTACAGTGGGACAGTGTTGTCAAACACAGTTTCTCTATTCTTCAGCTGACTCCCTGTAATCCCCCTAACTTTATCCTTTATACCATTGTCTCGAGTGTTCTCTGTAGAACTATTACAGAGAACCATTTACTTATTAAGTGATAGTTTACATAATGCTTTATTGTCAGCAAGATATAAGTAATATCTGTAATAATCAGTAATAATGCTGATTTCTTTTAGCCCAAATGCAACTATTCACATTTTCTATTATGTTTTAATATATCCAGTTTCATCCAGTAGTATCCTTTTCAAATCTCATTTTTATCATCTATGGTACTAATCCTCCATCTTACTGAATAGGGAGTCTCCATTTTCCAACATTCCAAACATTCTTTCCATGTTTAGTGAATTCATTTTTTAAAAGAAAACACTTCTAAAAAGAAGGAATCAAGGACTGAAACTTTTATGTCAATTTAATTTTTTCATAGTGCTTTTTGTAGAGTCACCAAATTAGAAATAGCTTTCTGTCCGTATTCATAAGGGTTTCACGTGAAATGCCATCTTGTATAGGCACACTACCTATGACTTTCTTCTTATTTCCCATTATGGAACTGATATCCAAAAGCTAGTTTTAAATGCTTCCTTTTTGTTACTAAATCCAAATTGATCCTTTCATCATTTATTTTTTAATATGAAACTCCCCCAATCGTAGCCTATTGGAAACTGTTTCTATCAGGATTATCAGAACGTTCTTTGAAGAACTACTGCTGATTTTTTATTTGTTTCAACAAGACAGCTGTTTCAGCTTAAGCAGTGTCTCAAAGAATTCCTGTAACAATTTCCAAAATGCTCATTCACTTGCTATGGTTGCTGCAGGTCCAAAGAGCTCTTGTTTTCTGCAGAAGCATTTACTCGGTGCTGCAGTTTACAGGCCCTTGCAGGAAAAGCCTAGAATGGCAGTAGCATTATATGGCTCTTCTGGATTTTGTCATTACTTTTTCTTAATTTCTAAAGACACTTTTTTTTGCCACAAGCCTCAGCTGAACGCCTGCCTTTGTGGCATTCTTCTTATAAGCATTTGCTGTTATCTGCTCATGTGTTTCTAGTTAGCCTATCTTCTCATTTCATAGAAATATTCCACACGTTAAGGCTTTTCTTCCAAGGAATCTTGAATTGTGTATCTTTTTCTACTTTTAGTGGGGCAATTTATATCTATATTTCTAAGATTTTTTATTGAACTAATTACTGAAATTTTCTATTGTGTTACTAAGGTTTCTATCTTCAATATTAAGTTTTTATCAATGTTTAAAAAGAGAGAAGTAAAAGAAATTACAAGATCAGTTTCATCACCCCTCCTTTCTTCTTCATCCTTACCCTTTAGTGAGACAGGACTCTACCATGTTACCCTAGGCAGATCCTTACTTCCTGGCTCAGGTAATCCTCCCACATCAGTTTCCACGGCAGAAACTACAGGTTTGCCCTGTACCAGGCCTTTTCAGTCCCCTTTACAGCTCTTGCTACCATAAAAGTTTTCCACTACCGTTGAGTGTGAGGTTCCAAATGCATTTTACCTGTTTCTTTATATTTTTATTTTTATACTCCTTTATTTTGTGTGTTTGAGTGTTTTCCCTACATGTATATATTTGTACCACATACATGTGCGGTGCCCTTGGAGGTTGAAAGAGGGCTTTGGGTGCCCTGCCACTGGAGTTATGAGCAGTTATGAGCCACCATGTGGGAACTGGGAACCGAAATCTCCTCATAAGAGCAGCACGTAATTTTAACTACTGACCTACATCTCTAGCCCTATCTTTATATTCCTGAAACAATAAATATCTAGGTTTTAGTATATGCACCAATTACATGCATATATTCTTATCTCCACTAAGTGAACAGCATTAGTGTGTTGATGACTTAAGCAGAAAAGAAAACGAAACTAGGGTTATATATTTTATATTTTTCCATCTTCAGAAGGTTTCATAAAAATTAATTCACCAATTTCTATTCTACAAGTACCTTCATTGGGATAGTTTTTTCATAATTTTAACCCTTTGTTCTTATTGCCCTCAAATGATACCATAGTATTACAAGATAGAGCAACCATTTAAACCTTTAGCTTGTATCAAATCTATTAAGTGCAAGGAAACAAGAATACCAAAGAATGCCAGGAACTTGTATTTTAGATCCATAGCCCATCCTTGATAAGCTATTTCTTTGTTCAACCACATTAAGTGCTTTCTAGGATTTACAATTTCCCTGCTGAACAGTAACTCACATAACCTAAAATATTAGCACCAAATTGCAGAAACAAGTTGAGTTCCAAGCTTTTTATTGTAATCCTTTTTTTCAAAAATAGACTTTTTTACTTTTTAACATTTATTGGTGGGTGTATTGTGTGTGCATCTGCACACATGTACACATGCATGTAATCAGAACACAACTTCTGAGGAGTCTGTTTTTTCTTCTGCCATCATGTGGGTCCCAGGTTTTGAAGATGGGTGATCAGACTTGGAGGCAAGTGCCACGCAGCCTACTGAGCCATTTGCCAGAACTTAGACCTTTTATATAAAGTAATAATAATATGCTATTACAAGTTGAGCACCCCTTATCCAAAAATCTGAAACACCAAATACTTTGAAATCCAAAATTTTGAGGAAGTCTTCTATTTCAAGACATTTTGGATTTGGGATTTTAAGATTAAAGATACTCAAGCAGTCAAAGAAAAATCGATACAAATATTCCAAAACACACACACAAAAAAAAAAAAACAGGAAGCCTGAAGTACTTTTAGTTTGAAGCATTTTGGATAATGAGCACTCTAGCATTAAAGCATAAAGAACGTATAAAGTGTGGGGTGAAATAGGTGTGGTTGTGCACACCTATAATCTCAGCACTCAGGAAGGAAATAGAAGCAGAAAGATAGGAGTTCACAGCTGCTTTCAACTGCATAGTGAATTCAGGGCCATCTGCTCTACCATATAACCCTGTATCAAAACAAAACAAACAAAAAAAATCTGGTAATATTTTAACATTTTAGAAAGTGCCTGGCAGTGATTCAGAACGTGTAATCATAAAATGAAAAATGAGATAAGGTATTTCTCCATATTTTCACACATAGTCAATGTTGTCTTTTCCAACTGAATAATTAATATAGCTGACGTTATCATAAAAATCAACAAGTAAGCTTGATTTAGCCGTTCAAAACATTATTTTCCTAATTCCCTAAGCATGTATTAAACAGGGTATAAAGCATGTCATGTATACTGTTGTCATAGAACCCAGAATAAATAAATATTAAATAAAACTATTTTTAAAACATCTCATACATTTGTAGCTTGCAAAAATGTATATTGTAGGGGAAAGAAAGACATGGGTTTCCAAAACTTAATTTATGATTGTTCTTGTTTCTGATAATTGTTCTGTTATCCCAAAAAGCAAATAAAGTAATACTGTTTTAAAGTTCTGTTGAAATGTAGGAGTTCACCATTATATTGAACAATACATTCATAAGTGACTTTCTTATTCCTCCAGTTTAATTAATAGTACTCCCAGCACTGGTAATGGAATATTACAGTCAAATTACACAAATGATTCACTGTGTAAACATCTGTAATATTCCTACTGGTGACATAAAAACTGTCTTCAGTAGTATCTGAAAAGTGTAAGAAAATCCATTGCGGATATTCAGAACTACTTTTTGCATATTATGGTCACTGATATCAGATGAAGTACATTTAGCCACTTGATAAACTATTTCAATGGAGTGTAGATACATTAAAATGATGAAAATTCTTCCTGTAATCAGAATTATTATGTGAAAGAGTAGGATGCTACCAAGCTTTCTGTCATGACTTGTTTCATCACAGTTAGAATTGTGATATGTTAAGGATATACTTGTCCAAACTTGAATTCTACTTGTTGCTTGATTTCTAAAACCAGAACATGTCTTAAATTGAGACTATCTGACTTAATTGTATATTATCCCTAGTAGTTCATAATTCAAGTGTCTGTATAACCCAATTAACTTAAAGTGTGAGTGAAAATGAAACTTAATCAAGTAATATAGAATACTAATTATTATGCTTTTTAAAATTATCCCTAGTCAAAATATTGAATTCTTAGAGCTATGTAATTGAACTAGTGATATTATAAGAAATCATATCTTATTAATGACTGGAAAGTGATAATTTAGAATTAAAAGGATCAAGTTCCAAACAACAATAAACATACTGTATTGAGCATTTGCCTATACCTCCACCAGCAGCTCCCCAAGACAGTGAGGGACTTAAAATATTTTCCATGTTTCTAATCAACCTCTGTCAGTGAAGTAAGAACTATTAAAAGTATGAGCTATATTGATAATTAATCCTTGCCTTCATCTATTCCTAAAACTAATGACACACAAATAACTTGGCACCATTCAAAGGAAATACTCTATAGTAGTGATTGCTTTATTTCTTCACATAAGGGCTAAATGATTCTTCCTTGATGTAGAAGTGCCAGAAACAGTGCTTGTGATATCAGGCTTTTCCTTATATTTGTCTTCCGAAAAATTCCACCTCTACCATATAGTTCATATTTAAGATTTTAAGTAGATTTTCTTATTTCAGGTACATGCAATTTTGTCCAATACTCACTGGTCATTCAAGAGGTTTGAAAAAAGAACCATTGAGAAGAGCACACAGGGCACATGACTAAAAGTGTGAAGAAGTCTTATCAGGGGAATCCATTACAAATGAAAAATTATATATAAGGGAAGTAGCTTTAAGCAGAGAAGACAAGGTCTCATTCTAGGCCACACTCTGGGCCTCAGATGTACGGAGATCCTTCTGCTTTGATCTTCCAAGGGCTGATGCCACCACACCAGACTAGATTTGTTAAGTTGCTTTAGCAACTCCTGAGGAAAGTGTAAGTTCAATGGAGCTTCAGGTTTTGCCCCTGCTAAGTACAGAAGTGGCCTTTGATTTCAGCTTGACTGTTTCTATGGGGAGCAATGAAATGTAGTATCTACTCCCCAAGCTGACTTTTCATCATCATAGTGCCCAATCTCCCGACACATCTAAAATCTGTAATCATTCCCAGTATGACTAAGACCAAGGTCTTGGTTCTCACGGCTTTCTCTTATTCAAATATATTAATTTTTAAGAAAGAGTTACTACTAATACTTTTGAGGTATCTACTGATTTTTCACAAAAGAAAGAAAATGGGCTCTCTAATGTAGTGAAGATTTCCAGTAAGGAGGAAGAAGATGTCATCTCGACGTTTTCTTTGGTCAGGTTCTGGTTTTGTGTCTATTTATGGTGTGTACTATGCTTAGTCAATCGCTGCAGAATACTTAGTTTAAACTATGTGACAGCCTTCCTTAATAGTAATAAGCACATGTGATTAATATACACTTGATGATGGTTTGAAACTACTTTTAATTTAGTTTAAGATTTTCTGAACTTGCTTCAAAATTAAAGATTGATGTCTTTTAGATTATTTCTATACTTAATAACCAAATCAAGAGAAAATTTGTTCTAGAATCTTGATTATTAATATTCATGGACTTAAGAAGGGTTTGGTGTAATATTTCATGATAAACCAACTTATAACATTAGCCATTTAGATCTGATGAAGTAGATCTGAGCCACACACAAACCAATACATCTTATAATATGTTTATATATGTATATGTGTATGTATACATACAGAAATTTGTGGTAGTAGTATGTATACATCTATCAAAGAACTCTGAAAGCATAGCCCTATGTGGGTTCTTGCATTTATTCATCCAATAATGATGCTAATAACATAAACATACATAAAATAAATAAGACCAGTTTCATGGAATCCTTTGGTGATCATTTTTGTTACAGATAAATTATTTATTTCATAGATATTATTGTTTTTGCTCTTCTCTTCCCCCACAAACAATGGTAGTAACCAAAGCAAATAGTAAGGGAGTTTTAAGTAAAACTTGGTAATCCTAAATATACCCCATTTTTACATGTTTCTAGCCAATAAAAAGTGACTTGAGACAGCCTCTCTTCCTTAATAGTTGTATCTTTTCATTCTAGAGAAGGTAACATAGTCTTTTATAAATAAAATATAATGCATAGAAATGTTTAAAGCCTGACTGGGTTGTTATGAAATATGGAGTTCTTGTTTTTTCAAATATATTACAAGTAATATAGCCACATCAATCACTATAAAATTGATTGACTTGCAGATAATAAACAGATGTATTGAGATTAGCTTTTTTTCACATTTCAATATAAATTCCATTTTAAGATACAGAGAACCTTCTGACATTTCAAAGATTTTATTTCCATAAAAGAAACTCTCACCCTAGTGAAGTTCCTATATGAATCTACTTTTCTGTAATTATACTGCTGAGTGTAAAATTCAACATATGATACCAAATGTTAAACACAGATATGGCAGGCAACCTTTCATAGTAGCTATATAAAGACATTTTTATTTTTCCATAAGAACACTGAGAGTCAGCATCTCTGTAACTCTCCAATAAAATTTAGTTTTCTTTATAAGGATTAATCTTACACAATATTTTCCAGAAGAAGAAATGAAGCTCATATTTAATAGAATATTTCAGATGGTACACTCCCTATAGGTTTCTATTTCTATACTTTTCTATCCCAAGTACAGAATACATTTGCTGGTCCAAAACCTAATAGCCATTAATTTCTACCACAGCTAAGATTGAATGTGAATACTCGTTAGCCCAGATTTTTAATTAAGGTGAAAAGTTGTACTAATTGGTTTCACCTGTGGTACATTCTTATAAATATATTTTACAGTGATTTTTATTTACCAAATATCTTTCTTGTAAATAACATGATACCTATCACTAAAATAGAATTTCAATGTTGAATTGTGAAACTGTTTTAACAAAGGAGCTTTATGAGACAATCTATGATATAATAATTGTAGGAAAATTAAAAAAGGATATGAAATGTTACATTAGCTATATAACAGATTTAAGTAAAGAAAAGGTGTTAGTGGTAAATGACTGTCATCTTGAATTTTCTTCTTGTTCTTGGCACTTGCTTTGCTGGAGAAGGTATTTTTGATGGTCCTGAAATTCAATTGGCAATGACCCCAGAGCGGCTTATCTCCTTGCCAGAGTTGTTAATGAGTAAATGATCCCAAATGTCAGACTGGCATGCCAACAAGGTTATTAATAAAGCATTAACATTTAGAAGTTATTGAAAGAAGGAAAAAGTCAGTGTTTTAAATATTGAAATCTCAAAGACACTGAGCAAAATCCACTTCTAAGTTCTCCAGTCAGAGCAGTATATAGTCTGAGAGGAAAAAAATCTTTAGATTTGACGTGTAAGAAGACCTCCTTTTCTTGTTTTGCTACAATTTTCCACTACTGCCCCTCCGCACAAGCAGCTGTTATAGTCTTGTTGAAAAGAATTTAGGATTTTCACTCCCTTTTTTAGCTTAAGTATCTCTCTTCCCCTCCCCCCTCATTTGCCTTCTTGGAATAATATGCTCCTGGATCTGATATTGAATGACATTCTTTAAAAATAATAGTACTCTTCCCATATGATAATGGCAGAACTTTTAGAATATTTTAAAATTTCAATACGAGAGTAAGAATAGAGTAGGGCTGCAGAGGTAGTTCAGAGGCAGACCACATAGTCACCGTTCATGAGGCCCTGAATACAATCCTACCACAGAGGTGATCAGGGAGAGCCTAGAAATATAGCCCATCCTATAAGGTATATCCATTAGATATTGCTTGCAAAGATATTGTTAATTTGGATATATTCATTTATTTTTAGATTATATTTTGAATAATTTGGAAGTTTGGCCACTAACTGCACCTAATAAAAATGGGCGGCAAAACTATCCTTACCACGGCCTGAGCAAAGTTCAAGTTAATTGATCAGCAAATTAGCCAAAGGAGATAAAAGGAAGACACACAAAATTTATCTTCAGAACCCCAACTCCCCTACTTTCTCTTAGCTGTTATCCTATGAGAATTTTCAGTTTGGAGAATTTAAGTCAAGTGAGATGTCCATCCATAATCAGTAGCTTCTAGGATGAAAATATAATCAGTAAATCAGTATTTCAAAAACATATTTATTGCCTGATCACTTAAGTGGTTCAAAGTTCAACTCAGAAAAAAACTGTCTTTCAAAGTACTTATGAGGTTTTTTTTTTAATGTAGTGTGATTAGAAGCAGGAAAAGGGAACCTATAGAATGAAATGATTTAGAAACAAATATTGTTAATTCCAATTTGTTGGGGTCTTTTCCATTTGTGGCAAAGTCATACGTAATCATAAGGTGTTTGGTGACTTATGTCTTCGCCATATTGTCCGGTCTCATCACTGAATTATTTTCACACTGCTCGTCATGTGATCTAATTACTTCTGTTTATAAATACATAGGCTCATAGTAAAGTTTAAACTCTCATATATTAAAAGCATACATTGTTCATATCAAGGAAGTATTGGGAAAATTTTGTTTTTCTTGTAGTGTGTTCATATCTCAGAATCTAGTCACTAGACACCCACTAATACTTCTGAAAGAAAACTTCACCAGGAAAATGGCCGTCCTGGTAGGGTTTAATGTGGTTATTTTATTAATAATACTGTCAGATGAAATATATGAGCTGTCTCTGTATCACTCAACTAAAATATTAGAAAATAGTAATGAACTATAATGGAGGAATCACATTTGTACATATATACACACACACAAATACAGATACACTCATTTTGTCTTTGCTCCACAACATGTACATGTAAAAATTAATTCCCCTTGCTTTCCATTTTAAAATCTGAATAGCAAACAATGAAATGTGACAAAAGATTTAATACTTTTTTATAAAAATATCAATAATTACATCATTAAAAATAAACTGGTAATAAATTGAATCAATATCTTTATTACTCCTGTGACTATTAAACTTACAAGACATTTTTCACTCATTGCCAATACAAAAGCTTCATTTCTAAAGGTAGTTTAAGCTGGAGCATAACTGGTAGAGTGAATGCTTATATCACATAAAACCTGGGGTTCAGTCTTCAGCGCTGAAAAGAAATAAATATTTTAGGTCATCAGTTTCTTCAGATAGTAACTTTAGTTTTGAATGCAGACAGCCCGCATAGGAGGGCTGTTCTCACAAATTACTAAGTAAAAACTGCTCTCTGAGGCCATAACAGTCTTGCATTAAGATAAAGTCCTGAAATTGTGGTTTGGCAACATAGAGGAACATTTTAACTGTCTGAGGATAGTTTCCCTCGACCTAGATTAACAAATTATTTTGCTTTTTTTTAAAAAAAAAGTCTAAGTTCTATAATATAGGTACAAACTATATTAATTTTTACTATTCCTCATATTATTTTGAAAAGGAATGTTTTATCATGAAAATTCTGTTCCTAGTTTACAAAAGTAAAGATTTTTCCCAACCCATAACCTGTTTTACTAAATAAAAATAAACAAGCAACCTTGAAAACTTCTGCTTTTAATTCAACCTTTTAGAAGAAAGTGGAGGGCTCACGCCACAGGTCCATTCCTTCAGATGCTTGTTTTGATGAAAGTGAGTATTACTTATACTTTAAGAAAAACCCAAATCTGGGTATTTATATACTTAGAGAACAAGGAAGGCTTCAGATAAGTATGTCAACTAAACTTCTAAAAACCAAGTAATTCTCTCTGACGCTCCTATGTTGTCCTTGTTGGAGCTTTCGCTTCTGGATTTGCCCTCAAGTTTACTTGCAACGAAGCCAGATAAATAGAAAAGTTTTCTTTTGGAACTCAAACTTAAGTGAGAATATTCTAAAGTGCTCATTTGTTTTAAGTACATATTCCCATTTTCAAGCAGTTTGCTCTCATTCAACAAGAAAGTGTTTTACCTGCTTTGTATTCAAATTTAATCATAATCATTCTCATACAAGTGTCTGTGACTTCAACATTAACCACTCTCATGTAACCTCAAATATCTGATTGAAAGCAACTCTTCCTAGTGGGTATGTTTTTAATGTTCCTAAAATTTGTGTTTCCATAATTTATATTTTTGCTTATTATTTGAGTAGTCCTTAGTGGAGCCATTTTTATACTCATAAAAAAGGAGAAAAGGACATATATTTCTCAAAATAGTCTGCATTCTCACAGTGACTTGAGAATCTGAAAGAGACTTGCAGAAAGGCACAGACGTGCAAGTCTCTCAGAAGTAAACGATAGACATATGGAATAGTCTCACTTCGAAATGGGTTTGTTTGTGTTTGCACAAAACTCTTGTCAATGAGCCATGCACCTTGAGCCCTTTGTGCCTTTACCAGTGATTGGCCTGGCTTGTTAGTACCTAACCATACAGTTGATTCAATTGTACTTAGTCTAAGAATATCCTTATAGTTGTTCTATTTGCCTCAAAAATAGGAAACATTTAACTCAACATAAAATTTTACCTTGCAAGAATTTATTCAAGCAGCTCATCAAGACCTCTCTTATTTTTTTCCCTAACTTCAGGACTCCAAGATATTTCCAACACATTCTTCAGCAGAAACCTTGAACTTGTTTTAGCTGAGTGATAGTGTTCCACTGATGGAAGGGCGGGCGCAATAAAATGCTATATACCATCCCTACCTAGAGGCTAATGACTTAGAAACTACTGGTATATGCAGGATAGTGATTGATGGTGCTTCAGTAAATCCTCCCCACTGAGTAGCCCTTGCCAGTGCAGACCTCAAACTACAATGAGCAAAAGAATCATTACTTGTATAAACTGAGAATTCCAGAGTTCCATCCTCAGATATCCCAATCCAGTATGTAAGAAGTGGCACATAGAAATTTATGTTTAACAAATACCTCCAGCCTTAAGAGTCTCTAGTCAGTGGTACTTAATCACAAATAGTTGGAGAGATATCTTTTTCTTAAGGAGTTACCTTTTTAATATTAAGAGATTGGTAAAGAGTGCTCACCACTTTGAAATAGTGATTCTTCATAACAATCTTATATTCAGACAAGGGACTAAACTGGAGAGATATTTTCAAATCTCTTGTAATAAAATTCAGTAATCTTATAGAAGCAATACTGTAAGTGTAATTAAACCCCACTTGATTACCAGGGCTCTAGTTCACTTTAGTGTGGATTAAATGTGCATTAGGGAATATACTATAAATGAAAGTATTCATGTAATATTATTTCTGCAAAAATGATGAATGTGTCCCAAACAACTTATAAAATATTTCAATTACATAGAAAATTAAGGACAGTTTAAATTGCGATAAGACTTTATGACTCAGGTTAGAGTGCCTCTGATTTTCCATTCTGAAATCCCATACTCTTATCAAACAGTGAAAGGACCTAGAGACAGATTTCCAGCATTATAATCTTTTAAATGATGAGGTGTTGTATGTTATTTCACTTGACCTACATAAGAAAATTACTTAGCTCTCAGCCCCTTTTATACACAGTGTATGATGTGATAAATAACTGCCTCTGCTGGTTTTGAACTACACTGTATTTCATTTTCTACACATCCGTTATTTCCCTTCCCATTTTCTAAGGAATGTAGTAATAGACAGATTGCTTTCTCTGATCCTTCTCCCTCTCTGTTTCTTCTGGGGAATATAACCAAAAATATGACAGGGTGTGGCAGATAAAATTCTGCCTTATACTAGTGATGACAAATATTGCCAATGTGTACCTACTGACAATATTTGGATTCCTGAAGATGAAAAATAAAATGAACAAAGAGAGATGTTAGTTTTTCTGAACTCTGCTTCGCTTTTCCTGTCATTCAAAAGTGTTATTCTCTTCCAATTTATAAACTCCTTGATGTGTGGCTAATGCTCAGATGTAAAATCATCTTTTTGTCATGCTTCTTGTTATAGCTTTTCATTTTTTTCACTTGTTGTCATTTGCTTTGGGGCCTCCTCATCAGAACAACGCTAGCTAGGCTACTGCAATTTCTCTGGATCAGAACAGTTGCTTTTATGTCACAGCAGGAAGACAGTCTTCTGGTCAAAAGACAAAAAAAAAACCTTCTTCATACCTTAAGACTGTGTAAAAATGAGGAAACATAGAAATCCATTTTGATTTAAAAAAAAAAAAAGACTGACGGTTTTGCACCTGTGTGGAGAATACTTTAGCTGGCTTTTCTGATTCAAACTATAGACGTGTATGTACAAGTTAGAGGTGGGGAAAGGTGTGTCTGTTAGTTATTGTATATAATTGGAAGATTGGCCTGCCAAACAAACTAAATCAAAACTGGTTCCATTTATGGCGAGGTAGACTTGCATGCCAACAGAAAGACATTATGGTATTAAAACCATATGCAATTAGACATTATTTTCTCTTCATGGGTACTGCATGGTGGTATTTCTAATACAAATACTGATGTGCTTTGGAATAATGGCACTCGCAGGTCTTTCATCATATTGTATCACTGCTTTATTATATTAGGCTAATACACTACGAGAGTTGGTAGAACCTCTCCATGCCAAATCGGATCCACTTCTGTTGGCACTCAACCCATTGGAATCACAGATTGCTAAGCTAATGTTTAGAGAATTTAGATCGAAGAGAGTCGGCACGGCGCAGACTCAACATCAACCTCTTGCAAGCAACTAAAATGGCCTCGTCCTTGCTGTTTATAACAGAAAACAGACTTGTAAAAAGCTTAGACCATCAAGTGTTGTGGATTTGGGGCCTCCCTAAAGGGATATTATGAGGGGCAGGCCACTCTTTAAGAAGAATTCGAGCTTTCTACAGTGTGACTAGCATAAGATCAAACCAATCAAGATGGAGCACAGTAGCCGAAAACTGCCCTGTCTGTGTGAGAACAGAGGGTAAAGGGTCTGGCCTGGGGAAGGGCTCTATGGTGACACCTCAGTTGTGTTCGCCTGACGCCAGGAGAGAGGGAGCAGCACCGATAATTAGAAAATGCTGTTTAATGGACTCTTGGTGGCCTGGGGAAGGCAAAGCAGTGGAAGCAAATTCTGTGTTAAGTGTATTTGCATTTTTAAAGCTTGACATGCTGTATTGTACTAAATTACGTGTTATCTATTAAGGCAAGGTGTACACACCCTGCTCTGAAACTTAATATGTTTATTCTATTATTAAAGCATATTCAGGTGTAAGGCAGACTGCTTTCAGTGACACTAATGAAGGAAATTCCTCATGCCAGGCTTTATTCGATTCCTTAGCTAAAATTCTAACTCTCTCCTTTGTCTTGGCACTTTATAGAAGTGATGTTGCCTCTTAAACTGGAATGAGCTATCCTTTTTCTGTGAAATAATCCAAATCTGTAGGCTATGGTTTTCCATATTTGAAAAAATATTTTGTCTGGATGTCTTTCAAACAAGCTTCAGATATTATTTAATACTATGTAACTGGGCCCCCTGTGGCTCAATATTGCTTATTTTTCTTCTGTGGTAGATGTGAAATTTCCTTTAGTTGGATAAGATACAGTGTAATGATTTCAATGCTAATTATTGGATATTTCATACTGTGCAGTGAAAAAAATAATTTAATATTGTATTATGAAATGTTTTTCTTCCTGTTGCTGCAGTGTGTGGTATTGCATAATATGAATACCTGTAAAAATATTACATTAAAAATAAAAATATTACCACTTGGTACCAGATCTTTTTAGATAGCTAAATATTTGCTAAGTATGCTTGATAGCAAGTATCTTTCCAATGAGAAGAAATCTATGCTTCTTTCTCATAAATGAAATTTGTGTTGTGAATAAAAATCACATGGATCTCCCTTATAATTGCCTCTGTGCTCCAACCATTTGAATGTGTTTTTAAGTATATCTAAAGAATGGTGGTTCTTGGTTCATAGAAATAAGTCAAATTTATTTTATTGACATTTAATATTAATGAACTTCTCTTGGGTCATTCTCCCTATTGATATTATAGTAAAACTTTATGATTTGAAGAATTTTAGGCGGTTTTCCTCATTCATGAGTGTAGTGACTGTGTATTAATTTTCAAATAAAATATCCCTTAGTTTTACTTTGAAGCTGTCACTATTATGAATTCCTTCCTTAGACTTCCATTTTAACTGGTTACATATTTAAATTATGTGGGTAAATTTGGATTCTGACATTAATTTCAATGTTTATCTTTCAAGCAGCCATTCCTTCTTAGGGGTTAGTAAATCAGTATTAAGGATGCTATCATTCTGCCATTTGAAATATACCCTGATAATACAGCCACTGTCATATAGTTATTATTAAACTACATAATTTTACAGAAATTGCATACTCAGAAAAAATTGTAGAATAAACTTTAGGTCTGTCTACTGTGTCACACCCTTATGGAAGTAAGCTTTACTGTTGGAGGAGAAATGACAGTTATAGCCACTGAGCATAGTTAACTTATAAGTACAGGCTTTACCTGATCTAAAAAGAGAAGAAAAGAAAACCCTAGCAATGTAGGTAGAGCCAATCACTTGTTCCTCTCAGTGAAGGGGATTTTGCTCATTAAAATCAATTTTTCCACCCAAGAAACTATTGCCTAATATTAATGTTGGACTAATGTTATTTTTCCTGAAAGAAAATAAAGTATTTCCAGTTTTTAAATAAATAATTGGCTACAAAGGAAAAACTAAGAGCTAGCTTGTGAAATCTTTACTTTCTTCTAATGTAGCAAGCTACCTTCCCCTCCTCCCAAGTTTTACAAACCAAGGCATACCACATTGGTTGATATAAAGGCATGAATTAAAATAGCTAGTGCTTAACTATAAAACAGTTCAAGTTATAGTGTAAATCCTTGCTTATTTCGTATAAAACCCTACAAAGATATCAAGTCCACTAAAAGTCTGTCACCTTATATTTAAATAAGTTGTGCTCTGTGACATGATAATAAATTAGTATTCACAAAAATGATCCTGTGGTCTCAGTGAAAATGACAATTGCCCTTTGGGACAAAAATAGTGTTCTACGTACTTGATATGTTTAGCCTGGAAGCCTTAAAGTGCTTTCTGGTTGTCTAAGAACAAATGCCACTGAGATGTGGTTGATGACTAATACTACTATGTCTAGCCTTCTCTATCATCTGTAATTTAACCTTTCCCAACCTTGGAGCTCATTGCACAGCTGTGTTGTAGAAAGAACAACTGTTTCTATGAGGGTATCATTGTCCAACTTTAAAAGAACAGAATTCTCTTCCAAAACATGTACCAAGACTCCACTTCCCGTTGTTTGTTTCAGAACCCAATTCTTGGTTTTGTTTCCATCTTTTACTCTGCTTTAACAGTGCCATTTCAGTGCCAGGGAATATGGGAAGACAAGAGTGAGATTTCAGTGTCCTTAGTTTTCATCAAAGAAGCATGAACAGTATTAAACAATTACTTTTCAGTAATTACACAGTCACCTAATAGGGAATCTTCTTTGGAACATTTTATTTATAGAGACATATATTACTCCATTTGAATTTGTTGAGAGCCTGGGGCATTATGGCAGATAGAGAATGGGAAATGCAAATGTGAGTAACACAAATTTCCCTTAGAGGAAAGTACAATATAGACCTTTGAAGGAGAATCCATTAACATACGAGAAGAACATAATGGAAATTTCCTCATGAGTTTTGTATCTAATCCTTTTCAGCATCATTTTTGTCTATATTTATAGCATAGACTGATATAGACTGATAAATGTCTGTAAATTATGAACAACAAACATGTTTTAGCCTGTAAGTGTGTAGAGTCAAAAAAAGTTAGAAATCACTGAGCCCAAATACATAGAATATATTAACCAAAAGTTTTGGAGAATTGAGAAATACATTATGATCTGCTCATAAGTTGTTTCAAGACATTACAACAAACTAGTATTTTTCATTAGGAATTTTTATTAGGTAATCTTTTGTTTGAGCTTTTCTTTATTCTTTTTACTACGGGGCGATCATATGCAACCTGCAGAAAACCAATGAACTATTGTGATATTCACTCTGTTCCTGGATTCCTAATATCATATTTATATATATATATATGAATGACATCAAAGAAGATTTTTTTCACTCCTGCCAAGTATGGCACAATCAGAAATGATCATCCCCTGGCACAGAATACAAATTAATGTTTAATTTTGACCTTCAAATCTACCAGTTAATTAAATTTTAGATAAGAAAAGGGACTTTATACACTCTTTCTCCTTTAGGAAAATGAAACTTTTTTGATGAGTGCTCTGACACAGACCTAATTTATATGCTGCAAATGTAAATACAATTTGGGGGAAATTTTATTCCTTCATAGATCCAGATTTCGTGAATAAATTAGATGCCAATTAAAATGTCATGGCAGCAGTGCTACACTTCCTCAGTGGGAATCACAGAAGGTCCCTATATATTTCCTTTTATTTGAATGTGTTCTACACTTTGCCAATTTTCAGAAACATTCACTCAAATTGCAAAAGAGCTGGTTTTTAGCCAGTGTTCCAATGACTGAACTGGCACATTGAAAGAAATTCAGTTGGGAAGCAGGCCTCACCAAGTGTCTGCCTCATCTTCCAAAGCAAGTTCTTGCAAGAGAAGAAAAAGCAAAGTTTGAGAAGAGAAAGCCCTGGAGGGAAATGTGAAGGAGATGAAGAAGAAAAGAACAAACAGAGAAGAAAAGAAAGGTGCTTTCATGTTCTCAGTTGCAACAGTAGCCCTGTAGACTTAATTGATATTCATCTGAGAAAAACCAAGGAAACCAATTGAAAACTATAAAAGAAAATAAAGGTCTGTTTTTGTCTTGAATGTTGAGTTCTGTGTTGTTTTGACTGTTGAGCACAGTGAATCAGATTTATAATGTGACTCTGCCCCTCACTCCCTTCCTTTGAAAATAAAGGGACTCTTTGTGTAGTTAAATACTTGGTGACATTTTGTGGTAGCCTGGCTTCTCAGTCTGTCATCCTTACTCATTCCACTGCTGTGTCCTGTGCAGTGTTGCATGTGCGTGGTGTACACAGAACTAAGCGGGGTTTTCTTATCTCTGCTAGGAGCCGCACCATCCACTCGCTATACTTTAAAATGTTTCTGTGTTCTGTGTCATTGTGAGTCTTTGTTCAGATGTGCTGCCCAGAGATAGACTCATGCTTGGCTTTTTGTACAGCTGTCATACCAAATTGTTTGTGAAATTGTTTTCTTTTGGTTAAATGCTTCTCTCAAATAATATTAAGTAGGGACAGAGGAAACTTTCAATTTTAAAGTAGTTATTAATGGAAATTTTTTAACATAATCTAGACTTAGTCTTCTTAAAATAAAACTTGGTTGAAATTGTATAAAACTTAAAGATTCTGCTCCAGCATTCCAAAAGTTAAAAGTTTAGGTAAAGGGGCTGGCTGGAGATATAGTTCAGGAGTAGGATGTTTGCCTAGTATGTGCAAGACCCTTGGTTTAATCCCCAGTAGAGAGGTAGGGAGACAGAGACAGAGAAAAGAAGAACAAACTACGGCAAAATGTAACAAGATATATATGCCCTACAGTATTAGGTAATATGAGAAAGATTTCTCTTAAAATAAAAAAAAATCACTGTGTGAAAACCATCCTTAAATTCTAACACTATAATCTAGATCCTTTTTGCTTCTTTCACCTTCTTTCTAGAACTGAAAGAAATATTAATGTGTTGTGCCAGCTGACACCTTAGCTACTGTAATTCTCATCCACTAGGCCTCTTAGTGACACCCAGACCCCTACTCTCAAAAAATTACTTCCGTCTTTACATGCAGTCTTGTCTTCAGGAAAATAGAATAATTGCTAAATTCCCCAGTGTCCTTTACTGGATTATGATTTTATGAATTGGAATTGTTGTTTTCCAATGTGTCCTCATTTTTACAACTCCATTTAGTGACCATAAGTTGCCATATGGCTTTGTTCTTTCCTTCTTTCTAGGCATTCTCATTTGAAATTCTCTATACTGAATACATCTTGCTTTTACCTTGAAAACTCATTCTTTTCGTAGATTTCCATCCACCCATCCACCAAACTCCCCTATGTACTGAAAATATTCAAGGATGAACCACGAGAGAAGGTTAAAGTTTTCTTTAGTGGATTTGTTATATACTACAATGGTAACATATGCTGACAGATGCTAAGCGATTTTCTACTGAAAAGACTGAATGATCATAGCTATGCGCAGCTACTGAGAACTGCAGAACGCTAACTACAGACTTAAACAAAACTGCTTTTTAATCCTAAAGGTGGTCCCTTAAAATTATAACATTATTTTAAACTTTGGGGGCAGTTTTAGGTGTACTATTTTAAAACCTGTTTAGAGCATCCTCTGCATAGCCCAAGGGATGGTGTCCATAGTTTACACAAATGATGGCAATAACTCATCACCCCCATAAGTGTTCTACCTCTGACATTTACCTTCTTTGCCAGAATATGAGCACACAGAAATGTTTCTGTGTAGAAAGTATTACCATCTCTGTATAGTTTGTATCCAATTAGAAACCTTTCCTATGGAAAACTCAGTACTTTGTATTAAAAGATTGCATGCAAAACATGAAATAAGTGTTTAGAATGCTGCATTTTCAGAGACTCACACATTAATTGGCACCTTCAATTAAATTCATACTTTAAATAATTAAATTCTTATTTCACCATTTATGTGAGATTATGATCTTGAGCAAAGACCTTCCCTGATATAAAATGCAGATTTCTTCATATGATGGTGAAGATCAAATGAAATCATGAATGTTAGTTATTTACCCTCAGCCTGACACAAAAGAAATGTTCATTAGTATTATTATTAATTAGGGAATCTACTTTTAAAACTGTATCCAAAAGCTTAAAATTGCATGGACCATGGTGGAATACATAACCTTCTATATTTATGCCTTGGGCCAGTATAAGTAGTATTCCTCAAATAAGACCCCACTGCTCCCCAAAGAAGAATCCTAGTTCATTTTTATTACTTCTATGACAAACTGATGTTTATGATTGATATAACATCATTATTAAGATAATTTTAAAGCAAGATGGCACATTCAATTGTTCATCTAGATTTAAAATCCACACTTATGATTGTCTTAATTCTCTCAGACATATTTAAGTGGAGTATTTTCTTGTCAGAATTTTAAAATGTTATAAATTCTCTTGGTACATGTCAGATATTTCTTTATATTTGCTTATAAATATATCCATGTGCTTCATTTTAATTTAATTTAAAATATTAGTATTCCTAAGCATGGTAGCTTATATCTGTAATCCCAGTACTTGGGAGACCAAGGCAAAAGGAGTGCCATGAATTTGAGACCAGCCTCATGTGTTACAGAACTCAGCCTGGACTACATAGTGAATTGCAGGCCACCCTGGCCTACACACTGAACTCCTGCCTGAAAATCAAAACATTAGTTTTGATAATAACTTAGGACTGGTTACTGCATTGATGATGTACCAGAAATTGTCATGGCAGTCACATGAAATCTAATAATCTATTAAATAGCTTGACAATCTTAATCATATGTATACCAACCAATCTCTTCCATCTTAGGAAGTCTGAAAAAATGAAAAGTATTCAGTATTAATTAACCAGGAAAACTCTATTAAATAGCATATCTGTGTTTATTAGTTATTGTCTTAAAATACTAAACTATATGAAGCAGCATTTCCATGTTATGTACATTTTATATTCTAATTCTTTGAATTTGAGATATATGTGTCTATTTTTCTCTCAAGAGGCTCTTTGTTGAATCATAAATCCTATTTAATCCTTCTAAAATAATTGACTGCCCATAGCTATCTAACCCAATCTATCTAGCACCTGTGAGGTATTTTGGTTTACTTTATTTAATTTTATTAGAGATATTTAAGTATTAGACTTAATACCTAATCATTCATTAGACTGTTTTTCAGATAATCCAATTTTTACAAGAGTGTTCCAACTACAAAATAACTTTATTAAACTGCATATCTGTCTCTTTCCATCCCTTCTCCCCATTCTTTACTCCCACCCTGTCTTCCAGGTGAAAACCAGGAAGAGAAGTTAGGAGACTCCTTGCAAGATCTGTACAGGGCACTGGAGGAAGCCAATCTGTCACCAATAGGAGAACATCGCATTTCAACCAAGATGGAATACAAGCTATCATTTATAAAAAGATGTAATGATCCTGTGATGAATGAAAAACTGCACAGGCTGAGAATTCTTAAAAGCACTTTAAAGGTAAGGTATGAGCGGGGCAGATAAATTCCTATGGGCAGATTCATTCCTAACCGAAACTCGATTGTCGGATACTCTAAGTGGTACAACAAAACAGGGAGCTAGAGGACGGACAAGGTAAGCAGCATGAACCTGCAGCAGAGTGACAGGGAGGGGATTCTGTCAGGACTTTTGTGGAAGTCCTAAGTCACTGACTAAATGCGGCATGACTTAGTTTTAGGAGAAAGCAGGATGTGGTTAAGACTTTCCTCTCGAAAAGCAGGCTTGGTGCTATTCCTTAATCTTTTGCTTCCTTAGAAGTTCACCATGTCGTATATTTATCAAAGCTATTAAAGGCATATGGTGTGCATGTAGAATGTTTAAGCGCTTGAAATGTTTTGTGAATATTTCCTGCATACATTTCAACACATCTGGAGTGAAGGTTCCACATGAAATCATCATGTTCCACGTAGAGATTGAATAATTGTTCTGTTCATATGATCCGTTCCGAACACGCATATCACCTTCCCAATGTGTAGTTCTGTAAGAGCTTAACAATGTTTTCATTCTTCTTATGCCACACCTAGATTGGGAAGCAGGTGATAAGGACAGGGGAACAGAGGGGCAGAAGTTGAAGAAGGAGGTTGTATAGATGAGGAAAGGGCCTATCTTATAAATTACCTGAACAGGTCCTACATCACATAAGACTTATCATACAGAATGTGGAGCACAGTAATTCCAAAACACAGAATGTCAGAGGACTTCTTTGAGAAGTCTTTAAATCCACAGCATTCTCCTAAGAATATAATATTGGAATAGAGATGAGTACTAAATAGATAAATACAATAGAAAAAAATGATCATTTGAAACGTTTTCAAGTAATAATGGTCAAGGATTTCGAGTCAACTAACCCTATGGTATTTGTACAAATGCTGTTCCACAGAACAATTAATGAACCTTGATAGCTAATGCCACAATTCTAGGCAGAGTTATAATAGTCATAAGAGTAATTGTACTGACCAATTTTTTGTAATCAAAAGATATCCTCACCATCCTACCATTTTTTTGTTTTTGTCCTTTGTTGAATTTTTCCCTACAACTTATTCAAATCATACTTTTCCTCTCTTCCAATTCCTCCCAGATCCTTTTCTCTCTTCCAACTCCTCCCAGATCCTCCCTGCCCTGTTTCTCTCTGTCTCTGTGTGTGTGTCAAAAAGAAATTAATAAAAACTAAGAAATACACACAAAACAAAAACCAGACCTGAAACCAAAATATGCAAGCAAAAGACAAATAGACCAAAAGAAAGTCCAAGCAAAACAACATGAGATAAAAGGTCTGCAGAAATACTGGGTTCTTTTTATGTTTCTCGCCTCTTTGCCATATGTGAATATCTTAAATATCTGGTCCTTGTTTGCTGGCTGTCATCTCCCTCTCTCTCTCCCACTCCCTCCCTCTCTCCCTCTCTCACCTTCCTACTTCCTCTTCTCCTTCTCTCTTTTCTTATCTTTTATGCTCTGTAAATACTCTACAATATTTTTGTCCTGTGACAATAAATATGAATCACTATAAATGTTGGATTCGAGAAGAAAAAGTGAGTCACCAAATACACGGTGCTGTGTTTCACTCTTCTGCTCTTCTAAGACAAAGAAAGACAATGAAGAAAGTCACTAAAAGGAAATGTCCCTTGCTGGTTCAAAAATTGGGGGGATAGAAAGAACCCTGTACTTTGGGGCATGGAAAAGTGATAGGTTGTAAAATCTTCTGTTACAGAGAAATGCCTGAACAAACCCAAAAGTAGATCTCAGATCTCACCATAGGCAACTGCCAACATCATCAGTCCCATACCTATTAATCTCTTGTCTCCTCACTGGCCAAAGTGCTTCTTGGGCATACTATTGTCTTCTTTCCCTCCCAACTCTGGCAGAGGTGTGCTTTTTCCTGCAGAACATTTCCAGGATTCCCTTAGCCCTCTGTTTGAGCCATGAAAGATAAGACTGGTTTTCTCAAACTGTCCTAACCCTTTCTCCGTCTTACCTTCCACAGCAAAAATTCTCTTCTCCATTCCATACTTGTGCCTTTGAGAATTATACCCAAATGAAGCCTAGTCATCAGCTGAATCCCAGCCTATACTATGAAAGGGAAAGGCATTGTTCTTTATAGGGTCCCAGTGCTATGAGAAGGGATCTTCAATAGTCACAGGGCAAGAATTCTGGATTTGCAGCAACAGGGGGGCCCTGTTTACTCCCACTGGGGCATGAAGAGTTTACCATAAAGAAGGAAAAGCAGGACAAGTTCCAGAATAACTCAAGAGTTAGTGGTAAGTCCACCTGATGGCAGGGATGGGATGGTACAGAGACATAATAGAGAGAGAAAAGCTTCTTTTCGGATGTTTAAGGAAGGTTTGAAGAAATGAGAGACTTTTAAGCTGGGTCTTCCAACTTGAGGAAGGTTTCCTTAAAACATGAAGGTTTCCATTAGCAGAGATGGCAAATGGGAAAGGCCAAGAGTTAAAAGTTAATCATGGACAACAAACAAGCAAGGCAAGACATACCACTGAGTTAGAAAAAAAAAAGATGCACCATGATTTTCGTCTAGATAACTAAATATGAGCTTATCAAATCAGTTTCTTAGAGCCTTCTGAATTTATTGGCTCGTTGACTTGTTTGAAATTTTGATAAAAGTTCACCTATCTTAACTATTAAATTCTTTTGCTTTTCAGGCCAGAGAAGGGGAAGTAGCCATTATTGACAAGGTCCTAGACAATCCAGACTTGACATCTAAAGAATTCCAACAATGGAAGCAGATGTACCTCGACCTTTTCTTGGATGTCTGTCAAAGCACCACCTCAAATGACCCACTAAGTATTTCTTCTGAAGTAGATGTTATCTCTTCCTCTCTAACACATACTCACTCATACATTGAGACACATGTGTAAGTGCATTCTGACTCGAGGCCACCTAGTACCTGCTGGTACTCTGAACAGGTACATGAGGTAGTTTTTTATCAATGTGTTGGACACTTGAGAAGCTATACTTTAATGTTCCCAAACTCTATGAAACAAAGCATCCATGGTCACATTGCCGCTGTCTTTAATGAGCATTTGTATGTTTTATATGCGCTCAGTGCTCAGCTCGTGTTTACCATGTGCAAAATCAACTCTCTTTAATGACTTAAATTAACTTTTACAAAGAAGTCTGAATACAGGTGGTCTTCAGGTAGAAAAACCACAAAAAGGCAATTTTTCTACCTGAAGTCATCTTTTCTCCCTTAAGTTAATTTTCTATAAATGAGACTTCAAACATAAATCCCAATTTTTTCAGGTGCAGATATCCTTGTGGGTGGGAAAGAATTTAAACCTTTTTATATTTATTAAAATGTTCTAAGAATTTTCTTAAACATTGCACAAAGTTTAATGCTGTAGTTTTATTTTTGTGAAATGTAGGTGTGCATAAAAGAGTTTAGCAAACTAGAAGAGCGCCAACATAAGAAAGGTTCAGGCAGCTAATACCCGTCTTAATAGTCTAGTAACCTGTGCTGACTGGCTAATGGAGGCACTATTCCAAATCTAGGAGAGCACTGCATGGTGTATCAGGGCAAAGCTTTGTAAGATGTTTTTGTAACTAAGACCAAAATTGAAGATAGAGCTGCTTTATTTTCTTGGTTTAAATCTTCCTTTATTTTTGTAGTGACGAAATGCTGATTGTGTACAGAAGAATTTAAGAATGGATTTTTTAAAACAGACTTAACTCACCCAGAAAGGCAGCTAACAGCTATACATACATACATGCATACATGCATAGCATACATACATCTATATATATATACATATATATACATAATTTCAGCCCAAACTCGTGTTTTTTGAACTCTTGACTCTTAAAAGACAAAGTATACACTGAATTGAGTCCATTTTCCAGGCAGTTTCCAATTTTCCCTTGGTCTGTTAACTAAACTTCTGTAATTATACATCAGGCGGGGGAGTAAAATACATTTAGTCATAGCAAATGAAAGTTACAATAGAGAAATCAATGTGGAAAAATGTTAATGGACTTGTGTGCTAAGGAACGGAGAGTGCGGTCATTCAGGGAGTCATCACTCTGAGTGACCTGAGATCAAGCACTTAGAGGTTTCCCTATTCCTGACCTGTTTATACAGTGGGTGGAGTCTCTGGAAGCGTCCTCTTCATATATACGGCCATTTCCGTGTGTCCAGTTTTGGAAAGTGACCACAGCATGAAAGTGACTTGCTGCTTTTTAGTGTGTGGCTGCATAATGTACAAGTCACAATTCGCTGTTTTTCCAGGAGGGAGAGAGCCTCCTTTACTATTATTCTATATCCTAAAATCTACTTCTGATCAGCTTTCTCCTGTCGCCTGTACAGCTCAGTGAATGTACTTATATCTCTAAGAGTTCAAATATTTTTGCTGTAGAGAAGGAAGTAAAAGCTTCACAGCGGAATCTTTTTCTTTGCTTTTGAAATCACATTAAATCACTATCGTTTTGCAGACTTTGCACAACTGTACAGGAGAGTGGCCTTTCTACAGCACACTTTCAGTAATCCTATATTTACTCAAAATGGATGAGAAACCACGCATTAATGTTTGTATGGAATTTTGAGTCCAGTGTAATATTTTTATCATTTAAAAAAACCCTATTTGTAAAAACATTTATTTACTGCATGGTTATTGACACACATTAAATTTGTGGGATTTTGTGTATGTAAAAGAGAGAAAGAGCGAGAGAGAAAAAACAAACAAAAAAATCCCTCTTGTCCTAAAAAGAAGTGTGCTTGTTACAGTTGTTTAGGCATATTGATGTTTACTAGACCAATGTGTATCTTCACTTAAAAATATCTGTACATGATGGATGTGTCATATACAGTGGACAAAGGCCTGCGAACCACAAGCAGCTGGTGGGAAAGGAGCTCTGTTACTAGTAAGCAGCTTCTGCTTTTGTAAAGTCAGCTGTTGCTTTACTGGTAAAACTTAAACTAATGAATTTCACTAGACTCATGGCTAGCCTAGCATGAAAGAGACCTTTTAACACTATATATCTGTACATTTCCTTGCCTTAGTTTCGGGTCTAGGGGAGAGGCAGTACTGTAAACTGAAGTCAAAGAAATTCAGCCCCTAATAAATCCTTATAAAGCACCGACTTTATTCATACAGAGGGCTTACCGCAGTCCTCGGTGACATAATCACACAGCCACCCTCACTACCACCGCCCCACTTACAAGTTCTCACTTTGCCACCTCACTGACAGCCCAAGCCAGAAGTAACACCTGTTCACAGCTTACCAAGGTCTCCTATGAGACCTTGAAAACCCCAGCTAAGCTGTCTTTCCACTGGCCTGACATAACCATGTAGACTTCACCTACTCATTTTTTTCTGTGAGCCTTCAGGGACTGGAGGGAGTAAGCCACCAAAAATCAGCTAATTTTCATCTTACAAATGCAGCATTTTGTGGTTAAGGGTTGCTGAACTATGTCTAAACTAATAAGCTGCCTCCAGCCCGTGTAAAAGCAGATGGAAAAGGAACAGGAAAAAATTAACCAAGAGTACTTTCTCAAAGAAATGCTTTTTCTGAGATTTTTTCTCCTTCTCAGTTCCATATCGATATGAAACTGTTGGAGCAGAGCTCTACCCGTGGCCCTGACTGTAAAAGTCAGTCTCCTCTGTACAACCGTTCCGTGCTGTGTAAGCCGGGCACGCGCGTACACATTCACAATTCCATCAGGTAATACTGTCTTGTGGGACTATTACACCTGTTACAAGCAACAATTTTCTGTGGTTTGCATGTAACTAATTGTACATTTTTAGAAGGGAGACATGAAAGTAATCACAGGCACCTGGAAAACAGTTTAGGGAGGGAGATAAGGTTCTATTTTACTTGCAAAAGTCCACCTTTAGCACAGGGTGAGTTTGTCTGAAAACTCTTCATTTAACTACAGCTGATTCATATTGCGTTTGACCATTCCTGACCACCATTTCCAGTTGAAGGGGATAGTTATTCTTTGGCTAAAGTCACGTTTGCCTCCTTACCCTTCAGAACTGCTCTATCAGAGTCCCAATCTTGGGGGGGGGAGGACTCTTCTCTGCTGGCAAGGTCAAGGACAGCTTTCTCTTGGGTCCTCTGAGGACTGGAATCACCTGTTCAACCCAACACTAAATCTAGTGCCTCCCCAGGCTCTCCCTCCCTTGTCTCCTCCCCACACTCCGCCAGCTGCAGCACTGCACACCGAAGGCCACTCCAAGCCCAGGGCAATACACAGCCTATGTCTTCCCAACGGTCCAGGTCAAGGTCATAGCCCACAACGTTACGGGTTGGCACCTGGCGTGAATCCCGCCACTTGAGACCGCCCAGTAGCAGCACAGTCTCTTCTACCACAGCAAGTCCATAGCAGAAACGATCGTAGGGTAGTGACCGCAACCGAGTCCACTGGTCTGTGTTGGGGTCATAGCGTTCAATCTCAGAGAAGGGCTCGTATCTTCCCAAAAAGGCAAACACTGCGCCTCTCAACACCGCAAGGTAATGCCCATAGCGAGCTGTGCCCATGGGTGCCCTCTTCCTCCATGCCCTTTCTCCGGGGCTAAGGGAATACATATCCCGGAGGCTACTTGTGCCTCCTTCACCTCTCCCAGCCTTGCCCCCAGAGATGTACACGACACCGTGGTCTCCAACGGCACCTGCGTGACCGTGCAGTGCCCGCGGCAGCTCCCCAGCTGCCACCCAGCGGTCCCTGCGCAGATCGTACATCTCCACTGAGGCCAGTGCTTCGCCACAGGAGCCCAAACCCCCAACAGCCAGGAGATTGTCACCTACCACTCCACACCAGAAATAGGCCCGTGCTTCTCGCATGGCGGGCACCTCTGTCCAAGTGTGGAAGCGCGGGTCATAACGATGCACTGAGGCTGTGACAAACCTTGGGCCATCTGCCAGGGAGCTAGGTGGACTACCAGAAAGGCTCTCCCCTCCGAGGACAAATAGGAAGTTGCCCATGGCACATACACTGTGGCCTAGCAGCGGTGCCGGCAGCCGCGTCAGGCTGCGCCAGCTGTGGTTGTACACGTCAAAGGACACCACATCCTGGGTGAGCTCCCACTCCTCCTCCTTCATCTCTTCTTCCTCCTCTTCCTCCTCTTCCTCCGGTTCAGGTGCAGGGTGTCGATTCCTAACTACCTCTGGTAGGACCACAATTTCTTCAGTAACAGTCTCCCTCGCTCTAAGACCACCAACCAGTAAGATGCGTGTCTGGGGACTCCGGATACTAGTCTGTTCTCCCTGCAGGAGCGGCTGGCGAGAAGGTGCTGTGTGGTAATTGAGGGCCTGGATGATGAGGCCCTTGATCCGAGTAGGTAAAGTAAGACCAGAGCCTGAGTACACGCGCCTCAACACGCCCGCAGGCACCAAGCCAAAGCGGATACATCCAAGCAGTGTTGAACTGTGTGCCAGGCGCTGGGTCGCAGGCTCCTGCCTCAGCCAGGCTAGTGCCAGGCCCAGCAGCTGCGTCTCAGCCACCCGTGCCACATCAGGGGCACCCAGCACAACTTTCATCGATATAGGGTTGAGTTCCAGCAGTCCCGAGGGGCCAGCGCCCATCAGTAGCAGCTCCCGCAGGTGGCGCACAATACAGCGCTCAGCTGCACCAAGGGTGTGAGCCAGGCCAAAGCGAGCAGCCACATTGGCAGTGAAGCAGCAATTCTCTGGGGCAAGCTGACGTTCCAGGTAGTGGCCACACAGCCCCAAGGCCTCCGTGACTTGCAGGTAGCTGGCAGCCTCCAGAGTGTCCTCCACGGTGTCCATGGAGAGGGGCAGCCAGGCAGTGTAGATAAAGTCCAGCAGACGCTGCAGGCCGGTCGCTGATGGCACGTGCAGGTGAATTACATGAGCCTGTGATTCCTGAGTGTGACTCTTGAACAGGGCCCTGAAGTAGTCGCTGGAGCATGCCAGAAGTGACCTGTGCGCTGGGAACTCACTGCCCCCGACCTCCAGTATCACGTCGCACAAGAAGCCTTCAGCACGTAGGGCCTGGTAGCCCGTGAGAAGAGAGCTGCCGTGAGCTTTGCAGTAAGACAGGAAGTAACTCATGATGCCCAAGGCGGGAAGCTGGAATGGAGCCAGCCCGGCGCGGCTGGAGGCATCCTGCAGCACCGACACCCCCCCTCCCGCTGTCCAGCAGCAGAGCCCCCTAGCAAAGGCCGATTTTTGCCTGCTCTGCTTAAAATGTAGGGTTTCTTCATCCAGATCTGGCAGTTGTTCTGTGCCCGTCTCAAACAACGAATGATCTAGAGAGAATTTCCAGAAGTCTCTAGTAGCAGAAGTTGTGAATTTCAGAGCCGTCTCGGTATTGCTAGGCTTGCATTCAGCTGCTGCTGCTGCATGGCAGCGCGTTGCCTAAAGCCCCCTCCCCGGCACAATTTGGGGAGCCCACACATGCACGCCAGGGGCGGCGGGCGGTGGCCGCGCACCATCACCTGAAGAGGTCGATCTGACAGTGCACCAGAGAGAGTACCTGTTCTCCAACAGGGCAAATGCGTGGATATGGCCCTATTGTGGGTGCCCCGGGAGTGCAGGATGATGGCTCTGAATTCCCGGCCATGGAGCAGAAGGACCTGTTCTGTGGACACCCGTGCAGTCCGAAGACAACTGGCTAGGGGGCTGGGGGTGAGCTTGTTCCGAGAGGAGGATCAAATCAAAGCCTGTGGCACTGGGGGGAGCGCAGGTCAGCGTAGAGGGTTGGGAGCGTGATTGCGCGCTGCACATAACATGCCCGTAGCTCACAGGGACAGGAATAGTGCTCGCCTTGGCTTACTGGCGCGCGGGCTACCCGCCCCGCCCTGCGCCTCAGCTGCTGGCTGCTAATCAGGAGCCCAGCAGGAAGCTTCCTGAGCCAGGGCACTGACCTCTGTGACCCGAATGGCCTTTGGTCACCACGGGGAGCCGGAGGGTCCCCTGGAACACTGACGAAGGGCCCAAGTCCCTTGGGACTCTCAGCCTGATGTGTTGGGAGGTGTGCTTGACTGAGCGGGAGGACTGGAGACCTCTTGTTGCCCCAATGACTGAGAAAGAAGCTCCAGGCTTAACTTTTGGCTTTGAATATGTCCTAATTAGTAGGGAGCAAGCGGGATTAAGCGGCGATTTTGTGCTCTGACACCTAAGTGAAGGCCTCTCTGCTCAGAGAACAGAGTTAAGTCAGAGGGAACCCAAGCTCTGGGTCAGATTTGTTTGTATGCCCCTCACCTGCACTCACCCGTGTGAGATTCAGGGGCGTGTGCCTTTTCTAAAGCGAGTGGAATCTCCCAAGCTGCCTTGTTTCACTTTCCACAGAATTTGCTCCCTCCCCCACCCCACCCCCATCCCTGCCATCGGACCCCAGAGGAGATTTCTTTTGGTATTCTTGTGGAACCCATCTCTTTGCAACATGAAGAAAGAAGTTGTGACTAACTTGAGTTGTTTGTCTTTGAGTGGCAACGCCTCAAAAAAAAAAAAAAAAAGAAAACCTTCTAGTGTTCTCTGGTTTTCCAGGCTGTGATCTAAAGACTGGCTGCTGCGTCCTCAGTGTCATGACAAGATAAGGGGCAGTATAGTGGCAAAACTCAGGAGAGCTGTGCTTTCTAGGGTCCCTCCCCACAAAGTTATTTTTATAGGAAACATCCAGTGTAGAAGCGTGACTGTCCACCACCCACATCCTGCTCTCACACTACAAACTCATTAAGTGCTTTCTTGCCAATTTGGAGGCTTCTGTTTCCTTTTGCTTTCAGCTACCCTTCCTTTGCCCACCTTTCGGAAGCAACTCTGCCCCCTAGCAGTCTGTTCTAGATGAGTCTTTCAGACAAAGTTGTATTTCGTAGAAGATTTGAAGGATAAAACTCTGTTGTTTCCTACTTGATCAGCCATCAGTACTTATAAAGTATCCGATTACATGCAATTCTTTAATTACATAAAATATTAGTAAAAATTCAATGGGGCTGAAGAGATAGTTCAGCACTTAAGAGTACTTGCTGCTTGTTCTTGCAGTGGTCACGGGTCCGGTTCCCAGAACCCACATGGTGGCTCACATCCGTTTGTAACTCCAGTTGCAGAGAATCCAACACATTCTTCTGGCCTCGGTGCAGGCACACACGTGGTGCAAAGACATGCATCCAGGCAAAAACACTCATACATCTAAAATAAAAATAAACCTTTTAAAAAGTGATTTTGCTGCCAAAGATAGAATTGAGTTATAACTTAAATTGCCAAATTATAGAGTGTAGGTAGGGGCGGGGGTTGTACTCCCTTAACTCTAAAAATGTTCCAACCGAAATTTCTAACATTAGCGGTATAAATGATTCCGGGGAGAGTGTTGTTCCTATGGAGATGAAAGACACTCTTAAAATGCTTGGTTCAGAAGGGAAACATAAACTGGGTGTGGCATCACATGCCTTTAGTCTCACCCAACACTCAGGAGGTAGAGGCAGGTGGATATAGGAGTTTGAGGCCAGCCTGGTCAACAGAGCAAGTTCCAGGCCAGCCAATGCTGCACAGTGAGACCCTGTCTCAAAAAAAAAAAAAAAAAAACCTATTTTTAAAAGTTAACTATTGCTACAATTCGTTTTACACAACTCTCCATTTTAAATCTAAATGCCCTTCACTCAACCTAATTAAATTTTGCTAGACGGAATTTGGGGTCTTATTAAGCCAAACTTTGGCCCAGTCCCCCAAAATCACATTTTTCTGTTTTATACAAATATGCCAAATGAGCTCCAGACAGAGTATGGTTTGTCTGAATGCCTTGAATATTGAGTTATAGAGTTTGGCCAGGAATCCAGGGTTCTTTTCCTACTATATATTATGTGACCACGTGTATAATAAAATCAAATTGTGCAACACACTTTATTTAAAAGGTGATAAAGTGCCATTTTAGTAATTTAAGAAAACTTGAGTGTGGTTTTTTGAGCAGCACATTGTTCACACCTGTGTTAATTCACATCCATCAGAGCTGCCCATCACTGTACTTTTGTATTCAAGATGTCACATTACAAAGCAAAGATGACTGTGGAAAAATCTGAAACTCTTAACATCAAAAGGTGTTTACCGCTGGCCCAATGTGACATATTTTGCCAGTGCAGAGGTGATGGCGTGTGATAACTGAAGACATTTTTACATTATGTGTGCTTGTAAGACCTTGTTTAGAAAATGTAACTGTCAACCCAAGAACATCATTGTCATTTGAGTAATGGTTATGTAGTGTTAGTATTTTTATTTCTGTGCAATATTAAATAATATTAAATAAACAATTTAGTCTCTCTGTGTTTAAACTGTGGTAGATGTGTGTCTTAAATTTATATCTTGGTCCATTCCTTAAACGGGATACTGTATAAACAAAAGAAAGTCATTGTTCATAGTTCTAGAAGCGGGAAGTCAACGTTCAAGGCACTAGCACATTCAGTGTCTAGTGAAGACTCTCTACTGTGTAAAGATGGTGCTTTCTCGCTGTGTCTTACATAGCAGAAAGACAGCAGGCATTAATCCTATCACCAAGGCAGAGCCCAGTGACCTACTCACTCCCCAGAGGCCAACATTCTCAAAGGTCTTACACTGGCTATTAACTTTCCACATGTGAATTCTGGGAGGACACATACATTCTGACCAAAACAATAGGGTTTCCCAGAAGCCTGCCTTGTAATCCAACGGTGGCGACTGGCTCTGGTAGGATATAGATGTGGTCATTCTGTTGGAAATGATCTCCTTATGAGTTGTCCTCCCCCTACTAGATTATCAATTCCTCAGAGTAGGGGCTGTTTCTGCAGCCTTGTCTTGGTCATTGCTACAAGAAGTGTTGTGTTAAACAAATGAAATAATGAAGGAGAAAGTCTTGTGTTTCTCCTTTTTACACAGCTGGGGTAAGACACATACAAGTAAGGCCATAGGAAACAAAAGGGTGACCATACGTGACTCTAACTATGGCGTCTGGGTGAACTCGACCCTTCTGAAAAGGAATTAATACCCTGTCCACCATCTACTGCTACTCTGTGACTCCAGCTCTTTGACAAGGCCATGCCTCCGTGGCTCTCACATGCAGTCACATGCATGATTGCCCACCCAACTCAGACACCGGGTGCCCTAAAGACACTAGCAGTAGCCCGTGATCCATCTGGTGTGGTTGAGCTTCTGCTAAGTGCCTAGCTCCTCACCCCAGTATGCCCGTTGGAACTTTAATATCTTCTCTGAACCCTTCACCAAGAGTCAGGCCTGTGAACTGCTGTTGCTGATCCCCTCCTCCCACCCTCATCTCTGTAAGAAAGCATAGAACTAAATCTCTTACAAGCAGCCTTCTCAACCCCACATCAGAGCTGCAATGCTACTTACCCGGAGCCCTCTACCTGCCCTAAATAGACCTGTTAGAACAAAATATAAATTCCAAAGTTCTCATCTCTAAAATATTCCATATACAATAGACACTGCAAATGTTTTACTCACTTGAGGCTGAGTAGATGTCTCAGCCTGTAAAGTGTTTGAAACACACACATGAGAACCCAAGTTTAGGGCCTCAACATCCACATCCAAAACTAGGCCTGTTGATTTGTTCCTGAAATCATAGTGATGGGAATGTCACAACAAAAGGATCTCTTGAGCTCACTAACCGGCTAGTCTTTCTGAATTGGTGAGCCCCGGGTTCAGTGAGAGACCCTGTCTCTAACTTGACATCAACCTCCGGCCTCCACACACATATATGTGCACATACATACCTGCATGAACACATGCACACACCACACACCAAAAAATGTTATAAAAATTGTGAATTTTGGTAGCAAATTTCAGATATAATTAAGGTATTTTTATAATTAATATATAAAACACCATTTCATGCATGTAAAGGTTACCAAAGGCAGGGCATCTCTTTCTCATCTACCATTACTGGTTCCTTTCAATCCAAATATCTTCCTTCCAACACATGGTTCCTGGCAACCTCTATGGAAAACCTATTATTAGAAACTGACACATTAAGTTTCTCGTGAAAAGACAATAACAAGCAGAAACACACATCCCACCACTCCCACATCACCATCACCTTTTTTCCTGAGACTATCTGTGTATCTATGGAATACATTTTATCTCTGTGATACGCAATTTCAAGGGAATAAAAGTGTGTGTGTGTGTGTGTGTGTGTGAGAGAGAGAGAGAGAGAGAGAGAGAGAGAGAGAGAGAGAGAGAGAGAGAGAGAAAACAAAGAGACAGAATCATGAGTGATGATGTCATTCTAGCCTGGCTTAAGAGTTCTGGGCTCCAGCTACACTATGATCCATGTGGCTGTAAATCAAGTGTCTTAAATTTTGTGAGCATCATTTTATTGTTTTTAAAAGGACAGTGACTCAACATTCTCACCATCATTAAAATAAGAGAACTAAGTGTGGAGGGAGTGTCTGGGAGTACGGGTGTTTCTGGGGGTCTGGCACAAAAATGGGTTTTCTCTCCTCTCCACCTCTTAAGTAAAGCCTTATGAAAACTCACAGTACCGGGACTGGGGAGATGGCTCAGAGGTTAAAAACACTTGCTACTCTTTCAGAGGACCACAGTTCAATTCCCAGCACCCATATAGTAGCTAACAACCATCTGTATCTCCACTTCCACTGGCCCTGATGTCCTCTTCTGGCTTCTTTGAGCCCTGCATGCACTTGGTGCACAGATATAGCAAGTATATCTGTTACGTACAGGCAAGTCCTGTGTCACAGTTAGGGTTTCTATCACTGTGAAGAGCCCCCATGACCATGGCAAATAAAGGAAAACATTTACCTGGGGTGGCTTGCTTACAGTTCAGCGGTTCAATTCACTATCATCAGGGTGGGGCATGGAAACATGCAGGCAGACATGGTGCTGGAGGAGCTGAGAACCCTACAGCTTGCAGGCAACAGGAAGTCAACTGAACATCACACCGAGAGAAGCTTGAGCAAGAGACCTCAAAGTCCACAGCTACAGTGACAAAGTTGCTCCAGCAAGACCACATATTCTAATAGTACCACTCCCTTTGTGGGCCATTTTCTTTCAAACCACCACAAGCCGGTACATAAAAATAAATACATCTTTTAAAAAGAAGAAATAAAGAAAGCTATCTCACAGTACTATATCAAAGAATGCGATAAAGTGGTGGTTCTCCTACACCATTGCATGAGAACAGTTAATAAACAAACCTTTTAAGACATGAGAGATGACTCAGAAGTAAGAACACTTACTGATCTTATGGAAGACCCGGATTTGACTCCCATACCAACATAGTGACTCTCAACCATCTGTGACTCAAGTTCCAGGGGATCTGAAACCTTCTGACCTCCTTGGATACTGCACACCTGTGGTACATAGGCAGGCAGGAAGGCAGGCAGGCAAAACACCCATAGACATAAAATAAAAATCAATTAATCTTGAAAAAAGAAACAGTCATTCTCAGCTCAGCCTCAAGCTTGTTAAATTAGAAACTCTAGGACTGAGGCTTGTGTTCTGTCCTAACAAGCCCTCCCACAATGTCTACGATGTCCCGAGTTTATTATTCTAAAGAATAACTTCTGGGTTTGATAGCAGTGCTTTCCCCAAACAGGGCTACATCCATCCATTTTTCTCTTGCCAGCAACACAATATCATACTTCACAATGAGGTTTAATGTGTGAGACCTGAAGCGGATGGGGGACAAGCAAATCACAGCGAGAAGGAAGCCAGTGGCGAGAGACCCAAAAGAGAAAGGGTGGCTTCTGCCCCATGTCACACAGCTTTTAAAAAAAATGGGAGTTTTTATTTTCTTTCCTTTATTATCCTCACGAGATAAGAGTGTTGGTGATGACTTACTGATGCAGGAGGTTATGGCCTGCTACCCCACACATAAACTAAAGTAAAAAGCAGTTGATTGGATCCTTAGCTTAAAGTTGGCTGTAGTCCTCATTTCCTATCCAGATGTCCTGTTTTCAGAAGCTTTTGGATGAATAATTAAATATTCAAGAAGTCAACCAAAGGATATAGGGTTGGGAACAATTCCTCCTCCTATAGGAAGCAGGTGAAGGGGCTACAGGGTTTGAGCTAAGAAGAAGTCAATAACCACAATTTTCAATTTTCTCAAGAGCCAAGAAGAAAGCAGAGATAGTCTCCTGGCCAGAGTGCAGAATTGGCAACTGGAAGTTACAAAGGAAAACATCGCAATCACATGTTTATAGAATCTAATTCTAATTTAGAATATTGAAGCAAAGTGTACAAGTAGGAAACATAGACAGTGCTAGGCCATAAGGTGGGCTTTATGAAGCTTGAAGAAGGTCAAGAACTTCTGCAGAGGGACACAATTTAGATTAATAAATCTTTCCAATAGGGGGAGCTGTCTGGGAACTCTCCAATCCCAGAGGTTTCCTTGTGTCCCCTCGAGAGCGGAAGGCCCCATGCTGCACGAACCTTGTGTGTGCATTTGTGAAGAGACACCAGTTCCTAGAAATCTGCTCTCCCAGACGCCACCCTCAACTCTAGTAGGCGGGGTCGTGGTCAGTATGCAGACATGACAGTTCCCTGGGCAAGTGCCTCCTCCAATTTCCAGAGCTAAGCTGTTGGACTGACCCACAGTTACCTTCTGTGGGAACGCACTTGCTGTCACATGCTTCTGGTTCCTGCCTCTGCTCATCTGCTCGGACCTACCCCTTCTGGGACCGGATTCTACTAAATTCCTTCCTCAGAGAGTCTTAAGTCGGGAGAGATACACACCATTGCAAAACCCCACCCAAGATACACTGAAATTTTGGAGAAGGTGGAGGCAAACATCTGGCATCCCCAGCCAGACCAGTCCTAGAGATACTGTGGATGGGGATTTGAAGAAAATATAGCCCCCTATGGGCCTATAGGGAGTGGCATTATTAGGAGGTGTTACCTTGTTGGAGTAGGTGTGGCCTTGTTGGAGAAGTGTGGTTCAGTCCCTGCCTGCTATCTGTGGATCAATATATAAAATTCTCAGCTCCTCCACCAGCCCCATGCCTGCCTAGATGCCACCATGCTTTCCTTCATAATAATGGACTAAGGCCTCTGAACTGAAAGCAAGCCCCAATTAAATGTTTCCCGTTATAAGAGCTGCCATGGGGATGGTATCTCTTCACAACAATAGAAACCCTAACTAAGACACTTTGTATGCAGATATATGGATCCAATGGCATGCCTGCACCTGAGAATCAAGACAGCATCACACTAAAGGGGCATCTCTCCCTCCCTGTTCCCACCCATCCAGTCTTTCAGTGCAATTCTGGAAGGCACAGTGAGCTCCAGGGTAGTTTCAGACATACATGCCACTGTTTTTCTCTTAAGACTTGTCTTCAGGTACCAACTACATGGTTTACTTAAAGTCTTTATTCTACTGGATTGATTTATACTATGTCAATAAAAGAAACAGCTCTCACCTCGAAGAAATAGTAGAGATGGTTTAATATGGGGCCAAATCTGAATGACCGTGGCTCAGGGACAGAGATTTAGGTTTCCTGAACTTTCAATGAACAAAGAAAGTGAAAGAAGACCCAATACATTGATGGCTATATCAGGTAGGTAGGTGGGTTAACGTAAAAAGAGAAAAATTCTACTCTAGGCCTTAGATGCTCTCTCTCTCTCTCTCTCTCTCTCAATCTCTCTCTCTCTCTCTCTCTCTCTCTCTCTCTCTCTCTCTCTCTCTCTCTCTCTCTTTCTCTCTCTCGGATACTGTTCACACATTCTGAAGGATTTACCTAAAAAAAAATTACAGAGGATGGCTGTTAAGGGGACTAAAGATGTCCCAAGATAATTTGGCTATGGCTTTGTAACACTCCAACTTCTCTACATCATTAAAGTTCTCATCAATCAATCAGCTTTTGTAATCACAACTACTTGCCAGGAATTCTGGTTCATGGTTGTTACCATTTCTCCCTAGCTCCACCCCAGGCCAGGAGTGTCCTGCTTTTACTATACAATCCTAGCTTCTCGTCATTCCTCATGAGGCTTAAGCTGACTCAGTTGCTTTCTTGTAGTGCTTCCCACTCCATCTTTCATGAGATGGCTCATGTCCTTTTTTTTTCACTCCACAAAAGCCCTTCCCTCAAGTTCTACCTTCATGTGTGTTCAAGTACACCATGAGCTTCACACTTGGCTTGGTTTCCCAGAGGTCAGTTTGAGACTTTAATAACCTTCGTAATCAGACATACAAGGGAAATGGGAACACCAGAATCCAAAGAGCTAACTTAGATGTAGCTTCCAGGACCCTGTTCTCCCCAACTAGGTCAGAAAACCTAGGCCCAGTGCAAAGGGGGATGGCTGCCCTTTCACCAAGATTTCCAAGGAGTTTTCATTCACTTCCGAAGCAGTACTGCTGGCAGTGGGTCAGCTTGCCACTAGGAACAGCACCCGGACCTTTTCAGAGGGGCAGATCCGCAGCTGCTCACAGAGCTACTAAAACTCTGGAGGTGAGCCCCATCCTCGCATGTTTCAACATGCCTCCCAAGAAATTCCCACGACTGATAATGTTCTAAAGTTGAAGAACCACTTACATAGAAAGAAAATTTATCCATTCAACTAGATGTAGAGGTGCGTGCCTATAATCCGAGCAGTGGAGAGGTGAAGAGTGAAGGACAGGGACTTAACGCCAGCCTGAGCTACATGGCAAGCTTGAGGCCAGCCTTGAGTGCGTAAGACACTGACCCCAAAACAAGAGCAAGCAAATTCATTCCTTCAAAATATATCTATTGTGTTCTAAGTGTGTTCTTGGACTATAGACCATTATGAAGGGCCCTTCAGTCAAAACCCTGCCCTTGAACTTAAGCTTAAGGGATTCTACAGAATGCTAGTACTTCTGTATGTCTCCTGCTCCCCAAGAAAAGCTAGATTTCGTGGTCCCTTTCATGAAGTCTCTGCTGCTTCTACTTCATTAGACAATAAGTTATCTAAGTAGACAAACCCAACAGCATCTCCCATCTAAATAGTGTTAAATTCCAAACTTCAGACCCAAGGACAAGTTTCCCACAAGGGTAGCAGAGCTGATTGTGGAGACCAGAATCACCACCTTCCACAAACCGGTTAACAATGACATAGCCTGGCTTTTAGTATCTGATTCCAAGGAGTCAGTTTTCATCCACTTACATGAGTCCAGAAAACAAATTTTATAATTTTTGAGGGGAAAATATTCTTCAGAAAGATATACCAAATGAACATCAACAACAAAAATCATTCTGACTTCAGCACCAGTTTCTCAAGCATCTGTCAATATGGTAACATGATTTAACCAAGAGTCATAAAATAAGGAAGTCACGTAAATATGTGTTCTGTGAACAACCTGACATATCTACTCAGGAGTAATCCCAAAGTCTAGGTGTCTGCTCTCATACCTGACTAAGGCGTTCTAGAGTAAGCCTAGCATTTCAAATGATTTAAAAGTATTTTTTCAAAAAAAGCATATGTTGTATTTTCATCATATCCTCCTTGCCTCCTACCTTCCCTATTCTCACCCCTCCCACTTCCCACTGGTCTCTTTGGTTCTACACAGTTTGACTTTATGTTTTATTTACTTCCATGATGTGTGTGTGTAACTGTATAAAATATAGGAACCACAAATAAGAGGAAACAAACGCTTTTCCCCACCACTCCTTTACTCCCCTCCCATGAGCAGTCTCTTTGACACATGACCGATATGTCAGTGGTGCCAATGAATGTGCTATTTTCAGAACCCCTTACTAATAATGCAGCTCAGTGACTAATAGGGCAAGTTTCTGCACAGTTTTCCCCAATAGGGGTAGGATTAGCAGGTAACTTGCTCTCAACTGCTCATCTGCTTCTTAAAGCTATTAAGAATAGCAGTGTCCAAACCCTGTGTTTTGGGTTTTCTTTCTTAAGAAAAAAAAATCTTCAAAAAAGAGTTGCTTGTTGTGGTGGTTTGAATAAGAATGGCCTCCATAGGTTCATAGATTTGAATACTTAGTTAGTAGGGAGCAACAATATTCGAAAGGATTAGAAGGTGTGACATTGTCGGAGGAAGTGTATCACTAGCGGGTGGGCTTTGAGGTTTTAAAAGCCCAGGTCAGGTGCAGCAGCTCTCTCTCTTCCTGATGCCTGAGGATCCCGATGTTAGAACTCTCAGCTGCTTCTCCAGCGCCATGTCTGCCTGTGTGCCACCATGCTCCCTGCCATGATAATAACGGACTAGACCACTGAAATTGAAAGCCAGCCCCCATTAAGTGCTTCTCTTTACAAGAGTTGCTGTGGTCATAATGTCTCTTCACAGAAATAGAACATTGACTGAAATGTGTTATCACAAGCAAAAAATGATACCAGAACAGCCCAAAAGACCGTTCCTCAGGTAACAAACATATAAGGCTCGCACTCGGGAGGTCTCTGTTCTAACTCCAAGCAGGAGCCACGTGCTCCACTGCCCTGCAAAGGCTATTAATCTCGGAATATGAGGAAGAAGCAAAGCTGTGCTTCCAGACGCAACCATGGGAGAAGGACCATGCACCACTTACTAAATTACTGGCTTATCCTCTCCAGAGGCAATGAATTTGTGCAGGTGTCCTGGCCTTGCCTCTTGCCCTTCTCTTCTTCTCCACTGACCACTGCCATCCTCTCTCCAAGACCACTCCCAGAAACTCCCAGAAACAAAATGCATACCATTCTGTTATTTAGAACGCTTCGGCTTCTTTTTTCCTAAACAGCTTTGTTTGACCAAACCTAATGGAGTGTGTGTGTGTGTGTGTGTGTGTGTGTGTGTGTGTGTGTGTGTATGTGTCTGTGTGTATGTACACATATATACACATATACATACATATTACTATGCATATATACATGTATATAGTAAAAGGTAGCATTTTAACCATGTCAAATGGGCAGGCCAGTAGTAATAAGTACATATGTCCTTCTCCAAAACATCATCAACGAAAACTAAAATTCTATTCATCTAAAATCTCCATGCCCCCCTCTCCCCAGCCAGACAAAAGCATCATTCTGCTTTCTGCCTCTATTAATTTGACTATTCTTGACATCTCATATAAGTGACTCATAAGATAACATGACTTTTGTGTCTGGTTTATTTCACGTAACAATGTTTTCAAAATTTATCCACATTGTAGCATATATCAACACTTAAAATTTTTCTTTTTTTCTGATTCTGAATAATATTCTATTTGACGCACAGACTGCATTGCCTGCTTAGTATAAACAAGGCCCTGGATTTGATCCTCAGCACGAAAAATCAACTAATGATGTATATCTGTCTTTTGGCAATAGCGTTGTCTACACATTTTCCCAATTTTGGACAATGCTGCCGAGAATATTGGAAGACAAATGTCTGTTCCAGTCTCTGGTTTTGATTTTGTGCATATCCCTATAAATAGAACTGTTACATCCTATGGCAATTCTATACCTTTGTCCACATTGCTCGGCTTATTGTGGTTGAGGTATAAAATTCTTAATATTGCCTAAATGTTGATTCCTTGTTAGATGTGTGATTTACAAATATTTTGTCCTACATTGTGCTGCCCTTGTACTCTAGTGATAGCATCCTTCAGTGTATACAACCTTGGTTTTGATGAAATTCAACTTACCTGTTTTTCTTTTTTTTTTTGTTTTCTTTCTTTTTTTTTTTTTTGAGACAAAGTTTCTGTGTATCAATCCTGGCTGTCCTGGAACTCGCTTTGTAGACCAGACTGGCCTGAAACTCACTGAAATTCACCTGCCGCAGCCTCCCAAGTGCTGAAATTAAAGGTGTGTGCCGCCACCACCTGGCATCTGTTTTTCTTATATGTTGGGCCTTTGGTGTCATGCAAAAGAAATCGCTGATAAGTCTAAGATCATATAACTTTTCTCCTCTATTTTCTACTGAAAGTTTTATCCATGTAAGTAAATACATGTGCTTAACCTACTGTGAGATAGTAATGGTAAAAAGGGTCCAGTTTTATCCTTTGATATGTGGGTTACATATGTTTGTTGAAAATACTGTTCTTTGCTTATTAGTCTTGACACACTTGTCAATCATAATCTGATGCAAATGAAAACTACATTAATATTCCATTTTATCCCCAGGCTGAATAGCAGTCATTAAGCAAACAAATAACAACAAGTGGTGGCAAAGAATGTGGAGAAAAGAGAAAATTTACATAATGCTGGTGGGAAGATAAGCTAGTCCGATCACAGTAGAAGTCAGTGTGCAGAAGTTGTCAAAAAAAACTAAAAACAGTTTCCATTAAAAAAAAAAAAACTTCCATATGGCCCAGTTCTACAACTACTGGATGTTTACATTGAACTCCAAGTCAACATATCACGCAGATGTTTACACATTAGTCTTTATTGAAATACTATTCACAAAAGCTAACTTATAGAACCAAATTTATCATGTAGTCTGCAAAATTCTGATAAATGATAATGCTTTACAATGTACTTCTGCGTTGAACTCCTCACTTTCAGAATCATACCCAGGGAATTGTTTGGTACTATGAGGAATAAACAAGCCCCCATCCATAGCTCCATTCAGAGCCCCCAAAACATTTTTTGCCAGTTATAGTTTGGGCAAGACCTGCATCCAAATAGCAAGTGAAGGCACCAGACTGACCATCAATGCTTTCCATACTGTATTCATCTCCAGTCACCTTCATTTGGCCTTCATTGATTTTGTCCACATCAAACCTATTGAGAAGCCTGCAGGCCAGCAGCAGGCCGGTACAATAGGCTGCAGCATAATTTGCCAGGCCAGCTTTCACACCGTCTTTTGGCAGTTTGTGTGCATATGCTGCGCAGACTATCGTATCCACTCCATACGGGTGTACGTAATCTGGCAGATGATGTCTCTATTAGTTACACCAACCGTCATTCTGTATTGGGTGTGCTGTATTTATTTTTGTCTGAGATCACCAATTGTTTCCGAGCATAGTGGTCAGTTTTCCCCTTTCGCTGCCTTCTAAATTTCATTTGGTATCTCTTAAAGTAGGCCTTCTTCTTGATAGCTTTCACAAACCCCATCCTGAGCAACAGAAACCCACAATTGCGGCTCTAGGCAGACCTGCAGGCCTGGTAGGGCTAGGGGGGAGGCCATAACGTTATTTTTAAGGTCGCTTTCTTGTGCTTCCGTTGCATTGAAATGTTCAGGTCTTGCTGTAGCAGAATAGCTGGGTTCTAGTGGTGCCATATTGCCCTCTCTACTATTGATTGTGTTCTTACACTGGCATTTAGGCATCTGGATTTGGGATGGTTATAGGTCTAGGTGTTGATTCCTGTGTTTGTCTTTGTTGGGTGGGTGTTTTGTTCCTTGGTTTTCTGGCGTAAGTGACCAAGGATTCTGGTTGATGACGAGTTTTCAGGTTCAGTGGAGTATATCCATTGGGGTTTTTGGGAACTTGAGTCCCTAGATATGAACTGGCCTTCAGTAGAGTCAAAGCCTTTTGAAATAGTTGGCCAAAATATGGAGCCCAGGGCAGTGGGTTCAGTCTAGGGTTGTTGGACAGGTTTATAAGGCGCATTAGCAGGCATTAGGCAATGTCTTACCTGGGATCCCTTGGACCAGCCTGGTCTCCAGTGAAGCTGCCTGGGTTATGGGCCAGAGTGTGGAGCCCAGGACTGGGGACACAGTCTGGGGTGTTGGTAAGCTTTAAGGAGTGTTAGCAGGTGGTAGGTGATGTCCTACCTTGGGTCCCTAAATCCAACCTGGCCTCCAGAAAAGCCTAAATCATCTTCCGAAGTTGTAGGCCAGAATATGGAGTCCAGGGGAGGTTTGGGGGGGGGGAGTTACATGTCTTATTTGTTTGTTTATTTTTTGTTTTTTGAGACAGGATTTCACTGTAGTTTTGGAGCCTGTCCTGGAATTAGCTCTTGTACACTAGGCTGGCTTCGAACTCACAGAGATCTGTCTGCCTCTGCCTCTGAGAGCTGGGATTAAAGGCATGCATCACCACCACCCAGCTGCATGTCTTTTTTTTTTTAATTAAGAGAATGCTGAGTGTTGTTTAGAATGCATCCAATCCTACGTTTATAGTATTGGAACAAATCAGAAGAATGTAAGCGCAGGGTTACGAGATTTAAGACTTGAGGACAATCTCTTTGATTAGACTTTTGGAAAAGATCGCTAACCGTATTTGTGAGCCATTAACATGGGGTGTGCGGGCAAAAGAAAGTTCTTCAGTCATCCTGAGCCCTGTGACTTCTCATCTCCCAGCTTTCCTTATGTGAAAATGCCAGTACGCTCATAACTATAAGCAATCTGTGTTAGAAGGAAACATGGCAAAACATAGATTTGATCGTATGTGAACACCATTTACTTTTGGTATGAGTAAATGTATCTGCAAGACTAACTTCTAAAAGGTTAACTTTCCTGACCGTGGAGTGAAGGGATGAAGACACAACTGACTAGTGGTCCATAGGACATGGTTCAATAAAAGTGGCATCAGTCGAAAGAACATTAAGCAGATGAGCAATAAAGTAGATGGAATCCTCCCAAAGTAGAGTTTGTCCTACTACTTACAGTGACTGGCTTCCCAGGAAACAGGGCACAGCCCTTACATACCCACCATGTTCTTGATACGGCAGTTCCAGGGTCAGGAGTCCCTAGAACAATTATAGCTCCATGGCACACAGGGGAAACTTCACAGTTGGACAAGTGACCTGTTAAAGAGGGGTAACCAGCAGACCCAGTAACTGCACATTCGTTGAACTAATGTTAACTATTAAACTGGATCATTTTTCCAAAGGTCCCCAAAGCGGGGAGGAAATCATTATCTGAGATGCATATTACAGTACTGGTTTAGTGCAGACACTGAGTTTCTCAAAACTGCCAATTATCTGGATTTCGGTAACAAATTTCTATCACCAAATAGGAAGTTCAAGTTAGTACTCTGTTTGGGAAGTCACCGAGCATTCTGTGCAGACTTAAGATTCCCCCGCAAGACTTTGCCCAAGTAACAGCTAATTCAATTTTTCCTCTGCAATTGTAGCTAGAAACTTAGCAAACCTAGCAGAAGGCTGGTTTCTGAGGCTTGTCCCTGCTCTTTGGTACGCTCTCCAGGCAGTATATCATGTTTTCAAACTGCTTTAGCAATTAGTTACAAGAACACAAATTCCCAGACCACAGCCTTTGATCTGCTATTGTAAACCTGCCATGCTTTTGATATGAGTGCTGGGATTCTTTACAAAATAATTCTCTTTGTTTGATGCATCCTATTTTTTTTCAATTGATTTACTCCTTCATGGTGAAACAATGTATTAAGCCATAAATATGCATAAGGACTTCTCTATTGAGATCATTATGCTCTCAGAACCACTTGTGATGAAATCCTTAGCCCAGCTCTCAGCAGTCTTCCCAAAGGAGACCAGAATGCCTTTCCTCTTCTCCGAAGAATTCCTTTTATGATAAGTTTAACATTTCTTCAGACAAAATGCTACAATTTTGCCAGAAACTTCCAAGCTGACATTTACTTAGTTTTTACAAGAGGAATATTTAGAATTTACACAAGGCTTACATCCGAACAGCTCCAACTTCTGTAGGTATACACCACAAAGGGCAGCTCAAAACCCCAAACTTAAAGGCCCTGCATTTGCACATGTCGGTAGAAGAGTGTCCGCATGACTGCTTCTAAGTCAATACACTCGGAGTCTTGGAGCGTCCCAACCCCGTATGGCCACCTGCTTACGAAGAGAAACATTGAGTAGGCAGGTGTTTCTTCAGTGACAAGTGACACTTATCAGTAGTCAATTATTTACATCTCTGTCCCATCAAAATTTCCCACAGCCTCCTGCAGGAATTAGCATGAGTAACCCCAGAGAGGCTGTGCCATGAGCTGCCTCTTAAGCTTTCTATCGTGCTGAGGATTGAAAAGCACTCATGGCCCTGCCTCTGTCCTGCACCGCACGGTTGCTCTTCCACTGAAGAGACCCGAGGTTCCCATGTCTCAAGGAACATAGCAAAATAATTTTGAAAATCAAAAGCCTAAAAAGCTGGGTCAGCAAGATGGCTCAGTTAGTAAGTGTGCTTGTCACCAAGGCTGAGGCCCTGAGTTTGATTCCTGGGACTCAGAAAGAAAGGAGAGAAGTGACTCCTACAAGCTGTCCTCTGAGCTCCACATGCACGCTGTAGCCCAAGAATATATAGATAAATAGACAGATATGTAAATAAATGTGAAAATAAAAATAAATAAAATCTAAGCAAAATGGAGAAAGTATAATGGTAAAAATAAAAATTGACCACATTTGCACATCCAGAATATTAAAAGTGGTGTATTTCCAGGATAATTTCAATACTCATATTTTTCTCTCTTCCTCCATTTTTCCCTCATTCCTTTCTCTTTTCTCTCATTAATTTTTGAAAGCGTAATTTTTCTAATCTGTATTACTTTGTCAGTGTAATGCATCACAATTGATGTTTATTTTTTTAGTTAGCATACAATGTAGTGGGTTTTATTAAGACATCTTCACACATAGACACACACACATACAGATATCATTATATATTGTTTTTATTCTGCCTGTTCTCCTCTGTTCCCTCTCCACCCTCTTCCTGGTTCCCCAAAGAGTTCTCACTTCTGTTTTCGTTACATACACTCCATTACCATCTCTTGTGCCTTTGTTCCCACCTCCCTATTCATGCCTTCTTCTCCCAGACTCCTGTCTACTTTCAATGTGTGCTTATTTTGAGGAATTCAAATAGTTTAGGAAATTACCAAGATAAGAAAATTGGCAGTCACCCATAAAAATCATTATCAAATATTTAGATAGTTCTAGAAAATTGCCTAGACCTATGAAATGAAAGTGGATGAACAGATGGAAACAGACATGAAGGTGTTTAAGAACCATTTTAATTAGTTTTTTGTATTAATATACAAAATAATAGATTTCACTATGTGCTCCTCATAAAAAGAACTTGGAAGTATTTTTTCAAGGCTGTAAAGAATTGTGTTGGAATTTTAATGGAAATTGCATTGCATATGTAGATTGCTTTGACAAGGTTGCCATTTTTACTATGTTAATCCTACCAATCCATAAGCATGGTAGATCTTTCCATCCTCTGATATCTTCTCCAGTTTCTTTCTTCAAAGACTTGAAGTTTTTATCATACAAGTCTTTCACTTCCTTGGTTAAAATTATCCCCAAGATATTTTATATTATTTGAGAATATTGTAAAAAGGTGTTGTTTCCCTGATTTCTTTCTCAGACTGTTTGTCATTTGTATACAAGAGGGCTAATGATTTTTTTTAGCTAATCTTATATCTAGCCACTTTCTGAGAGTGTTTAGCCTCTTTAGGAGCTTCCTGGTGAAATGCTTAGTCACTTGTCTATATTACCATATTATCTGCAAATAATGATACTTTAATGGCTTTCTTTCCAGTTTGTGTCCCTTTGATCCACTTTTGCTGTCTTATTGTTCTAGATAGAACTTGAAGTACTGTATTGAATAAACATAAGAGGGTGGACAATTTAGTCTAGTTCCTGATTTCACAGATATCAGGGTATCTGTGACCTCATAAAATGAAATTGGGCAATATTTCTTCTGTTTTCATCTTCTGGAAATATTTGAGGAGTATTGACATTAGCTCCTCTTTGAAAGTTTGGTAGAATTCGGAGCTAAAGCCGGCTGGCCCTGAGCTTATTTATCTTCAGTGTCTGAGATTCTCTCCCATCTCTTGTATTCTGTTGGCGATTCTTGCATCAGAGGTTCCTGTTTGCATTCCTAGACTTTTCATTTCCAGAATTTCTTGTTTGTGTTTTCTCTATTGCTCCTATTTCCATTTTCAAATATTAAACAGTTTTATTATTTCCTTCAACTGTTTGTTTTTCTGACATTCTTTAGGGGATTTATTCATTTCCCACAGTTGTCTGTTTGTGTTTTCCTCACTTTCATTGAGGGATTTATTTATTTCCTCCAATGGTTTGTTTGTGGTTTCCAGGATTTTGTTAAGGGATTCATTTCCTTCCTAAGGACCTATATCATCTTCATATAGTTGGTTTTGAGGTCCTTTCTCTTGTGTTTCAGCTATGTTGAAATATCCAGGACTTGCTGTTGTAGAAATAGCTGCATTCTGGTGGTGCCGTAATGCCCTGGCTATTGTTGATTGTGTTCTTACACTGGCATCTACACATCTGCATTTGGGGTGATTATAGGTCTAGGCACTGACTTCCGGGTTTGTCTTTGTTGGGTGGATGTTTTGTTTTTTGGTTTCTGCTTCCTCTCTGGATTTTCAGAGAGCAATGTTGGTTGTTTGTCACATGTTTTCTTACTTAGTCTGCTTGTCTGGTGTGGTCCCAAGGAATGCTTGCTGGTGTGGGAGGCTGGGGGCAGGGGCATCCTGGCAGAGATAGTTTATTGTAGCGCTAGGAGTGTCCCCAAGGGTTGGATCTGTGAAAACAATGAGAGTGAAGAAGTTCCTTGAGCGGCTCACCTGGTCTTCTGACAGATGTGCCTGTGGTTGAGCAAGGGGTGTCTGCCAGAGTTGGGTGCTGGAACACAGCTACAAGAGGGGAGGGAAGGGATCAACAGGAGGCGTAGACTTGGGAGTTGCAGTTGGTGTTCTGTTTCAGCGGTAGGGGTCATCCTGAGACCTGGGTCTGGGGCAGCAGAGAGCCACAGACGCTTTAAAAACCTGATAGAGTTGGAGGGATGACTCAGTAGTTAAGAATGCTTGCTGCTCTTTCAGAAGACTGGAATTTGACTCTCAACACCCACATTGGACATCTCATAACAGGATGTAATTCCAACTCCAGATGATCTGACACCCTCTTCTGGCTTCCGTGGGCACCCACACAGAAGTGCATAGACACACATACATATGCACAAACAAAAATAAAATAATATTTTAAAAAAGATTGGAACAATATACTGTGGAAAATATTTAAGCTGATTTAATGATTAGGTAGGCTTCAAGAAGTAGTTCCTAAAATAAAAGGAAAATCCGTAGCCAAGAATAACAGCCATGCCTGTAAACCTGATTGATACTCAGGAGCCTGAAGCAGAAAGATAGCCATGAGTTTGAGGTTAACCCGATTCACATAGTGAGTATCAGGGCAGCCTGGTCTAGAAACTAATACCCAATCTCAAAACAAAAGAGAACAATCTATAATGATAAATGGGTTAACTCAGCAGGAAGGAATTTGGATGCTAAGTGTCAATTCACAAACTATAACAGGTTTAATCAAGAAAAACTTGACAGTACTAAAAGACAGTATTAAAGATGGATAGATATGAGGAAGCCTAGCTTAACATCAGAGCAGCCATGACAGGCTGCAGGCTAGCAATACTGGGACTAGGCCTCATCCATACAATGGTCCTGAGTTCAGAAACCAATTAGAATTAAGACAAACAAGTGCCAGACATTCCAGAATGTTTACATAACTTGTATATAGGTTGCCAATTTCCTTGCAGCATCAGTACCAATCTCTGTTTGACAAGACTCCTGCTGCCCCACTCCTGCCCAATTAGGAGTTCAACCACCATCTGAATTCAGAATTTCCCTACCCCCATCCTTTACAGCTTAGAAACCCTGCCATAACTGAACTGAACTCAGGACTCTCTGATCCAACTGCTGTGTCAGAACAGACAGAGGGTCCAAGTTTGAGCTTACAATAAAGGCTCTTGGCTTTTGCTTATGAAGTCAGACTTTTGGCAATCTCTGGGGTGTTTATGATGTGGGCATAACAAGATCTATAGTGTTGGGCAAATTTAAACTCCTGCCTCGTCAACTTAATGGAATAAGTAAGAAAGAGCATACATGAAATGTAAATGCACTAGTGAGTTGCATGACCTAATAAATAATTGGAACATTCCTGTGAAACACATGGAATGTTAGCCAAAATAGATCAATGCACCAGGGTGTGAGTCCCAATAAACTGAAGACCGAAATCACACAGAGAGAAGTAAATCAGGCATCAGTAAATGAAATACAATTAGAGTGGAAGTTTAGAGTCGATGCAAAGCCTTTGGATCCCTGTTGGTTCTTCCATAGGTCAAAAGGGAGCTGAAAAGAACTGAAGGACACATGAGGGTTATCATTTTTCCTGTCTGCAAAATAAGAGGATCCCTGCAGTGGAACACTGGGGAGGATGATGGTGTTATTTCTGCCCTGAGAATCGTCCTCCAATATTAAACCCCCTAATTACCCTCACCAAGTGACTTTTTCTGTGTGTCACTATTTAAGGAAATTGAGAAGACAAAGTGTGGATGTATTAACCTAAGGTAAGCATCCCCTCCACCCTGAAATATTTGAAATATGGCATGGAACTTGCTTCAAATTTGCATTTTCATTCTTTGTGTGTATTGTGGGCTAAGGGATGTGTGAGAGGAAGGCTGAAGACACTGGCAACCATCAGTTCTCATATGGGTCATGGTGGTCAAACTCACGCTGTCAGTAGCTGATTTACCAATGAAGCCATCTTACCAGTCCCTGCTTCCAGTGCTTCTTATTTGAGGGGCATCTGCATGAGGATTTAGGTGGAACTGGATTGGCTATGAGCTTGGAATTCTCCAGCTAAATGGTTGATATGGAGGGCTTCTGTATATTATTCTGTCTGACAAATGTTTTAAATATTTTTATAACAAAAGCTTTTTTAAAGAAAAAAGAGGGAAAGCCAAGCATTGGTAACTATGGGGTTCATAAATATCTCTTAAACTTTCCTGGGTTTAAGGCAAATGAAAAAGGACAGGGAATTTTTTCCTTTTGCACACAATGAAATGTAACCCTTGAGAAGATGACTAGAAGGCCCTAGAAAGATGCCAGGTGGCTCAAGATGAAGATGCATGGTCACACTTATGAATGAAATTAGTTTCCAGTTGGCTTCAAAATTGATTCCAGGGTCAGGAGTTTTAGAAGAAGCTCCATAAATAACTTGCATAGTGGAACTTTGTATAATAATCACTCATTTGACATTTTTCCTTTCCAGTTTTTATTTTTAAATGCATATAAAATTTCTCAGCCATGAGACTTTTTTTTTCCTTCCCTGCATCTGGTACCCATGGTACGCAAAAGGCCAATTCTCTATTTTTGGCTTTTGTGGGTTTGAACATTACTTCTAGGTTTAATGGTTTAAAAAAATGTTCATTGATACATGCTTAGAGGACAATGTAATTTCATAAACTCGATGCTGAGACTCAATGGACTCTTGCAGAGTTATGATGATTTTGATAAGATATGATAATATCTTATTAACTACATACATAAACCACTGGAACATAATATGAACAGTGTTGATGTAGTAATAAAAATCAAATTAAGATAAGTTCCCCACCTGTATTTGTGAAATAATACATAAAAAAATAAATAAAGCTTAGTGGCTATATTAACACAGCTTTCTATTTATTCATGCCCCTGTTAATTTACATCAAGTCTCAATTAGTGGACTTACCACTTTATTTTTCAAATTAATACCCAATTTGTGAATACCTGTTATATCCTTCCTTGACCTTAAAAAATAGTAAGAATAATAAAATTTTACCAATTAAAAAATTCCTGACTGTGGAATTTAACTTAGGAGCAAAGCCTTCTACAATATTTGCCATCTACTTGTCCCAAATTGACCTCCACAGTAGCTTCCCTGGGAAGGACAAATTCTACATCATAGAAATCATGATCTAAAAGCTTCTTAAACTCATAAATATAGATGACAAGGTCCTTTGGGATCTGTCTCCAGTGCCTCATCTCACTGTGACAGGAAGTTCTCTTCGCGACTCATTCTGCGCGGACTGACTCCATCTGAACTTTACGTAACCAGCTGGTAGACTGCTTCGTGGCTGCTCTGAGCAATCACCAGCCTCCAGTTGCCTTCAGCCCATTAGATTAACGGTGTCTGCACTTGGAATGACTTACAGTTGATGATGGCCTATGGCAGTTGGGTTGGCTAGAGAACCCGGCTCACTTCATTTCTGGTTTCAAGCTGTCCTTCTCTTACTACCACAAGTTTGGAATGATGGGTGAGTCTTCTCCAAGGTTTCCTTGAACAAATTTTTCTCAGATCATAAAACATCGCATAATTTTCCCCAAGTAATTCATTGCTATTTCAATGTGTTGCTGAAAATGCACTAAGTACAAATTTTTATATGGGTGAAATGTATATTCTATTATGTTAAATGGCAAGAATAGCATGTTCTTTGACATATAAAAGACCATTTTCTCAATCATTAGAATACAAGAATTTTAATGTAATCGAAAACATTTAAAATACCAAATGCTTAATTGTACGGTAATCTATTATATGGAATCGGGTTTTTAACCATTGTCTCACATCAAATTCATCTGGGAAGTTTGTTGAAACATAGAATTGTGAAATTCAGAAATTTTTCATTTTAAGCTTTTAGAATTATATTTTTGATCGTTTGCTTGTATGGGTATACATGTGTGCATGACAAAGCACACATGCGGAGGTCAGAGGACAACTTGTGGGCATAGGTTCTTTTCTTACACCATGTGAGTCCTACTGGTTGATCTCGGGCCATCAGGCTTGGTGGCAAGCACCTTTGCCCACTGAGCCATCTCACCGGTGCCAGCATTTTTAGTTCTGTAGAAGGAACCAGGAATTCACATTTATAGGATAACCCCTAGTGTTGGGGACACTGTCAGCCAGTGGCCCTGAGACAAAGACTAGGTTAACAAGCAGTCCTCTGCCAGTGGAAACACATAGATAATAAATCTGGAATGAAATTTTCACAAGTTGTCATTGTCATAGTGAGGAGGGGACCTGTATATACTCAACCTTTATTGTGTGTCAAGCATAGGTCTGGATTCTGGGTCCACAGTGATTAACACAATAAATATGGTGCTGCCTTGATGACCCTAGAAACAGTAAGCAAGAAAGCATGAGCAAGAAACACAGTAAAATATGCACTACTACAATATGTGATGGACACAGAGAGGAAAATAGCAGGATGCTATCAGAGACAAAAAAAAATATGGGGAGGGAGCAGGGGGAGAGCTAACGAGAAGATGCTCCAAAGTGGGAATTGCTTCTTCAGATACTACAGGAAAAGGCTTTAAAAGCAGTATCACCGGCTGGACATGGAGGTGTCAGTCCCAGCCATCCTCACTGCTGAGACTGTGCCATTGGGCTAAAGCATCAAAAGCAAAGGTAGGGCCCAGAGAGATTGTTCAGTGGCTAGAGCATTTACTGTACTTGCAGAAGACCCCAGTTCTGTTTCTAGCACCCACATTGAGCACCTCAAAACCACCTATAACTGCAGTCACAGGGAATCTGAAACCCTTTTACTGGCCTACATATATGTGGTACACATAAATTCTCACAGGCACATGCACAGGAATTACAAATAAGTAAATCTTTTATAAAAAACAAATTTCCTTCTTTCTGTTACTAACCTCATTAAAAATATTCTGTATTTTAACAAAGCAAGAAAATCTTCATATATCCTACTTTCCGAATGCAGCAGACAAAATGACCATCCATGTCTTGATCAGCTTAAGTTAGCATGGCAACAGACCATAGACTACGTGTCTTAAACAACAGACCAACAGACATTTATTTCTCATGGTTCTAGCAACTGAATAGTTTGAGATTAGGGTTGGCCAAGTCCTAATATGCTCCCATGTATGCTTGCTTAGTAGAGATAAGAAACTCTGGGATTTGGTCTCTATTTCTTAAGCCTATCAATCCCACAATGGGAGAACTCACTCTCATGACCTCATCTAAACCTAATTCCACCCCAAAGCCCCACTTACCAATACCATAACATTGGAGGTTAGGCATTCAACATATGAACTTTTGGAGTTGTGCAAACTCATTCCATCAGATGCTATCATTTCCTGAATGTGTGAATTAAAATGAACAGTGTCATCTGGATACCTGAGGAATCTGAGTAACCAGAGCTCACTAGAAATGGTAGGAAATCTTATTTTCAAAGGCCTTGATTAAGACCAGCAGAGGATTGCTATGGAAGGTATAGTGTTTCCCGGAAGCTGTCTAGTCCATAATCCTTGAAATCTGTGAATTTATACATCACACCCACAAAGGGTCTTTAACGTATGTAGTTAAAGATGTAGTTAAGACTAAATATTTTCAAATAGGGAGATTTTCTCGGGTTACCAGGTGAGTCCAATCTGATTGCATGAGACCCTCAATGTAGGCAATCTTCTCTAGAGGAGGCAGAGAAACTTGAAGGATAAACATGTGACATCATCACTGGGATGACGATACTGGCAATAATGTGATGAGAGACGCAGACAACATCAAGGAGCCAAGAGAGCTTCCTGGGTGACAGCGAGCAAGAACAAACACAATGGGGATCACACTCATAAAAAGCATAAGGACCCAGCTTCCAACAACCAAAATGAGGCTAGAAATGTGTCCTTCCTCTGAGACTGCCAAAAAGAGCTCAGGATAGCCAGCACATGGATTTTAGCCGTACGAAGCCTAGAACAAAAGAATCCAACTTCACCCAGACTTAATAATTTTCTCAGCTCAGCTATGGGATGATAAAATGTGTCTGTGTGTTTGTGTGTACACATGAAAACATATATAAAGGGATATGAAGATATGTGTGCTCTTTTTTTAATAAAAAAATTGTATTTACTTAGCAGCATTCATTCAGAATGTCAACAAAACAGCTGCAATTTTTTTTTGCAATTATGGAGTGGGATTCAGCTAACAGACCAACAATTATCTTTGTATAAGCTGCATCAGAGACAACTGAAGAGAAAACAAAAACAAGAACAAAACAAAACAAAAAACAAAATAGCTACCGTTCCCATATAACTAATTTGTTCTGTGCACCAAGAACCTGCTTTAAATTTTCATGCCAATTTACAACCCCCAGACTGTACCAGGCAAGGTTAGTGGCTATTGAAAATACCACCAGGACAGGGCTATCTAAAGACACATTCAGTAGTGTGTTAATTATATAAAAAAGACACTGGACAGTTCAAAAACAAATCTTACACAGCCTTACATCTCAATTTTTTTCGTTAAAAGGAGTGAGTTATGTACAGGGGGGTTAAATGCTTTATAGACAAAAAACTGCACTAGAACCAACTTTCTCATCATCCTCATTTTCTTCCTCACTTTGTCTTCCTCTTCTTCCTCCTCCTCTTCATCCTCTTCGTCCTCCTCATCATTTTCCTCTTCCTTTTTTTTCTTGCTCTTTTCCGCCTTGACCACCCCGTTTTTCACTGCATCGGGCTTTCCTTTAGCTCTGTAAGCAGCAATATCCTTTTCGTACTCCTTCAGCTCGGCAGCCTTCTCTTCGTAGGGCTGCTTGTCGTCTGCAGCAGTGTTGGTCCCCAACTCTCCCAGTTTCTTTGCAACATCACCAATGGATAAGCCAGGGTGTTCTCCTTTGATTTTGGGGTGATACTCAGAACAGAACAAGAAGAAGGCCAAAGGAGGCCTTTTGGGTGCATTGGGGTCCTTGAACTTCTTTTTGGTCTCCCCTGGGGAATGTAGGCTTTCATTTCTCTTTCATAAGGAGCCTTGTCAGCCTTGGCCATGTCTTCAAGTTTCCCCTTTTCTTTAGCAGACATGGTATTCCACCTTTCTGAGCACTTCTTGGAGAACTCTGAGCACTTGACAGAAGCATCCGGGTGCTTCTTCTTGTGTTCCTCCCCGCAAGTTTGCACAAAGAATGCATATGAGGACATTTTACCTCCCGGCTTCTTAGGATCTCCTTTGCCTGTGTTTAGTTGATTTTCGTCCGCAAGGCACAGAGTCGCCCAGTGCCCGTCCGGCTGTCGCTTGCCCCGGAGCTGTCTCTATGGAGCTCAATCGGTATGTGTGCTCTTTTTTTCCGATTTATTGATAATGAAATATCGATTTATCGATTATCATTATCACCAGGCGGTGATTCGAACCCGGGTCCTCTGGCACTAGAGCAGAGCGTTAGGCGCTCCTAGCCCCTGAGCCAGTATGTGTGCTCTTGATGTGGAGGCCAGAGGTCTACTTTGGTGTCATTCCTTGGGAGCTGTTCACCTTAATTTTTTAAGATAGTCTATCTCACTGGGACACAAAACTCACCAATTAAGACAGGTATGCTTGCCAGAGAAGCCTGGGGTTCTGTCTGACTCTGTCTCTCCAATGCTGGGTTTGTAAGAACACTCCAACACCTCTGGCCTAAAAAGGGTAAAAACATGAGTTCTGAAGACTCACCTCAAGTCCTCAGGCTTGCACACACAAAACAAACCCTTATGACTGAACTGTCTCCCAAGTCCAAACTTGAACAGAGAACTTTAAATGGCTACATTTTTAATAATTTTTAAGGCAGCAACAGAAGACTATTGTTTAAACTAATGTAACCGCTAGAGCAGTTTTGAGCTATTAATTACCAATGAACAAACAATTTTAATGGCATTGACTTTGATTGAGGACTATAAATCAAAAGTTGACAGATGAGAAATGTTATCAAGCAGGTTGGCCAATCTGCTCTAGAACAAAGAGCGGTTGGCTCTCCAAGCAGGAGTTATGACGCAACAACTTAAGCAGCCTTCCTTTCTGCAAAGCCTTTGGATTCGGCAAAGGAAAATGCTAATGAACATGAGAAATTATTGTGACTGGTCAGCCATGATGTGATACGACACACAAAGCTATGACTGTTGCAAGGATGATTGAAAGGCATGAATTTGTAAAGGGGATTTAAGTATAATCTAGGTGTTATTATCATCGAATAACTTTGGGTCTCATTGCCCGTGGATATTTTGCTAAACAGTTAAGCACCTTTATCTGCTGTACCATCTCACCAGCTCCTCCTTTGCCTATGCTCTCTTTACCATCAGGCCCACCTTGTCTGGCTTTGGAGTCATGCTGGTAAGCGTTTAGCAACAATGTCCCAGAGAAGATATACATTTACCAAGATAAAGGGATATTTAACGAACAATTTGTAACTACTAATAAAATATGCAGTACTTTTCATTATCAATATCATAGAGTCAATTGATTTTTAGAGATTGCTTTTGTTGATTTTTTTTTTCTTCTACTGGACACCGGATTGCAATTTACTGACTGCTGCATCCTTGTACAACTCCCAGGGAGTTGGCCCGACTAGGGGCAACCAAAGAATGAAGAAAAAGCAGAAACACACACAGAGAAAATCTGGGGTCAGGTGGACTGGGCTCTCCAAGCTCAGAGGGTTTCTTACTTACAGTTGACAGAGATATGGGTTATTGCACACTACTGAACAAAGGTGGAGTTGTTACACAAAATTAACAAGCAGTCAGGGTTTATGGTTCATAGCTCGATCAAGGAACCAGGTTTACCTGATCTTGGTAAGAGCGTTCTCCAGGCTAGCAGTGTGTAGGCCGCAAATGTCCAGGGGAAGAAAGCTATTGTGGCCATTTTCTGCACATACTATCAAAATTCAAACTTGGACTGGGAGGTGGCTTTGCCATTTTCCAATGGGTCTGGAGCCTGGGGGTCTATGACATGGTATATCAGCAGCACATACTCACTCAGGACACTCTCGGGGCTTCAGTCACTCCTTACAAATCGCAATATCACAAAACCAGGGAGGAAATTAGTTCTTCCCGAGTAACCAAGGGCCAGGAAGTTGTTCATCTCTATCTTAGTGTCTGCAGTCCGACATGGCTATTAGTTGATAATCTTGTTTACATCAACCAGAAGAATGAAAATATTTAAAACGAGGATATATGCTGGAACATTTTTCTTTGGTAATATGAGCTACTTCTTTACTGAATGGTTCATGTTTTTAAGTACTAAAAGAATATTTTCTCAAAGGTTTGTGCTGTCTACAACAGAAGCAGATACAGATACAATCAGTTTTGTGTTTTATCTGCATTACTAACCTCATTGTCATGATATTTTTAAAGATACACTTATTTATGTATGTGAGTGCTTTGTCTACATGGATGCACTCAAGGGGACATCGGAGCCCATGAGACTATGCATATAAATAAGATTGTGGGTTCTGGGACTTGAACTCAGGACCTCTGGAAGAGCAGTAAGTGTTCTCAGCCACTGAGCCATCATTCTAACCCCTCCATGGCATTTTTTATGTGTATGTGTCATGTCTGTGTGAGTGAATTAGCACACTGAGCTCAGAAGAGGGCCTCAGATCCTTTGGAGCTGTGAGCCCCCTGATGTGGGTACTGGGAACCAAGCCTGGGTCCTTTAGGAGAGAAACCAGCGCTCTTAACCATTGAGCCATCTCTCCAGTCGTCCATGATATTCTTAAATCTAGGCATCAACAACACCCATAAAGAATTGATCCATTTTAAAGAATGGATAAACAAGCTCCTTCTTAATCTTAATAAGTATATATTTTTGAACTTTATTATTTTGTGTATGTGGTTTGTCTACATGAATGTCTGTGTACAACATGCATGTCTGGTGCCCACAGAGGCCGGAAGAGGACATTGGATCCCCTAAAACTGTAGTTACAAATAGTTGTAAGTCACCATTTGGGTACTGATACTAGAACCCAGATCTGCTGAAAGAACAGCTTGTGCTCTTAACTTCTGAGGCATTTTGAACTTTAATTTCTTTATCTCAAGCCATAGAATTTTATGCCCAGAGGAGAGAAACTGTGGTAAAGATGTGCCCAGAGATCATCGTGAAAGAGGGGGTGAAAAGACTGCAAGAGCTGGGGGTTATAGAAGACTACAGCAAGACACAGCCGTTGCGTAATAAACTCACAATAGTGCAACATTTATTCTTTGTTTTCATGATTAAAGCTGTCCACACCAAGAAACTTGACCACATAAATATGTACTTAAAATGGACATGTTTTGTTATACCAATGTTGCTCGATTTGCTCAATATTCTCCAAACGTATGCTAAATGTTACATCGTGATCTATTGACAAAGACTTTTTACAATTATTTTATATGTTTGTTACATTTTTGTTTTGTTTGGCATGCTGCAGGTACCATGGAATGTGTGTAAGTTAGAGGACAACATTCAGGAGTTGGTTCTCTTCCACAATGTAGGTACCAGGAAGTTGAACTCAGGTCTCCGGGCCTGGTTGCAGGTACCTTTATACACTGAGCCATATTGTTAGAATGGAATTAGAGATAGTTTATTCTTTTATTTTATTAAACATTTTCATACAATATATTTTGATCATATTCTTCATTCATATTCACCTCTCCCAACTCCTCTCAGATCCTCTCCAACTTCCTACCCACCCAACTTTCTTTTTCTCTCTCTCAAAACAGAGTAAAAACAACAAACAAAAAACTCAAAACTGGCTGTGCTGGTTGGTTTTGTGTGTCAACTTGACACAAGCTAGAGTCATCAAAGCAAGTAGCCTCAATTGAGGAAATGCCTCAAGACCCGTCTGTAAGGCATTTTCTCATTTAGTGACCAATGAAGGAGGGCCCAGGACACGGTGGGTAGTGCCATCCCTGGGCTGTTGGTCCTGGGTTCTATAAGAAGGTGGGATTAGCAAGCCATGAGGAGCAAGCCAGTAAGCAGCATCCCTCCACAGCCTCTGCATCAGCTCCTGCCTATGGGATCCTGTTCTGTTTGAGTTCCTGTCCTGACTTCCTTCAGTGATGAACAGCAATGCTGAAGTGTAAGCCTAATAAACCCTTCCCTCTCCAACTTGCTTTTTTGGTCATCATGTTTCATTACAGTAATAGAAACCCTAAGGCACAGACAAAATTGAAAAAGAAAATAGAAAGAAAGAAAGTCAGTAAGAAAATATACCAAAATAAAATAAATGTTAAACAAAAAATGAAATCTATTTTATGTTGGCCAACTAGCGTTGGGCATGGGCCTGCCCTGGAGTATGGTTGATATATGCAGTGACGCTCCACTGGAAAAACTGATTTCATTTCCCAGTAGGCATCAGTTAGAATGATTTCTTGGTTCTGGCTGGAATATATAACCACTTTCTCTTCTCAGTGTCTCGGATTGTAAAATCACCCACTATCCCTGTGTAAGGGTTACTAGGTGATTTTGATTGTAGCAGTGTTTATTTTATGAACTTAGGTGCCCTTGTGTTAATACATAAATGCTTAGAATTATAATATATTCCTGGTGGATTTTTCTTCTAATGAGTATATGATATCCTTCCCTGTCTCTTAAGATTGATTAGTTTTGGTCTGAAATCTGTTTGCCCAGATATTAAAATGGCTATACCAGCTGGCTAGCTTGCTTCTTGGTTCCATTTCCTTGGAATACATTTTTCTACTATTTCACCCTGAAGTGATGTCTATCCTTGATCAGAGTGTTATGTTTTTCATGGATGCAGTAGAAATATGGGTATTATTTTCTAATCCAATATGTCTGTCTGTGTCTTTTTATTGGGAAACAGAAATTATTGCTATTTAGACTTATTGATGAACAGTGCTTACTAATTGTTATTTTATTGTTATGGTTTGTTTTTCTACCTCATTTGATTATAACTGTTTCTGGAATTATTTATTCCTGTGTCTACTTGAGCACAAATGTCCTTCTATGATTTTGTTGAAAATATTTCTATGCCTTTGACCTGAGTTTCTTCTCCTTCCTCCATTTCTATCATTTGTAGATTTAATCTTTTCATAGATTTCCTGGGTGTTTTCTGCCTTGGTTATTTTAGATTTATCATTTTACTTTACTGAGGTATGTATTCATTCTGCCTTATATTAAACACCTGAGAGTCACTTATCTGTGTCTTATACTCTGTTGGTGAGGTTTTTATTCTAATTCCTAAATTTTTTATTCCTGGTTTTATTCCAGTATGAGTTTTCCTTGGTGATTCTATTTCCTTGTTAAATTTCTCTTTCATTTCTTGAATTATTTTCAGTATTTCATTCCACTGTCTGTGTTTTCACAGTTTTCATTAAGAATTCATTCATATTCTCTTTAACATCTTTGAACGTATTCACAGCTGCTATTTTGAAAGCATTGTCTTGTGTTCTGGGTAAATTGCTTTTCATGGGGGGGGCAGAGGTGATGGTTGGCAATAGGGTTGCTGACTTCTGGAAGAGGCACACTGTCTGGATTGTTCATGTTTGTGTTTTTGCACGGGGATCTAGAGTTGTGCATCTGGAGTTATGATGTTGGGAGTGTTCTTTGGTGTATTTATGTGATCTCATCTTTGTTGAGTGTATGTTCCATTCTTTGGTTGCCATTGCCCAGTCTGACTTCTAGCCAAGTGTGATAGCTGTAAGGTCCTTAGTTTCTGCAAGTTGGCGAGGAGTGACAAAGAAACGAAAGTGGGCTAGAAGGAAAGGCTGAGGAAGGTCATGGAGAAAAAAATCTAGGAGACCATAGGTCTACACTAAGAAGACAAATTCCAAGAGGATAGAAGAAGGCTAGAAGGATGGCCTCAGTAGGCAGGATGCAAAGTACTAAGAGTAAATCTGGAGAGACTGGAACGGAAGACAGGAAGGAAGATAAAAGTCACCCACGTGAGTCCCAGCCTAGTGTGGCAGCTGTGGGTCCCTAGTGGAGAGAGGTTCTTCATCACTGAGCCATCACAATGGCCTCGATGAATAGTACTTTTAATGTTGTATCAACGCTAAGCTTATAGATTATTCAATTTTATTGAAAATGAAGAACTAGAATTGTATGGCTTGGGAAATAAGCGTTTACCTGTTTTTTCATCATTTATTTTCTACATTTCAATAGCAAATAAAAAGGTATTATCACATAGCCATCACTTTTACTTGTTAGACTTTCTCCCAACAGGCATCGTGTTTAGCCTGATATACTTAAGAAGCCTATCAAATTCTTTCTGTTAACTATATATCACCATAATATATTTACTACTTTTGTTTCAATAAATGTTTACATTATATTTTAATCAAAAATTGGGAACCGAACCAGGCAGTGGTGTTGCACACCTTTAATCCCAGCATTTGGGAGGCAGAGACAAGTAGAATTCTATAAATTCTACAGAGTGAGTTCAGGAACAGCCAAGGCTACACAGAGAAACCCTGATTCAAAAAATAAACAACAAGAAGAAAAAAAAACAAGAAAAAGTTGGAAACTGAAGCTTTAATTTATTCAAGTTATGAAAAATATCAGCCAAATAATCTATATCGGAAAGTCTGGCCTCAAATGCAAAGTAATTAGTCAAATTTATCTCATCATCAGCACTACATCACATATACTAGAGTTTCTCCACATGACTTGGGTTTCTCATAGCATGGTACTTTCAGGGTAGTTACTCTTCTTAGGATGGCATCCTTCCATGATTCCAGAATCAGGTACTGCTTGGCCCAGAAGAAACATGGTTTCACTTGTTTTATTGATTATAGCAATCTCAGGGATCATTCAGATTCAAATGGGTGAAAAAGCAGATTCTTTCTCTCATGAGCACACTGAGGAGTCACTAGATCACATTTAAAAAATGTCCAGCTGAAAAAGAAAAGAACAGCACTGAAAATCACTTTTGAAAACTGTAATCTTGCCACAGCCAATTTCTGAAAGTACGGAAAGAATGTGGGCTGTAGATTCTGGGTTTCACAGGTTCCTCAAATCTTCACTTATCTTTTCTCCCCATACAACTGTAACTTCCTGGGTTATTAAGAATAAGGGTTATCTTGGAGCCAATATGCAGTAATTCCCATAAGATATATGTGTTTCCCCTTTCCTGGTAGCCACATTTAATGATAACCCATAGAGGCTCACAGCGAACTTTCACTGATGAGAGCAAGAAGGAAACCTGAAGAAGTACTGAAGGTATTTGCAGAGATGTTTCTTACAGTACAGAACCTCTCCTTCATCCACTTACCGTGAAGAATAACATTTCCACTAAAGACAAGGTTTACCTGTCACAAAAACTCCAATAATCTAAACTAGTATTGTGAGCCTCTGGGCATAGGCTTCTATTAACCTTCAACTCATACTTTATGCTGCAAAGTGGCCATTCCTGGTGCAGTTATTACTTACCAGAAACATTGTAACTGCTGTTTTGACCTAACAAATTTGCCAAAATTTATTCCCAGCCTATCTCAAGCTGCAAATGGTGTGACTGTGACTAAAATCATGGGTTACGTAGAGAAATGTAGCTACCACCCCTCATAGGAGGAGTTTCTCTTTGCAGCAAATGAAGAGCAACACAGAAAATCACAAGCAGACACAATCCAAGAGATCAACAGAGCAGGGGAACGCCAACCTCATCATCTTCACATATCCTTCATCTCCGGCTGAAAGAGCATCTCTGAAGAGGAGACGGAAGAGTATAAGTGCTAGAATACCAGGATGTCTGCTGGGAAACAAACTCTCCTAGGAATGAGTGCATAAAAAAGACCAGAATAGTGGCACTATTGATGGACATGTTAACATGGAACAGAGAAATTTTCAGAGTCCACACCCTAGGCAACTACAGGCAAATATTGACTGCTGGGAGAAAGAGAATTAGCCTCTCCCAGGGATGAGCCTTTAATGGTTGTCCAATGGAGAGTCATCAGCCTTGAAACCATATGCACACAAACAACACAAATGGACTCAGCAAGATATATATATACATACATATATATATGTATGTATATCTGCATATGTACATAACAAATACAATCAAAGAAAAAGAGGCTGTGAATTTCAGAGTGGGGGCATGGAAAGGGTTTGAAGGAGGGTAACTGGAAAGGATTGGAAAATGTAGGGAGCCGTCCGATTATCGCCATTACAAGATGGCTCTGGCGGTCCTGCAGCTTGGAGGTAAACAAGTCCTTATTTGGCATTGCCGCGTGGGGCTGAGCACCCTTTGCCTGTACATGCGCAATTGAGCCTTGTCCCTGGCCAATCCCGAGGCTTCGGGCATCAGCAGACTGGTATTCACCAATCAGGACAGTACCCGAGTCCCTTCAACCTATATAAGCAGATGCCGCTTGGCCCTCTCTCTCTCTCTCTCTCTCTCTCTCTCTCTCTCTCGCCCCTCTCTCTCTCTCGCCCTCTCTCTCTCGCCCACCTTCCGCTCTCCCTTCAACCAAGAGGCTCCAATAAAGTGTGATGTGAGAAGAATCCTCGACTCATGGTCATTCTTCCTTGCTGGTCAAGGGGTCCGCCACAGGAAGAAGGAAAAAGAAAGTAATATAATTCTATTTCAATTAAAACATTTATTAAGAAGAAAACTTCATGGGCTGTAGTACTGAAAAGTAAGAGGAAAATGCATGCTGGGGTACAGTTAGCTCTATTAGACTAGATATGAATTTCAAATTTTACAGATGTGAAACTACCTTCTACCTTTCCCATGGTCCCTTCTCCCCCCTCCCAACAGAGCATGGTAGTCACTCAACTGAAAAGCCTTGCTATGCCTTCCTGTGACCTTGAAGCTTCCCAGGGCATCACGGAAGAATCTACTCAACCACATTTCCACGGAAGAATCTACTCAACCACATTTCCATTGCTGATTGTTCCATGTCTGAAGTCCTTTGTGGCATTGTTACCTCATTTGCTATTTACCGCACAAAACCCATCAGGCTGCCATTTGGCTCTCTTCCCACTTGCATCGATTGCACATGATGCTCAAGTCTTCTTACACTTTCCTTCTTCCCATCAGTTTATCCAAGGATACTTTCATATTGGGCTCCAAAGTATGTACAGTTTCGGAATGGTTTACACAAATAAGAGTGGAGGACAGGCTGAGAGGCTTTGAGACCATGGGCTGCCAGGAGGATGCTTTATTGCAGTTTTCTTTCTTTCTTTCTTTCACTCCTTCTTTCTTTCTTTCTTTCTTTCTTTCTTTATTAAAAATTTCCACCTCCTCCCCACCTCCCTTTTCCCTCCCCCTCCCCATCTTCCCTTCCCTCTCTATTCCTAAGAGCAGTCAGGGTTCCTTGTCCCGTGGGAAGTCCAAGGTCCTCTCCCCTCCATCCAGGTCTATAAAGGTGAGCATCCAAACAAACCAGGCTCCCACAAAGTCAGTCCATGCAGCAGAATCAAAACCCAGTGCCATTGTCCTTGGCTTCTCAGTCAGCATTCATTGCCAGCCACATTCAGAGTGTCCAGTTTGATCACATGCTCCATCACTCCCAGTCCAGCTGGCCTTGGTGAGCTCCCATTAGATCAGTCCCACCATCTCAGTGGGTGGATGCACCCCTCGTGGTCCTGACTTCCTTGCTCATGTTCTCCCTCCTTGTGCTCCTTATTTGGACCTTGGGAGCTAAGTCCAGTGCTCCAATGTGGGTCTCTGTCTCTATCTCCATCCATCACCAGATGAAGGTTCTATGGGGATATGCAAGATATTCATCAGTGTGGCTATGGGAGAAGGCCAGTTCAGGCACCCTCTCCTCTGCTGCCCAAGGAACAATCTGGGGACCTCTCCTTGGACCTGGGAATCCCTCTAGAGTAAAATCTCTTGCAAACCCTAAAATGGCTCCCTTAATAAAGATATTTACTTCCCTGCTCCCATATCCACCCTTCTTCCATCCCACCCATCCCATTCTCCCAAGCTCTCCTGGATCCTCCGCTTCTCCCTTCTCTCTACCCATCTCCCCTTACATCCACTCCCCCACACCCCCGTGCACCCAAGTTTTGTCTGGCAGTCTTGTCTACTTCCAATATCCAGGAGGATAACTATATGATTTTCTTTGGGTTCACCTTCTTATTTAGCTTCTCTAGGATCATGAATTATAGGCTCAATGTCCTTTAATTATGGCTAGAATCCACTTATGAGTGAGTACATACCATATTCCTCTTTTTGGGTCTGGGTTGCCTCACTCAGTAAAGCGTTTTCTATTTCCATCCATTTGCATGCAAAATTCAAGATGTCATTTTTTTTTTTTTACCGCTGAGTCAAACTCTAATGTGTATATGTTCCACACCTTCTTTAACCATTCTTCTATTGAGGGGTACCTAGGTTGTTTCCAGGTTCTGGCTATTACAAATAGTGCTGCTATGAACATAGTTGAACAAATGCTTTTGTAGTATGTTAGGGCATCTTTTGGGTATATTCCCAAGAGTGGAATTGCTGGGTCCTGAGGTAGGTTGACTCCCAGTTTCCTGAGAAACCGCCCCACTGATTTCCACAGTGGCTGCACAAGTTTGCATTCCCACCAACAATGGATGAGTGTTCCCCTTACTTCATATCCTCTCCAGCATAGGCTGTCATTGGTGTTTTTGATTTTAGGCATTCTGACAGGTGTAAGATAGTATCTCAGAGTTGTTTTGATTTACATTTCCCTGATCGCTAAGGAGGTTCAGCATGACCTTAAGTGTCTTTTGGCCATTCGAACTTCTTCTGTTGAGAATTCTCTGTTCAGTTCAGTACCCCATTTTTTAATTGGGTTAATTAGAGTTTTAATGTCTAGTTTCTTGAGTTATTTTTATTGCAGTTTTCAAATCATCCTGATAGATGAAAACATGCTGTTTGTATTGGAAGAAAACGTTTGTGTCTCATCAACTGCATGTCTAGTGACACATCCATTTTTAAAAATAAAAAATCTTCATAGCAGTTATAATTCTGTATCTTAATTACATCTAGAGAGCTTGTAACATTCTATAATATTATCTTTAAATGCATATAACCCATAGATGATAGTCACTTCCATGACTTTATCTCTGTATTATGAAGATGAAAATGTAGTTTGGAAAATATAGAAGACAGAGATGTTGGTGAGATTAGGTGATGCAGGATATTCTGTAGAAGTTTTAGTTTTTAAATTGTTTTCATCACCAGAACCATTTCAAAACAGACACCTATGGAAATAAAATCTTGGGTGTGCCTTTTCCCTGACCAGCAGGTGCTATGCCCCTCAAGAATTCATAACAGGAAAACAGAAGAAATGATTTACTTTACTTCCTTGAAACAGAAATGCACAATGTGCTCCTATAGTATAAATTTAGCTAGGTACATCTGAGTGAAGAATGTGTTTTGCTACAATACAATAATGAACCTTGTATTTTCAGTCCATAATGCATAGTGGTCTAATTGGGCTTTATGGCTCCTCCATATTCTCCTGGCTTCTGTATTCCAAGCACAGATGATCCAGCTACCAACCAGTCAGCACACTGCACATGCATTTGCCTAAGGAGCTTTCCCAGTTCTGCAAAGCACACTTTGCCTGGTGTAAAAGGGAGCCCTCAATCAAAGGGTTGGAGTTGGTGTGTAAGCACCTTAGCTTCTTCCTTCCCCAGATGGACTCTTTCAAAAGCTACTGGTCGTGCTGCACGTAAAGTTGTGAGAACATGGGCGGCCATTTTTAAGTGATTGTTGCTCTTTTCGGTCAGCACAGCCCAGTGAGCTGAAAAGCTCCGCTCTGCTCCACACTGACCCACCGGGTGCTGAGAGCAGCTGGCGCACGATTTCTCGGTGCTCATCACACTGGAGTAATGAGCACAAATAAAGGATTACGGAAAGACTGGTGCCTGAGTCACCCCAGGGCAGTTCCAGGTCACATGTGCCTCTAGACGACGTGACATTTAGATGTCCCAGGTCACCCCCCAAGACAGATTATCCTCTAGTCCTCTTTTGGCTTCACGACCTGTACTTGGAAGCTCTCCGGACTCCTCCTTATCCTTCAGGAGAAAAATAGATGATGAGTGTTCAATGGTGTACAAAACAGACAGGCTTTCCTACTCTCCTACCCTGAAAGGAAGCTATTGCATCTTAGTTAATGAGCCAAAACCCTGACTCTAGGAGCTAGTCATTCTCTCTCTCTGACCTTTCCCATCTCATCCGTTCTTCCATCTCCTCCTTTTTTCTCCGCCTCTTTTTTCTTTTTCTTTGTCTTTCTCTCATACTCTCTTTCTTTGGCAGGGTCTCACCATGTAGTTCTGGCTGGCCTAAATCTTATTGTTTAGATAAGGCTTGGCTTCAAACAGAACAGCCTACCTGCCTCTCTGCCTTCCCAATTACAGCCATGGCTAGCACATGTAACTTGCCTTTTTCTTACTGCTTCTTCTTCAGCAAGCAAACTTCAACCTAAAAATCTGGTGCTTTCCTGTCAGAATGGCTCAGTTAAAAAACACCGATGACAGCTTATTCTGAAGAGGAAAGGGGAACAGTCCTCCATCGCTGGCGGGAGTGCAAACATGTATAGCCACTTTCAAAATCAGTATGACAATTTCTCAGAAAAATTGAGAATCAACCTACTTCAGGACCCAGCAATTCCACTCTTGGGTGTATACCCAAAGGATACTCAATTATACTACAAGAACATTTGTTCAACTATGTTCATAGCAGCATTATTTGTAATAGTCAGAACCTGGAAAAACCTAGATGCTCCTCAACCGAAGAATAGATGAAAAAAATGTGGTACATTTACACATTAGAGTACTTCTTGGTGGTAAAAAAAATAATGACATCTTGAATTTTGCAGGCAAATGAATAGAACTAGAATAAGTCAACCTGAGTGATGTAACCCAGACCCAGAAAGAAAAACTCGGTATGTATTTACTCATAAGTGGATATTAGATGTAAAACAAAGGATAATCACCCTATAGTCCACGACCCCAGAGAAGCCGGAGAACAAGGAGAACCTAAAGAGAGACATACATGAATTTCCCCGGGGAAGGGGAAATAGACAAGATCTCCTGAGAAAATTGGAAGCATGGGGGAGGAGGAGAAGGGAGGGCAGAAGCGGAAGGAGAGGAGAGAAGTGGGAGAGGAAGAGAACATGAGGAAACTTGATGGTCAAGATGGGGGAAGGACGGAGAGGGAGAGCAAGGAAAGAGATATCTTGATTGAGGGAGCCGTTATGGGGCTAGCATGAAACCTGGCACTAGAGAAATTACCAGGAATCCACAAGGATGACCCAGCTAAGGCCCTAAGCAATAGTAGAGAGGGTGCCTGAGCTGACATTACCCTGTAATCGGATTGACGACTGCCTTACTTGTCATCATAGAACCTTCATCCAGCAACTGATGAAGGCAGACCCAGAGATCCACAGCTAAACACTGGGCAGAGCTTCTGGAGACCAGTCCAAGAGAGGGAGGAGCGATAATATGAGCAAAGGGGTAAAGACCATGATGGTGATACCCACAGAAACAACTGATCTGAGCTAGTAGGAGCTCAGTGACTCTGAACTGACGGCAGAAGGACCCTGCATAGCACTAAACTAGGCCCTCTGAATGTGGGTGATAGACGTATGGTTGGGGCAGTCTTTGCAGCCACTGGCAGTGAGATCAGGATTTATCCCTAGTGCTTGTACTGGCTTTTTAGAGCCCATTCTTTTTGGAGGGATACCTTGCTCAGCCTAAATATAGAGGGGAGGGACTTGGGCCCGCCTCAAGCAATGTGCTACATTTGTTGACTTCCCATGGAGGCTTTACCCTCTCTGAGGAGTGGATGGGGCTGGGGTGGGAGGAAGGTGAGGGAAGCAGGGAGGGGAGGAGGGAGTGGGACTGGAATAGGTATGTAAAATGAGAAAGGATCCTTTTGAAAATTAAATTAATTAGTAAAAATATTTTTAAAAGTGTTGTTCTTTTAACATGCCATTGCTATTTCTCAGTCATTCTTCAGAGTTGCTGCATCCCTATGACACAACTACCTTGTGTCTGGACATCCATCGGTGGGGTTCCCACTACACAAGTAATCAGAGACAAGACATCAGACATCCAAAAGAAGGGTTTTCTGTCCCAAGCCTCTGGTTTCCAGAATCACAGCGTGATTCCCTGGGATCAAAAGTTGGCAAATAACCATAATATCTGAAGACCAGAGACTGTTACATAATCATCCTTTGGTGGAGACAGTGAGGTCATGTGTTTGCCCATCTAATTGCTGATCAGGGACACGTTTGATTGCAAATAATTTGCTCACTGGCCCACGACTTAATTACGAAGTGTCTGAATCAACAAAGCTTTTAGATGTAGGTCTTGCCTAATGGTGCATTTGTTAGAGATCATTGCCTTCATCTGGCCTCCAAAGGAAAGGTCTGGGGGATATGGCGGACCACTGCCAACAGCGTTCTCAATGACCTCATATTGGAAAATATGCCAGTTCCCACAGTTTATTCTCCAGCCAGCAATGGGCTTTATTGTTTGTGTCCAGGGCCAAATAGAATGAGTCTCGGAGTATCAGATATTGGTAAAAGCTCTTGTGGAAGTACACTTTCTGGGGGAAATGAGTGGTACTCAGCCTAGAGGAAATGGTTTCCAAGCCCAAGCTGGTAAGGAAAACATGTTGGGAAAAGTCTAGCAGGCACGTGCAACCTTTTGGCAGTTTTGCACCATGTTATCACCCCTAGAATTCATGCTTGGGAACCATGCAATCAAATCACACACAAAAAAAATTGTTTACATCAGTTTAGAATTCTGTATTAGCCTGCATTCATAGCTCTTCTGGGGTACATGTGACTTGTCAGTCATGAATCAAATATACCTGGGAGAAAATAAACAAAAGCGGAATCTATGGGTGGGAAAATACACAGGAGAAGACTTAGCTCCAGATCAAGGCATCCAGTGATTCTCCGACTTAAGGTAATTTCTCCTGGTTAAGCGCTGCCTTGAAAACCCCACCCATCAGTATGTGAATAGTGGTAATGAGGTGCCTTCAGCCTGGAACACCATCGTCGTAGCTGATGCCTTGCAATGAATTCAAGACTTGGAAAAATATCAGTTTTATTAATATAGTAGTAATATCATTATTACTTTGGTTTTTCAAGACAGGGTTTCTCTGTGTAGCCCTGGCTGTCCTGGAACTCACTCTGTAGACCAGGCTGGCCTTGAACCCACAGAGATCCACCTGCCTCTGCCTTCCAAGTGCTGAGATTAAAGGCGTGCCCCACCATGTCTAGTGGAAAAACATTAATTTTGAGGGTTAGGATTTTTTTTGGTGTTTTGATTGTATGAGGTTTAAAAATTCTTGGTCTATGTATTATTGTTATTTTATCACTAGAGACCATTATGTTACTTCCTATTTCTCCAACTGCAATTTTAGATAAACACAGCAAGCTATTTTTTAAAAAATTACAGTGAAATTGGATTCATCTACACAATTTTTAGAGCACTAAACAAAGTCCTGCTTTTCAATAATAAACAGAAGCTCCCAGGTCTTGCTGAGTGCTGAACCTTTTAGAAGTTGCAATGTCTCCCTTGGCTTCTCTGGATGTTCATCACCTCCTACCAGGTGCAGGAAAACACAGTCTGAGCTCAAGAATTTTTTTGTGTGTGGCCAGAACCCAAACACAGCAGAAAACAAAACAAAACAAAATCGTCAGTCTATAGTGAAGTCTTCCTTGTTACATTTTCTTGTGTTTCTTTCTAAAGCCTGCCATTAGAGACAAAGGAATGTGGCTTGTATAGGAACATGACGGCATTATTTGTGTGTTCTACAATGCTGTTGAAAAGAACAGTGTTCTGCCTAGAGCACTAATATAGATGAGCAAATACTGATAAGTCAGGGTAGAAAGACAGGGAAAATTATGGGGACCCGGAGAGAAAAAAATGCCTCTCATCCCCAAGTCTAGCGTAGAGACTTTCATTAACCAAGAAGCAAGAACTCCAGCACCATTTGTTGTGAAGGTTGCCAGACTAGAGTCCATAGAGTTACTGTATATTGAAAAAGCAGCAAAACCAGGCTTAAAGTGGAAATGTGGACAGGGTTTCATTCATTTTTCCAGACACTCTCTAAGAACCTTGCCTACCAGGAAGATGTTTTACCTTCCCGCATCCCTGAGATCTAGATGGTTAGCTTATCAATTGTAATCCTGTCAAGTGCCCATCTGGGCCATCCTAAGTTTTCCTTTAGTTTTCTTAGGAGTAATTTGAATATAATTGCTTCCAAAACTCCCCAAATCCCAATAAGACTATTGTGAAACTAAAATGATGTATGACATCTTACAGAAGTTCATACCATGCTCTTGAGTATGCCTTCGCTTGATTTCTGAGTGCTTCTTTCTCCTCTTGGACAAGCACATGTGGTAGAATATTATTTGAAACTGTGTTACACTTGTTTATGCTGTGGAACATTTGTTTTAATGATGCAAAGATGTGCTGCATTCTTTTATGTTGCATTTGTTTAACTCTGTGAAGCTGTGTCACTTTGACTGTCTCAAACATTTGATTGATCAAATAGAGAACTGAATGACCAAGAGCAAGACAGTAGAAAGGGGGGGATGGCAGGCAGATTAAATAAGAGAAATCTGGGCTGGGAGATGAAGCCATGAGATCTAGGAGCAAGAGAAGGAGGATTGCGGGGGCTAACCACCCAACTACATAGCAAGCCACAGAGTAAGAAGTAAAGAAAGGTATATAGGATAAAGATAAACGCCCAGACGCAAAAAATAGACGGGAATACTCTAAGTTAAGAAAAGTTGGCTAAGAACCTGGAAACAACCTAAATGGCCCTCGATCGAAGAATGGATAAGGAAAATGTGGTACATTTACACAATGGAGTACTACACAGCAGAAAAAATAATAACATCTTGAAATTTGCAGGCAAATGGATGGAGCTAGAAAATATCATATTGCATGAGGTAACCCAGACCCAGAAAGACAAATATCATATGTACTCGCTCGTAGGTGGTTTTTAAACATAAAGCAAAGGAAGCCAGCCTACAAACCACAATCCGAGAGAACTTAGACAACAATGAGGACCCTAAGAGAGACTTACATAGATCTAACCAACATGGAAAGTAGAAAAAGACAAGATCTCCTGAGTAAATTAGGAGCATGGGGACCTTGGGAGAGGGCTTAAGGGGAGGGGAGACAAAGGGAGGGGAGCAGAGAAAAATGTAGAGCTCAATAAAATCAATTAAAAAAAGGAAAAGCTGGTTAAAAATAAGTCAAGCTAAGGTTGGGCATTTATAAGTAATAAGTCTTCTTGTGTATTTATTTGGGACCTGGGTGGTGCCTCCCCCCAAAGAGCCAAAAGAGCCCAGTAAGTAACAAACAACAAGCCTGTATTAAACCATCTTCCAAGAGAGCTCCAACTCTGTTTCCTACTGGCTAGTCCTCAAATATTTTGCTTTGTCAAAACCACAGATCCAGGTTTGGACTGAATTTGGGTCCCTAAAAGACTAAGGGAACTTCTCAGGCTGTTGCAGATGACAGAGTGGAGCTGTGCCTTCTTCCCTGTCTCCCTTGACATTAAGAAGCAAGAATAACTTCCAGAGAAGTGTATTTTGTATTCCCGCTTCTGTATTCCTGGACCCATTAGCAACCCACACAACACGACTGGACAAAATCTGCCCACGCCTTCCCTACCCATCTGAACTCAGAATCCTATTTACGAATGATATTTCCGAGGGCAGGCTTGCCTGTGCTGGGCAGCTCATCTGTAGGCATTTGAAGCCCTAGGGAGACGTCTCTTGCTCTCTGGAATCTGCATCTCAATACATTCACTGAGCCATTGGAGCTGGTCATAAAAAATGAGCCTTGTTAGTGTGGTTTCTCGCAGTCAGTCATGTCCCAGAATTATTTTGTCCAGGAGGAGAAGTCAAATGTTAACGGATTGATCTTTCTCTTTTAATAAACAAACACAGAGGTGAAGGTGGTGAGGCCCAGAGCATCCCAGAATCCGAAAATGATTGCTTAATCGAGGCTGTTTTTCTTTGTCTGAAGAACACCTTTTGGTGATGATGCTGTTAAGACTATAATCTTGCTTTAAGGCTGAATGCCCTGTTTTATAATCAGAATGGGGTTTTGTGGGGCTTTTTGTTTGTTTTGGTTTGGTTTTGCTTTGACAGTATCATTTGCTTTCAGTACAGGATCTATACAAATTTGATCATTTTGCTTCGAGAAAGAAAAGAACTCTATACACGAGCTCTCTGGGTTTCCTTGGCCTGGCAATATGCTGGAGGTTTGCCGTCCCCGCTAGAGAATGCTCTGTGTGTGGATGAATACATGATTGTGTCTGAATGTTATAATATAGCCCTTCCTTCAAAAGAGCACAGAAATTTCATTAATGGCATGTGAGTCAAAGAACAGCAAAGGGCCACATTGATGCATACATTCAGCATCAGGTTAAAATCCCAAGGGGGCACCAATTAGCAAGTTAAATGCAGTTTCTATTTCAAGCTAGATTACAAAGCAATGGGATAATGCCGCAGGCCTTTAAAGGGAACGCATTTTAATTGATCAGTCTGTAGTCCTTGAATCCAAATGAGCCCTCTTCTCATTCCCAAGGGGGAAACCCTAATTCTAGGTCAGCTCAAGAATGGAGGGGAGTATATTTCACAAGATGGCACATTCAAACTAATAGCCTTCTTTCCACGGGCCTATTCATAATGGGAGGCTTTTTGTAAATCCTCTAACTACTCCTGTTAAAAACCTACGGATTCATTTGGGTAATTGTCATCCACCCCCACCCCACCCCCATGCCCTGGGCTCTGCTGCTAGAATACCACTGTCAGATATTCAGGAAGTAACCTTGGAAACAAAGATAATTACCTTTCCAGTCTTCGCTGTCAAAATGTAAAGATCATACAAAATGAGGGGAGGAAGTGACTCTGTGCAGACTCTTCCATCTTGGCAGCTGCTGCTCCACAAAGAGAGAATTCCCATATGTCCCTTGCAGTTCTGGTCCCGTTGGGCTTTCTCTTTTTATTCTGTCTCAAGCACCATAGGGAGGAAAGGGGGGCAAGTGGGAGGATGTTTCAAGCGAGGAGCTCATGTAGATGGATTTGTTTCCCCCAGCACAGAGTTTCCCTGGCCCATGGTGAACAGCCAGGATACGGGTTCAGTGAATGATGTATTCAGAGTCTAATGGAAATCACAAATGCGCATGCTGCCTCATGCATTGCTGAACGCAGTGCTGTTTCGAGTTGTTTTCCTACAAAACCTTCAACTACTTGAACCTTGTTTATCTTTCGTGGAAAAGGTTTATACATGATGTGCTTTTCTTATAAATACTTGGCATGAATAAGCCCGATTCAATAAGATATATGGGATTTCTGTTTTGAGATGGTGTCTCACTATGTTGCTCAGGGTAGTATTGAACTACTAGGCTCCAGCAATCCTCCTGCCTCAGTCTCCCCAGTGGCTGGGACTACAGGTACAAGCCACCCACTCTATCAGGTTGATGTATAGGTGGGAGTCATGTTTGTTTGTTTTGCTGGGGACCGAACCCACCAGCAGGCAAATGCTCTACAACTGAAACACCACACACAGCTCAAGATGAATATTTAAAGTACTTAGTGTGAAATATGTGAATTTTGAAAATGATAACTTAATTGAAAGCAAGGATTCTTCTTTTCTTATATTATAGTATATGCCCCCATCCAATGACTAATTCAATATGGAACTTTCCATACCATATAGATAGTGAATTTGAGCCTTAACAAAATAACATACATATTAAATTCAAAACTCTCCTAAATCCACTGAATTTGTCTCATGACTTTACTTAGTACTATGCTGTGAATGTGCCTTGAGAGATTTATTAAAAAGTGGAGACAGTTTTTATAACATTAAACTAGACCTTCATTTTGAAGCAGAACATGCTAATCTATATTTAAACAAAGTGAGCACTGGGATAAATTTTATAACACACTATCCAACCATACCGGGGGCCTGAGGCATCACAGTCCCAGACAGGGGCACAGTTTGATTGATGGTCACCCCACAGTCTGGCAAAAACACCTGGGAGCCCAAGTTGGTGGGAGCCAGTTAGACAACAGGCAACCCTAAGGAAAGCACCTCTGGAGAATGGAAATGGGATAGTGCTGTGGCCTGGTCATACCAGGTAGGGGACACACTTGATTTTCACACAGTCCGGTGTTTGATAATCTGGTCCCTCACTGTGTGGTTGCCCACATGCTTCTTCTCAGGTTATAATAGTATTAATCATTAATTAAATTTATCCTCTCTCTCTCTTCCTCTCTCTCTCTCTCTTCCTCTCTCTCTCTCTCTCTCTCTCTCTCTCTCTCTCTCTCTCTCTCTCTCTCTCTTAAGATGGGACCTTGATTTGTAGCCCAGGCTGGCTTTGACCTGGTCATCACACTGCCTTAGCCTGTAAGTGTCGGTATCACAGGCCTGTGTCTGAATGAGTCTCCATCTTGAAAAGATACATATTTTGCCTCCTTTGCACAGCTATCGTCTGATCAATTCCTCTCTTTTGATCTCATCACTCAGCTTTACTTTACTGGGTATTAAAATGAACTCTGTTCCTTCTAGAATAGGAGATTTCGGAGCCTCCATGGATCTAAAATGCACTCACCATCCATGTCTTCCTCGGATGGGAGGTAACAGCAGTACAAAATTACTCATGCAATATTTAAGCTCATATGCGATGATCAGTCAGCCATAGTGTTTCCCATGGTGCCTAATAATTCAGAAGGCCCCACTTAGGCAATATGGAATTTGACTGCCTCATACATCATATTTCTCTCCACTTTAGGGAACATGTAGCTATCTGAAGGTATGAAAATTAATTTAGTCTAGATTCATATTTTACATTTACTCAAATATTTATTTGAACTCATAAAAAGTTAATTGAGGTAATTTAAAAGGTGAAGAACTAAAAGACCTCTCAAATATTGACCAAGGGACTCTGAGAATCAGCAACTTAAAGAACTTAACATCCAGATCACTGCAGGTGCATTGCCATAGCCCTACACACAATCACATCTCTCCTCAAAACCACGCTCCCCGGCTGCTGAATTCATGGGCTAATTTGCTCTGCAAGGTGCCAAAAATGTAACTAAAGTGGGAAATGCAACCAACTAGAAGGAAGAAATATAAATGTACAGACAGGATATTTTTTCTAGAGTCTTGGGTATTCAGAAGGTTCATAATCGTCATACAAATATATAAAATTTTTTAAGAAGTGCATTTATTTTAATCCATTTTTTTCTCCTTAGTTCTTCACATCAACCCTGCAAAAGAAAAGGCAAACACATCATTAGGTTCTTTTCCTCCTTAATTTTATTAAGATATGACTAACAAACAGAAATTGTATATCTACAATGTGATGTGATGTTTTGATATATGCATACACCATGAAGTGATTAAATCAAGCTAATTAGCATCTATAACAACTCACACATTTTTTTATGGTTAGAACACTGACAGTCTACTCTCAACAATTTCCAAATATGTACTACCTTATCAACAGAAGTCACCATACGGGACAACATTCCTGCATGTAACTGACATTTTATGCCTTCTCAACATTTTCACATGTCTTCAGCGCCATAGAAACCACCATTATATTTTTCTCTGCTTGTGCAAACTCAATATTTAGATTTCACATACAAGTGAGGTCATACAGCATTCTTCTTTCTCTATCTAGCTTAGTTCACTTAATGCGCTGGCCAAGTTCACTGATTTAGTTTTCATGTGATATTTTTAGGGACAGCTTATATACCAATATGATTAGCACAAGTTAAATGAGGCATAAGACCCCATTTTGATTTACAAATGCATCTCTCAATTCTAAGTATGCAATGTGAACTGCAGAAAAGGCATGGTATAGCCATCAACTTGGTTCTAGCGATTTAAGTAATTGCGGACTCAATTAGGATGGTGTTCCTCTAAAGAATTAAAAATGCATGCTGAATTTAAAACTATGACTTGGCGAAACCTAGCCTGGTAGAAATTTGCATTCGTGGCTCTAATTCAGCCCTTTCTCTAGCCATTTCCAGTGCCATGTGACTATAGCTTCCTACAGTTGTGGGTAGGGTGTAAGCCCTAATGCCTGGGTTTGGACATGTGATTTTCTTTGGCCAAGGAAATGAAATGGAAGTGTCTTTACACGTATTACATGATTTTGCTTGTTTGGTTGTTCCTCTGCTAATGCTGTAACATGAGTAAGCCCAGGCAAGCCTTTTGACCCCCAGAGAATGAGAAACCTGTAGCAAAGATCTCAAAGACTTGAAGACTCCTAAGTGAGTACAGCCCAGAGCAGCTAAACACAAAACACATGAGCCAGAATGAAAACATCTTTTGTTTTCATCATTGGATTTGGAAGCCATTCATTATGCAGCGATAGCTAATAACATGGTGCCTTTTCTTTCCAAAGGTCTTCCCTAGCAAGTCTCACACATTATTGACACATTTGTTTCCCATTAGTCTTAAGTGCCATTCTTTGTGTGTTTTACTCATGTGACTGGGGCTGATTGTTTTTAAGTAGAATAGATATCTTTTTTTATTACCAATGGCTGGATTTTTAAAAAAAAAAAACTGCAGGCAAAGGTGACATGACTGCGGGGGCAAAATCGAAGACTTGGGTTCTCTCCATAGCCCTTGATTTCTTCTCCACTTCAAACGCTGCCAAGCCAAATGCTATATTTCTCCAGCTCTCTCATAGCTAGTGGGAGTCGCAGCGCCCAGATATGGCCCATGAGCCCTGAGGAGAAGTGTACAGCTGACATCTTTTGGAAAGCATTGCTTCACAGTATGCATCTGTAGAGCTCACAGAGCCCTCCGTGGCTCTGAACATTTGTAACATGGCCGGGATGTAGGCTGTAGTGCTCTCCTTGCTGAGATAAAATGCAGAGAGCTTCCAGAAGCAAAGGGACTTGCTCAAAGCCCCACATCCTCTAAATGGGAAAAAATGGATTTTAACTTAGGTGTCTGGACTCTGAGGCTCTTTCCAGTCTACTAACAAGGATGATTTGGATGGCTCTTTGAACTAGAGGGAAAAGCAGGAGGCCATTATGGTTGTAAAATGAAATGACCTCTTGAATTTCTAAAGAATTTGATTTTTGAATTATAGTAAGACCACAACATGAGATCTTCTCTCAACAAACATTTAAGTATAAAATATGTTATTGTTGGCTTAGGTCAAATGTATCGTAGATCCCTACAGATAATTCATCTTGTTTAACTGAAATTTTATATCCACTGATGTGTAACCCCTTATTTCTTCATGTCACCTGCCCCTAGCAAGAATCTTGGCTTTTATGAGTTTGACTAGTTAGGTACATCATATAAATTAAATCATATAGTGTATGTCTTTCTGTGAGTAGTATGTTTCACTTTGTATAATGCTGCCCAGATCGTCCATGAGCTTTAGTGCAGAATTTCTAGGTTGGATAGAATTCCCTTGTATATTAACAGTGCATGTTACTTATTCATTGCACTGTTATATATTTAAGGGTTTTTTCCCTAACAGTTTTCAAAAGTCCCCAAGAGTAAGTAAGATGCCGCTTTTGTCCCGCCCTGGGTTTCTAGATGAGATGGAGGTCACTGACTGGCCACCTCATGTCTCACATTGGGCACCATGCCAGTTCTATCTGTAACCATCCTCTCTCATACTTCAGCCCTCTGAGCTCACCGAATCACGCATGCACTGCTTCTGCAACATGGCAAGGCCATCAGACTTCTTGCCCTTTGCTAACACACTGGGACTGTCACCCCACCTCTCCCATTCTGCTCCGGGTGGCCCCTGAATACGGTAAGTCTGCTGCTGTGCCTCATCTTCATCCCCTTGCATTTCCCGCTATGACTCTCCTGCCGTGGGCTAGAACTTTCTGAAGGATTTGTATATGCCCTATCCATTTCCATTTCCATCCGCTGGCCTCTCAACTGCACCTGACACAGAAGCCTCGGGACCAGTGGAGAAATGATAACTGAGCTGGAGTTACAGATAACCTCACAGTCTTCAATGTGAGACAGCAGGAATGAGCAAGGGGTCGCAGATTTAATAAGCCAAGACTGATGATTTGATGTGCTATGTCCCCACTGTGCTGTCAATTCTTCTCTGGACCCCAGACGAAGTCCCATGACTAGAGTGTGTTATATTCAATTTATTGCAGTGAGCGCTGTGTTGGGTGACATATGGCCAGCCTTTCTGGGTAAGCGAGAATCCATAACAAGCTGACCTTGAAGCTAAGACATTCCTTGGACTTCTCTGAACAGCATAAAAGGGGTGATGATCCATAGCAAATTGTCACTGAGGCATATTCTGTGAAGTGTGATTTCTCTCTGAGAAATGTCCAGACAGTGAAGCACTGTCTACAGCCCAGAGACGGTACCATTTATATGACAGGCTCGATGCGGACTCTGATCACTCGGCATCTTCCCAGCTACGTGAAATCATGGCTTTCCTGAGAAATATTATTTAGATGGCACTAGCCTTAAAGAAAGTAGACTCCTTCTCCTCAGCCACTGTGCATGCCTAAGAGCCAAAGCAGTCTGCAAAACCCTAGTTAAAGAGGGGGATTCTGGGTCCGTGCCATAAGCCAGTATTTCAGTGAGAAAAGACAAAGAGCTGGTGGTGATGCTACCAATTTTGGTTACCTGTTATGCACTAGGCACTCCAGTTACTCCCTCTAGCTACAGATTGAGCCTGGTTGTTCCTATAGGAGCCAGGCAGGAAGTAATAGACAAGACAGTGGAAACATCCAAACTGTCTTATAGATCACCCGGTAGCCCACCCAGTTTCCTTTCCCATAGAATTGAAGTGAGCCCAGGCACAGAACTCTGCTCACGGATAAAGTCAAATATAATCTCCCCTGAACTTCAAAGCCCCAGAGGAGTGCAGTCTGTATCGCTGGTCTCATGGGACTCAGTGTGTGCTGAGAATGCCTGGCTGATACCAGAATACAAAAAGCCAGGAATCCAGAGACCAGCATTCCGTTCTCTGAGTCAGGGCTCTAATTTAGAAATGGAATCAATGGGAAGCTAGCCAGAGCTAAAACTGCCTTTGCTGTAAAGCACACTTGTTTGTCAGGGTGTTGGAATGCAAGTGTGTTGGGCAATCACCAGGGCCATGATGCTTCGCCACCTAGAAAACAGTTGTCAGCGACGCTGCTGTGTCCTAGCCTTGGGATGGGAAGGTGAAATACCCCGATGAAAAGTCACTCGGCAGTTACCCAACACTTCTTTTCTCCCCTAAATTTGAAAAGTCAGAAACCCATCCTCCAGTTTCCCTTTGGCCAGGGCACATTTTGGCTAGTGTAAGAAATATACCAAAGACCTCCCCTGTACCACTCAAGTCCAGGCTAAGGATCATGTGATGTTTATGCCTCCCCATGACCCATTTATAGCTGTCTTACTCATAGTCACTCTGGTCCCACACACATCATAGGAGAAATGGAGTCCACTCAACACTTGTCTGCGTTTGTTCCTTCAGCCACACACTCAGCGGGTGCTGCAGCAATTACTCCCTCCTATGGGGTGCCAAGTCATACAGCCATAAACACGATGACACTCAGGAGTAGTGACACTCAGAGAAAGGCAGGGCCTTGTGCTCCAGTTTCATTTGCAAAGGCCAACCGGACACTCGGAGCACACCGGTTCAAGCCTTCGAGTTCACTACAGGTTAACAGAGTAAAGCAAGGTCCTGGCATCTGTGGGGTCTTCTAAAGTCTGCAAGGCACACTTGCACACATTGTCCTATTGAGGCATCATGATCACACCATGAGGTTGGTAGTGCAAGCCATAACAACAGCATGGAAGAAGCATCACAGACCCACAATGAGAGAACTCTGTCTAAGCAGCCCCAAGCCAGATAATCATTTAAAATCTGAAACAAAGACTCATAGAGACAGCGAAACAAAATCCTAAGTCAAATTTTAGAAGTATTTTACTGAAGTATGTGACAAAAACCTTCTCTACCAAAGCAGAGCTCAGTGACCTCTAGTGGGGGACAAAGTGGTAAGTTGAGGGGGCTGCAGTCTCAAGAAAGAGTTTTCCAAATGATGAAGAAAGCCTTGTATCCTATGTATGTCTTAACATCCTAGGCCTAGAGACAAAGATGTTTATATCAAAAGTACCCAGAATGTTCTTACAGCGGCCAAGCAATGGTCTGTGGCAGCCATAGACTTGAGAAAAATCCAAATGGATTGCCGATGTCTTGACATATAATCAATGGAAAATACTTTTTAAAAATACAGGCATCCCTGCCTTCATTCAGTAGTGCACAGTTGAAAACCATGTTGTCCTAGAGATCACCTTAAAACTGATGGATTGTACAGTAACAGTGTTCCTAATGAGCTGTCCGAAGTCTCAGCATTCAAATAAAAAATATGGCTTTAAGGCAATGGGACTGGGCGAATGACTCATTTTTGAAAGTTCGGAAATTTAAATGAAAACTGGTTGAGTTGTAGCTAGTTGATAGCTAAGAACTCGTTTCCCTACACTAAAGGATTTTTCAAGCCTTTCATAAAATGGGAATAAGTAACCGGTACAGATTATACAGGTTGCTGTACATTCATCAGTGCAGTCGTGCAATAACAGACACAAAGAAATGCATATGCTTGTGTGGATAATAAAGAAATATATCTGCAGTGTATCAAAAATTTGACTAACAGGACTGGCGAGGTGGCTTAGTGGTTAAGAGTGCTTGCTGCCCTTCCAGGGACACAGGTTCAGTTGTGAGGACCTGAGTTAGATTCTCAGCACCCATACCAGAAAGCCCTCAATTGCCTATTAACTGCAGTTCCAGAGGAATCCAGTGCCCTCTTCTGGCTTCTGAAGGCATGTGTGCACATGCACACGTACGTGCACACACACACACACACACACACATAAATAGAATTTTAAAATTTTTTACTTCAATATTCTTGTACTTGTTCTAATGAATACTAATATATTTAAGGAATAAGTTTCTTGTTTCCTCATAGTTTATCTGTGTTCTTAAAACCATACAAATAAACAGATACCAAGTTAATAGTTTGATGGGGCCTTCTACTTGTTTCTTCTCATGACACTTCTTTTCATTTTCTTGAGGTTAGAGGTTGAACTCAGGGCCACGCACAGGTTAAACACATCATCTGCCATTAACTTACACCCCATCCCTCTTGATAAGGCTTTTCTTAATTTATGCATAATCTCCAAATTACAGTGGCTGGGTTTTAATGTCCAATAATATAAAATAATTGTTTGATTTTAGGCCTTTGAAAAACATTAAGAAGTCAACCAATAGACCAATAATAGGTCTATTAAGCAAACTGGTACAACCACTTGAGGAAATATAAGAGATACAGTGATATGATGAACAAGAAATGAAAAAAATACACCTGGTATTGTGCGTACACTTTTTTTAACCATAGATTAAGATACTAGTGTTTTGATTCCCAACTTGCAGGGGATCTTTATATGACTATATATTTCATGAAAAAAAAACTTAAGTCTCATGCATCCCAGACTAGCTTGAACTCATCATATAGCCAAGAATGGCCTTGAACTCCTGGTGCTTCTGCCTAACATCCCCAGTAAATTACAGGCGTGCACTACCATGCCTGGTTTATATGGTGATGGCAACTGATCCAGAAGCTTAATACAAGCATTCTACCACCTGAGCTCCAGCTCCCCAGCCCCTTTTCTTGATAGGACTGTTTGTTAAATGTTTTTTAAATGCAAAAGTTAACTAGGATCAGAAGGATGATTTGGGTGGCCATCTAGTTAACTAGGATTAGAAGGATGATTTGGGTGGCCATCTAAGAAGCTTAAGTCAATGCTTTTATCCGCCACCCATCCTCAATCGTTCACCTATTTCAAAAGCTAATTATGACCTGATCCTAACCTTTGATGATGTCACAAAAGTATTTTTTTTTAACACGGGATCTCTCTATCGTGTAATTCTGGCTGTCCTGGATCTGGCTATGTAGACCAGGCTGGTCTCAAACTCACAAATTCTTGAACTCACAGAGATCCACCTGCCTCTACTGTCTGACTACTGGGATTAAAGCATGTGCCACTATGCCCAACTTCACCAAAATATTTAAGTACATAATTTTACAAGTTAAAGGGTCAGAAAAAGATGTTTATGGAAAAGAAAAGAATCATAAAGGGTCTTATAGGCTGTTTTAAATCATTCCTAAATTGTGCTCATTTTTTTTAACTCAAAACAGGATATCAGAGAGCTGTACAGGAGAATCACCTGGAGATTTATTTGTAATTCCAGAGCCCAGACTGCCCTTGAGCAATTACATCAGCATCTCTAGGGGTGCAGTCAGTAGTTTTTACAGTTTCCCAGGTATTCTGATGTGAAGCCAAGGTTGACAACCACAGGTCTAAAGGGGATCCTCACACTTCAATGTCCAGGGATCTTGTTAAACTGCGGATTTGGACTTTGTAAAGTCTGAGGGTGGCACTTGAGCTCGTGTGTGTCCCCACCTTCCTAGAGGACCTACATAGTTGTTCCATGGACCATCCGCGGAAAACAAAGGAGACTCGAGAAGTGATTCTCAACAGGGCTTGGTACCACAGACATGTGACAATGTGTGAAGACATATTTAATGATTACAAACGGTAGGAAGGGCTGCCTGTGGCATAAGCAAGCATCTTTGAGCAGAGTTCTCTGGCCCAAGAATTAACAGTATGGAAGAAGAGAAGCCCAGATCTAGAGAGAGCCATTTCTGGTGAAAGAAAATGCTGCCAAACTTGAGTCAGAACAGAGCGTTTGGTCTCTGGTGTAACAAAAGCTTTCTTCTGGGAAGCACTGCCAGTAAAACCTGAGAGATTTTCTGATAAACTTAATGAGATTAAGTGTCCCTTCTGGGAAATTAGATTTACCTGCTCTGCTAAATTTGCCTTGTAACAGAGTTTAATGATCACTTGTACCGGGGCTCACAATGTTTACTAGTCTCATTTTTTTCTTATTCCAAGATTTGAACAGGGTTTCTGAAGCCTCTTTAAGAAACTCTGAAATAAAGCTTTGATTAGTTCCTGTAATCAGTGCATCAGAGAAACTGCTTCAACACCCTTAGCCCAACCTGCCTCTCAGCTGAGTACCAAATGAGCTCCTGACGATAGATTTGGTCGTGTTTTCTGTGTTTCTGTTGTGGGGACCATGCCAAGCCTTCACATCCCAGCTCTCCTGCTTTCCACCTGTGCACCTTGGACAAGTTACCTAACCTTGCGAGCTCCAGTTTTTTTTAATGATAGAAAAATAATAGTGTCAAGCTCATATGACAGTTGTGAGGATAACACGTTAAAGCGTTTAGCAGACGGCCTCCCACATAGTGCGAACTGCGCCAATCTTCTCAAAGAGCCACAGAAAGCTTATAAATCAGCACATCCTTCCTCTGTCTTCCAAGCAAGGCTTTCAGCCTGTGTCGTCTTATCTTCTTGCTTTTAGTGGTACTGATGGTGGGGGGAGATCTAAATGGACTGAGAGGAGAAATGAAGGGAGGTAACAAGAGCTTGACAGCCATCAAGATGGCTCAGCTGTCCCACAAACGTGCTGTCTGTCCAGCGTTCAATCCCCAGAGCCCACATGGTGGAAGCAGAGAATAGACTCCCGGAAGTTGTCCTTTGACCTCCACATGGATGTCGTGGAATATGCTTACACATACACCTGTGTGTGCATGCGCACACCACCACCACCATCACAAGAGTAGTAATAAGTGAAACAAAATCATATTTTCAAAAAGAAATGAGTGAGCTAACACTAAGTTGCAGAAAGAAAAAAAAAGAAGGACTTAGGGACTCAGCAGAAAACTGGGTCTCTCAGAAGAAAAGCATTTCAATTCTAGATCTCCAGGTGCTTTGCACGGCTAAAGAAAATGCCTGCAGGTGATAGAAACATTCCTTGGAGTAGTAAACACAAGACAGTTCCTAACTGACTAGATTTTGGGGCATGCCATCAGAGCTTCAAAGTACTTTGTGGTCTAAGAGGGCTTTGTCTTGAAATAAAGTAGAAATGGACAGTTTCTTGGATGTCATAGCTTAATTTTGAACAGGAGAAACAGGCCTTGTGAGGGAGACAGATCCATTCCTAATGATTTAATCCTTAATAAAACACTTCTATAAATGGAACTCGAGAGAAAAGGTAGCTTGTCAGAGGGCAAAGGAGCCAGCCCCATTAAACAAAATAGGTCAGGCAACGAGGAAGGTGTCGTGTCTCCTGACTAGATAATTTGATCAAGGATGACAGGCCTTGTCATTTTTGAACTGACTAAAAAAAGGAGAGTGGATATACAAGACGTTGCTCGCGTGTCTCCTTTCTTAGAAGATGTCTATATCTAACAGAGTCTTGGAGAGAACTGATAGTATTTACCACAGCTTTGAGTGTTGTCCTTAAAAACCTGTGTATCTGTGGGTGTGAATGTGTTTCTATATGTTCAGAAATAAGTTTTCCAGAAAAAAAAAACAAAATGCTATGCTTCTTGTAGAGAGTTCTTAGAGAGACCAGCATTTTGGTTTCACTGGTTTTGCTTATTGTTCTGATTTTAGCCCTCAGAAATCAAGAGAGAGGGTTTAAAAAAAAAAACTACGAAGAAAACAAGTTAAAAATCTACCCCTCTCATGTGCAAATTTTTAGTTTATGTTTCTCTCTCTCTCTCTCTCTCTCTCTCTCTCTCTCTCTCTCTCTCTCTCTCTCTCTCTCCTGCTCCCTAAAGATTCAAATGAGTGATGAAATCATATCCCCTACTGTTTAGAGTCTGTGCTTTGTTTGGATATGGTTTATAGTGCTTTCATCTGCTAGGAACATCAGGGACAACGACTTCATGCTTAAAAATAATCTTTCCCACTGGACAGTGGTGGTGCACGCCCTTAATCCCAGCACTCGGGAGGCAGAGGCAGAAAGATCTCTGAGTTCAAGGCCAGCCTGGTCTACAAGAGTGAGTTCCAGGACAGTCTCCAGAGCTACAGAGAAATCCTGTCTCAAAAAACCAAAAGAAAAAAAATCTTCCCATCTTCATAAAGATAAACAGAATTTAGAGTTTCAAATACTTAAGCCAGATGTGATGATACATGCCTATAATCCTGGGACTTCAGAGGCAGAAGAAGAGACAAAAGGATCAGCACAGTTAGAGACTGACCTGGTCTTCATAGTTGGTTTCAATATAAAACTCAGGACTATAGAGAGATACCCTATCACGAAAGGAGAAAGAGGAGGAGTGGGAAAGAAGAAGAAAAGAAAATGAAGAGGAAGAAGAAACAGGAGTCAGAAAGAGAATGGAGGAGGAGTAGAAGGAGGGAGGAGGAGAGGAGGAGAAAGGAGAAGAGAGTGGGGAGATGGATGAGGAAAAGGGACAAGGGGAGGATAAAGAGGAGGAGGGAGGGGAACAAGTAATTCTTGGTGAAGTTGGTAGTGATTAAGGATTATAGAGATAAAAGCACAGCAGATATGTTACTGTGTATGTCTAAGATAGGGCAAATATCTATATGGCTTTGGGCAAACTTCTCTGGAACTCAGTTTTGTCATCTCTAAAAGGAAACACGCCCCAAAATAGGCCCCAATGATCCTTGCTCCTGGTGTTCACACTCCTATGAAGTTCCCTTCAACACAAAACAGGACTGACTTGTGAAAATCAATAATGCATTACAAAAGTGGCAGAGTGTGCCTTGCAGCATTAGATCACAACAGACTTCCCATGCTTGGATCACGTGCTCTGTGGCAAGCCAGCTGCCATGGCAGGAAAGTAGCCCAATGGGTGAGGTCCCCAGAGAAGGCACCAAAGCCTACTGATAAACAATCATTGCCAGCTAGCAGCAATGTGATTGGGCCACCCTGAAACCGGACCATCTGGTTTTGTCAAGACTTTGTTCCAGCTGATATCCTGACTATAGCATTTGAGGAGGAGCCAAGGCCGGAATCACTTACCTTAGCCCCTTCTGAATGAGGTAATAAGCATTGTTCTTAGAAGTTTCTATGTTGGGAGTTCCTTGGTGCACAGCAACAGCTAATAGTGTTGCCTTAACTAAGTCCAGCTGTTATATTCTGTCACTGAATAGGCAATTATTGATAAGAATCATGAAAAGCTAACGTTAGATATGAAGGTCAGAAGTATAATCCGAGTTGCAGGATAAAATCTCATGGCTTTGGGCACTTTTTGAAGGGACGGAAGAACGAGCCAATCGAATTTTACAGAACCAACATTCTGAGAACTGAAAAGTTTAACCTTGTAAAAGCAAGCCAACCCGACTGGCAACCTGGACCCGAAGATTACAGGACAGCAGCTCAGCACCTGGCTGGTAGTTCTTAGGACATCATGCTGAAAACCCAATCCATTTTTGTTTGCACCCTGAAATTGGGCTTGTTAAGAAGAAAGTCTGTAGCTGGTTGGTGGTGGTGCATGCCTTGAATTCCAGCACTCAGAAGGTAGAAGCAAGTGGATCTCTGTGAATCTGAGGCCAGTCTAGTCTACAAAGTGAGTTCCAGGACAGCTAGAACTGTGAAACAGAGAAACCCTGTCTTGAAAAACATAAGAAGAAAGAAAGGAAGGAAGAAAGAAAGAAAGAAAGAAAGAAAAGAAAAGAAAAGAAAAGAAAAGAAAAGAAAAGAAAAGAAAAGAAAAGAAAAGAAAAGAAATTCCAGTGAGATAGGTAGTTACTTTGTTGTTAGAGGGAAATAAGTTTGGATAAGGTTTAAAGGTTGCCAGATTTGTGGTTAAACTCAAGTGATTCTCCAGAGTAAGGGTCATGATCTGGAAAGCAGAGAGTATAGAGAAGACCTCAGCATAGGTCTGGTCTTGGGCTTTGGTTGGAATAAATGGCACTGGTGGTCTTCTGACCTATGAGGCTGTATGGATGGACACGTGGATGGACATGAGACAGAATGTTGGTGAAGTACAGCATGCCTGTGGAACTGGGATGACTTCAGCTCCCTTTAAGCACAATCTGGCTATTGTTTGGACTCCTATGTCAATCTGGATGGCTTAATATCTTCCTCCATGTCTTATCCCAAGAATAAGCCAGGCTCACCAATGAGTCACTGTATACAAAGTATACATCTATACCAGGAAAGCGTGGTTGTTTTTCACATTTGGAGACTTTCATCCCAGCAGCCTTGATATTTAGCCAAAGAAGCACTTTCCAAATCCAGAATGATCTCAATCTGTTTGTCAAGAGAGAATGTGATAAACAACCACTAACTCAGTTTTTCTCAGGCAAGTATCAAAATCACCTTTTGACAACCAAGTCTACTTTTCCTTAAAGTGGTGGTTGGTAACCAGGGAGATCGCCATGGCTCTAATGTGAGTCAGTACCACAGATAAAGGCTCCAACTGTATCTAGCATTTTGCTCTGACGTAAAGATAATTAGAATAAAAATAAGTGATTCTTGCACAGAGCCCAAGCCTGGACAACTCAATTGTTCAGAAATCAACTTCAGTTCTTACGTCATAATATTTTTAAATAAACTATAAAACTGGCTATCACTCGTCCAGTAGCTGAGATCCTTTGGTTCTGTCCACTCTTGGACATGAAAAGTGTTCAAATTTAGAACCTCTTTTATGCTTTACTTCCACCAGCTGGGCATTCATAAAAGAATGTTTGAATGAAGATTATCACACCCAACTCCTTTGTATTATTGTATTCCTGGAACTCGGCAAAGCCTTCATTAGACATATTTTCATATAGGGCAGGGAGATGACTTAGTCATTAAAGTGTCTGCTTCACAAGTCTGAGGGCCAAAGATACCCAGTGCCCACGTGAAAGACTGGCATAGGTGTAATCCCAGCACTGAGGGAAAGAGAGCGCAGAAGCAGGTAGACCCTTCCAGCTCATTATCAGACAGTCTAGCCTCAAGAATGAGTTCCGGGTCAATGTGTTAGCACACACCCATACAAACACCACACCTGCAAAGTTAAAGAATTATTTTCACAGAGGTTGCAAAACTGATTTCCCATCTTCTCAATCATTTTATCCAGGGATTTATCTGTGTTGTTTCTTACAAGTGCATATCAATCTAGAACACTCCTGAAAATTTTAGAAAGAAGAGTCAGTGGCATACTGAGCCCTGACTTGCCAACCTCTGATCTAGAACACTGTAGAAATTAAGCTTGTATCTATGAGTCTAAGTGGCTGGTAGATAAATCTGTAACATTGGTAGAAGTCCTTATTGTTTACATGAGGATTGTCTCTTGGCATATACAAAGTCTATTAAGTCACATGGGGGGAAAAAGGTGAAAACTGAAGAAAAAAAAACCCACATGGGGACTGTCCTATCTGCCACATGGAAAACCTGCTTAGGATATGATTGAATGTTGCACAGCCTGGATCACAGCCTGCCCCACTGTCTAGATGTGCCATGTTGAGAGAAAACATGTTCCCGCTCTGTCCCTGTTTTCTCGTTTATACAATGACATTCTTACGTACATGTTTTTATTTGAGTCTCACGGGTACTTAGTGCCTGGTCACTAGAAATACTGTAACAAGAATTTGAGATCCCTGCTTTACTGAATTTCAGTGAAGAAGTCTAACTATGCCTCTTACTACGTATTTGAATCTTGGCTATAAAAGTGGAGTGGGCCAGGCACGCTGCATGTCAGTGGCTCTCAAAGTAGAACCCCCAAACCACCAGCAGCAGTAACAGCGGCCACCATGAAAACTTGTCACAAAAACATTTTCTGGGACCCATTCCAGACCTACTGAATCAGGAATGTGGGAGGTTTAGCGTGGAAGTCTGAGACTCGGCAATCCCTCCAGATGATTTTAACATTAAATGTTGAGGGACTGTTTGGGGAAGGGAAGGAGCAGAGGGCATATGAGCAGAGGGCATATGTGGGAAGGGAGTAAGGAGAAAATGTGATTTAAGTACAACATTGAATATGTATGAAAATGTCATAATGAAACCCATGATTGTGTGTGCTAAGTAAAAAGAAAATAGTTTTTAATTGAAAATCATCATTCTCATCTAAGAGTTTTCTTCATACCCCAGTACCACTGCCAAGAATTCTGTCCTTAATGCTGCCATGGTCCCCATTCTCCTCAAGATCTCAGTTAAAAATAGGAAAAGGTTTGCTTCTTGAATTGGCAGGCCATCCATGCAAAGTCAGCCAGGAAGAATAACTACACTATTGGATTCTAGAATCTAACCCTGCAATGATCTCGGCAGGTTGGAAGTGTCTGCCAAAATTCACAGAGCTGTTTGGATTTTTATTGGAGACAGCTTTATATTTCATGTAACTCAAGTTTCTTGGCATTTTACCGCCTACGTGTGCAGGCGAGTTGTCAGTAGCGCGGCTGCGCTCTGAGCTCTGTGGCCCTAGAGCAAACCGTGATGAAGGCTGCAGAATTGCAGCAGATTATGCAAAGCTGACCTGTGGCTCAAGAGGTGAAGCCCTGGCAACTACGTCTTGATAGGTCAGAATTTGACTGCCTAGTGAGAAAGAGTGTTACCCAGGAGAGAAAACTGAGTGTGGCTCCAGCTAAAGAGATGACAGCCGCAGGATGTATGAAGGGCTTCCAGAAGCAATGTGATGTAGCTGCATTTGTCATTCCCATTGGTCTAGAACAGTGGTTCTCATCCTGTGGGTCATGAGCCCCCATTTGGAGGTGGTCAAATTGCACTTTCATGGGGGTCGCTAAGACCATCAGAAAGCACAAAATTACAGTTATGAAAATTACAGTTATGAAGTAGCAATAGAAATAATTTTATGGCTGGGGGTCACCACGACATGAGGGACTGTATTAAAGGGTCAAAGCATTAGGAAGGTTGAGAACCACCGGTCTAGAGCATTATCAACAATTTGGACTCATTTGGGCCATGAACTCCTCTTCCTGCCCACCAGGGGCTCCGAAACCAGCTGGGCTGGTGGAGTGGCGTGCTCCTGGCAGTGGAAGCAGGCCTATAATTGGCTCGTTATTGGATTGGATTTGGCACAAAATGACTTCCAGGCTCTCTGCTTCCTGACAGGTAATAAGAAGCAAGCTTTGTATATGATGCTGCAGGGAATCTAAGATACCTATCTTTGCTGCTGCTGCTGCTGCTGCTGCTGCTGCTGCTGCTGCTGCTGCTGCTGCTGCTGGAAAGCTTTACAGAAGAATTCACTTATCGAATGGTGATTTGGGGCATTTTGAAGTAAATCTTTCCCCCAGAGCTATTGTTTTCTACATAGTACTTCTGATTTTAAGACACTCACCTAATTTCCATAATCCTGGATGTTATGTGTGTGTGTGTGTGTGTGTGTGTGTGTGTGTGTATGTATGTGTGTGCGTGCACATGTGATGCTTTGGTGCTTGCTTGTGAGTAAATACTGTACTGAACTATGATGTTTTTACATTTATTTGTACAAATGCATGTGACTACAGCACAGCTCACATGTGGCCGTTCGAAAGCAGATTTAGGGACTTTGTTTTCTCCTTGTACCGTGTAGATCCTCAACTGAACTCAAGCTGCCATTCTTGGTGGCAAGCGTCTTTATCCACTGAGCCATCTCCCTAGCATGATTATAGCTATTCTTAATTTAAACATCAGGGTCTGCAGCCCAGTGGTGGGGCATTAGCATGTGCAAAGTCCTGGGTTTCATCACCAGTACTAGACCCAGGAAGCAAATAAACACTAAATATGGGTAGAAATGGATATGTACATTTCGTTTGAAATACATCTGTCATGACACATCATTATTGGTTAGAAAGGATTATTACCCCTATTGCATGGGGACCCAAAATAGATGTACTTCATAACCAGTCTTAAAATTCCCTTCCCCTGATGGGAAATGACAACACATCCCACAGTCCTCCACCCTGTGAAGTTGGAAGTCACATAAGAATGAATTGCAGATCTAATTCCTGTTTGACTGAGCTCACAGTGCTGATGAGCGGCTTGAAATGGAATGAACATGGAAATACTTCTGAATTCTCAAAATCTAGTCTGGAGGCTTGCTAACGTCTTTCCTACTGCTAGGTCCCAGTTAAAATATGAAGGGTTTTTTTCTACAACCCCCCCCTAAAAAAACCTCTTTTTCTTTATTGCCTGCTTATGATGCCCCTTTAAGCAGACATTTTGCAAAGTCTGTAGGTTTCCATACTATTTAGCACCTATATTTGTTAGCGACTGCCTGCCTGTCTCCCTTTACTGTAATGGAACTATCATTTAACTGCCAAATTAAGTAATGCAGAAAGAGAGAGGAAACCCTCCTGCAGGGTACTAATTGGGTGTGAGTGGGGCATAAGGTTAGGACAGGAGGTAATAAAGAAAACAACTGGGGTCTGTCTGGATGTTCAGACTGACATGGTTCTCATTTTATTCCCAGGACCAGACTGTGTAGTACACAGTCTTTGCATGAGAGATTACTCTAATAGGTGAGATGCCTCTTTCTGTTCTTCTAGGCCTATCCGAAAAAGCGCAACAAAGAGTAAGTGAAACTCAGCAACTTTTCTTTGACATCAGAGAAACAGCAGCTCAGTCGCCAAATGTTCCTAGCACCGATTCTCTTTGGAGGAAAATCTAGAAATTACAGGCCATTTACTAGTTGAATACTGGGAGAAGAGGAGAAAAAAATCCCTTGAAGTTTCCACTAGAAAATGAAAGTGCTCTAAAGAAATCCTGGCAATGCTTTCTGGAGGAAAGGGCTTTGGAAGACGGCCACCAAGCAGCCTTTCAAAACTGGAGCTGCACTGCCTCCTCCAGGAAAAAGAGGACCCTTGCAGGCTGAAAATCAACTCCCGGACAACAGAAGCTCTGGCAGAACAAAGTAGGTGGTGCCTGCAATGCCGGTCCTCTGGGATGCTTAGGAGCCTCTGGGTGAGCTCAGATTAGTCACAGATAATTAGTGCTTTTTCATTTTCAGCACACTTTCTTCCCGATCGCTACAGAAATAGGCTGAGCTACTCTTTAGAGGGTATGTTATTTAAAAGCAAAACAAATCCCAGCTTTGGAAGCAAGAGACACAGTGCAGGGACAGCAAAAGGAAGCAATGTTTTCTCAGTGCTTGTTTGTCTTAGGTGGCCCACCTGAAACACCTCACTGGCCTTAGGTAGGGTTCCACCATGTGGATTCCTGTTCGTAGATTCACCTCAGACTGGTCACGGCATCACAATACAGCATACGTGGAAATGCAGCACACGCGTGCCCCATGCTTTCCAGAATACAGAGCAGCTAATGGCTTTGTGTAAGGTGGGAAAATCTGAGGCCTGCCCACACCATCTTGTGCCATCAAACTGACTGCTATCATTGTCCCCCACACACTGCTTTCTGACTCAGCTTCCAAACCTTGTTGCTTCATTTCTCCTGTGAGCAAATGTCCCTTCTCCCATCCGTCCCTAACTACTCCAAGTTCTTGCTATCTACTTCTAGTATATTCTTGCCTGACACAGTAAGTACACACATACCTTCATTTTTTTTTCCTGGTCAAGCGTAGTTTATAGTGATAACCTGCATTTTGAAGGAGAAAAGCTAATCCAGTTAGGATAAATTCTACCTAGCCCGTGTACAAAATGATTAAGAAATGAAAATGGAATCTAAGCCAGTGAATGTTTGAACCCTTGGCATTTAGTAACCGTGCTTGGCAAGTTTTCAGGCGCTGTCTCTGGAACTAAAGGCCGGGCATCTTTTGTACTATTTGAGACTCAGACAAGAGCTAGACAGGAAGAAGTGTAGTGTTTGCTTGCCCGGGGCTCAGTTCTCCCTGCTGCATTCAGGGCAGATTATCTGGCATGGGAGGAAGTACCACTGACCCTCTACCAGGAGGCCCCCAGTGACTTTCTGGCAATAGAGCATGCTTGCAGAAATGATGGTTTTTAGCAGTCAAGAGGAATTGTTCTGAACTGCCTCGGTGCCACCTGCCTAGATGAAAGAAACTCTAATTTGTCGACTGCTTAATAGAAAATTCACTCAGTGGGAAGCCAATTGACCATCCCCGCCTGGGATTAAACCAGCTACCACCTCACCATCTGCATAAAGCTATAAACCAGAGCATGTGGACTGAGGGGTTCACAGGCAGGGGACACTGGCAAGGGAGCATAAGTCAATCTACAGGTCTTGCTTTGCTCCTCGTGAATTCTCCTTCTCAACCGCCACAGCACGTGCGGGGAGTTGAAACGAGCAGCGTTGTCACGATGCAGCCAAGGCTGATTAGACAGCCCAGAATTCACTTTCCTAGTCTTCTGCGTGGGCTGCACACAGCGTGAGAGGGGATGAGAGAAAAGGCTTCATGGCTGGAAGACAGCTACAGTTGAGAACAACACAGCCCCCGCCTGACAAGCCCTTGCTTATACTGGGAGTAAAGGCCGGCACTGCAGAGGTCGGGATTTTCTCCTCAGCAGCTGTGTTGAGCCTAGTCAGGGACCACACCATGTCCCCGTGGTCATAATCTTATACTGCTCTGTCTCTTCTCCTCTCCCTGCACTTCCTTTCCTTCGCTTTCTTTATTTTCCAGTCTCCTCTCTTTCTTTCCTGCTTTCTCTCATGTTTTAGAGGCACTGACATTACATTTCCTTTTCCTAAGACCTTTAAGGGAGAGCAAATTCTCTGTGCTGCCATGCAACTTTTCACCTATTAACCAGTAAACCAGGCTACATGCTCTGACCCCCAGTACCCGATGGTCTCTGAGCCCAGGGAATCCTTTACAGTTACTGCGCGCTGACTGATTGAATGAATGAATGGGTGAACAGACAAGCGAAGAAACAAATAAGCTAGTATGAGAGTTGGGGCTCAGTACCCTCTTGGTGGGAGGGAGCAGTTCTGCTGTCGTGTAGCCTTTGCTCATTTCACTCTGAGCTGGCATAGTAAAATATTCAAAAGAACTATAGCTGACTAGAAGGACACTTTTTCCCAGAATGCAGCTGGTGGCCATGATGCAAAGGACTGGGTGGAGAGTATAGCAGATGCTGGCATGACTTACAAGCTGGGTGACTCTAGTACAACTGAATAACCTGAGTTTTGACTCTGCACAAATAAACTGGCCATCCCTTGCAGTCAAGACAAGAGGTAAATAAAATGCATGTGTGAGACACAGGATGCTTCATCAGCCATTCCCAAGCATATAATAAACGGGACTGCTCCTGGTGATGAGGAAACCATAATGCTGCTATTGACTACAGATATTTGTTACTAATACTTAACATTGATTTTTAAAAAGTTTGGAGAATTGCTGACATAAATACTATAACCCAGGTGGGTATATTACATATATTATAAATATTTAATTCCTAAATATATTATAAATATCTAATTTACTGATGGGTTAAAAAAAGTATATCTAAGTGTCTTATTTCCACAAATCTAATTATGTTTAAAACTATACATATTAGGTAGTTAATTCCTGTACTCTTTTTTATTGTCATCCTAATTTTTATAAAATACATTGAAAAGACTGCTTTGAATGGGAAGTTTGCTGGCTGTGACATTAACCTCTCAAGTAGAAAATTGGGTTTATTCTTTGCAAGCACTACTGACATTTGAGGCTGGATAATTCTTTGTTGTAGGGACTGTTCTGGACATTATGGGATGTTTAACAACATCCTTGTCTTCCTCCCCACCCTGCACATCAGTATGTCCAGATATTACCAAATGACCCCTAAAGGACCACCCACAAAACATACACACACACACACACACACACACACACACACACACACACACACACACACACACACCACTCCTGTATCCTAGGTTGTAAAGCACAACCTAGGACGGAGACAAGCATTCTACAATACTGATTGCCCTTTGGCCCAGGAAAAGTTATATGCCAGCTTACACAGATCTACAGACTCTGGTCCTGAGGCAACGGTTTCTATGCAGGTTGTAGACAGGTCCTAGCACAAAAGTTTTGCGAGACAACAAAACAAATGAATGAAATTCTGATGTGGTTCGGGACCTCTGAGGAAACTCTCCTTCTCCAAATGAAGAGTAGCAAAAGGAGAATTATAAATCAAAAGAGAGGCAGCTTCACTAAAGAGTTAAAAAAAAAACTTCTCCAGCCATTTCCTTTAGAGAGATAGAATAGAGACTATGTAATTGGGTCAAAGCAGAGAAGACATCAAAATTGAGGACAAAAAAGAAAAAAAAATGCCCAGCAAACTACAGAGACGACATTAAGGGAAGCTTTTAGGTTTTGTTTTCCCTTTTTTTAACATACAGTTCTACATAAATCAATAAATCAGTCCCCTGTTTTCTGGCAGAAGGACTAGGTTCTGAAATCATGATAAGTCAGACTATGAAAAATGAATCATGTTAGTCCTGGAGGCTGCAAAGCAACATGAAAACAATCACTCTTATGATAAACTGTATGGTGGGAAAAGCAATATGCAAAGCTAGAAAAGGGATGAATGATGGCATGTCAGGAAAAGGAGGCTGAAAGAACCCGTTCTTGCTGCATGAGTCATTGCCTAGTTCAGGCATTGCGCTTATATATACTTCTCTAGCAGCAGCCCCTATGCTTCAAAGCTACCACATGCAGGGTATACTGGTTTCCACTTATTATACAATTAACAAAAGAGGCATTTACCTCAACATTGCAAAGGTAGAAGGAAATAAGACCACATCTTTATGACCATATTGTTAGCAACTTGGCTATAAAGTACTCCCTATTTACATGTGGAGAGCGAGAGGAAAGAGATCCAAGTATCATACTAAGAGGGGCCATTGTTTTATGCAATTACCTTTTACTCCCCAGATTCTATTATTTCTGTAAGTTCTTGGGAGATGTTTGCTTTTTTTTTTAATTTGGTTGCTTGTTCTGGGTTTTAAGGCAGACTCACAGTCTTTAGCCCAAGGTAACCTGGAGATCACAATAATTCTGTCTCACAATCTCCCTAGTGTTGATATTATAGGCATGAGCCACCAGGCTTTGTTTTAGGGTCTACATAGATTTTTTAACCTATTATTCTTTGCATTTGACAGGCTTGTTTCCATTCACAAATTTATATTAATCACATTTTCCAAATACAGAGATATTATTGATTTGGTTGTTGATGTAAGACCTTCGTTTTTAACCATGTCTACATGGAAGCTCTCTCTGTAAGCTCTGATTTCACTGAATCCCAGACTTTGCAGTAAGTTGCAGATATTTTCCTTTAGTCTAAAAAGGCTTCTCATTTCTTTTGTGATATTTTTGTTGATCCATTAGTTATTTTGAAATATGTTTTAGAGTGCCACAATTTTGTGAATTTCTAAACTTGACTATTATTGAGGCATAATTTTAAGTAATTTGATCAATCATGAATGGCTTCAATCCTTCATTTATTAAGACTAGTTTTATGTTCAACAAAAAGGACATGGTAGACAATGTTCCTTGTGTACTCGAGAAGGATATATACTCTTTACTTGTTCAGTAGAGTGCTCTATGTGTTCCTATAAAGTTTAGTTGGTTTCTTTTGCTGTCCCCATCTTCTATTTCCTTTTACTCTTTTACTAAAAGGAGGATTTCTTTGAGGCAGGGTTTTACTCTGAAGCTGGCCTGGAGCTCACTGTGTAGTCCACACTGGCTTTGAATTCATGGCAATCTCCCTTCCTCGGCTTCCTTAATGCTGGGATTATAGACATGAGTTACCATTCCCACCTATTAATGCACATGGGAAATTTAAGTCCTCAGTTATTATGTTTATTAAATGTCTGTTGCTCTACTCAATTCTGTCAGCTTTGGCTCCATCCATCTTGGGGGTCTGTTGTTAAGTGCTAAGTGTACTTCTTATCATGTATGTGGGTCCATCAATTTCCCCTCCTGTCAACACTCTCACAATTAGCACTTGAATAAACAGGAGTGACAGTGATACAGAATGTTGAACATTTAAGAGTAATGAGTACCTTATGTTCTCCTTTTCGGGAGATGACATATCGCTCGATGGCTGGTTGGCAAATATGTCTTATCTAGACATAAATGTGCTTTTAAAACTAAAGCTAACAAGTTGCTTAAAATTAATTTTTCTTTGATTTTATATATTTTGTTATATATGTACATAGTGACTACATTTGCAGTCGGGCAGTGGTGGCGCACTCCTTTAATACCAGAACTCGGGAGGCAGAGGCAGGCGGATCTCTGTGAGTTTCAGGCCAGCCTGGTCTACAAAAGCTAGTTCCAGGACAAGGTCCAAGCTAAAGAGAAACCCTTCTCAAAACACACACACACACACACACACACACACACACACACACACACACACATATTTGCATTAGTAAAACTGAAAGTGTCTTCCTTAATTGGTAATTACAAATGGGATTAATTCTGCAAAAAATAACTTTCATATATATTACCAAAATCTGTGAAGTGAATTACTAACAATTACAAAAAGTTTTCATTTTTAAAAAGATTTATTTTTATTTTATAAATGTTTTGCCTGCATGTACATATGTGCACCATACACATGCCCAAGAAAGAGGGCAGAAGAGGGCCGCCCCTGGAACTGGAATTGCGGACCACTGTGAGCTGCTGTGTAGGTGTCGGGAGTTGAACCAAGGTCTTAGGCAGGAAGAGCAAATGCTCTTAACTACTGAGCCATCTCTCCAGCCCCGAGTTTACATTTTTAAAATGAAATGACGTGTGTAGTGATGAATGGATATACAAAGAAAATGTGACATATATACACAGTGGAATAGTATTTGGCCATAAAAAGTGAAAATCTATGTGATTTAAAGCAATATGGACGGAGATGAAGGACTTTATGTTAAGTGTTTTAAAAGCAAGGATATGGTTCTTACTCTTATGTGGAAATATTTGTTTCATAGAACTTGATCATAGAATAATGGTTGCCAGAGATTAGGGAGAGTAGGAGGAAGGTGGAATGGAGAAAGGTTATATAATAGATGACATAGCACAGTTATGTGAGAGTAATGGGTTCTGGCTTGATTCAGCACGGATGAATGACAACACTTCATAGCCTGGCAATGCTGCAGTAATGTGTTTAATCCCAGCACTTGGGAGGCAGAGACAGGCAGATCTCTGTATGTTCGAGGCCAGTCTGGTCTACAAAAGCTAGTTCCAGAACAAGTTCCACAGCTACACTGAAAAAACCCTGTCCCAAAACTCCCCCCCAAAAATAGATAAACTACAAAAATTTCCCAGAGTCCCTAGCTTAATATGTATAATAATGTGTGAAATCTGCCTGCCACAAAGCCTGTGGCAAGGCTGCCATGTTCACCACTAAGTAGCAGAATGCCTTCGATCTCAGAATAAGGTTTTCTCTCCAGAGCTTCATCAGTCCCAGTGTTTTCAATTGCTGCTATCTTGTTCATTTGCATAGTTGTAGAATTCTTAAAGTTTACCCCTCTTAATCATTTCTCTTCTTGTAATTGCTGTAGTATTTCCACCTTAATATTTCCATTGTTCCTCTCTAATGTTTTGTTAGCAGTGAGCTCTTTTACCACTGGGAAAATAAGAGATATTATAGACAAGTTGTAGAGTCTTCTTTTGTTCTGTTCTAAAAGTTTTTGCAGTACTGCCTTAAAGGAACTGTTTGGTCCTAACACACACACACACACACACACACACACACACACGCGCGCGCGCATGCACACGCACATAATAGAGAGAGACAGAGACAGAGAGACAGATATTCATGTTTAAACAGTTTTGGTTGGATGATAATAGAAAATATTACAAAAAGTTCATATCCCTTCTCTGGTCCTTCTCAGCAAGAAATTCTACAGTTTGCTCAAAAACTTATTTGAAGATTTCATGTCAGTTTGGCAACTCAAACAGAATTGAGCATGATACTCAGTCGTTAGTTTGTTCTACTATTTTATCACTAGCAAGTTGCAGTTTTCTGCCAGATTAATTCCCACTCAGGTAGTTTTGTTCCCATCCAAGTCCCTGAGCTTTATACTGTGACCATGGAATATAATCTCTTTCATTTTTACCCCTTCCTTCCATTTTGTAATTGGGCTAAAACACTACATGTTGTCATTTTACTTTAACTCAAAACAGATTCTAAGATGAGCATCATGGTATATTTCTCCTATCCCAGCACTTAATACAAAGAGGCGTGAGGATAGTGAGTTTGAGGCCAACCAAAGCAATATAGTGAGAATCTGACAAAAAAAAAAAAAAAGAGGAGAGGAGAGGAGGGGATGGATAGAGGCTGAGTGGCCAACTCCTTTCTTCCTTTAGGAAATCATTTTGGCCAAGCTAGTTTGAAAATATCTTTAGAAGGTCTATATAAGTTTGCCTTAAATGACATCAGTACAACCCACTGGACTGCCTCACAAACGTCCTGTTAGTGCTATCTATAAAGTCAATATATTCAACTCCAGTGCGAGGACAGTGTGTGCAATCAATTTGTATGGTGTGGTGAGATGTGGGACTTGAAGCAGTGTAACAAGTAGATAACTGGCAGAATCAGTCTCCCTAGGACTCACTCCATGAATGAAGGTCAGCTGGGCAGTGGTGGTGCACACCTTTAATCCCAGCACTCGGGAGGCAGAGGTAAGCGCATCTTTGTGAGTTTGAGGCCAGCCTGTTCTACAAGAGCTAGTCCCAGGACAGCTAGGGCTGTTACACAGAGAAACCCTGTCTCAAAAAGAAAATTGAAGGTGATAATTCAGTATTATGAAGCTTATAAAAACATATGAGCCAAGCATAGTGGCCCATGCCTCTAATTCCAGTACTAGAGAGACTGAGGTAGGAGGATTGCCATGAGTTTGGGGCTAGCCTAGGTTGCAGAGAGTTACAGCCCAACTTCAGCTATGAATTAAGACCCTGTCTTGGGGGGAAAAAAGTGGATATAATGTTCTTCACACAGTGGCAAGTGCCGAATATTACTGCCATCCATAAGTCTTGATTAAAGGGATGGACAAATGAATGAATGGACAAACAATGAGACAAAATGCCTATTGCATGTTCCCATGTAGATTTTCCTCCAGACTTGTGTTTAAGAGATGAAGAAGGTCGTGCTTGGTGGAGTTTAGTAATGCTGGTAACGAACAGATTTGCTCCTAGCTTCTCCTAGGAGAAAGAGCCATGACTTGGTGAACCCATGCTCTGTCTGTTGGCAGAATTTTCTATTCCAGTTAATAGGAGCCAGATCTGCAGACAGACAGTTGGTTGAGTTCTTACAAGGGGATCGTTACTGAACAATTAAAATGAAAATAAGTATTTTAAATGCCTTGTTGGAGCAGCCTGCACAGTTTTGAACCTACTCTTTTTCCATCTACACCCACACCTACTCTTTTTACATCAGACCCAGGGCTTCTTGGTCTGACTTGCACATATTCTGGTGATTTCTTTTCCTTTCTTTCTTTCTTTCTTTCTTTCTTTCTTTCTTTCTTTCTTTCTCTCTCTCTCTCTCTCTTTCTTTCTTTTCTTTCTTTCTTCCTCTCTCTCTCTCTCTCTCTCTCTCTCTCTCTCTCATTCTCTTTCTTTCTTGAGGCCCGAATGCACAGAGTGTTGCCTCCTCTCACTTCCAAATCTGCACAGCTACCTGTTTGTCAGATCCTCTTGCCAAAGCAATAGTTTATTGTTCTTTATGGTGTATAATAGGGAAATACATGTGCCACGACCTGTCCTCACCTAACTTCAACCTTCCCTAACTAGAAGAATGCTCAGAAAGGGACCAACGGGCCAACTGCGTCACTAGTTCTCCAAGCAGTTATGAAATAAGACAAACCCGAAGGTTTGGTTTTCCCTGCAAACCACACACAAAATGCTGTCTCCATTGAATGCTCCTGGTGGAGCCTCCTCCTCTTGATAATGGTCATTTCCAGACCAAGAGACTGGTTCTCCACTCACCTTTTCCCCCTTTGAACTACTGTTCCGTTTTGGGGACATATTTCAGTTCACTTTTAATATTCTGGATCTCCGATAGGTTGACAGCAGGTCCTGGGAGTTTCTTTGCTCCAGGAATTGGCTTCTTCTCTTCCTCCGAAGTGGGAGGAGCCCCCTGAAAAAAGGAAAGAAACCAAAAACCAGGATATTTCATCTCTCTGGCTCATGGCATAGAGAAGGAAAACAAATATCAAAAGAAAACGTCAGAGTGTGACTCTAGCATCAGGACTTTCTTCTGTACCTATTGTTCAGATAGCTTTAGAGTTTCAGCAAAATTCCCTGCAATTTGTACAGGACTGTAAAATAATGTAAGGGGAAAAGTACTTTCCACATGTCTTAGGACACATTAAGCAACAATTGAATGTCCGGTAACTAATAAACACTGCCAGCAGTTAGAAGGGGCTAGCGACTCTGATTTAGTATCATACCATCCTCAGACACCTGAAGGCAGAAATCTGTAAAATGTCAGTGCACAGTTAGCCCCAATTAGTCCCAGAGTCTGCAAAAATTTGCTCAGAGTATGGTGGCTGTCAGCCTTTTGTCCTATGGTTCCCTTAGGAAACCAGCTCAGAAGGACATAAGGAAGGAAAACATCTTTGAATATGGGAGGGAAGGTCAGAGGCCAACCTTTGCCTGCTGCTTTGAGTAGTTTCAATTCCATATCATCAAAGGAATCTCAGCTCTAGGGAGGGACACACAGCCTTTTCTGTTTGTGTGCGGCTCCTGGAGTACCTGAGCACAGAGGCTCGAATGTATACTGGATGATTTTTATTTAACTGGTTTATCCCATAATCAACCTACACCTCTATGTGCGTGCACCTAGCACATACAGAAAAGGACTAGAAAGCATTCCGATCAGCTACTGTGTGTAGCTCCATCTAGTTACGAGAGAAGAAAACTACATGCTAGCCTGTTCTTCCTATTTGCCTGAAAGGAAGATATTGGAGAACATTTGATCACCCTAACAGCCAAGGTATCATCCCTTGGATCAGATTACTTCAGGGGTAACTGAGTGACTGCCCTAACTCCTTGTCACTAAAATCCATCCATCACCATGCAGAGGTCACATTTGCCAGATCTGCTGGGAACAAATGACTGAGCGCAGCAGCATTCCTAAAGTGATACCCGGCAGACAGGAACTCCACCCAGGAGAAATTTAGGTGGGAGAGTTGGGCTTCGAGCCACACTGAGGTCTGTATTTCTCCCAACAAGCCCTTCTGTCTTCTTCCCCTGCATCTAGGCCTCAGCAACTCTCCTGTAGCTCTCACCCATCTTTCCATACAAGTGTTTCCCCTAATAAATACTTTGTACCTTAAATGTCTATTTTTTAGAGGACTCGAACTAATATAGTTCCCAGTGCAGAACTGTCCATAGCTCCATCTGCTCAGCCAAGAACTGGGTAAACCGAGTGTGTGTGTGTGTGTGTGTGTGTGTGTGTGTGTGTGTGTGTGTGTGCATGCGCGCACTGCAGGCATGCATGTCAAGGATAAGAAACTGCACATTTGCCTCCCACGGAGACAGTGTTAAAGATAATTCTTTTAGTCCAGATCTGGTGCCTGCCTGTGTCTCCTTCTCACATGGGTTAGAACCTAGAGGAAGAATGTCCAAGCTTCCATGAACTCTGTCTGACAAATCACTAAGTAGATGTGTCCCTCATAGATATGTTTTTAAATTGTTTATTGGGGAGGATGAGTAGGCATAAAAGACTGAGGTGTTATTCCTCTTGTAAGGGCTAACAGGACTTCCTGTAGTTATTTTCTGTGCAGTTGGTACAGTGCTGATTAAACAGCTAATGTGTCACCCCCACGAAATGATAAAGTAACTCAATGAGAATGTATCTGTTGCAAATCCCTGGGAGATAATGTTTCTGTCGGTCCAGGCACAGAGACGTAAGCCTGGTTTCCGTTCTCCACACAAACACATCCATCACTTACAAGTGTTGATACACAAAAGGTCATTAAAACTGTAAAACACCCACTTGAAGAACCAGGTATTCCAGAATGTTCTTTGCTGGGCGTTCGGGAAGGGATTTTTAACAAGGCTATAAAGTGTTGCTTCTTCTTAAATATGTGTAGCAGTGAAATGAAAAATGCTTCAGTGCTGAGAAATGCTCCCACGGTTGGAGGTGGGTAGATCTTAAAGAAGCACAAAGAGAAAAATGTTTCCAGATCCTTCTGCTAAGTTCCCAGATGAGTCCTCTCCATTGTTGGCACATTTAACACATACAGCCAATAGCTATGCTTATGTGTCTGGGGCGGATTTATAAGGTGAACTTACACAGATTAATAAAGAAATATTTAATGCTAGGCATCTTTCTTACATTATTAAGACCTCAATGGACTGGGTTTTTTTCATTTTTTATTAAGATAAGTCTTGACATTTGATTTAGTGAGGTGGCATATAATGGAGATTGTCATGATTAAGAATGCGATAGTATGATATTGTTCAGAACACATTTTTATATTGAAGTTCTACCACCTTTTAAAAACATAATGGAAATCATATCCCTCTACTTCTGTGAATTTATTATAAGAATTACAGTAAACTACAGCACGAATAAAGAGGATTCTACTTGAATCATGGAGGATAACCCTTTCCACAGATATCTCAAGCCAGCAGACAGCTAGAGGCTATTTATTCTTCCATACAGCTGAAGCGAGTATGAGGGAAACCTTACCAACCCCAGCGACATTCCCCCACTTGAGTGAGAGCTCTGTGAAGGGAAGTGTCTGCCTTGAGAATCACAGAGGATTTGCCAAATGCTGCAGCATGGTGAAGCCTTTCCAAGCTGCCCCATCCCTGCCATTCTTTACTACCAGATGCCCTACTGAGTTTTCCCCCAGGCTCTTACTGAGGCTATAGAGTTTGACTTAATAATTCAAGTTCAAAACTAAAAACTCACTGCTATCAGCAAACACTGCTAGCTGTTCTAAGTGCATGTGCTAAATTATTTAATTCTCACACCACTCTACACATCTGCTTTTATCCCTACCTCACCACTGAGACTGAGGTATGGAAAATAAAAAATTGCTCAAAGCCTCAGAACTCGTAAGTGACAGGGCTAGAATTAAATAATATGTTTGCATCTTGGGAAGGGACAAGATGAAAAGGAAATATTGAAAAGAAAGTCCCAATGTGTAGCATAATGAGAATAATGATATTTTAGTTGAAGAGTGATTGGGAGACTTAAAAATAGCTCACCAGTACCTTCGGATTACTTAAAACAAGCAACTGCTTTTCTTGTGCAAAAGGATTTGGACAGAAGACCCCTGGGACCCCGTGCATGCTTCTGTCTACCAAGCCAAGTTTGGAAGGTGCAATCCATGTTTGTAGGCAAAACAAAGGGCTGGTCAGAAGCCACAGGTACACAAGAGACCTTATCAGAGAGCCAATGACTCCGGGTCTGGTTTTTGATGGGATGCAACCCTTTGCTCACTTCTTAGAGGATGTCAAAATCCAAGTACCTTCTGAGTTTACCTGGGGTTCTAACTGGCTAGGATGGAGGTGAGCTGTTCTGGTTGCTGATGGTGTGCTACAAATCACACATTATACTACGATTCTGTTAGCATGGAGCTCAGCAACAAATCCTCAGTCTATGACTGTAAGCATTTCTTAGTTTGCAAATCCAGAGTACACTAACAAATGTGGATATGGGAGGAATTGTGAATTCACATTCAAGTTCCTCACTGAACGTAGCTGGGGCCTCAAGCCAATCCACAGAAATCCTATTTAATGCATCTTGTAGCTACGACAAAATACCCAAAGACTCTTGCAAAGTTTCTCCGGGAAAATTATTCTGAAGCCCAAGTCAGAATTTGAGCCATGATGTCACTTCTTCCCTCAAACTCCACAAGCCCTAAGAGTCCCTGCTTGTATTGGATAAGGAACAGAGTTAGCTCTCTGCTATACCCATTGAACCCCAAGAACTAGGAGTGTCACAGAGCATAGACCACCTCTACAGTCTCAGGATCTCTGAGAATATCTTATTCTCTCTACCCTGTGAGGAATATCAACTGGCCATTTGAACACATGAGTGGTTAGAAAGCATATTATCACAAACCAAATGGTGTAGGCCCTTGGTAGTTTTATACAGTGTGTCCACACCATCAAATTAGGAACAAGAACATACTGATAGGCAAGTGCTTCCCTAGCGTCCTAAGTGAGGTGTTCATGTTGTGCAGGGAAGAACCCAAGGCTGCCTGCCCCACAGATGGAGAAGACCTGAGCCCCGCTCAGCTGTGATATCAGCCAGTTTCACAGAGAAAAGGATCAAGCTACCTTCTGACTATCTGTTGTCATAGTGACAGAGAGCTTAAAAGGTGAGGAAGAAAAAATTTACAATAGCAAATTAATGGAGGCGAGGGCAGAGTGCCATGGCCGTCCATTTAAACTCCCCATGCCTCGCTCTTAAAAGCTGCAGAGCAGGAGCTCTGGAGTCTTTCATTAACATTGGATAACCATGGCAATTTCTAAAGAACTACTTACTTATTAAATACCTACCAGATTATACTGTGTCCATTATTTCTCTCATTCCTTCCTGACAGCAACCCTCTGTTGGAGGAGACCCTGTTTGACTAACACAAACTCGTATACTTGACCCAAGTCCCAGACATAAGAGTTACTCAAAAAAAAAAAAAAACCCCACAGCAAAAAATAAATAAATAAACCTCTTGATCAGAGGCTAAAGCCGAGGAGGTATGATCATGATCAGGAAAATGCACAGGTAAAAAGGTGAGATCCAAGACCAAGGTCATTTTAGGAAAGTTTGAGGCAGTGGGCCAGATATAAAAGCCATAAAAATCCTTACCCTTTAAAATGCCCTGATTTTTCTACTAATGAAATTATCTAAACCTTTAATCCCACCTCCCTCAGGAGGGCACTTGTTTCTGCTTGTTGCCTTTATTCATTTTCGTCTCTATTGCATAATATCTGAATTGGGCAGGGAGTAGAGAAAAGGGAAATACAAGAAGGAAGACTAGACAGACTCCCGTGGAAAGCCTTCTTTTCAAAGAAAGATCAAGATGACTGAACTTGAAAGTAACTTAATGCGCTTTCTTACTGGGCTCTCACTGAGGTTAATCTCCCATCAGAAGCCACACCACACACAGCCTGCTCCGTTTAATCACAGACCCTGAGTAAAAACTTATCAAGCAAGTGACGAGCGCTAAGCCCGAGGCACCTGTATACAAAATCAGTCAGCAACTGGAAGTCCAGCTTGGCATCTTCAAGCGACTTTGTCAGACACTTTAACACTGGCTGAAACGGAAGGGAGGCCCAGAATGTCCCTGCTAACTGAGAAATTTCGCCTCTGGAAGAACCAGACCTTGCTTATCTCTGTTAGCTATCTTCCTCACCTCCTCTGCTTCAGGAGTACACTCTTTCCTTCTGGGGGGCTGACCAGCTCCTGGTCGGAAGGCTCCCATTGGAATATTGATATTTGCCTAAAAAAGAAAATGGGAAATTTCGCTTAAGAATAGGAAGAAATTGCAATGACATTCTAAGACAGCAATCATTGTGAGGAAAACGCTTCTGAAAAGTACATCCTCAGTGCTTTTTATCTAAGGAAAATTGCTGCAACAACAGCGCAAAAATATGCAGCCGAAAATTTCCCTTCCTTTTATTACATATTTCTGTATTCATCCTTATATCTCTGCAGTGATTTGATAATTCCTTATTGGATGGAAGAATTTTTGAAGACAGTCTGTTCTGGTCGTTGCCCTCCTGTGGCACATATTATTCTCCCCTTTCGGTGATGAGGAATTTGCACATAATGATAGGAAAGGGGCAAAGAGCATCCACAGAAGCTATAGCACATTTAGTTCTTCATCAGTTTCCTTTATATGTACAGTGATGAGGATGCTTTCACATTTCCTAAGGCTCCACCTCCTTCCTGTAGCATCCTGACACCGTTCTGGCAGCACCTCAGACCTCTGAGTTGATGTTCTTCTATCTTCTCCCCAAACACTATCGTGTGTGGGACAGTAAAGGAAAAGGACAGAGCTATAAAATCAATTTCCTTTTTTAAATAAAGAAATCAACTATTATCCTTTATTAAAATAAAATACTAATCTCCTTCAGTGGCAAGCATAAAATACCTTCTTGTAAACATGAAATACTTCAAACACTAAAATATGTAAGAATATGTTGACACAGTAATTTGAACTTGAGAAGATAATATGTAAATTCAAATTTTACCCGTATTTCTCCAGACATCAAAAGGTGAAAATATTTAATACATACCAAAAAATGTTTTCAAACAGTGACATCACTCAAATGAAACATGTTTTAAACAGTTTTAAAAACTAGAATGCACTTTTCCACTGAAGATAAAATGTTGCCTTAGAAGTAATTGGATATATGGGCTTTAAAAGGTTAAATTTTATTTTGATATGCGTGAAAATGATGCCTAAGCAAAAGAAGCAAAATGGTTTTTTGCTAACTTTTGACGCAGTGGATGATTTGGGTACCACACCAAATGAAATGAAGAAAATCTTTTGGAGCCAGCTGGTATAGGCTCTCTTGCCAGGGTAATGATTAACCTATAACAGAGGACATAGCCAGTGTCATTGTTCACACGGTATGGCAGATCTACATTTTGCCTCCGAGGAGAGCAGGCTTGCAAACTCTCCCTCATGCTAGAATAATGCTTATCCCACAGAAAGGAAACCAATTGCAAAGTGTTAGCGGCAAATAGCAAGAACGATACATCATTTTTATTCCAAGAAGTATTTTTTTATCATCATGTATCATAAGAGAGACACATAAGATGGAGTGAAAGATAGATCTTATGTCCTGGAAAATATGGAGCAAAAGTTGATAAATCTCAAGAGATCATAATTTTACTCTGTTGCCCAGGCTGGCCTCAAACGCCTACACTCAAGTGATCCTTCACCTTCAGCTTCTCCAATAATTGGAATTTCAGGAAGGCATCATCTCTCCAGGTCATCTCATAATTTTAATTGGCGCAATTCCTTTATTTCTTAGGAGGACATAAATTAATGCTATTCACTATGGATGTGTCTCAGCGATAGAGTACCCACTTAGGACACTTTAGACTCTCAATTAGATCCAGCACCACAAAGAGTCAAAACTGAATAAAATTAAGGAACAGTATTTCACCTTTGACAGTATTTAGATTGAATGACATACATCGAGGCTTTAAATAAGGCCAAAACAATGTGAACAGACTCAGAGAATATGATCTATATTGGACCAACAGATTACTTCCTCCGCTCCAATTTGGATGAAAGAAGAAAAAGGTCAAGTCAATGACTATTTGAGAGAGGATTAATTAATTAAAAGTTCAGTTAGAGCCATGTGTGGGGGCATACGCCTGAAATCCTAGCACTTGGTGGCTAAGTCAAAAGGATTGTAAGTTTGGAACCATCCTGGGCTAAAAAGAAAGGCCCTCAATTCCCTTCTCCTGAAAAAGGAGTTTATTTAGAGTATCCCATTCAATCCATTTATTATGAATCTATAGGAAATACCTTCCTAATAGTTAAAATCCTGTATCTGGAAGATTTGGTTTTTAAGTCATTTAATCAAGCTCTATAATCAAATGTAGTTTTCAGAAAGGAAACATGCCAAGGTGATGTTATGGGGTGACAACGTTTTCTTATTTGAAGATTATTTCTAGAACCTCTTGTAGCCCTTCCATAGGTGGTTTCTAAAAGTGAAGCAGAGCTGGTAGTTGCTATAGATTCTTTCTAATTGAAAAAGTGACCGCTGTCCTGGGCCTCGGCATCCCCATTTGTGGTAGAAATAATGGGTTCCTTCATGGTTTTTAAACGTGCTAACCATAGAACCTTCCCTTCAAGTAAAACAATGCAGGGATATCTAAAATAAGAGATAGTATTCATCAAAGAAACTTCTCTTTGCTACAGATAGAGACCATTACAGAAAACCACAACTAGTCAAAATGCAGAGGACAACAGATCATAGTGTCCAGTTCTTACGGATACACCTGCAATACGATGCCTGCACCCAAGGCTCAGACATCACAGAGGAGGGTAAAGAAAGATTGTAAGAGTCAAGGAACCAGGAAATCTGCTGTTAGGTTGTGTCTCCTAGAAATGACAGGGAAGCTTCGTCCAGGATACCTCAGCAATATGGCTGCCTAAAGAAGACCTAAATAAACAAGGACAACACCAATAGCCATGCTAATACTGAAAGGAAAATCTCAGAGTCCCACCCCTAGACAAAGAACAAAGGCAAGTAAGGAATGTTGAGACTGGGGGAAATAGTCTTCCCTAAGAATGAGCCCCCTACTGGTTATGTGATACCAATTGGTCAGCCCTGAAATTATATATATACAAGTAACACTGAACTGAACTCAAGCTGCTGTGTATATATATATGCACATATACATATACATATATATATATATATATATATATACATATGCAACAACAGCAATTAAAGAACAAACGCCAAGGATTTGAGGGGGATCAAAGGCTGGAAAGAGGAGAGGAAAGGAGAAAAATTATGTAATTACATTTTAATTTTGAAAAATTAAAGCACATATTACCTAATGAAAAGTTAAGTGCAAAACAGGCAGACAAGGAGGGTTCATAACATTTTCTTCACAACACTCAGCCTTGTGAAGATCATTAGTTTTTATTTTGAAATAATATTGCATTAATCCTGTATGGCTAAATGGATAAAATACAAAAGAAAGAACTGGTGCATCTTTGATAGATATAATAATTTTTTGAATTATGGAACATAGTGCTGATGATAAAACTGGTCTTTCTTTAAGAAATAAATGTTCTAGTGGCCAGAGAAGGAATAATAGGATTTAATAAAAGCTGATATTCTTGTTAAAAAAAAAAGATCATCATCTTTGTTTGACTGATAAGCAGATTAAACCTCAAAGAGTTTAGAGTTTATGATCAAGGTCACATAAACAGTACAACAAACAAAGGCCAGATTGCCAAAGCAAACTCTTAGAGTTAACCTTTCCGCTGTACCAATCTAGGTTCCCAAGAGTTCTTTTCCCTTGGCTAAAGTTAGCTCTAACCAGCTCTAAAATCGCAGGCGTACTCCGAGAGTGACCTTTGAAAAGGAGAACACAAAAGGCATACTTCTAGAATAGATGCCAAACAAAAGCTTCACTGAAAAATGAGCCATTAACTCGGTGACATGACACTTTTTCTTCTTGAAGGCATCACTCAAGAAATCGGGAACCTAAATGGGTTTTGAGAACAGCAAATATTGATGGGAACGAAAGCAGCCTGAAACCATGTTGAGCGTCCAATCATTGCTGTGCATCAATAAGGGAGTAAGAGGAATGCTTTGTCAACTGTGTCATGCACTACACTAGTAATAAGATAATTAGAGAGGCTTCATTATTATAATTGTAGGGCAGTGATATCTGAGTGACAAATTATAGGCTACATTAGAGCCAGAGGAAAAAAATCCTTATAACTTGAATTTGGTGGGGAAATGTAGACCTGTAGATCATTTTTATTTCTGTCATCCAGAAAATTGGGTCATATTCTTGCCTTTTCACTGCCCTGCTCTATGTCTAAATATAAATAAAATACCTTTTCAATCACTCAGTACTTCCATCTGCAAATTGGGCGTGGTGTTTGCTATTCAAATTGTGTATTATACAAGCTATATTTTTTGAACTTTTCATTTTCTTCAATATACGATTTTTATTGATTCTTTGGGGATTTCACATCATATATCCCCATAACACTTGCTTTCCAGTACTTCCCTGCTCATACCTCCCCCCACCCTTGTGACCTTCCCCCAGCATAAAAAAGTCCAGTCCAGTTTATGTTAGCTATATACTCACTGGACCATGGTCAAACTCTCAGTGGTCTTCCCCTTAAATAGAACTGAGTTGTTCCTCTGCCACACACCCGCTGGAAGCCATCTATTGTGGAGGACAATACTAGCATTCTTATCACAGTTTTTACGAGTTCTCTTCCATGGCTTCCTATTTAGGATGTTACCATTTCCTTTGTTGGTGTGTGTGTGGGTGGAGGGAAGGTTCGAGTAGAGGTAGGGATTGTCACAGAAGTCTTCCATGTCCTTCTTTCTCATCTGAGCATCTGCAGTCATCGATATCATTGCCAAAGCATGAATCATGGCCTCCACACCATTTCTGGTATCAGCACAGATTACAAACAGGGCTCATGGTTGCACCAGGGCCGCGAACCCAGACAAGGCCTTCAGATGCAGCAAGGGACCATGGACAATCAATTTGGCTCCAAGCTGTAGCATTGATCATGGACATCTGGTTGGCCTTCAGTGATAGATAACACAGGCCAAGGGTATCACCACAGACCCCAGATGCAGTAGGAGCATGGACCTCTAGTCTTACTGTGGCCAGGTCTGGATTGATTTCTGTGACCCATGCTGCCACCGAAGGTCACCGAAGATGTGTGGTCTGTAATACAGTCTGAAGCCATGTTAATATTCGTGGGCCACACTGCCACAGGGAGGGGAAGCACATTGATGTAGACGACCTGTGCCACCTGGGGCCACAGTGATGCCAACACCCATGCTGCCACTGCAATCTATACTTTTGTTTTTTGTTTCTTGAGACAGGGTTTACTCTGTGTAGCCCTGACTGTTCTGGAACTCACAATGTAGACCAGGCTAGCCTTGAACTCAGAGATCCACTTGCCTCTGCATCCCGAGTGCTGGAATTAAAGGCATGCACCACCACCACCTGGCTAGCTATAACTTTTATAATAGAACAAACAAACACAGAAAAGACTTGACATGAATAAACTAAAATGAATATTAAGATGTGAATTTATATACAATCTCCCCAAGTACAAAGGAAGAGGGTCCTTGGGATTTTTGTTTCCTTTTGCAATGCGACTCTTATTTCTTTTTTGTTTGTTTGTTTTGTTTTGTTTTTCAAAACAGAGTTTCTCTTGTGTAGTCCTGGCTGTGCTGGAACTTTCTCTGTAGACCAGGCTGGCCTCAAACTCAGAGATTCCCCTGCCTCTGCCTCCCAAGAGCTGAGACTAAAGGTGTGTGCCACCACCTCCAAGCTTGCTACTCTTGTTTCTTGTTCCTCTCTGAAGTTTATGCATCTCACATGTCTTGAAATATGCCCCTGAGGCAGCAGACCTGGGTCATCACCTTCCCAAGCTATACATAATTGCTTACATTCTGCAAATTGGGAATGGAAAAAAAAAATCTAACAGGTCATTCTGGCTAGAGCAGGATACTGTTACCTGATAGAAGACCTATCTGATGTGAAATTAATACTGCCCTTGATCTCACCAGGTGAAGAAAAGTAGAAAGAATTCCCTGTAAGTTAATTCCACCACTCCCTTAATTATTTGTATTGTTCTCTTTCCTTGGCTCTAGGCTTTGAGCCAGGAGGATTCTGGAAACAATATTCCCCCCTGAGTCACAACTATATGGCTTACAGTGGGATGACATCTTCTTTCCCCAGTGGGCTAGATCTTGATAGCTGCTACCCACAGGATTCTGGCAATTTCTACTAAACGTCATTCCACGGCCACTGATCTATCCACGCCTCCTTTCTCGTCCCACACTCACTAGCTCTTTGACAGAAACTACTGCGATTTATCTAAACATTGTGTGTTTGTGTGCGAGGACTCCCACACTCACTGAGTCTATCTTTTGCTTTCAAATGTCCTAGCACGTCCTGCCAGTATCAGTGGCCTCCTGCATGCCATTCTCCTGTGGCAGACAGGAAATCCTGTAGGTTTAGATATTTCAGAATTTCTTTCTGTTCTGTCCTGTTCTTGGGCCTTGGCCTTCTGTGAATGAGGTACAACGTGATACTGTGAGGTTGATGGCATCTTTTCTGAAGATTTGCAGAAAGAAGTGTGCTTTTAGACTAGAAAATTATATATATATATAATATATTATATATATATGCCTAAAATAAGAGGAGAGAAGAAACCCACCTCGACCAATGAGAAGACAGCCAATACACTTTAAAATAAAATTCTAAAGCTGTAGAATGCATAAAGGCCTAGGAACTTTTGAAATGTGGAATCGATTCAAAGCACCAAACTTTCCCACTCAACATTTTTGAGAAACTCCCACACAGCCACCCCTCTTCACCCATGCTGTTTCATTCTGCAAGGGCTCCACCCAAACACTCTGTTCTCGGCATTTCTTGTTCTCTTCAATAATTTCCTGAATGACTCAACTGTAATCTCGTCATCCATGGTAAAGCAGCTTTCAAGAATGTACCGTACAGCTTTGAAGACAATGTGCGGAAGTGGTTGGGGAAGTGGGCTGTACTTCTGGAGCACTCATAAATTCAAAACATGACACCTTGTCGTCAGGGTATGACTACTTGCCTCATGTCACAATGTTGGAGCCTTCATCACAGCATCAGAGAGCGTTGGCTGGAGTAGCACCAAACCCACTTGAGACTTAGACTACTATATTCAAGCTCTTGCTACACTTTAAAGAAACCAGCATTGGAAATCATAAACAGTGCGTCTGAGTGGTTTATGTGAGAAAGAAGCAGTAGATCTGGGAACAAAGAAAAGGTCTTGCCTCAAGAGTAAAACAAACATCAAAGGAAAGTCAACTTTTGTTTTAAACTTAAAGAAACTATGAAGGAAAGTATGTGTCCCTGTTAAGATTTTGAGGTTAATCAATGATTAGCTGACCAGCCGGTCATGCAGGTTGGTAGTCTGCTCCTTTGTAGTAACGACTGTCATACACTTGGAATCCTTTTCTCAAACTGGAAATCCAGCCCAGGAAAAACAGTCCACATGACCTGTCCATGCACAGCCTTTGCTTTGGCAGAAGCTGCCTTCTGCTTCCATGGAGCCTTTATGCCCTGGACTATGGAGAGTAGGAGAGCAATGGTAACGGGTGGGTAAAATAAAGAAGTACTAAAATGTGTGGGATAGAAATATCCCATTTTGCATGTGGAATGCATAACAAGGAAACCTTTTCCATAATAAGGTACCACACGCTCCCTAACAAGGCAGGGCTCAGACAATCATTCCTTTGAATGTGCGATAAAGGACTTAGATTTAGGATCACATGAAGCTTGATTAAGTCAGTTAAGCCAGAGGCATTACAGCGGCCATACTTGCTTATATTTCAAGACCACATTCATCATGGAATTATTTTGCTTTGTGCTTTTCACTTCAAACCAACTTGCTTTTAATATGATTTTTAAGTGGCTATCAGCATCTCCATTCAAAAGACAGCATTTATGAATGGGAATTGAATTCTTTAAGAGAAAAACATAAGTCATCCATGAAAAAGTATTACATCTCAGGTGGGCTTGGCACTTGTGGTTTTACCCTTGAAATGATCCACAGTCATTCATATCTATATAAAGGATGGAGAAAATTCGCAATAAGACCATAGAACATCGCATCTTAGGATCACAGTGAATGGCTGAGTCATGTGACTCAGCCCTAGGTAATCCTAGGGACATCAGTTAATTTTTCCAATCCTAACTGGTGAGGTATGGAAGTTACACTGCATTGTAGCGGGTACACAGCTGTTGAACAGCTGCAACTACCGTTGCCATACAAAAGTTAAGCCCTAAACGCTACTCACAAGAGATTCACGGGCTATTAGAGGCTGGGCAGGCTCTTAAAGGTCATTTAACACACCATCTTCTAGTTACAACTCATGAGGACCATTCTAGTCAAATCATGTAGCGCAGCCACAACCAGGGCAGCAGACACGTTTCTAGTCAGTCATGACATACTTAGATCTCAGGGAAGAGGACAAATATCAGAAAGAATGGCTCAGTGTCAACCCAGAGATGACTGGTTCTGTGTGAGCCGAAGCCCTGGAGAGGCCAGTGAGGACTCCCAAAATTGGTGTGCTGAGGAGGGCCAGAAGATGCAGCCAATGGTTGGTATCACTTGGTCACATTAGAGAAAGCCACTGCACAGATGGCTGATGGCATTAGATTTCTCAGCAGTTCTAACTTTCCCTGCCACCTGTCATGCCACAGCCCTTCAGCTGAAGGGAACAGACCCAGTGTACAGAATGTGCTGATGTCGCCTTGGTTGCAGCTCCGTTATAATCAACAATGGGATTGTCAAATAGCAATCCACAGGACAAATGCAACCCACCACTTCAATTTTAAACAAGGATCAGGAAACAGGCACATTCAGACACTTATGGCCCTGTGACTGCTTTAGGGAATAATGGCAGGGATGACAGTTGAAGCCGGCCAAACAATTCAAAGCCTAATATATTTACTGGCTATCTGGTCCATTCTAGAAAATGTTTTGTCCACATCTAATAGAGAACTTTACAAGTGGCTTAAAGAATTCTCTGTAGTCTTTGGAAAAGTCAACTGGCTTCTTCAAAATGTTTTGATGCCATTAGCTGAGACTTAATGCAATGGGGGGATAGTTCAAGGGTCATCTTCAGCAAACATGAAAGGCATGTTTGACACGAAAGATAACCTACCTTCAGTAAGGATGAGCAGAAGTTTAAGCTCCCTGTTACTCTGGCACATGGGGGAAATGGAGTTCCTTACAATGCATAGACAGAAGACGCATCTTTAAATGGGTGTGTGTACGAGAAGTCGTGGATTTGCCATAAACTATCTAGCTTATTCATTATAACAGTCCTGTTATGTAGTAGCATTTGTTCCTATTTTCGTGGCAAAGTAATCTAAGGACACATAAAGTTATAGAGGTTTGTAACTACTTGACTCCATATTTTCTGGCATACTCTTAAAATCGCCTGCCTATGAGCAGCAGTTTGAAGTGGCTCAGGTCAGTCAGCCCAGATGAAATAGAGATCCCAATCTAAGTTGTTAGAAATTTACATTAGAAATCACTGTTCTGCAACATTGCTCAGTGAAAAGTTGAAAATGCTCAGAGAACACTATCTTCATGAGAAGAATTAGATGATGTTAAGAAGTAATAAACTCTGAAAAAGTTTCCCAAACAGTTATGGAAACTCCTTTTATTGTTTGGTTGGTTGGTTTGGTTTGTTTTTTTTGAGAAAGGCTTTCTCTGTGTAGCCCTGGCTGCCCTGAATTTCACTCTGTAGACCAGGCTGGTCTCAAACTCAGAGATCCGCCTGCCTCTGCCTCCAGAATACTGGAATTAAAGGCGTGCGCCACCACTGCCCAGCCAGTTATGGAAATGCGTAATCAAATTATCAACATCCCATGAAACTTAGGGTATCCTATGGCATACACTTTGGTAATTGATAAAAATAGACAGTAATGATGGTGACTGATCGTAATAGCCATTTATTAAGTGTAACAGCCATTTATTAAGTAATACTACCATTCTAGCCTAGCATTTACGTATATTAAATTCATTTCCTATTTGCAGAAACACTATGAAACATGTCCTGCTACTCACTTCATTAACAGATACACGAAAAAATGAGGGACAAAGAGGATAAACTATTTGCCTTAAGTCATGTACTTAGTAAGTACTCCAGGCTAGGAGTTTATCAAGTACAGAGATGAGGTATCAATCCAGTGCTGTGCACCCTCCTCCTGGCGCATACTATGCCCCCTGAAAATGGCACTTGAATAGAATTGGAGGTGAGTATAATAAAAACAAGTTATAATAGACGGGCTGCTCTTTCACAAGACTCAGGTTTCATTCCCAGTACTCACATGGTGGATGTGACTCCCTCTTCGGGGTTCTGTGGGCACTGGGAACAGGCACATGTTGTGCCCGTACATACACCTAGGCAAAGCATCCACACACATAAAAATGAAGTAATTTAAAAAAAAATTGAAGTGACTAAAGCGTATTGATTAGACCGTTTAAGAGCATCCGATGATATTTACACAATCGGAGTGTTTTCTCGTCAGATTTTGTGTTTGCGCCAGAGAAAAGTCACAATGCAATATTCCTGCTATGAACCATTTTCTACTGTGTCTCCACTTTCATATTGGGCTTTTATGTGCCAGTTTAAGGTTAATGTGAAGATTATAGAAAAATATCAGATAGTGCGCCGCTATTTAGCCACAACAAAAAAAATCTTTCATTTCAAAGTGCATTAAATAGGTCTTTCGGTGAAATACCAAATACATGGAAAGAGACAACATCACATCCATAAGGAACCACTGATTGCCCTTGTTGGTAAAGTGGATGGTTTTTCCTTAATGCAGCATAATAACAGCCATTGGAAAGGGTCAATAGGAGCTTTTTAAATGTTTCAGACCTTAAAATACACCAAGGTCAAATTTAGTAAATAAAATGCTGGTGAATTTTCAGCAGAGATTGGTGTGAGCCAGAGGGCACTAAGGAAGAAAAATCAATACACTTTCAGGCTTAAAAGGAAGGGATGAGAAAGCAGCTTGATAGTGTTTTGAAAAATAAAAAGGAAAATTTCTGTTTGGCACTTCAAGAGCTTGCAGTGCAGTGATCAAAACTCTGATACCAACTCCCCTTGCGATCATAAATAGAGTAGGGGCTGTTCCCAATGACAGATGACTATGATACTTTTGGGGGTCTCGTTTGTTAATTCCTAAACAGAACTACTATTAGCTCCATTTCACAGGTTGGCAATGGAGGTCCAGAGGGGTAAAAGGGCAGAAAGCCCTTGTCTGTGTTTCTGCACCAGCACAGGACGGATTCGGGACTGCGGGCTGTTTCAGAGTCCACGCTGCAATTTGAATACCATGTAAAAGACAAGATTCAAAGGCTCAAGGTTCACAGGTCCAGGCAATAAAGCGGCGCCCACTGACATTGTCAGCATACATGAAAAACTCACTAGACAGAGCTACCAGAATGTTGGATGTCAACAAGTGGAAGGCAATCCTTACCACACGCGCAGGCCCCTCCTTGAGCTTGCTCAGTGACAGGTTTCCAGACACTGGGATGCATCCTGCCACTCAAGAACTCCATCAGTTTAGGGGGATGCATTAGGCATGACCAGTGACGCTCTCTCTCCCCAACTCCCTTCACCACTGCTGTGTACTAGGATTTCTCAAACCTTCAACGACCTGTTCTCAGCCTGGCCAAACGTTCACAGCTCCTTCAAAGCTCAGTCAGTCATTCGTGATTGTGTTTATGCTGTGTTTGGTGCATTAGAATTACAATACTCAGGAGCATTCAGAAAAGTCCAGGAAGGGAAGAGAGGTATCTTCGGAGAAGGCACAGCTCGATTCTGTGCTGACAAAAGGTAAACAGAATTTGACAGTAAAGTATTGTGCCCAGAGTCTCAGGGCGGGAGCTATTTGAAAGTCAAATTCAGAGCCCTCGAAAGAAATAGCAGATTAAGCCTTGAGTGAAAACAAATACTGAAAGTTATTTTCCTATTGTATCTACATTTCCAAATGCCTGCTTCTCTGTGTCCTCTTTGTGGATTGACACTGGAGTCAGTTAAGCAACCAAAGAGTTCGTTGTAATGGCATGAGGAAAATTAATAACATATGAACTTAAACTCACAAGGTTTTGGAAGAACACTTGGCTTTAAAAGGTTATTGTTTAAAGAAAGATTTGTTTTATTTTATCAGTACTGGGAATTGAACTCAGAGCCTTACACATACTATTTGTGTGCTCTACTACCTAGCTAAACCTCCTGCTCCAAAAGATATATTTGAAACAAATGGGTCAAGCATACTGTGACCTATTGTTATAGCTGTAGATCAGTTGATAATAAAAATGAAAATTGGATGCTCTATTCTCTATCAATGAACATATAAAAATCCCATATAGACAAGCATAATATATTTTAATTAACCTGTAATAGCTATATATCCTTATTTTAGTAGTATATTTAAATACATGCATACCAGATATACTGGTCAAATCAGATTAAGTAGTGTTTTCTATGCATTGTTATTTTGGAGTCTTCTGGGGTCTCTCTCTGGTTCTGCATAAAGGATAGAATAAGATATTGTGAAGCTAGTACTTTTTGCAGAATGTAATTCTCATTTATAAACTCAGATTGTCTTACAATCCAGAGCAATCAAAAGTAGCTCCAGTTCTTAGTTACACCTTATCAGTCTTACAGCCCTTTGTCAATTCTGCCCCCTAAGTCTTATAAAGGGGGATTTCCTTTTCTTCTTAAAGTTAATAATCAGTTAGAGATGAACAGTCGCAGTTGGTGTGACTTGTTAAGGAATCCGACCAGAAACCACAAAGGTGATGGTAAAACATAAATATACCTACTTACCTGGATGGCTCTGACGTTGGAAACTGGCTGTTTCGACATATTCACAAGATCTTATCCCTAAAAAAAAAAAAAATAAGACACTGTTAGAGGTGGCAGCCTTCAGATTCAAGGTCTTGATAAATTAGAGTTTTAACTCATGATTCAACTGAGCAGTTGCCCCTTTCACTGGCCGTATATTCTTTCAGTCTCAGTTTCTGCAGTTACTTGGAGACTCTCCTTCCCAATGCCTCAGGGAGAGGGAACACTAGCGCACCTTGATAAATCATTCAGAAGGAGATAAACTGAGATGCCTTGCCCCTGATGCAAATGATAGGTGGTCAGAAACTTGAAAGGCCCTATCATCTCTTTCCCTGCCCTCTTGACCTTCTGCCAAGAACAGCAAACCGAAGAGGTGGTGGGAATAAAACACCTTTGTTTGGCCTCAGAGACTCTCAGCTTGAAACTGAACTTTTGATCTGTATTCATTGTCGCCAGGGCACCAGGAGTGGCTATTCTCAGTAGACGACCCAAAGATGTCTCCACTTCCAAATGCCATCTCTCGGCTCTATGAATGTCTCTTCTCTGTCTCTTCTCCTGGAGACTCTCTGAAGAATTGAGTTGTTTAATCCTCACAGGTATCCATCCTAACATCCCCAGCAAGCCTAGGTTCTAGAAATTAGAATGTTCTAGAGCTATCTTCTTTCAGTACAACTATCTTAGAAGGCAAGTAGATTTATGACTACATATTGGACCTCACAAATGTAGAAGTGCTTTCTTCCCCATATTTCTTTCTCTTTCTTTCTTTCTTTCTTTCTTCCTTTCTTTCTTTCTTTCTTTCTTTCTTGTTCTTTTTCTTTTTTCTAGATATGTTTTTTCTGTGTAATAGCCCTAGCTATCCTGCCTAGCTATCCTGGAACTTGCTCTGTAGACCAGGCTGGCCTCAAACTTACAGAAATCCACCTGCCTCTGCCTCCTGAGTGCTAGGTTTAAAGGTGTGTGCGACCACCACCCTGCATTCCCCAACTTTCTTTAAACACGTGAGACCTAACTTTGAGCACTGGAACCAAAGCCCGTCGAGGGATGTAGGCTATGCTTTGCTGGAGCCAAAAGAACAAAGAATAACAATGAACCCAGCTCTGGCCTGTTTTTATAACTGTCTGTTAAACATCAACTAGACCAAGTAAAAAGTTAAAAACTCATTGAATTAAAAACATTCTCTGTTCCAAACCTTAAGTGAATTAACTGAACTCTATCTGCTGGGAGCTCTGTGTATGTATGTGTTAACACAGGGCTGAATGAACACAGGAAGCAGTATTATCATTTCACACAAGTCACGTGAAGCTTAGACAATGTCATTCAATATTTCTAGACGTATTTCTTCTTCCTTAAAATGGCCCTCCTTCGCAGCTTATGGGAAGATTTGAGAGCCGCAATGCCTCTAAGTAAGGCTCCCTGAACTCTGAAGCATGGTGTGACTGTTCATTGCACTGCTGCCAATGGCCACAGCTGATGACTTCTGGGTGTTACGCTTGTCTGCAGCCTTAGGTATAGTGAAGAAGCAAAGGATGCTCTTCAACACAGAAATGAATGACCAGAGAACTTTGGCAAAAATGCAGGTGTTTTTATTTTAGATCTTAGGTTCTAGTCTATGAAGATAAAAAAATGTATTTTTATTTTTAAAATATCTACAATTATTGTATGTCAATATATAGTTTTGGGAGATATGCTCATGAACATACAGCACTTTTACAACAGTACTTTTAAAGTTTCATCTAAATGTTTTGCTAGGATATAGGTATTTTTTACACAATAAGGGTCCAGGAAAAACCAATTTTAATAAAGTTAAAAATTAAGTAAGAACAACAGATTGAACAATCAAGGATAGTATTCTCTATGATCAGTTTTAAGTTGGCTACTACCTTCCGTTGAGCATCAAAGAGACATGAAGAACATTCTAATTTGTCGCTCATTCTAGGGTACACCGCTCTAACCCAAAATGATATGCTTAGAATAGCTGTATTTTTAATGTTCCCTCTTGGCTAAAAGTTGAGAAAAATAATGCAAAAATAATAATTATTCTAAGACTTTAAGGGCCTGACCAGTGGTCACCATGTGTACAACACAATTAGACTTGAATTAACATATTTTTGAGACAGGGTTTTACTGTGTAGCCTTGGCTGTCCTATAACTCACTCTGTAGACCAGGCTGGCCTCGAACTCACAGAGGTCTGCTCGCCTCTGCCTCCCAAGAGCTGGGATTAAAGACATACACCACCACCTGGCAACGTTGTTTTGTTGTTTTGTTTAAGTTACTGTATATTCGTTTTAAACATGAGGATTAGGAAATGCCCTTATGTGATTACAGTATTAAGTTGAAATGCAAAGGCAGTAAACAATGAGGGATTTTACTTCAACTACATTGATTTTTGTCTGTGACTTATTTTTTCACCGACAATTTGCACTAACTACTGGATTGCAATATTTCCTGGGACGCTCGGAGTCTAACAGATGCACGAACCTTGTCTCCCCTATCCAGCTTTGTTATATTTTCATTTGTGTGTGCATCTCTTCTTAATATCTTTGTCCATCTTCGGTAGAGACATCTATAGAAAGTCAGCTTGCTTCTTGCTCTCATTTCTCACCATCAGGCTAGAGAATATTTGTATAAATCAGTTCAGCAGCAGCTCCTGCTGTCCTCATTATTTGCAGTGAAACCAGGGCAAAGCAGAGGGATGAATAAAAATAGACAGTGTTCCCTGGCTGTTTCCCTGGTCGAGCATTCACCTCCATCAGGATGTGGAGTGGAGTGCACCTTCCCTCGACATCCGCATGCTTCTTGCACGGATGGGAATGGCAAGGGATGCTCTCTAAACTCAGCCCATCACCACCCACTTCAGGGCCAGTGCTTTTTATCCAATAGGTCCTCTTTACAACATGCACTTGCTATGTCTATCTCCCGGATCTGGCTAAAATTTGAAACACTGCGAGTTTGACAAGACATATATTGACTTTAATAAGCTGGTGAGGTTTGCCAACTGGACACAGGTAAGTTTCCCTGACAGTCTGTGGGAACTTTTAGTGGTCTGTTTGCTGAGTCATGGATGCTAGACCCCCTGTTTGCTTTTGATTGGGCAGCACCTAATATCTAGCTTCTAAATAAAACCCTTCAACTTTTTAAAACTGGTGAACATTAATATCACTAATTTCACAAGAAGAGATTAAGGGGAAAATCAATCGCTGTTTGGAAAGAAGAGCTGTGTGTGTTCTTTTGAAAGGTCAGGGAAATGAGTAAAGCTCTATCTCAAAGGGATTTATCTTCTATCCTGAAGCTAAAAATAATTCCCAAGGAGGGGGAAGAACGATGCTCTGACCACTTCACTATGCTGGGAGGGAATAGAGAGTCGGCAGTTCCGTACCTTGGAATCTGGTGCCCACGGAGATAAGGACACTGAGTGCTGCCCTCTACCCTGCTGGGTACAGGGAAACAGTGACCAAAGCAAAGCTCTCGAAAGGATGATCCTGTCTACACAAGCTTGTTGTTGAGACCAAGCCCGGCACTTAAGGAAAAGAGAAAAGGATTCTAAACTTGCTCCGTCTAACACTTTCACAGTGGTTCTCACTTGACAAACAAACACACAAAAAGCTAACGTTCCAGCTTTCCTCTGTCCACAGCTCCGATTAACTCTCGGAGCCTGTTAGCAGTCTGCAGCTGACTGTAACACTACCCAGCAAAGCCTCAAGGTCACAGTTATCATATTTGGATTGTGGACATTTTCTTAATATGCCTGTCAATGAAAAACCCTTTAGTTCAATACACACGCGCACGCTTGCACACACACACACACACACACACACACACACACACACACAGATACACACACACACACATTTACTTTATAGAATCAGGGTGACCCCCAGTGAGCGGGCAATTGACAAAGAAGCTACACCCAGTACTTAGCAAACTACCAAGTTAGGAGTAGTCACCTTGAAGTGAGTGATTGAAGAAATTTCCTCTAGAAAGCTGAGAGCCGAAGCTGGGTCCTTCTGCTTACCTGCTCTCTGGATTTGTTTACTGCCTAAGGACAGTCCCAGGCAGCCAGGTGCAAAAACACAAAGCTCTTTAGAGGGTAGAAGGGACTCCCGGTGTCGTCTGAGCTGCGATCTCAATTCCAGTGCGTTTCAGGTGGCTGGAATAGCTGGAGTGCTCTGTGGCTCTCCGATCCTGAGAGCCGCTCCTGGCTTGGGGCTAGAGGGGAGCTCGGTTTAAGGCTAAGTGTTAAAGAGAATTCCTGTCATAGCTCACAGTTGTTCTTCCTAAATATAGAGTTTGATACAAGCCATAGGCTGGCTGCCTCCGAAAGGCTTGACCGTGTAGAAAGCAGAGCTCAGATATCAGCCTGGAGGTGGCTGCGTTATCTTACTGCCCTCCTAATCTTCCTGAGGAGGCTGGCTGCATTCTCTCACATTTTTTGAGGGGTGTAACAAACTTCAAAACGTAGGAGAAGGCTATCTTTAGCTGTATTATCTAGAGGCCAGAAAATGAGAAAAAGGGTTCATTAAAAACTGGGGGAAGCAGGGGTGCTGATATCAAACATTGCTTGAATCCAAGTTTGGTCGCTTGGGAGCTGTTAAAGTTATTTAATAATCAGCACTCAGTAAGCAGTCACCAAATAATAGAATTATACCATTACATCAAACTATAGGACACTGTCCTAGCTTGTAGGTCGAACATGGTTAAAAATGGATGGCCTGGCATGGTTGCCAGGCTCAGAGTCCTTGCTAACTTGGCTCTACTGCTCTTATTGATGCATTGACCTTAGCTCTTGGCACACAGAAGAGAACAAAAAGAAGGGAAATGTCTACTTTTAGGTTTGGCAAGGGCCAAGATTAGGAACCTAGAGGAACATTTTTCAAATCCGAAGCTCACGGTCAGTTTTGAACATGGCTTTGTTGTTGAACTTCTTCAGTGCCTGAAACTAAACTCATATAACTCACACCTTTAATCCCAGAACTCAAGAGGCAGAGGCAGACGTATCACTGTGAGTTCAAGCTCAGTCTAGTCTGCGTAGTGAGTTCCAAGCAGCCAGGGTTATGAAAAGAGATCCTGCCTCAAAAAACAAAACAAAATAAAATAAAATAAAATCCAACAACAACAAAAACCCAAAACAAACAAAAAAGCCTCCAAAACAAAATAAAACCCAAAACAACTTCCCTTTGGTAGAAATACTCAACTGCGTAGATAGACATAGACCTCAGCCCCTGGGTGAATCCACTTGGGACCACTGAGACAGGACATTCTCAGCAGCAGCAGCAGCAGCAGCAAGAACAACAGCAACCATTCTTGCTGTGTGAGGAAGAGAAGCTGTAAATGTTCTGAGTCAACCATCCCCTCCTGGCCAGGGGTGAAATCACCAAGCACGGTGGGCATCAACAGGGTCCAAACTTGTGGAGCGGAGAGTAGTTGTCACCTGACCATCAGTCCCAGCTGGGGCCTCTCAGAAGCATGAAGAAGACAAGCACCTTACTTGACCTCATACCACGACCCTTAAAATTCCCAGTCCTCCTGTTAGCTCAAGGCTCCCGTTAAAGTCTGCAGCTGCTGTGCAAGAAGTCACTGGCACACGTGAGCACCCACTGGGTTGATGAGTGACAGATAAGGAGAGGGTGCGAGGAGACAGGGAACGAGATCAATCTGTTTCTGACGGGGGCAGTTAAGATGAGGACTAGGTAAATAAGACAATGGGTCTCGTTCAAAGTGTGGTAAATGCGAAGCCAGAGGGCACTGGACATTGAAGGGAAAGTGTAAGACTTTCAGTAAAAATTACTTAAGAGGAGCAGGGAACAGCGTTGTTCACAAAAAATACAGTTCGCCAAGGTCCTTTTTACCCGTATACATTCACCTCTCGCACCCCAACACACACACATTACAGTTCAGGAGTTGCAGGCTATCTAACAACATAATACACGCTCAAATCCCTTGTTCAACTAAAAGTGCTTTCACCGGAATCCTTTTATTGAGTCCTTTCAACACTTTTGTGAGTTTAGTGACATTGTGCTTATTGTAGGAAAAAGGCAGATGATGACGCATTCTACTGACTCAGTCAGTTCTTCCTAGCTTTTAGTTTTTAGACAAGGTCTCAGGCAGATCTGACTGGCCTGTAACTCACTAAGTAGACCATGTGGAGCTCAAAGACATTGAAATCTGCCTGCCTCTGCCTCCCAAGTGCTGGAATTAATGATGTGTTCTTCACCTTTGGCCTATTCCTAACTTTCAACTCTCAAATTCCTTCCTGGTATACAAAAACACCTCAAGGAAGCATGCTCACGTGTGCACCTCCACATAGGTGCGTGTAAGCACAGCACCTGATTAGGAAGCATCCTTGACCACTAGTGAAGAGATGAAATTCTGGGCTTGTACAGAAATTCTATTATGTCAAAAGACCCAGGCTCTTTCAAGTTCAGTTACCTTGCCATTCTGAACAAGTCAATATTTTATCAGCAAGGTCTCAATGTGACAGCCATAGCTCCAAGAATCAGGATCTGTCATGTACATCCAAACAAGGAGGAGGAGCTGTGGCTGCAGAAAAGGAGGAGGAGCCATGGTTATAGAAAGGGAGGCGTTTATCCTCCCACAAAAGAAAATGCTTTCTCAATTCTCCAAGCCAACTTACCCTTACATATTTAAAACAAGCAAACAAAATGAGAATGGGTGCAATACTTGCAAAGGAGATAGATAGATAGATAGATAGATAGATAGATAGATAGATAGATAGATGATAGATAGATGGATGGATGGATAGATTGATTGATAGATAGATAATAAATAAATGGTAAAGGTGAATGAAGTAGAAATGATAACAAAAATCAAACATCCTACAAACTGGCATGCCCTTAGCAATGAAGAGAGAGAATGCTCGTGATGTAGATAAGGTACGCACACATATAAAAGGCTTCATATAAGTGTACTTTCCTACACATGACCTCGTGCAATATGCACCACCTTACAAAACAAATCTATACTTTTTAAGGGGCAACATATTTTTAAAATAAATATGAAGGGGAAAAAGTCAGTGTAAAAACTCTAGAATCACACTTCACAGAATATACAAACATGAATCACACGTAACTTAAAGACATAGGTTTTTTTGCTGTAGTTGTTGCTGTTTTGTTTTGTTTGAAGATGTATTTTATTGTCTAATCGCGTGTGTGCACCCACATGCCTATGGAAACCAGAAGAAGGTGTCAGATTACCTAGCGCTGGAATTACAGATAGTTGTGAGCTGCCTACCATGGGAACCATGATCCCAAGTCAGGTCCTTTGCAAGAGATGTATGAGCTCTTAACTGCTAGGCACCTCTCCAGTCCCAATGCATAGTTTTAATTCTAATAATAATATAAGGAATATTGAAATATGGAGCAGCTTTTAAAGTATACTATTAGCACCAAAAAAGGGTCCATAGAATAAATACTGATACCCTTTCCAAATAAAAATTTAAAGGACCTGTGTAAAGTAATAAGTACATTTTCTGTGTGCACATTTGTCATAGTATTAACCTGTTTATATAAAGCATGCTTTCTAATCAAGAGGGAAAGCAACGCTAAACTTGGATATGGACCACAAAGGATTGGAAAGATGGCTAAGAGTTTAAGAGTTCATACCACTCTTGCAAAGGATCCACGTTTGGATCCTAGCAATCATGTGAGCAGCTTACAAGAGTCTTTAACTCTAGTTCCGGATCCAGTGCCCTCTTCTGGTCTTTATGAGTACTGCACTTGTGTGCGCAAATCTCTCCTCCCTCCCTCCCTCCCTCCCTCTCTCCCTCTCTGTCTCTCTCTCTCTATCTCTATCTCTCTATCTCTATCTCTCTCTCTCTCTTTCTCAGACACACACACACACACACACTTAAAAATAAACCTCCAAAAGGAAGATATACAAATATCTAAGTATCCAGAGCCAGCAAGATAGGTCAGTGGGTAAAATAACTTGCTGTCAAGCCTAATGACCTGAGTTTGGTCCTTGAGACTCACATGGCAGCAGGAAAGAATCAACCCCACAAATACATCATCTAACCTCCACATGTCCCCCACCCACAAATAAATAAATAAATGTAATAAAAATGTTTAAAGAATCAATTTTCCAAAGTATATAATAATTTAATTTCAGGATTCCGCACGTGTATAAAATGCTGTATATTTATCTCCATTTTGTAAATGACAGAATGCATCGAAAAAGTTCAGGTCACATTCCTAGAGTGTAGCTGAGTCAAAACACAAATGAAATTATAATATTCATCAAAAACTCATGGATGATTTGGAAAAATGGTAGAGTATCAAATGCCAAGGTCGACAGGAAGTGGAAACTGGATCTTGTCAGGGACACTGTGAGCCAATCTACTTCTTTCCTTAGCTCCTGGTTCTGTTCAGTGGCTGTGTGTCATCTCTCTCCTTAGATCTTAGCTTCATTCCACAAGCACCCACAAAGAGAAAACCTTTCTTTTAGAAAGAAGCCATGTGTAGAATTGGAACTCTACTCAGAAGCAAAATACTTTTCATGTAGTTTTGCACAGAACTTGAGCATCTCCTTCCTCCAAACCCTATTTGCAAAAAGAATGTTTTCTTTATCCTTGTAGAATTTGACAACTTGCTTCCCCAAAATATTCTTCTTCTGTAATAAATGAGTATTCTACTTCAGAAGGGGATTCAGATTTTCATCTCCAAAAATACACTACCTTGCCTTCTGTCCTTAAAGAAATGACTGACAACCAATTCTCAGTTGTCCTGTGTTTTTGACTAAGTCATCTTTTAAATTTTTATTAATTTTGTGTATATATGTATGTAGGTGTATACAAGGACACATGCCACAGAGTTCATGTGGAAGACAGAGAACATCTCTCAGGAGTTGGGTCTCCACCTCCCTTGCGGAATTCAGGGATAGGATACAAGCCATCAGGTCTCCACACAAGCACTGAGCTACCTTCCTAGCTCCAAGTCACCTTTTAACAGAAGAATAACTTCATTCATTCATCGCTTGTATTAATGTTGTCTTTCGTGATCCAGGAACTGTTCTAGAAGTTGAGAACTTAGAAATAAGCAAGATATGTTTCTATGAACCTGTTCATTAGTCTTATAGAGAAGACAATTAACAACCTAGTTGTAGGTTTTGTGTGCTATGGGAAAACTGACCATACAAACTGCTATAGAGTTCACAGGAAAGTTCCCTGATGCTCACACCCAGAGGATAAGAGCTTTACAAGGGGGGAAAGTTCCAGCTGAATATCCTGAATGTCTCCCAAGTGTCACTATTCTTCCTTCCCCACTCTTGGGGCGGAGGACAAGGTACAAGACTGAACAGCTTGCTCACCATCTGCCCTCAGAGCTAAGCAAACGAACTGGAATTTATAAATCCTCTTCAACCATATATAAAAAACAAAACCTGAAGAAGAGAATGAGGGGAGGGGTGGTGAGACAAGCATCTCTTTAAGAAATTAAATTGAGGGCTAGAGAGATGGCTCAGAGGTTAAGAGCACTGACTGCTCTTCCAAAGGTCCTGAGTTCAATTCCCAGCGCCCATATGGTGGCTCACAGCCATCTGTAATGGGATCTGGTGCCCTCTTCTGCCCAGCAAGCATACAGACAGACAGAACGCTGTATACATAATAAATAAACCTTTTTTATAAAAAAAAGAAGTTAAATTAAATTGATAAGGTGAGAAGGACCAAGAAAAACAACATTCCAGAGGGACGGGAGCATGTGTGTCAAAGCCCTGGGACAGGAGTGTACAATCCCAGGACACAAAGCCTAAACATATGGGAGATTGGCATGAGGTGAAGTAAGACTAATGGGCTTTTCTAAGCCATTTTGGCAAAAAAGATGCTAGGTTTTTTTTTTTTTAAGTGCAATGGGAACCCTTAGGTTTCAGGTAGTGGACCTGCCTTGGCTTGAGCCTTAATGAATTCACCATTGCTGCTATTACTATACAGAAAGCTCTGTGCTAGGAAAAGTATGGGAATAGAGAGTGTTGGAAAGGCTGCAGGTGATGGTAAGCTGAAGGAAGAGGAGCAGAGAATTAAAAATGCCCCCTAGGTATACACTCAAAAGATCTCTTATAAGGCTGAAGTGATGACTCGGTGCTTAGGAGCACTAAATGCTCTTCCAGAGAACACAGATTCAATTCCCAGGATGCACATGGCCAGTTCGTAGCCACCTGTGATTCTAGTTTCATGGAATCTGATGCCATTTTCAGGCCTCTGTGGGCACCAAAACACCCATACACATAATTTTTTTCTAATTTTTAAAAAGATGATCTCTTGTCAACAGACTAGATGTGGTAGAATGCCAAAACCAAGTGTCTCCTAAACCTGGATCAAAAGCTTGGGTCCTGAGACTTCAAGGAACCAGTACAGTGGAGGAAGTGTGAAGAGAGCAGTAACCATAATGTGAGCCTCATACGTGCTTAACATCAGATCTGGCACATAGCACGCTCTTATTCTGGGACATTAAGATAACAAACCACGGATTCTGGCTCAACCTACTTCCTTTGATCTACCTTGTCTCATGTTGGATCAGAAGACCCTGTTCTCTCCAGAGCAATCTTGCCCCAGAACCTGGAGGGAGGGTTGCTACAGACAAAGGCTGCGGAGAACCTGAACAGACAGGCTTTGTTGGATTTCCCTCGTCAGCCTCCTATCAAGCAGGAATTTGCAATGAAGTCTCCAGAAAAACTCCAAAGGTCAAGGTTTGGAGCACTTCCAGCTAGCTCAACAAGTGGGAGTTCCAGGGAGGACATGGAAGCTCTGCCCTCTTCCCACACCTCCCCCTATGCCTGGCATCATCTGTCCCTAAAGTCAGTAAGTGCATTGCCCTGAGACCTGTGAGACATTCAAACAAATTAAACAAGTGAAGGGGGTGAGCACTCTGATTCATATCTCATGGTCAGAAGCACAGGTAAAAACATCTAAAGTAGATGGAGTGGGGAGATCATGGGAACTGAACCTTCAACCCATGGGCTCTGATGTATCTCCAGGTATACAGTGTCAGAACTAAACCAACCAGAAGATACTCCGTTGGCATCCACTTCAGAACGGCTTGCTTTTTGGTGGTGAGCAAACCCCACGCATTTTGAGGTCACAGAGGTTATCCGTTTTGTTAATATGTACTGGGAAAATCTGAATGCGAGTTGGAGTTAGATTTTCCTTGGAGAGATGAAAACATAAAATGCCACTGTTAAGCTCAGAGAGATAAAAGTGTCAATAGATTGTGGGTGCCGCTTGAAAACAAGGCCATGGCTGGGAGGGCCGCACAATTAGGAAAGTGTAGCTAGGGAAGCATGAGGACCTGAGACAGACACACACACACCCAGTACCCGAGGGAAAAACTAGGCATGGTTAGCACATCCTGGAGTCCCAGTGCAGGGGAGGCAGAGCCAGGGGGATCCCGGGAACTTGCTGACCAGTCAGCCTAGTTAAATTGGTGAACTCTAGGTTCTGTGAGAGACCCTGATGAAAAAAAAAACTGAGGTAAATAGCTCCTGAGGAACAATACCCAAGGTTGACCTCTAGCCTCCATACACGAGCATGTACACACACACACACACACACACACACACACACACAATCACTGCGATTGAAGAACTGAAGCAACATGTAGAATCAGCTCTCGGGACACCCTTGATTAAAAGGCAAGTAAGAGGACGGCTTACGGCACCGTAGTCAGGAGGCTGATGGAGGAGGACTACAAATTTGAGGAGACCTTAGGCTATATAGCAAGAGCTTGTCTTAAGCAAAAATAAAAAATAAAAAGCCACACACAATAGGACATACCTCTATTAGCACCACACGGACCGTGGAGGAGAATCAGGAGGCCGAGGTCATCCTCATCTACACAGCAAATGGAAGGCAAGCCTGAGGAGATGCATGAGACCCTGAGACCTGTCTTAAAAACAAAAACCCGGGGCTGGAGAGATGGCTCAGTGGTTAAGAGCATTGTCTGCTCTTCCAAAGGTCCTGAGTTCAATTCCCAGCAACCACATGGTGGCTCACAACCATCTATAATGAGGTCTGGTGCCCTCTTCTGGCCTGCAGACATACACACAGACAGAATATTGTATACATGATAAATAAATAAATATATTTAAAAAAAATAAAAAAAATTAGTAAAAAAAAAAAAAACAAAACAAAAACCCGAGAGAGGGCTGGCAAGATGGGTCATAAGGTAAGGGTACTTCTAGCCAAGCCTTATAACCCTGGTTCGATTCCCAGGACCTATATGGTGGGAGAAAACTAACTTTCAACGTTGTCTTCTGACCTCTGCATGCATACACATATGTACAATAAATAAGTAAATTCAGTAACTTTTAAGAAAACTGGGAAAGAAGGGAGTGAAGTTATTACTATGTTTGGAGCTATCCAATATGTGTGTGGGGGTAGGTATATGTAATACCCATCTGAGCACCACTAAAGTTTGGTTTAAGCCAGATTGAGGAAGGTGGGAAAGGTCAAGAGGAGGTCTTTAAGAAGTAAGACATAGAGGAAGGACTGAAATACAACCTCTAAAGGCAAAAATACATGTGCTTTCTTCCAGTTAAAAAGTTGAGATAGGAAGGCGGAAGACACAAAGTTTATGAAGCTCTGCTATAGTTTGGATCTGGAATGTCTCCAAAGATCCATGTGTTAAATTTAGGTTTGATCTAGCAGATGTGTCTAACCCTCAGCCTGCAGGCCACATGCATCCCAGAATAGCTATGAATGGACCAAGCATATTTATAGACTACGATATCAGGTCATAATATCAAATGTGAGATACCCTTAGATACAACCTAGCACAGAACTGTCAAACTCTTAAAGATGTGAGCCTAGGAAAGGCAGGAAGTTAAATCATTGGAAAATGCCCTTGAAGTGTGGTGCAGGAGAATTGCCTGTATTCTGTCAATTATGTTTTAAATAAATGCTGATTGGCCAGTATCCAGGCAGGAAGTATAGGTGGGACAACCAGACAGGAAGTAGAGGCAGGGCAATGAGAACAGGAGTATTCTGGGAAGAAGGAAGCTCTTTCTGCAGTCCTGTGCAGATCACGGAAGAAGCAAGATGTGGCCTGCCCCACTGAGAAAGGTACCAAGCCATGTGGCTAACATAGATATAATGTTTTATATTAAATTATTAATGTTTATATTAAAGAATAATGGTTTAATATGTGGTAAGAGCTAATAAGAAGCCTGAGCTAATGGGCCAATCAGTTTATATCTAATGTAGACTTCTGTGTGATTCTTTGGGGCCTAACGTCTGTGGGAACCAGGCAGGACAGAAACTCAGACAACAGAGCAGGCCCTCATGTTACAGAATTGGATACTGGGTCCCCAGACTCTTTGTTTCCTCTTGCATTCAGACCTCTGTGAGTTGAGCTGTGGATTCCACAACTTCCTCCTATGATGTGCTGTCCTACCGTAGACTCAGAGCAACAGAACCAACATGGACTGAAATCATGCCCTCTTTGTAAAGTGATTATATCAGACATGTGTTACAGTGATGGAAAGCTAATTGACATAGGGCCCAAGGTTGAGAGATGAGGCACAGGAATAAGAGACAACCTGATGCTCTGCCTCATTTTTCTCTGGGTCTTAAGAGGAAACAGGGAAAAGCTGAAAGGATTTTCTGTCAGCTCTTAGACTCTGCAGAGGCCGGAACCTGCAGCCTTGCTCACAGATGCTACATCAGCACAGAACTGCTTTACTGGGGAACTGGTTCTACAGACCATGCCTTGCATGCTGTAATCCCAGTCAGACCTTGTCTCAAAAAGAATTAAATAAATTAATAATTAAATTTAAAAATAGAACATGTCACTAGTTGAGTTCCCCCAAACCAAATCTTTTGAGAAAATTCTGTGTACAAATGTTTTATCAAGAAATTGTTTCATGGACTGGAGAGATGGCTCAGCCATTAAAAATTACAACCAAAATATAAGAAATTATTATATATCAATAGTGCATTAGTGGCATTTTATCGTAGGGCTAACAAACAGGTGTCGATTTGGACTCAAGGTCTGCTCAGTTGGTGCCCGATACTACAATGCCCGATACTGGAAACTTAGTCAACTACCTGTACCTGGAGCTGGAGAGGTCACAGACCCTAGACTACTGCCAAGTTCCTAAACCAGTATAATTTCTAATTTTACTTTTAAATATTTATCCTTATACCCACAGATAAGTGCAGTACTCAACCTTCATCAAAGAAGCTTCTTTTCGCAGAGATCCACAACTGATCGAAATGCAGAGAACAAGTGACCATGGGTGTCCAGCTCTAACTGATGTACTTACAATGCTACCCTTATACTTTTTTATGTTTGACTTCCTTTTTTTATTGGACATTAAGAATATTTTTAAGAATTTTTTAAAGATTTATTTATTTTTTTATGTATAGTGTTCTGACTGCATGTGTCCTTGCAGGCCAGAAGAGGGCACCAGATCTTATTACAGGTAGTTGTGAGTCACCATGTGGTTGCTGGGAATTGAACTCAGTACCCCTGGAAGAATAGTCAGTGCTCTTAACCGCTGAGCCATCTCTCCAGCCCTCTAAATATTTTTATTATTTTTATTGAGCCATGATACATTTTTGTCCACTCCACTCCCTGCCTCTCCCCTCCTCTTCAACCCTCTCCCACGGTCCCCACTCTCCCAATTTACTCAGGAGATTTTGTCTTTTTCTACTTCCCATGTAGATTAGATCCATGTATGTCTCTCTTAGGGTCCTCATTGTTGTCTAGGTTCTCTGGGATTGTGAATTGTAGGCTGGTTTTTCTTTGTCTTATGTCTAAAAGCCACTTATGAATGAGTACATATGATATTTGTCTTTCTGGGTCTGGTTACCCTTATACTGAAAGCTCAGAGAACACTATGGAAGAAAGATTCTAAAGCCAGAAGACCAGGGCAGCTGCTGTGAGATGGTGTCTTCTAGATATAACAGGCATGCTGCACTTATGAAATCTCAACAACATGGTTGCCTAATAGGATTTGTATAATGACAATGCCAAATGGCATGCCAACTTAAGAGCGGGAAATTCCACAAGGCCCCACCCCTAAATGATGAGCAATCAATGGCTGTGGAGAAAAGGAAAGTCAGTCTACTTCAGGAATAAGCCCCGTGATAGATTATCTAATCCCAAATTGTCACCCCTAAACACAAATACATACAAGCAACACTAGATGGCCTCAAAATATAATATATATGAGTGTGTGTTCTGCATATATACCATATACTTTATATAATATATTATTGATATATCAATAATTGTAGGAAAAGGTCATGAATTTGAGAGGGAGTGCTGAGGACACAGGAGGGGTTAGAGGGTAGAGGGAAAGGTAGAAACGATGTAAATATAGTACTCATACATGAAAGTATCACAATTAAAAATTTAAAAAAGTTTTCTTGCATTCAGAGAGATAACTTAGCAGTTAAGAGCACTTACTACGCTTGCAGAGGACCCAGATTCAGTTTCCAGCACCCACCGGGTAGCTCACAAAAGTCTATGATACTGGTTCCAGGGGATCTGGTGCCCTCTTCTGGCCTCCCTAGGCATAGGCATACAAATAATCTACATATATACACATACATGGAAAATAAAAATAAATGAATCCTTTTTAGAAAATAAAAAATGCTCCCATGAGAAACTAGGGAGTAAGGATTCAGTCTCAAATCCAACAGAAGTTATTTTCTGTTTAACCCAACAATATGCTAATCTGGTACGTATGCTAATCTGGACTATATGCTAATTGTGGAGTTGTCTCAACAGTCAAAGGAGCAGAGGCTGTTATATCCATATGTCCATCAGTCATTGCTTAAAGGCTGCATAGGAGAACAAATTCTCAGGGCTTCTTGTTTCCTTCATTGAATAGAGAGGCTCACTCCAGAATCCCTTAGGGCAAGCCTCCAAGTGAGAGGTGAGGTGTTAGCAGCAAGGGCAGGCACTTTGAAGGCAGGAGCTGACAACACATTGGGAAAAGAATGTGAGAGCATGTGGGTGCGTGCATGGTCATTATCTGCCCGAGCCCTATTTTCCATTGTGGCACACAAGCCCCAGTAAACTACACTGACATCTCATTTCAACAAAGCCTAATGGGTTTGAATAAGTGTTACAAAGCTCGGTTATTGCGATGAACTTTAGCTTTATTGGGCATTTTTTCTAACGAACATTAAAATGGACTATTTTTGCAGATTTCGACAGCTGGTAAATATACTTAGAGATACATTTTCCTGCTCTGTCACATAAGGGCTCTATAACCTGGCTCTGTTTCAGATCTGGGGTAATTCTAGTCCCTTTGGTGACACACAGCAGATGCAGTAAGAGGGGATCTTGTTGTGGGCTCTGAAACCATAACAATAACTACTCTCTGGCACATGTGCCAGAGATCTGGAGTGTATCAGAAACATTACTGCAACCTATGCGTCCTTGAACAATTCTTCTTCCTCAAGGTCAGGATCTGTAAAACAGAAGAGAATCTCAGCTGCGTTATGCAGAGCAACTTCCCCAGTCTCCTTTCCCCACTGCCCTACAAAGGCTTTCTTGGGGAAAAAAAATTAATGAAATATATGAACACACAAGCCAATAAACTCATAAACAAATCCCAACTTAAAGCATGCCACAGTGACAGTGTTTGGAGTAGAGGGCATGCTCCCCACCCTGGCATCTGGAACAGTTTTCCAGACTTATTCACAAATGGATTAGGGCCCCATGACTGGCTTCTGACCAATAAGCGCTGTAAGTCGGTGCTTCTTGAAGTGTGGCTCATACAACCAGTGCCCATTTGCAAACTATCATCAAAGCTAAACCCATTCTTCAATTTATGACAGAATTATCATAGTGTGCTTGGGGGAAATCACAGGGGCTGGTGGTAATATTTGTCCTGTGTCCTCTCAGCCTACTTCTCTGCTCCTCAAATAATTCTCTTGTTAGGAATATCAAGAAGAATGGACAAGTCTCATATGTCAAGAGTGCCAAGTTGTAAGATTTTGTTGTGTCTCTCCTTCGCCAAACCTCTGACTTTACCTTCCAGTTTAACTGTATGCCTTTTATAATGTTCTGTCTTCACCACCGAGACCACTGCAGGATGCTGTGCCTCTGCATTAAAACATTTAGGCTGATAATTCCAACCTCCGTGGAAAACATGCTCACTTTGTCCGGCTCTCTCATTCCATTTCCTTTCACTCAAATTGCAGTTTGCCTCACTGCGTAATGAGGAGAAACAGATTTAGAGGTAGAGAAGAAAAGCTGGCTTGGATAATGTGAAGTCTGTGATGTCTATTAAATCTCCAAATGGAGCTTTCCAAGAGGAGAGAGATCTATATAAAAAGTTCAGGGAAGACATCTAAGCTCTCATGCAAATTTGGAGGTCACAGTTGTAGAGATTCTGTTTAGAAACAGGTTTCGATGTGACAGACCACCTAGAGAAGGGCTGAAACTACAGCAGATAAATAGAGATGGCAGTTCCCAACAGTGTGAGCTCACCATTGCACAATCCTACCCTTCCATGCGGTTATGGCGGTCTTTTTTACTACCTGCCATGTATTTTACTGCTATGATTCTTGGTTTTTTAATGTTTCCTTTATTATTTATTATGTATACAGTATTCTGCCTGCCTATACACCTGCAGGCCAGAAGAGGGCATCAGATCTCATTACAGATGGTTGTGAGCCACCATGGGGTTGCTAGGAATTGAACTCAGGACCTTTGGAAGAGCAGTCAGTGGACTTAACCTCTGAACCGTCTCTCCAGCCCCATTCTTGTCAACAGTAAGTGGGAGAGTGATCAAGTTGAATACTGCAGAGAAGTGACCCAACTGCTAGTTTGGGCAATTTGGAGTGCAGGTGTGACCTCCACAGCGAAACCAGCATAATTCAGTTCAGAGACTTAACGGGAGATAAGGAGAACAAAATGGAAAAGGTAGCCTACAGTTAGGGCGCCAGAAACTGGAGTCAGGGGTTGGGAGTGATCACAGGAGGCACGGGAAGAGAAAAGTAGCTCATCTGCTTAACCTTAGACTGCTCCAGGGGACAACCGAGCTACTTGGCATAGCTGCACACAACCCCACGTTTGGAGGTCCAGGTTCCACTAGAAGGCAGGGCAAGCAGTGGGCTGCTCTCCATGGGAACAAAACAATGTTGCTGAGCCGTATGTCAGGAAGACACCCAGATACATGGATGTGCAGGCAAGCAGCTGGAGTGGTGTGCCAGGAGGTAAATAAGGGCATGGATTCTGATGGGAATGAACAAGATGGACAACAAGAGTGAAAAGTGAAGAAGAGACTTGGGTGTTTCGAGTGGGGTTTTGAACACCACTCGCAGAGAGACGGAGCTGGGGCAAAAAATGCAGCAGGACTGTGGCGCTGCCCTTGGTGCCTACAGCTGTGCTCGACAGTGACAGGTGAGTGCACAAAACAAACCAAAAAATAATAGGGTGGGATCAGAGATTTTATCTGAATAAGTATTATTTTATTGAAATTTCCCTAATACTGTATAATTTCAGTTTCATTTCCTTTAATTTACTGATAGATACAGATTTGGGGAAAACATTTTCAAGTATTTTTACACAAATATAAGCCACCAAAATGTAATGGTCATATGTGTCTAAGTACTGACAATGTTATGTCAAAATGTATGGTTCAGGAACTGTCTTAGTTAAGGTTTCTATTGCTGTGATGAAACACCATGACCAAAGCAAGTTGGGGAGGAAGGGCTTGTTTGGTTTACACTTCCACATCACTGTTCATCACTGAAGGAAGTCAGGACAGGATCTCAAACAGGGCAGGAACCTGGAGGCAAGAGCTGATGCAGAGGCCATAAAGGGATGCTACTTATTGGCATGCTCCTCATGGCTTGCTCAACTTGCTTTTTTTTTTGAGCCCAGGGCTACCAGCCCTGAAGTGGCACCACCCACAATGGGCTGGATCCTCCCCCATCAATCACCAATTAAGAAAATGCCTTACAGGTTTGCCTATAGCCTGAACTTACTGAGACATCATCTCAATTGAGGTTCCCTCCTCTCAGACGACTTAAGCTTGTGTCAAGTTGACATAAAACTGGCCAGCACAAGAACTATTACAACTGTTATTAAAAGGGAAATTTCTTAGACCAATTAACCTTAGTATAATTCATTTAAGCAAAACAACACACCCAATTTGGGAACCAGGTGCTCCTAATCCAGAACAGGTTTCTGGGCGCTAGCTCTAAAGACAGGATCATTTATAAGAAAATGGTGATAAGAAATAGAAAGCTTCTTAATTGGGTAGAGCCTAGTCAATCAACCACGAAATTGGTTACAGATTAACTGGAAAATTATTCATAACTTAATCAGTTAATTGACTGCAGTCCTCCTGCAACCAACCAAAGCTCAGTTATATAATTAAACTCAATTGCTTTGATCTGCTGGGCCACGTGTAGGTACCCAGTTCAAACCCATGGTCTGTCGCCTCGAAATAAAATTGAAAGGTTCTAATGTTAAAGAATTTTTTATAATGACAATTCTTCCAGAATTTATAAAACAGCTAACTAAATTTATATAAAAGATTTTAATATTATAGTTGCTAACTTGATTCAGTATACATATGTATACATACATAACTTTGTGTATGCATATATATGTACAGTATTATATGTCATGCTATATCTTTCTTAATTTTATTAACATATATTCATTATACATAACAATGGGTTTATTATAACATTCTCATGCATTTATATAATGTGTTTTAATCATATTCACCTCTATTACCTCTCCACTCCTCCCAACTGATCCCCTTCCCTAGTTTTCCTTCTACTTTTATGTCTTTATTTTTTGTGATCCCTTAAGTTTAGTTAGGGTTACTTACAGGAAACAAGTCAGGGGTTATTTACAAGAGCTAAGACAATTTGACAGTGGCTGCACCACTGAAGAACATGTCTTTCCCTCCTGAGCAACAATTAACTGCCTATAAATCCTCAGGGAAGGGTAAGGCCTCATGAATTTCTCCTTTCTTAGTGACAGGATGCTAAACAGCACAATTTTGTACAGGTCTTGCTCAAATAATCCCCGCTATTGTAAATTAAATGGTACAGTGGCTATATCAAGACGAGAAGATAGCCAAGTCATCACCTCTGGACAGTGCTCCACCACCACACTCCAGTATATCCTTTTAAAATTGAAACTATTATTATCACTATTATTAAAAATAAAATTTATTATTATTATTAGTGTGTGTGTGTGTGTGTGTGCGTGTTATGTCTGTGTATGAGTACAGGTACATACATGCTTGTGTGTAGAGGCCAAACACAACTTTCAAGAGTTGGTTCTCTCCTTCCATCTTGTTGAAACAGGACCTCTCTTGTTTCTAGCATTCTGTGCGTTGAGGCTCTGGCTGGCCTGAGAACTTCTAGGCAATTTTCTTGTCTCTCCCTCCCACCTTGGTGTAGGAGTCCTGGAGCTACAGATGGGCCTCATCAAGCTTTCGTACTCATGTTCTGGAGATTATCCAACTGGTCACGCTCTTACATCCTTCCAATCCTCTCTTCCAATATATTCCCTGAGCCTTGGGAAAGGTACTATAGATGTCCTGTTTAGGGCGGAAGACTCAATACTTGCTTACTTTTAGTTCTTTAGTCAGTATAAGTCTCTACAGTAACCACTGTCAGCTGCAAAAAGAAGCATCTCTGACCAAAGTTGACAGCTATCCTGGAGTATGGAAATAAATACAGATAGGTGGAAAGCAATTTGATGACTACACCATGTCCATTTAGCAAAACAACAGCAGCGTCTTTCCCACTAGGACCTATGTCCTCCTGAGCTATGGATTTTTCAACCACAATTTATGAGCTGGGTGCTAAAGAAGGAACTTGGAAACTCACAACAACAAGAAAGAAACAGAACTAGTTTATTTGAAAAACTCTAAAATATTCTTCTGAAAAACTTGGGAACTTGGGGGCAGGGTCAAAATTGAAATCACAATGCATTTATAAATTAAGAATAAGCAATGCACACAGAGAGGAAACTTCACAGCACGAGCAATTTAACTCTTGATGGAAAGAACTCTAAACAATATTTCATGTCTCTTCACCAACCACAAAGGCAAAAATTGGCAGATTTAGTGCAACAATTGGGAAACCATTGAAGTGCATATTTTCTTGCTTAAATGATGGTTGAGATCCTATTTAATAGCCATACATCCTTTCTGCTTAGGAAAGGATGACCAGAATAAGCGCCAGCACTAATGATAACTTGGTCCAAAAGTGTTAATTAGCCTCTTGTCCTGTCCAGACCATAAAGTGTCTTGTCTGACTTCCAAAGGATTCTATTTTTTCCTTTCTTTGTCCACTGTGCCCTTCACATAAATAGTCCTTTTCCTTTGTGTTTGGTGGTGAACATTCAACATGCTGTGCAGAACTATTCTCCTAGCCAAATTGCCACCATCTCCATACGACCCGTTGTGCCTGCTTGTGGAGGATAATCACCGCTGGGGTTGTTGATTGTTTACATTCCCCCATAAATAGGAGGAGGTGGGCAGGGTGATAGGAGCCTCCCCCGAGTATCCAACACTCCATACAACCAATTGTGGGCACTTCTCCCCTAAGTGCTTGTGGCCTCAGATTCTCAACAAGAGGCTGGGAAAAAGCTAGGGTTAGAGGTCACTTACATAGTCATTGGGAAGTTATTGTTCATGCTGTTCATAGCCCTTCCAATGTGCCTCTTGTAGGGTGAAACCTTTTTCCACCTGTAATCCCTCATCCATACCCTTGTAAATAAGCCTTAATAAATTCATTAGTTCCCCATGATGAACTTTAGTGAAGCAGAAATTTGGTTTGTCATTGGGACCATATTAGAAGGTGGTAGACATTGTGTAGCACCTTCAGAAGAGAATATTATTGCAACAAGTAATGATGGTCCTCACGTACCAGTTAGATACACATGAGGAAAGCCTAATTCTTTAGGTTCAACTGAAATGTCTTTAGGAATATGTAAAACTACTCAGCATAACTATGAAGATTCTAAATGCATACCAGATTCATGGAACAGCTGCTGGCAATAACCAAACGCATCACTGAGACAGGTGAATGGGATGGGCAGTAAGTACATTTAGTCAGAGGACAGGCACTGGTTGAATTTAAGAGCACTTCCAGGCACTACAGAGTAATATATGGAACATGTCGGTAATATACTTAGTTTGGTAGAGGCTCTTCTACAATGTTCATTAAAAGTTTTACCTTTAGTGACGGAAATAAAGTTGAAATTTGGAGTCATCAAAAAAGAAAAAAAGAAACATTCATTGTGAGTTTATTTACAATGTGTGGAAGCACTGAACTCTATAGTCTTTCAAATGCACATGGCTGTGTCTTGGTCTAAATGTAATCTCCACCATAAGCTCATAGAGAGTGGCACTATTAGGAGGGGTGGTTTTGTTGGAGTAGGTGTGGCCTTGGTGCATGAAGTGTGCACCGTGCAGGTGGACTTTGAGGTCTCGTAATGCTGAAGCCACACACAGTGTCTCAGTTCATTTCCTATTGCTTGCCAATCAAGATGTAGGACTCTCAGCTCCAGCACCATACCTGCCTGGACACTGTCATGTCCCACCGTGATGATAATGGATTAAATCTCTGAAACTATAAGCCACCCCATTAAATGTTTTCCTTTGTAAGAGTTGCCAGGGCCATGGTGTCTCTGCACAGCAATAGAAACCCTAAGACAGACCTATTCTCCTGTTCTCAGCTGCCATTGATTGCCTGTGTGTTTCATCTAGGAGCAGGTCTCTGTGAAATGTTCACCAGCCATGTTGGCATGTCAGCTAGTGTCATCATTATGCAGGCCATGTTAGGAAGCCATATTGTTGAGAGTTCATGGGACAGCAGCCCTGTCCAGAGATAATATCTTGCAACAGTATCTTGGTCGTTTGGCCCTTACAGTCTTTCTACCCACTCTCCTTTGATGCTTCCTGAACCTTAGGTGTCGGGGTTGTATTGGAGATATACCAGCTGGGGATTTGCATCCCATTATCACTTAATGTCTGCCTTTTGACTGATTGTGGATCTCTGCAGGAGGCTCCACATACAAAGAAGTGTCTTTGATGCGGAATGAGAGCTATGCTTATTCAAGAGTAGAGGGGTACATATTTAGAATACGGTTAGAAACCATACTGAATCAGAGCCATGTTCCTTCACTCATCTGCTGTCTGCGACTGCTTTCCTCCTACAAAAGCAAGTGGTTACAACAGAGATGCCCTGGCCTGCAAATGCTGAAATATTTCTGTCTTTTCCTTACAGCAAAAGGTCGCCTGACACTGGTGTGCTGCCATGTACATTTTCTCCAGGATGGCCTGGCACTGCTTCACAGCCATGTGCACCTTCTCCAGGTTGCCCTGACATCGATATGCAGCCATGTGCATTTTCTCCAGGTTGGCTTGGCACTAATATGCAGTCGTGTACATGTTCTCCAGGTTGCTCATGTGTGAGGCTTTCCTCGCCCTGTAGGAAATGACAGTGTTTGTTTTCACATAGGAAAAGACTACTCAAACTCAAAAAGATCCTTTATCAACATGTGAAAAACAGGCGATGGTTTATTTTCAACTCTTGCAACAATTCAGTAATACAGAATTATATTATTGCTTATTGCTTTCTATGTTACCAAATTACTGGAAATAAAATTGAGCTTTTGTGCATGAAAAAAATGTATTCCACAATGCGATAGCTTGCCTTTTTTTAGTTTTATAAAAATGAAAGCCTTTTTTCCTCTTAAATTTTGACAAACTGTCACATAGAAGAAAGAACTGCTTTGTGTTGAGGTGATTTGATTTATTCTGTTTTATTATTGCCAAGCAACCTCTTCTCAAATCCCAGAGTTCTTACTTCTTTTAATAGACATAGAGGCATTATCTGAGTTCCAAGAATTTATATTAAGCTCTTACAAAGTGTATTACGAATGTAGCCCACACAAACACTGAAACATAACTCTGGGACAGCTGCTTTGGAACCATGACTGGTTTTGGTTACCATTTACTTTTTGAATGTAGCAAATACGCAGCAGTGGAAAAACCCTTCAAGAAACTAAGATACTAGTTGGCACTGGATTAATCCTACACTGGAGCTACAGTTATGGGATTTAACTAGGATGTTTGTATGAACCTGAACTTTCTCTTTCCTTGCCAAGTATCATGCCATATACATTCAAAGACATCATCCCTCCACCCAAAACTAACAGAAGTGCTACCCTTTGACATTCTAATTTGGTTCTAGGGGTGGGACTTTTCATTTTTATTTTATTCATTTATTTTATTTTGTGTGTATTATTGTTTTGTTCACATGTATTTATGCTTTCTGTGTGCATACCTGATGCCTGTGGAGACCAGAAGAGGGCATCGGATTCCCTGGAACTGGAGTTAAAGATGTTTGTGTACCATCATGTGGGTGCAGGAAACTCAACCTGGGTCCTCCGCAAAAGCAGTCAGTACTGTTATCTGCTGAGCTATCATCTCTCCAGGCCTGTATTTGTTTTTAAACTAGACACTGACAAACCACTTCTGTGGTCCTGAAGAAGAAAGAACTAGGAAATGTCCCCATTCAAAACACACTAGGCTGCGCTCTTCACCATCATCTTTATTTTTGTGTAGACTCATCACCCCTCCCATCCTTGCCTTCTCTCCTAGAGCTTTTCCTTAGTTAGTATCCATTAAGAAATCTGGGCTGGGAAGTAAGAAAGTGTTAGTTCACTTGTAGCAAAAGATGGTATTGTTCCAAAATAGACACTGACATACAGGGGCCTGTTAACTACACCCATGACCTTCCCATTCACTTCCTATACCTTCTAACATTTCCCAGAGACACTGAGTTCAAGGTCAGTCTGAGCTATATAAGACCCTGTCTCAGAATACAAAAAAAAAAAAAAAAAGAGCAAACATTCCTCTATCACCCACAGCAGAGCACTGGACTGAGCTCTCAAAGTCCAGTTGAAGAGTGGGAGAAGTGAGAATATGAGCCAAAGGGTCAAGACCATGATAAGAACACCTACTGAAACAGTCTACCTGAGCTAATGGGAGCTCACCAACTCCATCTGTGCAAGGAAGGAACCAGCATAGGACCAAACTAGTCCCTCTGAATGTGGGTGACAGTTGTATGGCTGGGACAGACTGAGGGGCCATTGGTAGAAGCACCAGAATTTACCCTTAGGGCTTGTATTGGCTTTTTGGAACCCATTCTCTTTGGATGGATACCTTGCTCAGCCTAGATATAGTAAGGAGGGCCTTGAACCTTCCCCCAAAGCAATGTGCCTTACCCTCTCTGAGGAGTGGATGGAGGTGGGGTGAGGGGAAGGTGAAGGGAATGGGTGGAGGGGAAGGAGTGGGAGCTGGGATTGGTATATAAAATGAAACAGGATGGTTTGTTTTCTTTTTAAAAAAATAAAAGAAAAAAAACATTGCTCTATACAATAGCTTCTCGATATGGAGTCACTTAACCAAATGTGGAAAGATCATGAAAAAATTATCAACGGTAATGGCTTCTGAACATAAAACAAGCCAAACTTTTTCAAAAATCAAACACATAATGAATGTGGGCTGTTTCTGACAGGGCTCACCCATGTTGCATACTGCACTGTAGCATTGGCTCCGAACATGTAGCTTGTGCCCTTTTCAATGTGTACGCGTGCACACCATGCCACAAACATCAATGATCACCATCTGAAACACCGCAGCTCAGACTTGAGACTGCTGCTCGCTGCGAAGTAGAGTGCTTTCACTGCACAGACAAAGCGTTCGGCTCCTACAGAAGCAAAAGAGTTTAATTATGAAAAACAAGTACTTTGAATATTTTCCTATGATCATTCTTCAGCATATATCAAATTAGATACACAAACCAAGCAATTACAATATTAAAGATGAAAACAATTTACCTGGCAGTGCAATTGCAATTAATGTGCTTCTTTACTATCATGTGAAGAATGATAAGATATCATCACTGCCTGTAAGATATCTAGGCTCTCCGCTCTCTCTCTCCTCTCTCTCTCTCTCTCTCCTTTCTCTCTCTCCCCCCTCTCTCCTTTCTCTCTCTCTCTCCCCCTCTCTCTCCTTTCTCTCTCTCTCTCCTCTCTCTCTCTCCTTTCTCTCTCTCTCTCTCCCCCTCTCTCTCCTTTCTCTCTCTCTCTCTCTCTCCTCTCTCTCTCTCTCTCTCTCTCTCTCTCTCTCTCTCTCTCCTTAGGATAGGACATAAAACTCCTTATTTACCAAGAAAGCGTGCAAGAGCTGCTAACTCATGCCCCCATACGGGGCATTTAAACATACGGCTTTCTTACTTTTATAGGATAGAAGAAATCCATTGGTCTTAGGAATCAAAAACTTGGTGCAACTCCAAATGAAAGTAATAGACACAATCACATCCTGTCTTATTCTCTTGCTTTTATTCTCCCAATGATCATCTCATACACTAATATAACAAAACACACTAAGTTCCCCAACTACGTAATCCTATGTATTAAATGTGCATTCTTTATTAGCCTTATTCCCTTGTCCTCCTTTTACAACTCTGACACAGAACTAACAATTACCAACTGACACTGAATTACCATTGGGTCTAAAAAATTATCTTTAAGCCTAAAATTTGACTTCTTCTCAATTATTTTCCTGCCAGTATCCCTATTCGTCACATGATGAATCATAGAATGCTCCATGTGATACATGTACTCAGATCCCTACCTAGATCGATTCATTAAATACTTACTGTTATTCCTGATTACTATAGTTATCTTAACCTTCGCTAATAATCTATTTCAACTTTTTATTGGCTGAGAAGGCATAGGAATTGTATCCTTCCTACTAACTGGCTGATGATACGGCCGAGCCAATGCAAACCTGGCAGCCCTACAAGCTATCCGCTACAATCGTATCGGTGATATTGAATTCATCCTAGCAATAGCCTGATTCTGCACAAAGACCAACTCATGAGAACTCCAAAAAATCTTCATGATAGACAGCCCAAATATTATCCCCTTAATGGGCCTCCTCATGGCAGCTACAGGTAAATCAGCACAATTCGGCTTACACCCATGACTCCCATCAGCCATAGAAGGACCAACCCCCCGTATCTGCACTCCCTCACTCGAGGACTATAGTTGTAGTGGGGGTTTTCCTTCTTATCCGATTCCACCCCCTTATCTCTAATGATAGTGCTATCTTGACAGCTGTGTTATGCTTAGGCGCAATCACTACCCTATTTACAGCAATCAGTGCACTCACCCAAAATGATATAAAAAAAAAAATTGTAGCATTCTCAACATCAAGTCAATTAGGCCTGATGATAGTTACACTAGGTGTTAACCAACCTTACCTAGCCTTCTTACATATTTGCACACACGCATTCTTTAAAGTCATACTATTTATATGCTCCAGATCTATTATCCACAGCCTGAATGACGAACAAGACATTCGAAAAATAGGTGGCCTAGCAAAAGCCATACCATTTACATCCTCATGTTTAATCATTGGCAGCCTAGCCCTAACGGGAATACCTTTCTTCACAGGCTTCTAGTGAAAAGACTTAATTATTGAAGCCGCCAACACCTGCTACACCAACACCTGCGCCCTCTTAGTAACACTAGTAGCCACCTCAATAACAGCTGTTTAAAACATATGGATCATCTATTTTGTTTTAATAACTAAACCTCGATTTCCCGCCTCAATTATTATTAATGAAAACAACCCATTACTAATTAATCCAATCAAATGCCTAGCCCTAGGAAGTATTATGGCAGGATTCTTCATTCCATATAATATCCCACCTACAACCATCCAAGTTATACCATACCATGGTACTTAAAAACCACAGCACTAATAGTAACCGTTGCAGGATTTGCTATCGCACTAGAACTTAATAACTTAACTAGTAATCTTTTACCAACAAAACCCTCATCCACTAGCTCATTTTCGGCCTCTCTAGGCTACTTCCCAACAATCATATGCTGATTACTCCCTATAAAAACACTTAACAGAAGCCTCAAAACAGCCCTAACTCTTCTAGATCTCATCTGACTAGAAAATGCTATCCCAAAAATCACTTCCACCTTTTATATCTTCACCTCTTCAACCCTCAGCAATCAAAAAGGAATAATTAAACTGTACTTCCTTTTGTTCCTCATTACTCTCCTATCTATCCCAATCTTACTAAGCATTTAATTACCCCGAGTAATTGCAATGATAATAAATACACCCATAAATAAAGTTCAACCAGAAACAACTATCAGCCACGCAGAACAACTATATAAAGCAGCCACACCAACACCCCCCTCACCTATTAATCCCAACCCATCACCATCATAAACTGTTCACCCACCTAAACTATTAAACTCTAGCACCATATCTAAACCCTCATAATAATTTGTTACAAATAATATACCTATTCCCATAAAAATGCTCATTGCTAGAACCCCTAATACCAATCAACTAGATACCCACGTCTCAGGATACTCTTTTGCAGATATAGCAGTAGTATAACCAAATACAACCAACATCCCTCCCAGGTAAATTAAAAACACTATTAAACCTAAAAAAGACTCCTCAAACCCCAACATCACTAAACAACCTGAACACCCACTAACAATTAAACATAAACCACCATAAATAGGAGAAGGCTTCAAAGAAGTGCCTAAACAACGTAATAAAATCAATAGACTTAGAAAATAAATAGATTCTGTCAGAATTTCTACATAGACTTTAACTATGACCAATGACATGAAAAATCATCGTTGTTATTCAACTATAGAAACACTTAATGACAATCATCCGGAAAAAAAAATCACCCACTAATTAAAACCATCAATCACTCATTCATCGACCTTCCAGCCCCATCAAACATCTCATCATGATGAAATTTTGGCTCTCTATTGGGCCTATGCTTAATTGTCCAAATCCTCACAGGATTATTCCTAGCCATACACTATACATCAGATACATCAACAGCATTCTCGTCAGTCACCCACATCTGCCGAGATGTCAACTGCGGCCGACTAATCTGCTGTCTACATGCAGCAGATGTCTACGGAGCCTCTATAGTCTTCGTTTGCCTAATCCTCCACGTAGGGCGAGGAATTTACTGTGGCTCCTATCACATAATCGAAACTTGAAACATAGGAATCGTACTCCTATTTGCCATAATAGCAACAACATTCGTAAGCTATGTTATCCCATGAGGACAAATACCTTTTTGAGGGGCTACAGTAATCACAAATCTCCTATCAACCATCCCTTACATCGGTACAACCCATGTAGAATGAATCTGAAGTGGATTTTCAGTAGACAAAACCACTTTTACACGATTCTTTGCATTCCGCTTCATCCTACCTTCCATCATTACAGCCCTCGTATTAGTCCACGAAATTCCTCCATGAAACAAGCTCCAACAACCCATCAGGCCTAAACTCAGATGCAGACAAAATCCCATTCCACCCTTATTACACAATCAAAGACTTTCTAGGAGCCCTTTTTCTATTAATAGCTCTCATAATTTTGGTTTAATTTTTCCCAGATATTCTCGGAGACCCTTGTTGCCCACACTTTTCTGTGAATACTCAGACCTCTGAACAAGCTCGCGCTTTCCCGAACCAAGCCCACGAGAATGGATGAATATCCTAAGGGTTGAAGCACACAGACAGCAAGAGACCTGCTCATTCACCAAAGAGTAAATGGCCACTTTATTAAACTCAAGTCGGGTATATATACTAGGGGGCTAGGGGGCAAAAGGGCAAAGCCCCCTCCCATCAGGAGCAGTGGAAGAGGATGACAGGTGCCCAAGGCCAGGAGCAGCTGCTGTGGCAGGCGTGGCTGGAACCTTGTTTACAGGTGGAATTACCATAACAAAAGAGGGCCAAGTTCTTTCTAAGCTAAACCCTCAGGCCGGTGCAAGGGAGCCAGAGGTAAAACGGCCCTGCAAATCTCCACGAATTAAAGGGGAAGAAACCTGGGTACCTACAGACCCTGATAATTACACCCCAGCAAATCCACTTAACACCCCACCATACATTAAACCAGAATGATATTTTGTCTTCGCCTAGGCCATCCTTCAATCTAACCCTAACAAATTAGGCGGAGTCCTAGCTCTAATCCTATCAATCCTCATTCTAGCCCTCATACCTTTCTTTCATTTACACCTCAAAACAACGAGGACTTACCTTCCGCCCAACCACACAAACCTTCTTATCCTCACATGAATTGGAGGCCAACCAGTTGAAGACCCATTTATCATTATCGGACAAATACCCTCAATCGGCTACTTTGCCATTATCGTGATCTTCATATCAATCGCAGGCATAATTGAAAACAACTTTCTAGACCTGGATTAAATGCCCTGATAGTATAAACATTACACCATTACACTGGTCTTGTAAACCAGAAATGAAAAGTTATTTTTCTCAGGACATCAAGAAGGAAGGACTCCTCTCCCAATGTCAGCACCCAAAACTGACATTCTTTTGAAACTACTTTTTTTTTTTTTTTGGTTTTTTGAGACAGGGTCTCTCTGTAGTTTTGGAGCCTGTCCTGGAACTAGCTCTTGTAGACCAGGCTGACCTCTAACTCACAGTGATCCGCCTGCCTCTGCCTCCCAAGTGCTAGGATTAAAGCCATGTGTCACCACCGCCCGACTTAAACTACTTCTTGTACATAAATGTATATAGTACATTAATACATTTATGTATATCTTGCATTAAATTATATTCCCCAAGCATTATATTCTTTATCAACATACTGCTCATTAAACCATGTCTTTGACATTCAACTATTTAATGTTTCATAAACATATCTGCTTTCTTACTAACTCTTCTCTCTCTCCTCTCTCTCTCTCTTTTCTCTCCTCTCTCTCTCTTCTCTCTCTCTTCTCTCTCCTCACTCCCCTCTCTTCCCTCTCTGGTTTTTCAAGACAGAATTATTATGTGTAACAGCCCTAGCTTTCCTAGAACTCACCCTGTAGACTAGACTGGCCTCGAACTCAGATATCCTCCTGCCTCTGCCTCCCAAGTGCTTGGAATAAAGGTGATGCCACTGCCTGAGTTAATAACACACCTCTTAAAGCAAAGGCTTTAGCTTTAGCTTCACATTGACATTAGCTTAGATTAACAAAAGCAAAGCAACTGTACTCATACCCCCATGGTAAAATTTTGGTATAATTGGTCTGGATGAAGTTTAGGAGAATTTTCTGTTTTATAAAAAATCTCTCATGTGATGCAAATGTGCAGCTAGACCGAGAAGCACTGCCTTGAACAAAGACAGTATTCAGGAGGTGCCAAGTACACAATGACTAGAAATGCAGAGTCTATCTCCTGCCTTTCCTGCTCTTCTAACCCCCACATTGTGCTGCCTAATATTTGGGTGCTATTGTGAGCGGCTCCAAGTGAGTAGGGAATGGGGGAGAAAGAAAAATAAAATTAGCTGAATATTGAATAAATGTCCACATGATACTTGAAAGCTTTGGAATTGGATTTGGCATGCTGATTCCGGCCTGAGGGTGATCTGGGTTTTCTCCCCCTGATTCAAAACAACAATTTCTTAAAAATAAGCATTTGATTTATAGGATCTGACAGATGAAGGAACAACTGTGCCTAAAAGAGAACATATGGCTAGGCTTTGGTTTTCTGTTAACCTCACTGGGGACAAATCCAATAGGCAAGATGACTCTTATTCATGATCTCTATTGTCCTGATTTGCAGTGGGAATTTAATTTCTGATTTGATTTTGGATAAGCTTTTCAGGAAAACAATGACATTGATCAATGTTCGTTAAGAAATGGGCTGACAGGGGGTCCCAGGATGGGAATATACTGAGCATCATCCCTGCGTGGGCCAAGGGGGACTTATTTCAATGAATGTAACAGAAATAAACATTGTAACACAACGCAAGCACCCCCAGTTTTATACTCATCGATGAGGGAAAAGATTTGTGGCACATCAGAAAACTGCAACACACACACAGACACACACTCACACAGTATCAAATCTACAACCAGACAAAAATGATTAGCTTCCATGCTTATTTTTCATTTGTTTTATTAAAATACCATTTTAAAGGCAAATGATGGTTGATGATACTTTATGGAACAGTATATAGAACTGGACTTTGAATGTTTGATTCGAGAGCCTCCATTGTCTGGATGGTTTAAGAGCATACTTCCTTGATGGTCACCTCAAATATTTCCTTTATTGGCTATAGGGATCATGTAAAGTATTAATGCTGCGTTTTGTTTTGTTGTTGCGGGTTCAAAACCATTTTTGTCCTTCCCACCACTGAAGGCAGATTTTGGTAGACTTTGAAAACCTTGTTTTACTTGAGGTTCCACATGCTTCATGGCTTGTAAAACATAGCAGCCTGCAAATCCCGCAGCGTCAACGGTCAGCCTCCACTCCACGGCCCTGCAGGGTTCTCATCCCAGCATATATTTGTATTTCAGCCAAAAATGAGAGGAGGGGTTTTGCTTGTTTGTTTGTTTGTTTGTTTTGTTTTTGTTTTTTTGTTGTTTTGGTTTTTCAAGACAGGGTTTCTCTGTAGCTACCTGTTGTAGACCAGGCTGGCCTCGAACTCACAGAGCTCCACCTGCCTCTGCCTCCTGAATGCTGCGATTAAAGGCATGCACCACCACCACCCGGTGAAAAGAGTGTTTTTAACCAGAAAAATTATTGATTTCTGTTCCTTTCATATATCAGATTGTCCAGGGAAGAGTCTTGCATGTGTATGGGAGATACCATAGTATTGCACACATGGTTTATGAGGCGAGGCACCACTGGGGGAGCTAGCCAACCACCTGGATTTCTCTCAGAATGCGCAGAATCATACTTCCTGATTTGCTTTAATTCCTGGAAATCAGAAATGTCATCGCCAAAAAGTCAGAAGGTTGTAAAAGAAATCACTTTATTCAATATTATAGTTTTAGAAACAAGCTATATTTTTGGAAATCTTGAAAAATAAACTGGAGTTGGAGAGACAGTTCAACAGTAAAGAGCTCCTCTTGAGAGTCCAGTTTTACTCCCACCATCCACACGGTGACTCACAACCACGTGCAATTCTATTTCCATTTGATCTGTTGCCCTCTCCTGGCCTCTGTGAGCATTGCATGAACGTGATGTACAGACATACATGCATGCAAAAACATCCATGCAAATAAAAATAGATAAATCTTTTTATAATTTTAAAATAAATAAACACATAAACTATGGAGAAAATATCACTTTAAATCTCACTTTAAAAATATCACTTTGAATCATCTAATGTGATAAAAATATCACTTTAAATCATCTAAATGTGTTGAAAGGAAACAATACTGTTAGAAATTTTTCTGTCACCAAGAAACTCTTGCCCAAGTTCTAACACGCTTCATAGGTTTCCACTCAATGCTTCTTTTATGGCTGTTCTTAATTCTTTTCCACATTACTCATCGAATTGGTTCTGCTTTTAAAATTTCATTAACAGTGCAAATCCAGTATCCACTGACTTATAAGAGGAGATTATATTTCCTATCTCAGTCAACTAACATTTAGATAAAATGCATATGCAGATGCTTTGCTCAAATCTATGTGTATATATCCTGTAAAAAGTCACATATTTAATATGATATATTTTATATATTTTAATGACAAGCCGATAAAACTACCCAAAAGAATCACTTAACCTCACCAAAGGTAAAAGCATGCAATATTTATTTACCGATCCCCATCCATACGCATTACTCAACAGCAATGCAGTCCAGCAAAAATAAAATGTAAGTCATACATGATAATTGTAAATTTCTACTAGCCACTTTAAAAATAAAAATAATTCAGCAAAATTACTTTTTAATATTATATTGTATTGTACATTTAGTTCAGGGTATTTAAGATAGCCTGTGTGTAAATAGAAGGATTATCAATATTTTGCTTCTTTCATACTAAGTCATCACACTATGGTATATTTTACACTTGTGCATTGCGATTCATAAGCATCTTCAGAAATAACTTGATTTGCATTTAAATTTCACAGTATTGTGTTTTTTTATACTGAAGGCCTTTTACATATATTTAAAAGTTCCCAATAACTGGTGAAGAATTTATTTTGAAGGTTATTTTTGATATATTTTGAGTGTTCCAAGCATTTAATCGGACGATTGGCATGATTTAACAATTAAAAGCAAGATTTTCGGGTCCAGGCTCAAGGCCCAGATCATTTACTAACAGTGTGGCTTAATATATCTTAAAATTAAGATGACTCCCAAGGTCTAGTTGATGGGAAAGCCTCAGCTCTGTGTTTGGCACGGCAAAGCTCAAAGATGTTAGCTTAAAACCTGAAGAGCTGTTTAAGTGGAGGGACCTGCAGAGGGATTGACTGTAGCTGAGTGAGAGGAAACTTAAGTCTGGCTTGGATCCCAGACCACCCATCACAGCTGGAATGTGTGATGTGCTATTTGAGGGATTTTTTTTCAACCCCTGTGTGGGCCTCAGAGGACAGAAATGTGGAAGTTCTCTCTTACTGGGAAATGAGGTGAACCATGGGAAGAGACGAAGGGCAATCATTTAAGGGAGGTCTGTTCAGTTGCTCCCCTAGATAAAGGCAACGTATTCTGTGGGGGCTGGTGTATGGTGCCGTAGCCGTGCAGAGGCATTGACTTGTTCTTTCCAGGAAGAAATACACATTATTTATTTTTAATCGGCTTTCTGGTTCTAGAAGGTAAGTCCTATGACTTTTAAATAACTCACTTGTGTGGTTTGGGCATTGGCCACTTTGGCAGGATGGTATTCTGTTTTGATTAAGTAGGTGCACAGGGGAGTTCAGTTCTTTGGACGATGATTAATGGGGGAAATTTCCTTAGTCCTTCTCTAACTACTCTAGCAGTCTCCCTAGAGATTAGTATGACTAATAACTTGTTTGGGGATGATGCTGTCTCACATCAGGTAAGATGTGGCTTTCTCCATAGTGGTTTGAAAGGTGTCAAGTTCAGAATCACTCTGCCTGGTGCTCATTTACTGGCTTTCCAGACATTTCTGCAGCACTGTGTGATTCTGTCTGCATGGCAACTATTCACTGAGACAACATACTAACCCCCTTTTTAGCTAAGAACACTGGTGGTCGGAATGAGAATGGCCCTCATAGGCGCATAGATTTGAGCAGTTGGTCCCTAGTTGGTGGACCTGTTTTGGGAAGGATTAGGAGGTGTGGCTTTGTTGGAGGGAGTATATCACTGCTGTCGGTGGGTGGGGATTCTGAGTTTTCAAAAGCCCACACCAGGCCCAGTGTCTCTCTCCCCCTGGATCCAACTTTCAGATAAGATGTAGCTCTCAGTTACTCCTCCATCACCGTGCCTGCCAGGCAGTTCACCATGGACTCACCCTCTGAAACTGTAAGCAAGCCCTCAGTTAAATGCTTTCTTTCATGAGAGTTACCTTGGTGATGGTGTCTCTTCGCAGCAATAGAACATTGGCTAAGGCAAAGACCAAGGGATAGGCGTAAAGTGGGGTAAAAAACATGATCAGCCAACCCAAAGAAGGGAGAACTACAGAAGAACCTGGAATCTAACTAGTCAATTAATTCATTTAGTAAACACATAGCGGACGGTCCTGTGTCTAGTAAGAAAACTACGAGAAACTAGATTTATTGAAACATATTTTAAAAATTTAAAAACATATTTAAAAAATTTTAAATCAGATTCTTAAGAACATTTCCTCAAGATACACTGTCACGCATGCCACTTTTTGGAGTAGAGATTCCAAAAAGTTGTACTAAAATAAATATAACTCACTTCTCTATCTATGAATTTATTCATTGTTTCTGCACATATATATTCAAAACTCTTAAATGAAAGACATACTAGAAGTGGAAGAAAGAAGTGAAAGAAAAAAATGTTCCCTTGACAAGTTTCCTATATGCTAAAGGAAAGTTGGAGAGTCACAGAGAAGAGAGAACCTAGAAGTGCCATTGTGATTTTGGATATGGCAGCAACAGGCGACCCAGGGAGCGCTTTATAAAAGCACCCAGGTACCTTAAGGAGGGTTGATTGCATCGACAGAGAGGATGTGCGAGCCCATCAGAGAATGAGAACTGATATTAGAAGGCCAGCACACATCGTGTGGGGTCAGGAGAGACGACTTCAGGTAAACAGCACTTGCTGCTCTTACAGAGGACCCGAGTTTGGTTTCCAGCACCAGGAGACAACACACTTTGCTTGTCTCCATGGATCTCTTCACACATGTGACATGCATAAAATTATACATGCAAATACACATACAGATGGCTAGATAGGCAGACAGACACATAGGTGGACAGATAGATACATTTATCTTAAGAGCAGACACAGCCAAAATCTGTGAGCAGTGAAATTCCTCATCAAGTCTAAGTGGCCACATTGCATCTATTTTTATAATTAGTGAGGCCTACTTCAATTTTTTTTCTTTTCATAGTTTCTTGCTTTCTTGTGCAAGTTAATGCAAGCTCTCTTAGCACTAAGTTCTGGCCCCTGTACTGAGGTTCACTTTAGAAGAGTTGAAGAAAGGACTTCCTGTAGATCGTGACCTAAATTATCTCATTGTGTTAAATTCACCTCCTTAGTTTAAGCATTTTGCCAATTCAAAGCAGCGTCAGGGGATATTCTGGATAGAATATAGTGGTATAGCTCTTGCTAGTAAGGATACGGCAGGAAAGAAAGCCTTTTGTAATTATATGTGGATGTTATTTTTAGTATAAATTAGTTCAAGTGAAGCTCACAGATTAGGCTGGGCTGGGCTTCACCACTTCCGGTCCCAGAGAGAACTGGCCTACATTAGAAGATTCCTTTGAAAAATGTCTGGGCATATGCAGGCACAGCACTCAAGTACACAAACCTATACTCACACATACATATGCACACAATTAATAAGGAAATACAATATTCTAAAAGAAAACAAATAATAAACAAACAAATAAATAAATTAGGTCATCCTTTATTTTTTAACAAAAGCAGCCAAGGTTTCCAGGTAAACATGTTTTGTGCCATCCTGGATTTGAATAGCTTTCTTTGGTGAACCCAAAAGGAGTAGGTTGTGCAATTTTGAGCCTAGAGATTTCTTCTCCTGCACAAGTCCCAGAGTGCCCTTTACTATCATCGCCTCTGCTCAAATGGTAAACCCAAAGACGTGGTGGAAACTCTTCCCAGCAGGCTTGATGGCAGGAGGATTAAGATGCCACCTGGTGTTGTGCCCTCATGGAACTGCTGATCTCAGTGGCCCAGAATGGCCTCTGAAATGATTTTTAAGCCAAGCAGTTGAGAATTAGTCATCAGCTAGAACTTAAGATGTGTGTTTCTTGACTTTAGAACAGGAAAGTTTGCTCAGGGCTCATGCAGAGTATTGCCCCTCTGGTGCAATGGCTAAGAAAACTGTGACACTTGGGAATCGTTGTTTGTATTGTCATCTAGGAACACAGACCATCTTGAGCTTCTGGCTGCTCATTTTCGTCTCCAAAAGGAAATTGCTTCGGAGATTCTTTGGCACAAGCAGGCGTGGTATGACCTTATCTGAACACTCCCTCACAAACCAGGGTCCTTCCTGGGTTTTCTCCCAGGACAAGTAAGAAAGATACATGATTCTTTCCAGCTTAGGAGAAACATAGCCCAAAGAGCAAGGCTTTCTAGTTGATGGTCCTCACCGAGTCTTTTTCTGGCCTCTTGGTTCCTGTGGACTCCAGAACTTCCCTGCATCATCATTGCTTGACCAAGACCTTGGTCCTCCTGCTAAAGCCTCCAGAAGCACTGCTGTCGCCTTTCTGCCTGTTTAGTCTCCCCGATTCATCTCCTTCCCTAAAGCACCTCGGTTTTCACTATATAGTTCTCCAGTGTAGGGAACAGGTTCCCAAAAGCCAGTGCAAGCACCAAGGACAGACTCTGATCTCACTGCTAGGAGGCCCACAAACAGACCGAGCTACACAACTGTCACGGCGAGGAGCTTGGTCCTGCCTCAACTTGATGCACCGTGCTTTGTTCATGCCCATGAGACCTGCCCCTTTCTGAATGGAGACAGGGGAGGAGTGGATGGGAAGTGGGTACGTGGAGGTGAGGCATGGGAGCTGAGGAGGGAGGGAAAACTGTGGTTGGTATGTAAAATAAATGTAAATTTTTAATTAAAAATAAAAAATAAAGAGTTCTCCAGGTTCCTAAAGGTCTTATCGCTTTGGGCCTGTTTAACTCACAGCAACTTAAAGGAAAACTCCATGGTCATCTTTTCCAACCTTTTCTTCTCCTTGTACTTAGATCTGACAATTCTCTGGACACTCGCCTTAATTCTGTGAATGTGTGTCATTTATTACAAACCCCTACATTCTGTATTGATGATACCAACACCATGTCTACATGCAAAGGCCACATCATCCAACAGCTTCATTCTTGAGTATATGAACAAAAGAATGAAAGGGGTACCCACAATGACCCATGTCACTAATGTCCATTGTGACACTATTTAGAACAGCCCAAAGGTGTAATCATGGCAAACGTCCAACAAGATATGCTCCCATGCCATGGAACTAAAGTTTGCCATTAGAAGAAATGCCATCCTAATATGTGTTGCAATATGAATGAAACTTAGAGACTTTATGCTAACTAAAATAAGCCAAACTGAAAAGAACAAAAATATAGTACGTTTCTATTTAGATAAAATATTTAGAACAGGCAAATTCAGAGAAGTAAAAAAAGGAGACCAGAAGTGCCAGAAGCTAAGGCATGAGGAGGAGCTAGTGTACAGGGTTTAAGATGGAAAAGTTGGAGGTACAGATTGGTAGTCTGCATTGTGGATGCATTTGATGCCCCTGAATTGTACATTCACAACCCGTTCAAGGGATAAACATTGTGACGCATCGTTTAGGAAGTCTCTATTGCTAGCACCATCTGAGCCAGTGGGAACAGGCTTCTTGCTTTCAGTGCCCGTCCACTCACTATGCCTCCAGTGTACCTGTGGACAGAGACGGCCCCTCGAAGTGTTCAGATATGAAAACAGATGAACTTATCTGAGGACCAACTACCAATTCAGGAGTTTACCAGTTTATGCAGAGTCTATGCAGCAGTGCTGCGGCCCGGCAGAGGGACAGGCAGAGGGACAGACATAATTACCAGGTGCCTGAGTTTCTTTTTCTGATGCAGTGATAAAATAAGCTGATACAAAGCAACTTAAGGGAGAGAGGGTTTGCTTTAGCCCACAGTTCCATGTCTCTGCCCGTCATAGCCGGGCAGTCAGGGTGGCAGGACTTGAAGAAGCAGAGAGAGAGTAAACACATGCTTACATTCAGTTCTTCTTCTTCTTTTTTAATCTTTTGAGACAGAGCTTCTTTGTGTAATAGCCCTGGCTGTCCTGGAACTCACTATGTAGATCAGGCTGGCCTCGAACTTAGAGCTCCACCCGCCTCTGCCTTCTGAGTGCTAGAATTAAAGGCGTGCACCACCACATCAGTTATTGTAAGGCAATCCCCCATAGACATACCCACAGGCCAACCTCATCTTGATAATCTCTTGTTGAAACTCCCTTCCCATGGTATGATTGATTGTATTAAGTGGACAATTAGAACTCCGCAGCACACCAGGGAGAGAGTCAAGGTCTGTGTTTCCGAAAACACAGAGAGGAGGACCAACCAACTGAAAAGATGCAGCTCTCGCGTTGACAGAAAGTAGGATCACTAAAGCTCGTGCCTTTGCAACACCCAGTTCCTCAAGCTTCTTTCTAGGAGCAGCACAGCTATAAAAATCTAAACAGCCGTTCTGGACATGGCACTGTCATTTCCCCAAGAGTGTCTGGTATTTGTCCAGAAGTCGAGTAGACTTTTTGGAATCCACCAATTGATTCACATAAAAAGCATGGCTAATAACTGACCAGGGTTACTGTTTCGTGCTTTTATTTCTGTAATTTCTTTCTAATGTGTTAGTAAATCCTGAGGGTGGGGAGTTGTGACTTTTTTTTTTAAACTAAGATTATCTCCGGTAAATTTTCATTATAGTCTGCAAACTTCACATTTTAAAAGCGCAGTGAATAGTTTATAGAAATGTCCTTCAGTGTTTGACTAATTTTTTATTATACAGTCTATAACCATATTGCATTTAGTGAATTTAAAATCACCTTCTACTGAAATAAATGATAAAGCCAGGCAGTCCACTCAGTTTTAAACACAGATAATAAAAAGTACATAAATAAAAGTAGCAGCCTGCTTTGGTTTGGATGTATGTGAAGCGGGGCCGTACCAAAATCTTTAGACTCTTAGAATCCAGTATTCTTTTCCCAGACAATTTTGTCAACAGATTCCATGCAGGGATTAGGATCAGATTTCTTGACCAGAGTCAAAGTGACAACTCAGCTGTATGAAAACTTCTGAGGAGTGAGAGACAAAGTACTCAGAACAAGATGGTCAGAACTAGAGTTCATGTGGGACCTGTTTTAGTTATTTTTCTATTGCTGTGATACCACGATCAAGGCAACTTATAAAAGAAACCATTTAATTGGGGGCTTGCCTATAGTTCCAGAGGGTCCATGACCATTATGGCAGGAAGCATGACAGCAGACAGGCAGGCATGGTGGTGCTGGAACAGTAGCTAAGAGCATACAGTTCATCTGAAAGAGGCAGAGACACTGGATCTGGAATGGGCTTTTGAAACCGCAAAGCCCACCCACAGTGACACACTTTCTCTAATGAGACCATTCTTCCTAGTCCTTCCCCAAACAGGTCTACCAACCAGGGAAAAACTATTCAAATAGATGAGCCTATGGGACCCAATCCCATTCAAATCACCAGAGTCGTCTTATAGGTTCGAGGTGTTCCCACTAGCATGGGCACAGCTGCAAGCTGTGCTGGGTGTCACCTTAGCTGAAGGTTTACTGTGGAGGTACAAACAAGGCAAAACAGGTGGACTTAGGACCAAAGGAGGCGTCTGTGATCAGTGGCCAGTTGTTGAAACCAAGATAACCAAAATATCTAAAATAATATGAATGTCTTAGATCTGGAAAGGCATCCACATGGAATAGGGTACAGGTATGTGACTAGGACCCAGGGCCAGATATTGGCAAGATTCTGAATTATAGTGTAAGGAAGTGGCAAAACATATACAATAAGCCTCAGTTAGTGGTTCAGAATAGTTACGTCTAACACTGTGGAGAGAGAAATGTAAGAACTGGTTGGGGGGGGGGGAGCTTGTTTGTTCCCAGCCACTTAGCCCCAAAATAATCATACAGAAATTATATTATTTACATCACTTTTTGGCCCATTAGCTTGAGATTTTTTATTGATATTTATTGATCTCTACCTTTGCTCCCCTCCCTGCCTCTTCCCTCCCCCCTTCAACCTACTTCCCATGTAGATTAGATCTGTGTAAGTCTCTCTTAGTGTCCTTGTGGCACTATTGAGCATCCTTTGGATATATACCTGGATCTTGAGGAAGGTTGTTTCCTAATTTTCTGAGAAATTGCCACACTGACACCCAAAAGGGCTGTACCAGATTGCATTCCCACCAGAAAAGCAGAAGTGTTCCATTTTCCCCACAACCTCTCCAGTATAAGTTGTCATCAGTGTTTTTGATCTTGGTCATTTTTTCAGGTGTAAGATGGAATCTCGGAGTTGTTTTGATTTGCATTTCTCTGATGGCTAAGGATGTTGAACATTTCCTTAAGTGTCTTTTAGTCATTTTAGAATCTTCTGTTGAAAGTTCTCTGTTTAGGTCTGCATTCCATTTTTTTAATTGGATTATTTGTTCTTTTTGTGACCAATTTCTTGAGTTCTTTGTGTATTTTGGAGATCAGACCTCTGTCTGATGTGTGGTTAGTGAAGACCTTTTCCCATTCTGTAGGTTGTCATTTTGTCTTGTTGACCGTGTCCTTTGCTTTACAGAAGCTTTTCAGTTTCAGGAGGTCCCATTTATTAATTGTTTCTCTCAGTATCTTTCCCATGTTCAAGTGTACTTCCCACTTTCTCTTCTATAAGGTTCAGTGTGGCTGGCTTTATGTTGAGATTCATTTGGACTTGAGTTTTGTGCATGGTGATAGATATGGGTTATTTTCATTCTTCTACATGTTGATATCCAGTTATGTCAGCACCACTTGTTAAGTATGCTTTCTTTTTTCCATTTGATTTTTTTGCTTCCTTGTCAAAAATCAGGTGTTCAAAGATGTGTGGGTTGATATCTGGGTCTTCTATTAGGTTCCATTGGTCCTCCTGTCTGTTCTTATGCCAATACCACACTGTTTTCAATATTGTAGCTCTGTAGTAGAGTTTTAAGTCAGGGGTTGTAATGCCTCCAGAAGTTATTTTATTGTACAGAGCTCGAGCTTCTTATTGGCTAACTACTATATATTAATTTAACCCATTTCTATTAATCTGTGTATCACCTCATGGCTGTGGCTTACCAGCTGAAGTTCCAGCATCTGTCTCTGACAGGGCTACATGGCTTCTCTCTGACTCTGCCTCCTTTCTCCTAGCATTCAGTTTAGTTTTCCCCACTTATCTAAGCTCTGCCCTATCAAGGCCAAGGGAGTTTCTTTATTCATCAGTGGTATTCACAGCATACAGAGGGGAATCCCACATCAAGCTGAGAAGGCTACAAAAATAAATAATGGTCTGGTTTGGGAGACATATGACAATTTCAGTATAGAAACTAGCCACCAGGTTGAGAGCTTGGGTACCTCTTGGGAATGGTTCTGGCTATAGCAGAGAAACAACTAACAATGAGTGAAGTCCAGAGATAAGCAGACCTGGGATTTTATTAGTTTTTCAGATAGTGTTTCTCTCTATAGCATTTATGGGAGTGGAACTAGTATTGTGGCTAAGGCTGGCCTCATGGTTGTTACAATTTTTCTTTCCTCACCCTCCTAAACTCTAAGATCATAAGCATGAGCCACCATGACTGAGTTCAGCCTTAGGATTCTGTCTCTCTGTCTCCCTCTTTTCCTGTGTGTGTGTGTGTGTGTGTGTGTGTGTGTGTGTGTGTGTGTGTGTTTATGTGTATGCATGTGGAGACTAGATGTCAACCTTGGGTGTCATTCTTTGCCATCCACATTGTGTTTTAAGCAAGCCACTGGTGCTCACTGGCTTGGCAAGGTTGGATGGTCAGTAAGCCCCAGAGAAGCTCCTATCTTTGTCTCCATACAAAGGGATTTACAAGCACACACCATCATGCCTTGATTTTTATGTGGATCCTGGGAACATAAGTCCAGTACTAATTGTTGTGCAGTAAGCATTTTAGTGAGTGGGCCATCTCCCAAGTTCCAATTCTACATTTCTTTGAGCAGCTCAGGAATGTCACTGACATTTGAAGGGTATTTTTTCATCCTTAACTTCTACTATTCTTCAGTACATAGTCTGTGTACGGCTCTAGTTAATGGCCTGGGAGAATGGGGCATAAAAATGAGGTGGAGTAAAGTCACATACAATAACCAACTTTATAGACAATTTATACTCTTAGGGCTGAGAAGCATCACCTGAGCAAGGTGTGCAATCACAAGGACAAGACACACATGGCAAAAAAAATGTATTTCCATAGAGGCATATGAATAACAACAGTCAAAGTAAACTTGCTCCTATCCACTACATCTGGGAGGTGTACTAAAACACAATCCAAGAACAATTTCATGATTTGAAGAAATGAGGGTCACAGACTCTTGTTTTCTTGAGGGGTTTTCTCACAAGAACTCAGAATTACCCTCTTGGACTGTGTTCTGGCATCTATCTCACCATTTTTTATTTTTCAATTGTATGATATCCAAATGGTTTTGATTTGAGATGAAGATAAATTTAGTTCTCATTTGATGAGTATTCTATAATCAAGCAATTTATATTAGAACAGAGAAAGCATTCTATGTAATATCCTGCCCCCCAAAACACCAATAACAGAGATACAAACTATGTCCTGTACTTTTGGTTACATCAGAAAATTCTAGAGAATAGCTTGAAAAGAGATCCATAGGATTAGTAGTTCTAGTTTCTTATAGAATATAAGCCCATATTTGCCTTTAATAGGAACTCAAGTGTTATGATGGCCTATGCAAAAGAGAAGTGATTCAAATCCCAAGGAAAAAATAAATGCAGTCCCTTCTTCAGACGGATAAAAGAGTCTATCATGGTCTCAACGTTCAGTCATAAACACAGTTATTAGTAAAATAACTTCTCTCTTGGTGCATAGGACCGTAACTTAGTCCCACGAGGGCAGACTTGACTTCTGGCCATATGGTCAATACCACCTGTTGCAAGGAGGCCACTTGTTCATCCTGGCCGCCCAGAACTGAAATAATCACACAGAAACTGTATTCATTAAAACACTGCTTGGCCCATTAGCTCTAGCTTCTTATTGGCTAACTCTTACATCTTAATTTAACCCATTTCTATTCATCTGTGCATCACCAGGTGGCAGTGTCTTACCGGCAATGATTTGGCATATCTGACTCTAGAGGCTCCATGGTGTCTCCCTGACTCCACCCCTCTTTCTCCCAGCATTCAGTCCAGTCCTCCCCACCTAGCTCTGCTCTGCCCTGCCCTGCTCTAGGCTCAAAGCAGTTCTTTACTCATTAATGGTAATCACAGCACAAAGAGGGAGCTCCCACAGCACTCTCCTTTTTTGCCCTTTAACAGGATGGAGGTTTGCTATCTTTTTGTTGATTTCCACAGTGTCCTTGATAGTCCAGGGCTGGAGAATTGGAAGAGGACTCCATCATGCTTCAGTGGATCCATCTGTAATGACAAGTGTATACCCCTTCCCAGTTTTCTTCTGGGAAAATAAAAATAGGGCAAGTTAATGCATCAGCTTGCTTATTTCCTTCTGCAATAAAACCAGGGAGGTTAGAGTGTGTATGGAGTATCAGTCTGCTGCTAGAAATAATGAGCAGAATCTGAAATGGTATTTAAAGGTTTATGAATTAACCATAATAGATGAATCAAAGCAGCCAGTTCCACCTGGTGGGCTGAGGAAAACTAACCATTGATAGACTGATAATATATGAACCATGCCTCCCCATACTATTAGATGAGTCATCAACAAAATCGGTATCTGCCTGTGGAATGGAAGAAGGTTGGACAAGTTTCATAATCACAAATTCAGTTTGTATGAGAAAATCCCATAGCTCACCATCTGGGCACTATCCTTCCATAGTAACCTGCAAATGAAATTTGAAAATCCATAGAGCTCTGTAACGCTTTTTAAAACTGATTGTTAGTTAAGGGCAATCTAATACAGCAAGGATCAAGTCCATATCATTGTGGATATCAGGTCCTCCCCTGATTTACTAATTGAACAAGAGGAGTAAGATAAGAAGTTAGGATTTTTTGGCCCTTATGGTATAAATGAATCCATTCTGAAGGCTTACCCCCTTGTGCTGTAATACCTATGGGAGATAATTTAGTGGGGAAACGAAGTAAGTTTAAGGTGGCGAAGGAACCACAGAATACACAAATACCTCTTAGTCTGGATTCAAATGGCTGTCGTTCTTTTCTTGCCTCTCAAAATAATATCCGAGGACTGTCCAACGCTGCCTCTCCTCCTAGAATTTTAAATAGATTGGCTAGTGCATAATTAGATAAACACTTGGATTTTGCTGAAATTGCACTGAAAGTACCAAGAACAACTCATGAGGCTGGGGAGGAATTAGTAAAGAAAATCCATTTCTCTGTCCTGCCCTAGGTTGCCTAGGCTGTAAACTTAGTATTTCATAGGCTCTCCTAAACCCTCATCAGAAAGTGGGGAGAATTAAAGATTAGATTGATTATCAAATTCCTCAGCCCATGCTTCAGGTCAGCCAATGGAGGATCCATATCTAAATGAGGCCCTGTGATGGGGCTGAGCATAGCTGTCAGTGGTGCTGTTTTGACTTTCAATTTTGCCTGAAGGGGTGGAGGAATCTCTTTTTGCCTCTTTTACCAACTTTAAGGTTTGATCATTCATTTTATATTTATTCAAGGAATTAGCCATCTCTTCCTCGTGATTAATATCCTCTTTATCTTTCTTACGCATTTTAATAAATCTGAATTCACCCAAAATTGAACAGGGATCTTTTCACCTTGTTTTATTGCCTCTCCAATATTCTTTCAGACTCTGTCCCATATTTGTTCATCTAAAGTTCTTTCTTCTAGAAACAGGAATTATGGGGCTGGAGAGATGGCTCCATGGTTAAGAGCACTGGCTGCTCTCCCAGACGACCTGGGTTTAATTTCCAGCACCCACATGGCAGCTCACAACTGTCTGTAACTCCAGTTCCAGGGGATCCGACACCTCATACAGGTAAGCATACCCATAGGCAAGACACCCATGCACAAAAAATAAAAAAATAAATACTAGAAACCAGTGATTATTCTTGTGCTCCTTTTTTCTTTTCTTTTAAAAAAAAAAATGATACACAAGCTTGACATAAGGCAAAATCCTCCCTGGTTCCTGCTCCATTATTCTCAGTCACCTCCTTCTCCGAGGGTCCCCATAGCTGACTTCAGGTCCCTGTTCATGGTGTTTACTGCTCTAGTTGGAGGTGTGAACCTGGGAGAGCAGGACCTGAAAAGAAGGCGGACAAAAGTCTCACGCAATAGTCAACTTTATACAGAGCATCGGACAATTTATTCTCTGAGGGTTAAGAGGATCACATGAGGGAAGTACACAATCACAAGGATGAGCCACATGTGGCATGATCATGTTTTCCCATAGAGTCATATGAATAACAACAGCTGAAGTGAACTCGCTCCTATCCACTACACCTGAGAGGAGCCTGAAACACATGCCAGGAACGATTCTGTGTTCTGGGGAAACTGAGGTCATAAGACTCTTGCTTTCTTGGAGTTTTCTCACAAGCACTCAGAATTCTCACACAACTCCATTCTTGGACTGTGTTCTTGGGTGTGTTAATAACCCAAGAACATGTAGCTAATAACAAAATAGCTACATCATTTCTGCATGTTAGTGTGTGTCCCCAAATGCAGGAAACAGAGTATTACAGTTTGCATCTGAAGTGTTTCCCACAGGTTCATGTTTTTGTTTTGCTTTGTTTTAAATATCTGGTTCCCTAGCTTGTGATTCTATTTAGGGGACAGTAGAACCTTTAATAGGTGGAGCCTAACTAGAAGAAGTAGGTCACTGGGGACCAGTCCTCATGGATACAGTATCCCAGGAGTCTTGTGCTTTCCCCCCTTTGTCTGCGCCACGTAAAGAGACCATCCCCCTTCCACTCTCAGCATCATGCCTTCTGCTCCATGGCAAACTGAAATCACTCTGAAACTGTGAATCAAGTTAAACGTTTCCTCCCCTAAGTCACGTCTGCTATGATTTTGTAATTAGAAAATGAACTCATATATAGGGAGAAGTCTTTCTCAGAAAGGTTCTCCTGGTAGTTCCTCGATGAAAACTGGGTCACATGACTACTTACAAGGTCAAGTCGGATATTTTTTTATTATTTTCCTAGTGTGAGGGAGGCAAAGGAGAGGGGAATGATTAGTGAATACTGAGGTGACAGCTTCTGCCATGGCACAGCAAAGAGGTTGTATCTAGAAAGGAAATGCTGAGGCCCAGGGATTCCCCATCGACCATCCCAGAAATGACAGCCAGACCTATCCCAAATCTCATTTTCCTGTGCAAATGGAGATCCTAATACCCTTGCTTGGATGACTCAGTCTTGTACTGGACTAAGCGGTTGAAAAGGTCTTTACCAGGTCCAAATGAGGAGCAGAAGGAGGAAGAACATGAAAAAGAAAATCAGGACTGCGAGGGATGCTATCACCCACTGATACAAGGGAACGGATCTAATGAGAGTTTACCAAGGCCAGTTGGACTGGGACTGAATGAGGACGTATCTAACCAGATTCTCGGAATTTGGCCGGATTCTCTGAATGTGGCTGGCCCGAAGTCTTTCTGAAAAGCCATTGACTATGATACTGGGACTTGTTTCCTCTGTATATACTGGATTTTGGGGATCCAGTCTGTTTGGACACTCACCTTCCTGGACCTGGAGGGAGGGGGGAGGAACTTGAACTTCCCACAGGGCAGGAAACCCTGACTGCCCTAAGGGACGAAGAGGGAGGAGGAGAGGGAGTGGGGGGAGTGGGAGGGTGTTGGGAAGAGGGGCGGAAATGGAAACTTTTATAATTTAATAAAATTTACTCTCAAAAAAAAAAAGAAAAGGTCTTTACCATGACAAATGTTTATAGAAAATTCCCCATGACTGAATTCTGCAGGCTCAACACACTGTCTTCATGCAAGAAATAATATGAAAGTCCATATTATGCCCTTCTGGAAGCCTGAATCTGGCCAGCAGCTAGGGTTTCACCCCTGAATTCATGTTAGGAACTGACCCGACTCAGGTGAGAGGTGGCATTACCAGCCCAAGGCTCACCCACGCCCCTTTCCATCCTCACGGTCCTGTAAGAGACCACGTAGTAGTTTCTGTGGTGGGCTTTTGAGATACCCTGACCACTGAGCATCTTGATAAAACTTGATGATCCCTATCCTCACAGACAGATTCGAAGTCATAGTTGCAGTTAATGTCTAAGTGGCACTTGCTAGGAGTCAGAAGAGACGCAGAGAAATTAAGAGCTTTGTTTAAGGCAACACAACTAATTAAGCAGCAGGGCCAGAATTTGAAGCTAGGCAGCTTGGCTCTGGAATCCATTCTCTTCATCACTATACTTTCTCTTGTCCAAAGGAACTTTGCAAACATAGTTGTAAGGAGAGGAAGAAGCCCAAACTGAATGAAGTCCCAGGTGAATGTGTATTGTTGGCATAGGCACAACCATGACAAAAACCAAGGCCTTGGGCCCATGGGAAACTGGCAAAACCTATCCCCATATGGATCCAGCTCAGGACTGACAAAATCTTCTTCCTCTAGTCCAAGTATGAGTATTTGCAAATTTTTGATTAGTGTATGCAAAAACTAACAACCACAGTTCCTCCTCGTGGATGTCTAGGACTTGAGATTGCTCATCTACAGAGACATCCTACTGTGTTTAGCTAGCAATACTCCCCACCTCCTACCCATACCTAGCCTGCTGTATATAATAAACACTGCTGAGGTCACAGGATGTAGAGGAACTAGGTGTACCTCCATCACAGCATCCATAGTGCACCCGACTCCAGATGTTTTCTACATGTGTCCATCGTTTCTTCATCAACTCACCACCCCTAGTCAGGGTTCCAGACCCAAGCTTTGTGACCATAGCACATAGCCAAAACTAGTTTTCAGCTCACAGTGCAATAGGAAACAAAACATATAGATGAAGTGGGGAGGAATGACAGGCACTGTCCTTTGTTTTTTGTTTTGTTTGCTTTGGTTTTGTTTTTCAGTGACTACCCTCGACCTGGGGTCTTTACCCAGCTCTGTGGCATTAGCTCCTGGTGGTATCCATTAAGCTGTAAGGACGACTTTGTCTGAGCAGGAGCATGTTCTGTTAACAAAATCCTAAATGGAGAGTAGCTAATCCAAATATTTGTGGGGAAAGTGGTCTCTGAACTTGGGATGCCTTTGGCTAGGTAAGATCAGACATGGCGTGTGTTAGGATAGGGTTATCACTCAGGTTACACTCACCGTTCCCATGTAATGTAGTCTTTGTGAACTTTTTAAAATATATAAGGAAAACATCTTGCTTCTGCTGAAGTTACTTCAGAGAGATTTTATGACTGCCTGCCTAATGCTGACATGAAGTAACTCTGGTCTTAACTTTTGGACTTATCCCACATCAATATCCAAAACACAAAGCTTTCTCCAATCAGTTTTAATTAGGGCAAACGGGTGTATTTTTGTTTGTTTGTTTACATGTGAAGTGCCGACTATAAACTTCACTTTAAGAAGGCCTTTTGTACATAGAGAATTCACTCAGGGTTCTATTCTGAGCTACAATATGAGGACTGTTTATGAGTCAATAAGATTTTAAGATTATAATGATGAAAGTGAATCTCCCTCTGATTGTGTTCAAAACAATGATCCGTGTCTAGGGAGATAGAAAAATACTCAAAGCTCAAAAAAAATTATATTCAATCCAGGGGCTGGAAGTAGAATCAGTGTTAGAACGCATGCTTAGCCTGCATAAGACCTTAGGGCTGACTGTCAGCACCATAAATAATTAACCTAAGTCTGGCATTTAGGACTTGCTTTGCAATGGTGTATGAATCACAGGGCAGATATACAACATATTCAGCCAAATAATGACTCTCTAATTATAAAATCCAATTCTGGGATTGCCATTACCTCATCTCAAGCTGACTCACTTTAATGGCATACAATGGGTGATACTAATGACATAGATCATCACCAACAAGAACTCCATTCAACTTCTTTGACTACTGAACACTTACTGTAAAAGATGAGCAATACAGAATGAAGACTTCATTCTGCACTGCTGAAATAGAAATTGAAGTTTTGGGATACAATCCAAAAGCCACCAACTTAGGTGTTCTTTCTGTACCGATAAGTGATAAGAACTGGCCTTGAGTAAGAAGATGAACCACAAAACACTGGCAGTTCCCTGGCTCTGATGTTCTAGTTTTCCAGGCTGTTTAGATCCATTTAGATGTGCAACCCAGGCTTATAGAAAATGTATATTTTATATTTAAATATAATATAGTTAATAGTATATTTAAATATATTCACAATATATTTAATATTGTCAGCGACATTCCAAATTAGGAGCTTAAAATAGACATGTTGTTTCTGGGTACAGCAATGGATAATACGCTCACTTCCTTTCAAGACAGCTGTCTGCAAGGTAGAGAAAAGCAGTAACCATCTGAATAAGTGAGGGCAGTCCGTGGCAACAACTCCAAAACTTACCACCAGAAAAGAAAATTTCTCATGTGTATCCTTACTTCAGGCTACGGAAGCAAAAGGAGACAAAACGTCAGGAACCGAGAGAAGGGTGTTAGAAGTAGGAGGGGTGGACTGTTGAGGAATATAGAAGTGTAACTTACCACAAATCATGAAATTCTCTCTCAGAAGGGCTTTAAGATTTTTTTAAACTAGGCAGGTGGTTATGGCGCACACCTTTAATCCCAGCACTCGGGAGGCAGAGGCAGGTGGATCTCTGTGAGTTCGAGGCCAGTCTGGTCTACAAGAGCTAGCTCCAGGCCAGGCTCTAAAATGCAACTCTGCTATCCAGGGAAGTGTAAGTGTGTGTGTGTGTGTGTGTGTGTGTGTGTGTGTGTGTGTGTGTGTGTGTGTGTATTACATATATGTTGATGTGTACTGTTGGTGCACATGCATGTGGAGGTTAGGGTCAACACTGTCCTCCTTCATACACTCTCCACCCTTATTTTTAAAACAGGGTCTCTCGGTGAACCAAACTCATCAATTCAGCTAGTCTGGCTGACAATTCTTCAGCAATTATCTGTGTCTAGCCCCTACTCTAAAGCTGAAGTTACGGGAGCATGCTGCCACCTCTAGCTTTTTATATGGATTCTGGGGACCTGAACTCAAGTTCTCCTGCTTGTGTGGCAGGCACTTCACGAACTGAGTCACTTCCCCGGTCACCAACAAACTTTTTTTTTTTCTTTTTTGAGACACGGTTTCTCTGTTGTAGCTTTGGTGCCTGTCCTGGAACTCACTCTCTAGACCAGGCTGGCCTCGAACTCACAGCGATTCGCCTGTCTCTGCCTGCTGAGTGCTGGAATTAAAGGTGTATGCCACCACTGCCCAGCAAACTTTTTTTAAAAATCGCTGTTTTGTTTCTAATTGTGAGTTTGTTTAGGGGGAGGGTGATTACGTGCACATGCATGCAGGAGCCCATAGTGGCCAGAAGAGGGCACCAGATACACTGGAGCTGGAGCTACAGGCAGCTACAGGTTGCTCAACATAGATGCTAAGGACCAAAGTGGTCCCCTGGAAGAAGAGCCAGAGCTTTTAACTACTGAGCCATCTCTCCATTCCCATTCCAACAAACTCTTAATTGTGGATTTTTAAAATCTCATTTCCAAGTTCTTATTTTCATAAGCAGTAAAATAAAGGGACTAGATTCTGTGACTCTGAAAGTGACCTCGAAATTGAAAGGTGAGAGGAACCTCCCGCTAGTTAGGGCTTATACCTACTACCAAAGCTTTTTTTTGTTGTTTTTTTTTTGTAAAGTTTTGTCTGGCTTTCAGAAAGTAGCTGATTTGAGATAATATATTTTAAAACCTGATATTTCAACTGGCATTCTCCATTTGAATTCTAGAACACAGAAAATAATTTTAGTCATGCCTGTCTCAATTCTTCCACGGAGTTGAGAGTAGATTCCATGCTAGAGGGCACTTCTGGAACAGAAGCTACAGGGAAGAATTTGTTGCATACAATTCATGCCCACAGTCTACTGTAGCCTAATTCTCTCTTGGGGTCCACTTGGGGGAAAAGTGCAATTGTTCTTTACTCTTTTCCTTGGATTTGAAAGAGCTAGGCTCAATCCTTCCCAACCTTGGAAGGAAGTCCATGCCTTGTCCCAAAGTCTGAGGAGTCCTAGGAACCCTGTTATTCCTTTTGGTCTCTGATCCCTTTAAGGGGCAAGCCATGCCCACTCCCAGTCACTTCTGACCTCTCGTTGCCATCTTGGCTCTTTTTCTCTCTCTCTCTTGGCATGTGCACATGTGTTTTCTGTCTTTTCTCTCTCTCTCCTTTTCTCTGTTTCTGCCTTTCTTTCTCTCCCTCTCCTTCTCCCTCTCTCTTTCTTTTTCTGCCCCCTCCCCTTTTCCTCCATAACCTCGAATAAATATTTTAATCTCATTTTACATGTTCATGTCTCTGTCTCCTGCCTGCTTGCCCACAGCCAGTCTGCCCGGGAGGCCCTCCCGATTGCGCTGACATGGCCCCTGGGGACCTTGCAGGGACCCACAGCTGTCTCTGCCAGCCTAGCGGTTGCTCCGCGAGCCCGCCGCAGTCATGCCAGCATTTTTTAAGGAATATTAAACCCCTGATTCCTGCCCAGTTCTTGCTAAGATTTCTGGCTCTTGCTGAGTATCACTAATACATTTTTTTAAACTGTTGTTACCTTGTCTGTGTCCAGGTTGGAAATACAGCCCTGCTTTCTCCATCTAATTGAGGGGAAACAGCTATCTCCAAAGCAAGAAAACTCTAGATTATGTTTTACAAAAAAAAAAAGTCAACAAACTAGATCCCTAAAACTTTATTCCATAGATGTTTAATCCCAACGTTCTGCTTGTGGTACTTTAATTCTTTTTATATAGTATCCTGAATATTTTCTTATCGAACACCTTGATCTCTGGGTTTTCTTTTTCTCTTTTATTTTCTATTCTGAGGTGTCAAACCTATGTATGCTAAGCAAACACTCTGCCGTGGATCTACATGCCCAAACTACCCAAACTATTGGGCTGCTTTTAATACCATACTAATTTGTTTATGAATACAAGTCCCTCTGTTCCTTCTGGACGCCAACACAATTCCTGGAAGGGGGTTATGAATAAAAGAACCAAAAACTGATGTGTTAAGAACCAAGGCAACCACTATCTGTCCATCGCAAGGTGTCATGGGAGAGAGAAAGAGAGAGAGAGAGAGAGAGAGAGAGACCCCCCTCCCCCATCCTTCCCTGCCTGTTCTACTGCTCACTGGCTGCTGGGGGTGTAGGTGAACCAGCCCTGAGAGTGTGAGAGCAGGAAAGCTGGCCTGCCCTCCCATAAGCCATATGGTAACATAGATGAGGGAAAGATGGACCTCCCCCTCCCCCCTTGCCACTTGCAGCAGGCAGGAGATCTGGCCTTGGGGGCATGAGAGTGGGGGAGTTGAACTGACCCTCATCAAAGGCAGTACTCAGGTCAGTGCCCCTCCCACGCCTGGGAAAAACAGTAGAGCTGGCCCTGGTGGTCTGGGTGTAGGTGAACCAGGGCTGAGGACCTGAGAGTAGAACTGGCCCTCAGCCCTTGCTGCCTGCTTCATTGCGTAAGCTAGCAGGGGCAGTGCTGGAGAGCGCACTGGGTGGTGACGACGAGAGAAGGCAGACAGGCTGGCCGACCCACCTATCACCCAGGCCCAGAACTAGGGTTATGAGTTGGCCCACCCCAACATCCACTCCATCTATGCACTGCTGGGACCTATGAAGGGGCCAGCTCGGCAGATTCAAAGCTGCAGGATCTCCATGACACAGGCAACAACAGAATAGACAAGAGGAGTCCCAGTCAGGATCAATAAAGTAACAGAAGCCAGAGGCCTCAAACCAAACTCATTGCAAGGAACACTTGCAAGTAAGGCTGTATGGACTGAGGGGTGTGCTGTGTGACTCACTGAACCACACTACCGCTTCCACACCAAGATTTTGTTTTATTTGGCTTATATTTGTTCGTTTTGGTTTTTTATTGTTTGTCTCTAAATTTTTATTTTATTTTGCAGGGGAGGTTACAAGGGCAGAGAGGATAGATACTAAGGAATGGGAGGATAAATGGGATCCGGTTGTATGGTGTGAAATCCACAGAGAAGCAATAGAGGTTTTTTTAAGAAAAGAAGAAGGAGGAGGAGGAGGAGGAGGAGAAGGAGGAAGAAGAAGAAGAAGAAGAAGAAGAAGAAGAAGAAGAAGAAGAAGAAGAAGAAGAAGAAGAGAGGCAAATTAACATTTGTTCTGGCTCACAACTGCCCTCCTTTCTATCCATAAAAATATTTTTCAGTGAATGTTTTATTTCTTTTTTCATTTTATAGTGATTTCAGTAGAACATACTCTAAAAAGCCATAAACGTTTATAACAACTACTAGACACTAAGCAGCCTATGGTTAAAAAAAAAAGTCTCTACCCTCCTGCTACCAGGATTCTCGTGGATCTTCTTTCCACAGACAAGCAAGTCCCAGGCCGAGCTTCTCAACTACTCTTTCTGGCTCTCACTGTCGGTGGCACTTTGTCACTTGTTGCCGTTTGCTCTCTAACTCCTGCTCCACCCTCCGTTCTCTCTGTCTTCATTCACTTCAGGACTTCCTATCTGCGTCTGTATGGACAATTCAGCCCATTATCTTTGCTGCCTCCCTCCCTCTGTTCGGTGTCTAAAGGCTTGCCTCCCATCTCCCACGGAGCCCAGTGAAAGACTTTAGGACCTTCTTAAACTTGGATAGTATAATCACACTTTTCCCCTTGTAATAGCCTAAACCAAACACATCAGCTACTTCAACCACCCCTTAGGAATGCAGGGCCAGGTTTCTTCTCGGTGACCATAGCCGCCCTGTATCTGGGGACGGGCATTCTGTCTGTTACAGCTCTTTTTGCGTACAAACCACTCAGAGACCTGGTGGCTTAAAGCAATGGCAATGCCTATTGTTCTTTAAAAATATTATGATGGTGGGATTCCCTGGGCGGCCTACGAGCCAGGCAGAGGCTGCCGCCAGAGCAGTCCAGGGTCCCCAGGCGAGCGGCAGAGTCAGGCGGCTGGATGCGGTGGACAACAGAGTAAATGGACATAAGGCTATACATAAAACTAAACATTTATCATTTAGATGAGAGGGAGATATTTATTACTTAAAACGAGGAAATCAGAGAGACGTAAAAAGAAACATAGGGAGAGACACGTGTGTACACACCAAGAAAAGAGGGGAGAGAGAGGGAGAGAGAGAGAGAGAGAGAGGGAGAGAGAGAGAGAGAGAGAGAGAGAGAGAGAGAGAGTTAAGATGGCGGCAAGGAGGTCAGAAGTCGCTGGGGTGGGCGTGGTTAGTTCTTAAAGGCACTGCAGCAAAAGAATAACAATGCCATTTTCTTTCATTAGTTCTTCAGTGAGCGGTTCTGCCCCATATGTTATCTGGAGTTGCAGTTATCTGAGTTCCTTGGTAAATTCTGGCTGTCTAGTGACTTCTCAGCAAGCAGCACTGACACATATACCTCAGCTCTCCTTCACACGACTTCTCAATGTGGTGTCTCACAGTATATTAACTGTGAGTTATGTGAGTGCATACGAGAAGAAAATATACTAAGAGGAGGATGCCTTAATTTCCAGTATTCTTGATGACAGTGATGGGCAGGGTTTGTTTTGCTCTTTGTTTTCAAGCAATTTTTTTTTTGAGACAGGGTATCTCTGTAGCTTTGGAGTGTGTCCTGAAACTAGCTCTGTAGAACAGGCTGGCCTTGAACTCACAGAGATCCACCTACCTCTGCCTCCCAAGTGTTGGGATTAAAGGCTTGCACCACCACTGCCCAGCTGTTTTCAAACTTTTATTGATTCTTTGTGGATTTTACATTATGCATCCTGATCCCACCCATCTCCCTGTCTGTCCCCACCCACAACCCCTCCCCACATCTGCACTCTTCCTTTGCAACCTCCCCCCTTAAAACCAAAACAAAATTCGAAAGAAAAAACAAACAGAACAAACAAAGCAAAGCAAAGTAAAATGTAAACAAAGACTGCAATTCTGTTTCCTGGCCACCCAGACCTGAATAATCACACAAAACTATATTAATTACCACACTGCTTGGCAAACAGCTCAGGCATATTCCTAGCTAACTCTTACATCTTAAATTAACCTATTTCTATTATTTTATATTTTACCACAAAGCTGTGGCTTACAGGTAAGGTTCTAGCATCTTTCTCCTTCAGCAGCTACATGCCGTCTCCCTGGCTCCACCTTCTTTCCTCCTCTGTTTCTGCTTGGATTTCCTACCTTGCTGTGTTCTGCCCTGCCATAGGCCAAAGTAGCTTCTTTATTAATCAATGGTAATAAAACATTCAGAGCACACAGAGGGTAATTCCACATCAGCAAAACGAAACAAAACAAAAAAGGAGAAGAATCTCATCGTGGAAGCTGTGGTGTGGCCTGGTCTATCATACAATTCACCCTTTAGTCCTTTCATCTTCTCTTGCAAGTGTTCACTCCCATGAGTCACTGGTCTGTTTCAAGGTTTGCTTCTACTACTCAATAATGGGCTCTCTCTGAGGCTCCTCTTGCATATCCTCTTGTCCTGTGTCGTGAGAATCCTGCAGTTTTGGATCTGTAGGTTCATCCTTCTCAAGCTCCAACAGTTCATAGATGAGGTGGATGTTGGGGTGGGCCAATGCATAACTTTGGTTCTGGACCTCGTTGCTAACTTTCCCCCATTGTCACCACCCAGGTGAGCTCTCCAGCACTGCCTCAGGCAACCCACCCAGTGCAGCCTGCAGCAAGGAGCGGGGCCAGTTCTCTTGCTCTCAGGTCCTTGGGTCTGGTTAACCCACACTCAAACCAACCAGGGCTAGCTCTTGTCTTGCCCAGGCAAGGTGCAGAACCCTCTCAATTGCTCTAGGGAGCATATGAGGAGGGGGGAGGGTCAGCTCTTCTGCTCTCAGGCCCTCAGGGCTGGCTTACCCGCCCCCCCAACAACAGCTTTAGTGTGCTTCCCAGGTGGGGTACAGGGTCTGCTGTCTCCTGTGCTGCAGCGGGTGAGGGACAGGGCTAGTCCTCTCACCTGCCACTGGTAGCAAGGGGTTGGGGGAGGAAGAGCAATGTTGCTCTTAGACCATCAGGGCCAGCTCACTGGAGTCCCTGACAAGAGGGTAAGATGCATGCCCATGGTGAGGGGTGAGACCATCTTTCCTGATTGCAGTGGAGGGGAACAGCTCTCCAGCTTCAGCATCCAGTGAGGGACAGGGCCAGTGGGGGGTGTGGCCAACTCAGTGTGGCCCTCGGATTTCAACAGGCATGGTTCCTATAACCCCTGATAATACAGGTCCTAGCTGCCACAGAACCATGGACCCAGGTATGGCCCTGGGCAACAATCCTAGACTGGGAGACACCATGGCCCCAAGTGTCAGAGCAGGCCACTTAGAACAGCATGACTCTGGCGGCTGCATGACCACAGGTTTCAGCCTAGACCCAGAAATCCATGTGGCCTTTGGTGGCATCCTGGGCCACAGATATCAGCATAGACCCAGACTGTGGTAGGACCATGGACCCAGACATGGTCCCAGGCTGCAGCCAGGTGTCAGCCCACGTCACTTGGTTCAGCATGGACTCCACAGCAGCATGGCCCTCAGACGTCAACATGGCCCCAGGAGGTAATCCATATCTATGGCCTTTGAATGTATCAGGAGTTATGGACAGCAACACAGACTCTGGCCTTGGTAGGGCCATGGACCCAGATATAGCCCTCAGCAGCAGCCCTGGCCCAGATGACGCCAGGACCCCAGACAGGCCACTCAGATCATCATGGCCCCCACCACAGCACAGCCTTCCGACACCAACATTGCCCCAGGTGGTGGTGGCGGTCCAGACTAAGGGACTTTGTCACAGACAGACAGCAACTCAGCCCCTTAGCTGCTTTGGGACTCAGATCAATATTGGACCCTGGCAGTAGCCCAGGCCTAGACATGACCTTGGGCTCATGTGGCAAGCAGGCCACTCATATTAGCCTGTCCCTCATCACCCTCACCTCTTCAGATTTGCCTTTCTTCTTAGCCCCGAACACCTCCACTTCCCTCTCTTCCACCTTGTAAAACGGCTGGCAGGAGAGAGGCCTTGGCGGGTCAAGGGGCCATGTAGCAGGTGAGTGTCATGATTGTCCTGTCTCTTTAAGAGACAAGCCACGCCCACTCCCTCCTCCATCCGCTGCTGAGGCAGGCTGATGTTCAGCTTCCAGCCTGAGTTCTCAGAGAGGCAACTTCCGTCTCTCCCTCCTCTCCTCTCCTCTCCTCTCCGCTCCTCTCCTCCCCTCCCCTCCCTTCCCCTCCCCTCCCCTCCTCTCTTCTCTTCTCTCTCTCCCCCCTCTTTCTCCCTCTCTGTTCTTCTCCACTTCTCCCTTCCCTTCCATAACCACTAATAAATATCCAACCTCACTCTGCCTGGTGTGCCGATCTGTATCTCGCCACTACATGGCTCGATGCCGGGGATCAGCCACCATCAGAGACCTGCAGCATGGTCTTGTGTTTCCTGCTGCTGCAGCGCGTGTCTCCCTGCCTGGGACCAGCCACCACTTGGGGACCTGCAGTCTTCCCTGCCTGAGACTGGCTGCTCTCAGGGCCCGCTGCCTGCTGCCACATGGCCTGCTGCCACCGCTTGGGGACCTGCAGGCAGGCCACCGCTTGGGGACCTGCAGCATTTCTGGGGATCCGCAGCAATTTTTAATAATCCATTACCCACGGCGGGTGAGGGACAGACATGCCATGCAGGCAGAGTTTATGTGGGAGTTTTGAGGTAAAGGGAATGGGGGAGGGAAGAGAGATAGAGAAATACAGAGAGGAAGAAGAGGCAAAGACCAGCTCTGCAGAAGAGCAGTGGGAGAGAGCAGGAGTGGGCAGAGCTTGTCTCTTAAAGGGACCTTTGAATCTGCATAGAGACCAAAGGATCCTGTGTTGGCCAGGGTACTGCCTGGGTTTTTCTTGGCAGGTGAAAGGGGCCAGCATAATGCCCGAATCCTAATACACCTCCCTACCCTGTACTTGCTCACCGTAATGGTGTCCAACCCACCCACCCACTCACCCCCAGCACATGGCTCCTGGTTGAGTCCTGCCCTCCCTCCCTCCCCCGAGCTGCGTGGCATGGTGAGGAACTGTGGCTTTTGCTATGTTGCAGCCCTGGGCTAGAGAGCCCAGGCAGCTCTGGTTGAGTCCTGCCCACCCCCTACCAGCAGCATGGCATGGCGCAGGGCTCTTTGTAATAGGTAGTTTTTATTGTTAACTTGAAACAATCTCTAATCACTCAATAAGGATCTGTCTGGCTTGTGTTAGCCGGTGAGCATGCCTGGGAAGGATTTTCTTAATACGCTTAAGTGAGGTGTGAAGGTCCCACCCTGAATGTGGACAGCATCATTTCATGGAGTGCACCCTGGACAGAGTTAAGGCAAGAACCAGATAAGCACTAGCAAGCACGCACGCATTCTTGCATTCTTTCTTTCTTCCCGGAAGCTTTGTTAGGGGAGTTTGTCATCACAGACAGAAAGAAAACTAAGGCAATGACTAAACTAAAAAGAATCCAAGATTTTCAACATAAATGCAACAGATTAGACAAGGAGGGGAAAATGAATCTTACAGTGGTATGTATGTGGCGGAAGGGAAAGGAACTGTTGAAGCCATCTGTGGAGACCAGTTTACCCACTGTCTGTCACTGCCAAATACTTAGTGACTTGCTTCTCCAATGCCTGCTGTCAGGTCATTGGGATAATTAGATTTGGAAGGAAATCTCCTAATTACTTGAAGTGGGCTTTTCATTTTGGATCTCGGGCTATTCAAAACAGTCATACTCTAGAGCAGTTACATTCTCAGCCCACCTTTGGATTGAAGGTCTCCGTCAAACTCCTAGAATGTTTCCCTGCTTCTGTTCTTACTTTTAAACACTGACTACACTTTCCACTTCCGTCAGAATACAGAAGACATGTCAATTGTTTTAGGTGACAAACCGAATATAGTGATTTAGCAAGAAAGCAAAATGAAAACACTGAGCTAGCCAGCTATGTTAAACTGCAGGAGGCAGGTACCAACAGTTGGAAGATCAAAGGAAGGCTGGGCAGACCTCGGGAAGGGATCTGTTTGACTGATGCTTGGTGCCTCAGAAGGTATGGAGAAGATTTACTGAGACCCGTACCTCTGAGAAGTCTTTGAAAAGTCAACTCTAGAGAAGCTAAAAGGAAAAAAACTTAGAAGTACTATTTTTAATTCTGAAAAACAGATACAACTGAATACTATTGTGTTAAGTGAATTAAGTCAGTCCCACAAAAACAAAAATGTTTTCTCCCACATGTGGGAGATAGGAGGAAAAAGACATGACACTAAAGGAGTAATGGAGGATGAATATATACAGCAACGTATATCATATACATGTATAATAATGCCATAATGAACACCCCTGCACATTTAATATATGTTAATAGAAATACCTCCTGAAAAATCGGAACCAATTATTGGTGGAACCAACCACTGCTGAGAAAGTCAAAGGCCATTTAATAGATACAGTAGGCTGTAAGGAAGAAGTCTGAGGTTGTTTGAACAAGAGTGGCCCCCGTCGGCTCATAAATTTGAATTCTTAGTCACCAAGGAGCAGAACTCTTTGAAAGAATTAGAAAGATTAGTGGGTGTGGCCTTGTTGATGTAGGTATGGACTCCTTGGAAGAAGTATGTTACTAGGGGTGAGCTTTGGGTTTCAAAAGCCCACGACAAGGTATCTTCCTTAATCTGTTGATCAGGATGTAGAACACTTAGCACTTCTCCAGAGTCATGCCTTCCTGCCTGCATGCCACCATGCTCCCCATCATGATGAAATGGACTAAGCCTCTGAAACCGTAAGCAAGCCCCAGTTGAATGCTTTCCTTTATAGGAGTTACCTTGGTCATAGTGTCTGTCTCTTCACAATAATAGATCTAAGACAAAGTCTTTTGTCCTTTGTTCAGCCCTATAAAAGCCTAACGGGGACAGCTAGCGATACAGAAATGTCATTTGCAGAGTCTCACCCTTAGCTTCTCAATCACATACACACTCCTTTACTGAGAAGGATTCGTTCTAGTGAGTTATTTCACTTCCTTTAAGAATTTTTATATGTGGTGCATGACACCCGGCTGCGCTCTATGTGCCCATACCATTTGTGAACTGGGCAAGGGGCTGGAGATTGAAACACACAGAGACTCACAGACAGAGAGACACAGGTCATCCTTGAAACAGGAATGCCCCAAGAATGCCCCCTTTATTGTGTCCAGGGGCAGCTTAAATAGGGATAGCCATGCCCTAGCCAAACGCACCAGAAACCACTCCCCTGCCATCAGGAACTCCTGAGGGTCTCATGCTCAGAGCAGCTGTAGGCACTCAGAGCAGGGGAAAACAAGTTGTTTACAAGAAATTCAGAATCTGGGGGCTGGAGAGATGACTCAGTGGTTAAGAGCACTGGTTGCTCTTCCAGAGGTCCTGAGTTCAATTCCCAGCAACCACATGGTGGCTCACAGCCATCTATAATGAGATCTGGTGTCCTCTTCTGGCATGCGGGCATACATGGAGGCAGAATGTTGTATACATAATAAATAAATCTTTAAAAAAAATTCAGGATCTGGAGGTTCACAGCTCCCACCATTTATACTGTCGTGTAAGGAGAGAGAATATCATGAAAAGTCCAAATGAGTATATAGTTCAGTGCTACAGTACTTGCCAAGCTATGCAAGGTCATGGGTTCAATCCACAGCAACACACACACACACACACACACACACATACACACACACAATAAAAGAACTGTTAAGTCAGTAAGTGAAATTTATTTTCAGCTATAAGCTAGGAATAGATGATTAACACTGAAAAGTTCAACCTGGTAGTACACATTCTGGAGTAGCTATGCAAATTTAGTCAGTCAAATCTTCCCTGGGTTTTGCATGCTGATGTTTTGTTACACTGAGGATCAAATCCAGGGCTGCCCTAGGGCTTTTATAGTCACTGAAGGGGTATTAGAAATAATTTCTCGTCTATGGCCATACCACCTTGAACTTGCCAGATCGAATCTGATCTTGGAAGCTAAGCAGGGCTGGACCTGGTTCGTACTTGGATGGGAGAAATAATTTCTCAGGCTAGGAAGGTGGCTCAACAGGAAAAGGAACAGGCAACCAAGCTTCAGAATCAGAGTCCTATCCCTAGAAACCACCTAATGGAAGGAGAGAACCAACATGTATGCCCTCCATACACATGCCATTGGCACGTGCGCGCACACACACACACAGGCAGGCAGCTAGGCATGTATGCACACAATCTTTTAAATCTCAAAGGAAATAATTTCTAGCTGGAAGAATCAGAGGTATGAATGAGAGAGAAGACTCTAGCATACCCAGAATCTAGACACAGAATTCTATTTGATGTTGTATTTCATTCCCTTTACAAAAGACGATGAGGCCTACTTCGGTCTGAAAGGTTTCTCCTTTGTTGTATTTGCTATTCTTTTCATTGAGCTGACAAATGCCTGAGGGAAATAATTTCAAAGTCAGAAGCTTTTATTTTGCCTCATATTTTGAGTTCACAATCCCTTGGCTCTGTAGCTTCTCAACCTGTGTGCAGTGAAGCAGAATGTCATGATAATAAGGACCATGTCTCAGCTCAAGTCACAGAAAAGGCAGAGAGTATCAAAAGACCCAGAGTCCCTTCAATCATATACTTCCTCCTGTCACATATCCCCCCAAACCCCTTTTTACTATGACCTCAACAATGGACTATTTCATTCATTAGGTCAGCCCTGATGATAGAGTCACCTCTCTGAAAACACTAGCTGTGAACCAAGCCTTCAAACCATGAACCTTTTAGTTCAAAAACATAAACCGTAACATATTCAGATTATTGTTAAGTCTATTTTGAACTCTTAGAGAATATTGGAAAGCCTAAGAAACTGGGAAGAACTGAGTCACTGAGGTTAAAGGAACAGGTTCCCTATTTCAGGACTGGCTTCTCCAAGTTCTTGATGCTCGACAGAATGTAGGTTTGACTTAGATTTGGAGAGAGATATGTCCCACCTGGTTGTGGGGGGATGACAAACTGAACTTTCCCAACTATTGCTGACCATGTGTGTTTCTCTCTATTAGCTAAAGTACTGGAAACTCCCAGGGAGACATGGGCCTTACATTTATTTACAAGAGCTCTAAGGGAAGGGTGCTGGCAGTGTCACTAGTGTAGAGAAAAGCCTGGAAAAAGTGGCACTGGGTGTGTGTGAAAGCATGGTCAGCAGATCAGCTACCATGAAAATGCCTTTCCAGGACTTCTATGGAAAAGCCACTTCTCATCTTCCAGCACATGACCCTCCAGTTCCCTTCACCCACTACATACAGACTGCGACATCCACTTTCATCACTTTCTTGTGTGGCATTAGCCTTAGGTGTCAAGGTGACTAAAAATGTCAAGCGAACTGGTGAGGCACTGTTTATGGGTAGATCTGTAAGGTTGTTTCCAGAGATTTGTGAATGAATGAAGCAGAGATATTGTTATGGTGTTTGTCTCTTTAAGAGACAAGCCACACCCACTCCCAGCGACCCCTCCCTGCCGCTGACATCTTAGATATCCTACTCTCCCCTCTTGGGGTGCTCGTGTCTGTCCCCCCTCCCCGTTTTCCCTTCTTCTCTGTCTCTTTCTTCTCTCTCTCTCTCTCTCTCTCTCTCTCTCTCTCTCTCTCTCTCTCCCCTGGTTTTCCCCTTCCCCTCCATAACCCCCTGAATAAATATTTAACCTCACTCTACACGTTGGGTCTATCCATGTCTCTGTCACCTGACCGCCTGCCATGTGTCTGCCTGCCACCGGGACCAGTCACCGCTGCCTGCCATCACATGGCCTGTTTGCTGGGATCTTGCAGGGACCCACAGCCAGTCTCTGTCTGGACTGGCTGCTCCCAGAGCCCACTGCCTGCCGTCACATGGCCTGCCGGGCCCGCTTGCCTGCCTGCACCCACTCGCCGCATGGTGGTTTTAAAAGATATATCCTTAATGTAAGACAATATTATACAAAAAGCTGGGCACCTAAACACAGAAGAGAGGAAATGTTGCCTCTGTCTCCTAAACCTTGGATATCTTTATCTTTCCTGCCTTTGGACATTAGGGCTCCATGTTCTCTGGCCTAAAAATACTAGAATATATATGAATAACTTGAATAATGAGTTAATGTAAGGTGTATGAAGGAGCTAATAAGAAGCCTGAGCTAATAGGCTAACCAGTTTATAATTAATGTAGGCCTCTGTGTGTTTCTTTGGACCTGAATGACCATGGGACTGGGTGGGACAGAAATCTCAGCCAACATTCAATAGGTGATAAAATGTGCAAAGGAAAAGACCCCAAGGCCCTTATCACATTCAAAAACTTCTGTTGAGAATTTCAAGGCAACATTGAAATCATTGAGAAATAAAGTATCACAACACAAAGAATGAGGTATATACAATTTGGAAGGAACTAATTATAAATCTAAAAAGTTCTCCACATCCCTGTTCAGGCCTTTAAAGTACAATTTCCAGCCAAGCGGTGGGGGTGCACACCTTTAATCCCAGCACTTGGGAGGCAGAGACAGGAGAATCTTTGTGAGTTGGAGACCAGCCTGGTCTACAAGAGTTAATTCTAAGACAGACTCCAAAACTACAGAGAAACCCTGTCTCGAAAAACCATAAATAAATAAATAAATGAATGAATAAAGTGCAATTTCCAAACTCTCTTCAAAAATGTTTGTTTTAGCATTCCAACACATACATGAACACACATATGTAGAAAGGAGAGCACTGTTTGTTCTGGCCTCCCAGAACCAAAATAACCACACAGAAACTATACTAATTAAAACACTGCTTGACTCATTAGCTCTAGCTTCTTATTGACTAACTCTTACATATTTATTTAACCCTTTTCTATTAATCTGTGTATCACCATGAGACAGTGGCTTACTGGCTAAAGTTTCTAGCATCTGTCTCTGGTGGCTCCATGGCTTCTCTCTGACTCTGCCTCCTTTCTCCCAGCATTCTGCCTAGCTGTCCCTGCCTACCTAAGTTCTGCCTTGCTATAGGTCCAAAGCAGTTTCTTTATTCATTAATTAATTTATTCAGCACACAGAAGGGACTCCCACATCACACATACTCAACCCAAAGAGATTTCTTATCTCATTTGAGAAACAACTGATTCCATGTTGCCAACCACAACTTTAAGTTAGTCAGAAAAGTCAGGGAAAATTTTTAATAAAGCTGGGATTATACAAGAAGAAAGTCAGAAAACAAAAAATAAGTAAATGCCTTACTCTGTAAATGATTACTTAAATGATTGCGACTTTGGGGGGAAATGGAAATCATTCGACTCCTTCAGTAGCAATTTCTGCTTTACAGTTTGGCCAGGATGGGCTTTTCCCGGTTGTTCGAGCAGTTCATTAAATATGTTATTATGTTTCTCTTTCAATTTAAGAATCTAGCTCCTAGAAAATACTGACGTGAAATGAATCCAAATAGTCTAGGCCTCATAAGCAAATCCACTTTGACTAATAACTAATTTTCTAAATAAAGCATGGTGCTTTTTCTTAAATGAGAATCTAATTGTGAAATCCTGTATCCTTAAACCTAGCCAATTACTAGCACCAACATTTTAAGCCTATACAACTTGAGTCTAATTTCTCATTAGAAAAAAAAGACTTTTTCTTCATCATCAAAATCTTCAATGAGATGCAAGAGTGCGGGCCTCAGCTGGCAATTTCCTCCCGAAGTAAACAAATCCATATGCTGTGACCCTGGAAGAGCAGGGTCTCTTCCAGGACTCCCCTCCCCCAACACCCCACCCCTACTTCACACCAGCAAGCCAGTCACTTTCTGATCCTTCATCAATTGGCCTTCTCTGCCCTTCACTGGGAACTAGGACTGGTTTCTCTGTTCTAATGAGATTTTCTTCCTCAAATTCCAAAGAGAAAACATTATTGTTCATATTTTCATGCAGAGCAACTAGTCAGGTGTGACTGACTGACTGACTCTTCCAGCCTTCAAGCTAGAACCGCATAAATTGACACAAGCTCACAAAGGAAATTAGCATGCAGCATCTGGGCCCCTTTTTCACTCAGAAACACATTGAGTAACAATTAGTCTTCTGGCCATAAACAAATAACTTGGAGCACCGGAGCCTACAAAGATGGAACCTGCCACTCCCCCTTGGGGGACATGCTGTTGGCCCTTAGCATCTAGTCAACCATAAGAGCTGATCATTATTCAGGATGTATCCTCTGAATTGCTGCAAACATTAGCAATCAGGTTCTGTCTTATTATAGTCACAGGAAAAAAGTCTCTCTTCAGACTTCATGGGTAATCTGCAGGCTGTCTTGAAATTTTTTTTGTGGCGCATAAAAGCCCAACAAAAGAAAGGTTTGTATAATGAAAATAAACAGCAGAAAGCAGAGAAGCCTTTGGAAAATGCATGGGCTGTACATATATCCACATTTTCATAAGACTTGAAGGCATATCTGTACAGTAGACTTCTCGAAAGAGATTTCTTTCACTGTACCCTTCGTTCTTCTCCGAGCTGCATGCATGCTCATTGAATAAAAACAAAATGTGTACTCTTATATGCGAGGCACATTAGGTGCTCTGGACAGGGCAGTGAAATGGCATGAGATTCCCAGCCACAGGGCGATCAGTCTAGGGAGAGATAGGCAATTAAATAAGAAAAGGTTTGTAACAGAGCCTTGTTACCAGAGACTGAGGGTTGGAGCACAGGCAGAGCAGAGAAGGAGCTAATACGCATGGCTAACATCTGTGCTGCTGGGCAGGCTGGGGGGAGGGGGAGATTGGAAGAGTGGGCTAGGACAAGGAAACAGCAGATGTGAAACCTTGAAAAAGGAAGGCACCACATTCTACAACCGGAACCAAAAGGCAACCTGCCCAGGAGGCTAGAGTCCAGAGAAGGCAATAAAGAGAGAGACATTGCATGAGATGAAATATTCTGCTTTAGTATGTCATTGTTCTAATCCCTTTTCTTGATAGTGTAGTAAATAACGGAGGGAAGACTTATTTTGCCTCACAGTTTTAGGATGCACTCCATTGTGGCAGTGGGAGAAACTCAAGACTGTGGCAGCAGGAGCTGGGGGCTGCTGACTCACATCCAGCAAGACTAGGAAGCACAGAAAGAGGAATGCTGGGGCGAAGCTGAAGTTCTTTTTCCCTTTATATTCAGTCCAGGACCCCAGCCTATGAGATGGTCTGCCTCACATTTACTGTGCGTCTTCTACCCTCCACTAATCCTCCATGAAAATGCCCTCACAGATACACCCAAAGGCGTGTGTGTCTAATAATGCCCCAATCAGCATGTCCAACCTTTCGACACTGAGATATGACAACATTGTCATCTACAGAGCTCACACTCCACAACTGTGCAATCAAGTAACAAAATAAAACAGTGGGGCCTGAGAGGTAGTCCAGTGGTTAAAAGCACATCCCACTCCTGCACAGGACCTAAGTTTGGTTCCAAGGACTCACCCAGGCAACTCACAACTGCCTGCAACTCCAGCTTCAGGGGATCCAATATCCTCTGTGGCATCTGGAGTTACCACACTCAAATGCACATAAACCCCCAAACACACGCATAATTAAAAATAAAAGCAAATCTTTCCAATAAAATGACAAAAGTCTTCATAATCTTTTAATAAGCTATGATTTTGCTTGGAGTGCATGCAGCCCAAAGGCAAAAGCATAACTATGCCTACAGACATTTGTTGAGCCGATCAGTTGATGATGAAGATGATTCACTACAGTTGTTTATCTCTCTTAAGAGCTAATTTAGAAATTAAACTTTTTCATATATACACATGATAGTGAAAGACTCCCGTGGGCGTCTCCCCTCGGGAGAGACCCTATGCCCAAAGATCAGTCGAAAACACGCAGCCGGATGCAAACTGCAAGAGGTTTATTGGATACACAGGTACCTGGGGCTACAAAGTCTCTCGGAGGACTTGCGTGCCGCAGGTTGGGGGTGAGGGGTTTTTATAGGAGAGCAAAAAGCGAGGTTTACAGAAGCAAGATGCAGGGTGGTAAATTCTTAACCTAAATAACAATGAGGGGACTACTCAGCGGTTTACTGTTTCTCCTATCCTGCCCCCCCTTTCCTGGCTGGCGACCAGATGTCTGATTACACAGCCCCTGACTCGTGACGAGCCCCGCTTTATACGTGACTCAGGCCTCGCAATCTTCTCTTCATCCCTTGAAGTCTTTGTTCCTACTTAGTCCATAAATCTCCTGTCCTGCAGCCAGATAAGGCTGTCCTTGCTCTAACCTCAGGTATCTTTGCTCAGCATTCCGGAGGCCCTGAGTTTGTTATTTGTTCAGCATTCCAGAGGCCCTGAGCTTGTTATTTGTGAACCTTTGCAAAACGGTATAACTGTGGTTAAAACGAGTTGGGGTCCTTCAATAGCATTTAGTTTCCGACATGCTCTGAAGTCTCGGACTCTCTCCCCAGTAGCCAAGAGGGGGCTACTGCAGCTTTCCTTCCATTGGTTACGACTTCATGGGGGACTGAGTCAACCTTTAGTTTAGCACAATGACATGCTCTGACCAACAAAATGTTAGCAGCAGAAGCCATGAATGAGCTGGCATGGTTTAACAGCTCATATTCTCCCTTACATTCCTCTGGCCTTTTATTCTTTCATGACAGTGTATCACATCTCTTTATGACATATTTTGGCAATTATTTGTTTCCAGATCTGAACTATTTCTGCACTATGAGCTTTGGTATAGACTAGCCTCTAGATGTGCTAGAGACGTGGGAAGGAAGAGCTGAGCTCCCTCAGACCATTTACCCTTGGAGAATTCACACTGATCTAAATATAGTTCCTCGTTGCTACAAATCTATTAACTTCATTTCAGAGATCCTGATTCATACTGACCCACCAGAGACCAAATGATTATTGCCAGCATGCTTCATGATTAACTTTCGATAAAATACAACCAGAATGGATACATTTTCATCCCCCCACCCCCCTTTAATTCTCATCTGCCTAACTGCTACATTTTTTTCTTTTGACAAGTCATAGGTGATAATTAACAGAAGGTAACTTAAGGTTTATGAAATAAGAGCAAAGAAAGAGGACTTCAATATTAAAATGGACTCAGATGTTATTAGCCTGATTTCAGGGTGTGAAGTGGCAGGGATTTGGGAGATTCATAGGAAACCTTCTCTATAGGACAGCACACAGAGAGGCAGGAAACACACTGAACTAGGTCCATCACAGGTTATTGTGAGAGACACTTGTGTTTCCATGAAGCTTCTGTGGACAATAAAGGCCACGGGGCCCTTACATCTGGAGCTTCCTGACACAGAAAAGCAATTTGTGAAAACACAGTAAAATAGTGCTAAGTAAATTAAAATGTGATGTGGCTGGTGTTCGGCTGGAATCTCCAGCTATGGCCCTACTTCTCTCTCTCCAAACCCTACCCTCTTAGAAAAAACCCAAAAACCTCCCCTGAAGCTGTCAGCTCCCCAGTCCTTACTCTATTCATTATATTTGGGCATAAACCCAACTTGTGGAGTATGTGTCATTGCCCCCGAATCTGCTGGATACTTAAGTCCCCTCCTACAGATGGTCCATGTGATTCCCACCCCCACCACGCACCAATCTCTCAGATCTGGAGGACTCACCCAGGAGTTGATTTGCTCAAATATACCTGGTCTTTCACTTTTTAATTCAGCTTGATCTGGCTTATTGCGTCAGCGGAGAAAGCTATTATCACATTACAGAAAACTTCTCACCTGGTTGTACCATTACACTCTGAGCCCAACTTTATTGTGGTATCGTAAATCTAGGAGAAGGGATTAATGAAAAATTCACAAGTATGTGAACAGTCCTTGGTTTTTGTAGAGAGCAGCAAATCAATCATGTGTCAATGGAGTATTCACATTTACAACCTCTGAATCTCTAAGCAGTCTCAAGTTACAGAGCATTGAATGGGTACACTACCACAAATTACCGTGTGTGTGTGTGTGTGTGTGTGTGTGTGTGTGTGTGTGTGTGAGAGAGAGAGAGAGAGAGAGAGAGAGAGAGGGGTGTTCATGAATGCATGTGTTGGGGTGAGATGTCAAGATGTCAACCTCAGATGACTTTCCTCAGGTCTTACACATTTATTTGAGGGTTTGTTAATCCCAACAGGCAAGACTATGACCACCACCACAATTTTGAGCCCAATTTGAAACAACTCTGCTCTGGACAGATACATACTGGGGTTGCCCCAAAATGGCCACGAGCTACACTGGCTAGGCATTTATAAAGGCAAACCCACAAGACAACATACTTCTCTCATCTGTCTTAACATACCTCCTGCCTATGTACCTACCACTCACATGTAATCAACACATCCAGTCTTGTTTAGGTGAGTGGAAACATGTGACTTGTTATTTTATATGAACAACAGCCTCCAGCATCTCAGGGAGTATCTGTCCTTGGGCAAGGGGCTTATAGGTTAGAGGCATTTTTGTTTCATGGATCTCTTAGGCACAGGAATTAAAACTTAAAACATAACTTTGGCTCTCACAGGCTCTGTCTCTGCATCCTATCTCACCATCGCTGGGATATAAGTACATGCCACTGTACCTGGCTTTTTATGTGGGCTCTGGGCATCTGAAATTAGTCCTCATGCTAGCAAAGCGAGAGCTTTAGCAATCGAGCTCTCTCCCAAGCCACAGATCACCATTTGGTCAAATTTAGCCTAGGAACATCTACCCATGAATTTATATATATATATATATATATATATATATATATATATATATATATATATATATATATATAATTGGACCATATATATATAATTGGACCATAGCAGCATTTTGGGATGGGGGAAATTTCTTCAGATCACATGGTACAATGAGGATCAGAGTCACTTGCAAGTTTCTACCTCCTAAACAGAAGTGGAAGCCCTTTTCTGCTGTGAGACAATGATCTGTATTCTGTCAATTATATTTTAAATAAACGCTGATTGGCCAGTAGCCAGGCAGGAGGTAGAGGAGGGTCAAAGAGAACAGGAGAATTCTGGGAAGAGTACGTAGTTCCAGCCCAGACATAGAAGAAGCAAGATGTGACTGCCTCGCTGAAAAAGGTACCAAGCCATGTGGCTAACATATACTAGAATAATGGGCTAATATAAGTTATGAGAGTTAATAAGAAGCCTGAGCTAATGGGCCAATCAGTTTATAGTTAATGTAGACCTCTGTGTGATTTCTTTGGGACTTAATGATTGCAGGAACCAGGCAGGACAGAAACCACCGACAACACTTTTCTATTTCTTTAAAAAGAACTACAGGCAACTTAAGGAATTCTTGGGGCAAGGAGAGATCATCTTCCTCAGGGAAGTATCTCCCAATTGGTTATCCAATACAAAGTGGTCAGCTCTGAAATAATATACATATAAATAACATACACACTGAGCAGGTTGTAGTTTTATATATTTAGGAATATATATAGCTATATAACATTAACACATAAATGAACAATTAAAGAAAAGGGGCCAGCCAGGTATAGTGGCACATAACTTTAATCCCAGCATTTAGGAGGCAGAGAAACGCAGATCTCTGTGTTCAAGGCCAGCCTGACCTACAGCGTGTGTTCCAGGACAGCCAGGGTTACACAGAGAAACCTTGTCTTGAAAAAAAAAAAAACAGAAAAAAAGAGTGTTGGGGAATATTATTTTCAGGTGTGTGAATTTAGTTTACACTACATTTGTTTAACTCTTGGAAGCTGTGTTACTATGCGTATCTAAAACACCTGATGGTCCTAGTAAAGAGATGAAAGGCCAATAGTGAGTCAGGAGCAAGGATAGGTGGGGCTGGCAGGCAGAGGGCATAAATAGAAGGAGAAATCTTGGAGGAGAGGAAGAGAAGCAAGAGAACAAGGAGAGGAGGGCATCAGGGGCCAACCACCCAACCACCCAGATGACCACGGAGTAAGAGAAAAGTAAGATACACAGAAGTAAAAACATAAATAAATAAAAGGCCAGAGGGAAAAGATAAATGGGTTAATATAAGAGAAGTTGACTAGAAACAAGTCAAGCTAAGCATTTATAATTAAGAATAAGCCTCCATGTGAGATTATTTTGGAGCTGAGTGGTGGGCCCCTCAAAAAGTCAAGAGAATAAAATATCCCACAACACTTTGGAACCCAACATGGGGCTCAAATATCCATTTAAAGCCTGAGAAAGCTGAAAAAAAGTGGCTCCTTTAAGAATTTGTGCCTGCTGGCAAGCCCTTGAACAAGCAGTATGTTAAGTACTAAGAAAAAAATGTAGTAAAAATGACTGCCACAGCACAAGCATTGGCATTTTAGAGTGCTAGGAAGGTTGCATGCAGTTCCTGGTCATGTATTTCTTGGCTGCAAGCTTTGGGTTTGGCTTTCACAACCTGATCGGAGAGTGGGCAGAGTCGGATGCTAGAGCATGCAGAGGATCCAGGTAGCTTGTGCAGTCAAAAAAGGCTAAAAGGCCGGTGGTGGTGGTGGCGCATGCCTTTAATCCCAGCACTGGGAAGGCAGAGGCAGGCAGATCTCTGTGGGTTTGAGGCCAGCCTGGCCTACAAGAGCTAATTCCAGGACAGACTCCAAAGCTACAGAGAAACCTTGTCTCAAAAAAACCAAACCAAAATAAAATAAAAAAGGCTAAAAGATATCCAGTCAAGATGAAAAAAAAAAAAAAAAACAAAAAACCTCTAAACAGGTTCCAGTGCGTAGGATTAAGAAAGAAAGAAAATGGGTATAGGCAGTCTAGAAAGAAAGAAATATACTAAAAATAATAGTCTTTGAAGAGACAGTAACAGTAATATAAGAGAAAAAAGTCATAGAAAGATGGGAAATACACAGGAATCTCGATCCTGAATGCTATTGTGTTGATTTTGAATTTTTGATTGCTGAAAAGCAAAGGACAGCTGCTAAGAGACCTGAAATTGAAAGAGGGACTGTAGAAATAAACCAGCCTAGATATTTTTAAAATGTCTTAACTTTAAAAAAAATCAAAAATGTATTTGTCAAATGGAAATCAAAAATGCTTTGGAGAAGCAGTTTTAGTTTTGTTTCCATAGGAAACAAGAGGCTATGAATTCATTCCAGGTTGATTTGGATCTGGTTTGATCAGGTGAGGCTGCCTGAAATTTGACAGGTGTTATCAACAAAGGTTTTAACTGGTCTTCCAAGTATTTAACCATTATCTCAAATTTTCTCTCTGGGACCTGAAAAATACTTTGCCCACATTCAACAGGAAGCAGACTAAAGAACACAATATCCACATTCCCAAGAGGAAAGGTGATGTGGGTGGACTTTGGTCATTTTGTGGGCCATGAATCTTTGTTATATTTAGGGGATTTTGGTAAATGAATACAAATTCAAACTCAATTTTGTTACACGGTATATATGTTTTTACTCTTGTTTAAAGGTCTTTTGTATATTTATACAAATTTAAGGTAATTTATGTTGCAACACACTATATATGTATCTCCTCCTGTTTAAAGGATTTTGTATATTGAGCCAATTTAAGGTTATTTTTGATACAACATATTGTATATATGTTTTTTGCTCTTGTTTAAGGTATTGTACCTATGCATTTTATTTGAAAATGTAAAGTAAGCCAGGTAGTGATGGCACAAACCTTTAATCCCAGCACTCGGGAGGCAGAGGCAGGTGGATCTTTGTAAGTTCAAGGCCAGCCTGGTCTACAGGAGCTAGTTCCAGGACAGGCTCCAAAGCAACATAGAGAAACCCTGTCTCAAAACCCCCTCCCAAAAAGATGTAAAATTTTAGTTTATGAAAACTATTATTATGAACTATTCAGAATAATCAAGAAACACAGGTCAGTAGTTAGTCAACTACAACAATCAAATTTGTAAATATGCTAGGTATTCTTTCCAGATATATAGATATATTTTAATTAGATGGTCTTCAAATACTTCAAAGACATTTAGAATATGGCATTTAAAATAAATGTTTTGCTAATTTAAAGTTTTTCGTGACCATGAAACATATCTGCTGCTGGCAGCACCAGTTTACTTCAGAGAAGATATGGGCATTGAAGAAACTCCTTATGGAGTTTGGTTTTATTGTGGCAAGGCTAACCACTGAGCAAAGAAACTGCTCTTGTCTTTGGCTGATGACTATGTGCTATTCAGACTGGACATGCTGTAACCGCAGAAAAGTGACTGCTGCAAACTATGCCAGAACAAGGCTGGATGGTCATTCACAGTTCCTGTTTCACAGAAGAAACTGTCAGACATTCTGCAGGACAGAGGAAAGTAACTGTCCAACTGCCAATATAGGCAGGACAGTCTTTCAAATTTCCTGCTTTATTGAAAGTCTGCCAGATACTATAGGCCTTGTAGGCTGAAGATAGAAGCCTCAACTATGCAAAAGAATTTTGGGTGACTGTCCAGGCAGTCATGCCTCTGTCATTTCTAGAGATTTTAGAAGTTATTTGCAATGCACTTTTTGTTTATTTAAATAATATATCTTTCTGGTATATTTGATGGAGTTGAAGATTAGATAGTTACAGTTGCAGTTTTTCTTAGATATGATAGAAAGTAAATTAAGTGTAATATTTTGGATTTATTAAGATAGGATAGATTATAGTGTATTTTCCTTAAATTTACCAGACACAAATAAGTTGGGACTCAGTACATTGTGAATGTACTTATCTTTACTTGATAATTGTTCTTATTGTATATAGTCTTACTATCTTAAGGTTAAAACTATTCATTTTTATTTAGCATCAGAGACCAGCTTTGACAAAAATACCACCTACCAGGTTAGGGTCATAGAGATTAGAAAAGTTAGTAAAGAGAATGAAGACATGAGTGAAAATAATAAAACAGAAAACATAGGACAGTACCAGGAGGGAGTTCCAGCGAGTATTTAAATCACCCATGATTAATTTCCATTTGCTTAAAATACCCCAATGGCAAAATGTAGGAGCAAGATAAAAAGCTTCATAACATGATACAAAGAAATGAATTGTTGAAGGTTGAAGGTTGTAGACTACATTTGTAAACATTCTGCTGCTAGAACAAAACAAGTAACACTCACACCCTAGACCAAAACATTCTGTAGGCAAACCATTCCCAGGGTGGAATTCAGTGTTATCTTCTTAAGGGAAATGGAACCTTAGTTGGATCCTTAGACTTTTGTTTGGGGTAAAACCAGATCTACTCTGTATCTGAAATACAAGGACTGGATATTAGCCACACCTGTTGACAGTAACCTTTAAAGAGCAGAACTCTGGTCTAAATCTAGGTGTAACCTTTGTTTGAGGTAGAAACACAATAACCTTGAAGGAATAGAGGTAAGTTCCAACTCTCTGACCTTTGGTCAGGATGGAATGGCAACAACATTGAGCAATCAGAAACTTTCTGATTGTCAGACAAGGTGGAAATAGGCTCACATTTTTGGGCCTCCACAGTTTAGAAAGAAAAAAAGAGGGGGAATGTTGAGCAATATTATTTTCAGGTGTGTGACTTTTGTTTACAGTGCATTTGTTTAACCCTGGGAAGCTGTGTTATTGTGCCTGTTTAAAACATGATGGATCTAATAAAGACATGGACAACCAATAGTGAGACAGGAGCAAGGATAGGTGGGGCTAGCAGGCAGAGAGTATAAATAGAAGGCAAACTATAGGAGGAGAGGACAGAGGAGCAAGAGAATAAGGAGAAGAGAAAATAGGGGCTAACACTTATGGAGTTAAAAGGAAAGTAAGATATACAGAAGTAAGAAAGATTAAAAACCCAGAGGGAAAAGGTAGACAAGTTAATATAAGAAAAGCTGGCTAGAAACAAGCCAAGCTAAAGCCAGGCATTTATAATTAAGAATAAGCCTCTGTGTATGAGATTTATTTGGGAGCTGGGTGGTGGGTCCCTCAAAAAGCAAAGAGAATAAAACATCCTACAACAAAACAGAAAAAGGTACCATGAAGTTGAGAGAGCAAGGGATGAGGGGTAATAAATGGAAATGCTGGAGGGAGGAAAGGGAAGGAGGAAATGATATAATTGTATTTTAACTTAAACTAATAGAATCTTTTCAATGTTTTGGGTTTGTTAGTATTTCTATCACAATTAGTACATGGCTTCCCACTTGCTTTTTTTTTCTTTTTTCTTTATGAGCTTTGTGTCCTCTTCAGGACACCTGGTTTATGGCCTATGAATTCACATTTGCATAGACATCCAGGTTGTACAGAAGGTCAGCCCAGCCCAGTCTAGGCAGTCTCCAGAGTTCAAAGAGCACACAGCAAATGGCTGACATGGGGGCTGACTGAGAAGCCATTGACAATGGCACTGGGACTTGTTTCGTCTGCATGTACTGACTTTTTGGGATCCTGGTCTGTTTGGATGCTCACCTTCCTAGGCCTGGAGGGAGGGGAGAGGAACTTGAACTTCCCACAGGGCAGGAAACCCTGACTGCTCTTAGGACTGGAGAGGGAGGAGGAGAGGGAGTGGGGGGAGTGAGAGGGTATTGGGAGGAGGGGAGGAAGTGGAAATTTTTATAAATAAATAAAAAAAAAGAGCACAGCAAAAAAACCTCAAGGTCTGGAAACCTCAAAAGTCAGAAGAAATCACTCTTGTTTGCCTTTACCCCACCAAACAAATTGTTGAACAAGGACACACCTTTGACCCCTCAGAAGTTAAAGAAGTTGGCCCCAAAGGCCAGACAGTCTGATTTCCACAATAGGAGTGCATGGGCTCTGCTTAATATTACATCAACCCATGGCTCTCTACAACTGCACTGTAGTCTGACTTGAGTGTCTCCCTCAAGAGAAGTTTTACATTTGATTTTGTCAGAAGTCCTCCAAGTGTTCCATGCTGGGGCCATTTTTACACCAATATCTCAACTCGGGGCTGCTTGATCACATAGGCAATATGAATTTAGACTACAAAATACCTGAAAAAGATATCAGTATATAAATTCTAATGGGTATAGTTTTGTTTAACCTTCAGTCAAATTCAAATTTCAAACAAAAGGAGGAAAAGATTATTTTATACCCCAGCTAAAGAATGAATTTTCTTTCAGATATAGCCTTTTCAGAGTCCCATATTTATACAAAACTCTTGGGTCTAATGCTCTATCCAATCTGTGCTCAGAACCTTATCTTCTGATCAACAAAGATATTTTCACTCAAGGGGAGGACTCTTGCTTTCTGCCAGCAGATCTAGTGTCAACACTCGTGTATCAAGCAGAATTGTATGCCCAGGTCTAATTTTGGCTCTGAACTACTTATATAATGACATTTCATGCTGCATAATGTATTCTCATCAACAACACTGGACCACATATATAATAGAGAATCCATAAGATTATAATGCAGTTATAAATTTCCTATTGAAAAAATAGAAATAAAAAGGAGGACATGACTGGTCCTAAGTATGGTGGAGGAGAAAGCTGATTGTAGATTAAAGGAAGAGCATATCTAGTGGCAGAGACATCTGGGAGAGTCCAGAATGAACATTAATAGGTTTTCTATTGCCCAATAATAGGTTTCTCTGCTGACACAGTAAGTCAGATCAAGTCAAATTAAAAAAGTAAAAGACCGGATTTACTTTGTGATGTGGGATGTCTTTCTGTATATGCGTTGCTTTTATTGGTTGATGAAAAAGATTGTTTGGGCCAATGGCTTAGCAGAGTAAAATCAGGCAGGAAATCAGAACAGAGAGAGAGAGAGAGAGAGAGAGAGAGAGAGAGAGAGAGAAGAAGAAGAAGAAGAAGAAGAAGAAGAAGAAGAAGAAGAAGAAGAAGAAGAAGAAGAAGAAGAAGAAGAAGAAGGGAGGAAGGGAGAGAGAGAAGGCAGAGTTAGGGAGACACCATGTAGCTGCCAAAGGAGAAAGACAATGGAACTACTGGTAAGCCACAGTCTTGTGGCAAAACATAGACTAATAGAAATGGGTTAATTTAAGATATAAGAGTTAGCTAGAAATATGCCTGAGTCATCAGCCAAACAGTGTTGCAATTAATATAGTTTCTGTTGTGATTACTTGGGTCTGGGCAGCTGGGAAATAAATGAGCAGTCTCTGCTTACAAATGGCACCAATGTGGGTCAACTACATCCACATAAAACCTAGAGAGCTTGGAAAGGAATTCTAGACACAAAAGAACAGTCAAACATGGCTTCTTGGTAGCGGCACTTTCTCAGGTGGGCTCTGTTTGTTAGAGGCAAGCAGAGGCGCAATTCCTTTAAGAGAAGGCTTCTTGTCTCAGCACTAGCAGCAAAAAGTGCAGGTCCTTTAAGAGATAACTTCCTGGTTCATGCTGGTCACAGAACGGTTATGGAAATATTCTGCAAGTTACTTGGTGGCAGCAAGGGACAACTGCTTCCCCAGAGTTGAGGTTGTGAGCATAGCTCCCACCCAGGGGTCACAGATTTGGCAGTGAACTGCCTCCACCATGTTAAAAAGCTGAGAGAGGCAGAGCCAGCATCCAGGGCTGCCATGGCCACACTGCTTACCATTTTAAAATGCTCCTTCTCAGAAAAGTATCTCAGATACACAATAGGACAGACTCAAAATAAAAGACCTCTAAACAAGACACAGTGTGTTTATGAAATGTGCATAGGCTTGAAAGAGAGGAAAAAGAATAGAGACAGTAATGAAAAGAAGTAAATGGTTTTTTTTTAAAAAAAAACAAAACAAAGAGACAATAAAAAGTAATATAAAAGAGTACAAACAGTCATAGATTAAAGGAGTAAAGAAAATAAGCCACATAAAGATGGAATATACACAAAGAGTCTGGATTACATATATTATTGTGTTTTCTTTGAATTTTTTGGCTGCAGAAAGGCATTTGATTCTGGGGACTGCTAAAATAACCAATATAAAGGTATCTTGACTTCAAGATTTGAGTCTAAGGATATGTTATTTTGGAAACGAGGTTCTGCTTGTGATTCCACAGAAGATGAGAACCGTGGATTCCTTTCAAGCTAACATGGTTTGATGGAACAAGACCCTCTGAAAGGTCTCCATGAACCCTAAAAATACTTCACCCAACAAACAGCAGGAAGCAGTTTGAAGAAAACTACACCCAAATTCCCCAAATTATTGTTTATAACTTTTGTTTTCATTTAAAGGGAGTTGATTATAAATGTTTAATGGTCACCATCAATTTCCAAAAAAATAAGGGGAATATAATATAAAGATGAATATTTTACATTGGTATGGACTTTGATTTATTGATACAAATTTAAGGTCAATTTTGTTAAATGTATATTTCTACTCTTGTTTAAAGTATAATGTTTATACAGCTCATTTAAAAATGTAATGTATAATTAAAATTATGGATTAATAGATATTCATCTATAATAGTCAAATTTGTAGTCATGTTAGTTAGGTTTTCTAGATGTACAGAGATATGTTTCCGATGGATAAGTATTTCAAAGACCTAAAGAATATGGCATTTAAAATGTTTTAAGAACTTAGACTTTTTTCAGCAGTGAGACATGTCTGCTTCTGGTAGCACCAATTACTTCGGAGGGGTTGATGGGCACTAAAGAAACTCATGAAATTTGCCTTCCATGTGACAAGGCTAGCCATTTTAGCAAGAAACTGCTCTTCCCTAGACTGCTTGATGGTATGCTGTATAAACTGGACATGCAGGACCCACAGAGAAATGGCTGTTGAACTTGCATAAAGAAGGTGAGACAGTCCTTCAGGGTTCCTGCTTTATGAAAGAGTCTGTCAGAAACTGCCAAAATAGGTGAAACAGTCTTTCAAATTTCGTGCTTCATGGAAAAGTTTGCCAGACACTATGGGCCTGTATACTGAAGATGTATGTTCCAACATTACAGAAGAACTTTGGGTGACTTTCCAGGTAGTATGATGTCTCTGTCAATTCTAGAGTTTGGAAGTTGTTTATACTACATTTCCTATTTACTTTGGTACTATTATTTCCCTCAGGTCTTTGATGGAGTTGAAGACAGAGTTTTCCTTAGTTATTATAAAAAATAGATATGAAACTTTAGACTCACAAAGATAGGATAGATATTTTCTTTAATTTGCCAAATGTAAATTGACTAAATATTTTAACTGTAATTCTTGCTCAATAACTGTTTTGTATACTTAATTTTACTATATTAAAGTTAAAGCCTTCCTTTTTAATTAGAAAAGGGAATGTTGGATGTCCTTCTGTATATATGTTGCTTTTACTGGTTGATGAAAAAAGCTGTTTTGGCCAATGGCTTAGCAGGTTAAAGCTAGGTGGGAAATCTGAACAGAGATATATAGAGAGAAAAGGCAGAGTCAGATAGACACCACGTAGCTGCCGAAGAAGACAGATGATGGAACCTTACCAATAGGCCACATCCTCATGATGAGACACAGATTAATAGAAATGGATTAATTTAAGATGTAAGAGCTAGTTAGGAATATGCCTAAAATATTGGCCAAATGTGGTAATTAGTATAATTTCTTTGTGGTTATTCAGGTTTGGGCAGTTGGGAAATGAAGTCTCTGCTTACAACTTTGGGCAAAGTAACTCCCAGGTGAGTCCTCCAGCCCCCAGAGATTGAGGCAGGAAAAGGGGCAGGAAAAATCACATGGCGAAACTAAAGCAGGGCAGTACGTACCCTGTAGTTGAGGTGATGACGTGTCTGCCTCAAGCTGGGTTTGTGGCCAAGTATGGTACACTTTAGGTGGAGACATCAGGGGAGAGCTACCCTAGCCACCAAGAATGCAGAACTGGGCTTTTTAGAGCCTTCCCTTTATTGGAGATTCTCTAAGAGGGCAGGGTTTGGAGTGCCAGGAATGGGGCTTTTGCTGAGATTCCAGCCCAACAAACATGACCGTGAACCAGACCAAAAGAGGAGGAGGGGAGAGTCAGAACACCAAAGACCAAGAGGCCAGGAGGGTAAAGCACAGACAAAAGCAGCCCGGTAACCAAATGGCTGGGAGAATGGCAGCCCAGCCCCTGGGCTGGAGAGTTCTGAGTAGGGGTGGGAAATGTCAGTCATACCCTATAACAGGTAGGAGCTGAGGGATGCTGAGAGAACCTGGCGGCCAAGTCTGCTTTCATATGTTAACTACAGACCTCAGCTAGGTGTTAGTCCTTTGAGACCTAATACCTATAGCCTAGTGTTGCTGAGGTTGCCTCACTACAATTGTCTGATGTATTTCTTGTGTCTGTGTGAATGCCTGTGTAAGAGACTGAGTTATCAGTCACTTAAAAGTAGAATGCATGCACTGGGCAAGGGGGAACACTCTTGTTGTGGAATATTGATTAAAGATGTGTTACATTCATTTATGCTGTGGGATATTTGTTTTTTATTTAATTAATATATTTTTTTTCATTTATCTTACATACTGACCACAGTTCCCCGCCCCCTTCTCCTCCTGTTCCCTTCTGCCAACTTCCATCTAACTTCCTCCCCATCCATGCCTCCTCAGTCTCCATTCAGAAAGGGGCAGGTCTCCCATGGACGTGAAAAAAGCATGGTGCATCAAGTTAAGGTAGGACTGAGCTCCTCCCCCTGCATCAAGCCTGGGTGAGGTAATCCAGTATGGGAAACAGGTTCCCAAAAGCCAGCTAAGTGCCAGGAACAGGTCCTGATCTCACTGCTAGGAGCCTTACAAATAGACCATGTGATTGTCACACACGTGCAGAGGGTCTGGGGAGATCCCATGCAGGCTTTCTAACTGTGGAATACTTGTTTAATGATGCAAAGATGTGTTGTATTCTTTTATGTTGAATTTGTTTAACTCTATGAAGCTGTGTTATTTGCCTGTCTAAAATACCTGCTTGGTTTAATAAAAAGCTGAATGGCCAATAGCTAGGCAGGAGAGAGAACTAGGCAGGGCTGCCAGGCAGAAAGAATAAATAGGAGAGAAGAGTGAGAAGGGAGCAAGAAAAGGGGAAGAAGAGGAGGACGCCAGAGGCCAGTCACACAGCCAGCAACAGAGTAAGTAAGAAAGGAAGACATATAGAATAGAGAAAGGTAAAAGCCCAGAGGCAAAAGGTAGGATAATTTAAGAAAAGCTGGCTAAAAACAAGATAAGCTAAGACCAGCCATTCCTAAGTAAGAATAAGTCTCTGTGCATTTATTTGGAAGCTGGGTGGTGGGCTCCCAGGGATCAAGGAGTAAAAAAACCAGCTATACACACCTGCAATCACAGCACCCATGACGCTGTGATTCAGGACAGATTTCAGGACTGAAAGTCTGAAACCAGCCTGGGCCACATACTGGGCTCTCATATTAAAAATGTAATTCATACAATTCTGTATAGTGCATATTTGATAATTACTTTGACTGTATTACTAGCTTATTTATTACTATGCTATTCTTTTGTCATTGCTTTAGAGTGTGCTTATTAACAAAATGTTGTACTATAAAGTAGTATGCCAGGCCTATGAGATGGCTTAGTTGGTAAAGGTACTTGCCAGCTTAATCCCTGGAACTCATATGGTAGAAAGAGAGCACCAATTACAAGTTATCTTCAGATTTGTATATGCACACTGTGGCAGTACTGGTACACACACAATGTTAAAAAACAAAACAGTATGCTATGTTAGTCTAGCCCAGGGATTCTCAACTTTCCTAGCTGTGCCCCTTTAATACAGTTCCTCATGTTGTGGTGACCCCAAACCTTGAAATTGTTTTGTTGCTACTTCATAACTGTAATTTTACTCCTGTTATGAATCGTAATATAAATATTTGCTATGCAGGCTATCTGATATGTGAGCCCTGTGAAAGAGTCATTTGAGCCCCACAAAGGGACTGCAGGGCACAGGCTAAGAACCATCGCTCTAGCTGCTCAGTCTACCGGCAGGCACATATATCACATTTATTTCGTTTCTTGACTGTATCATTTGGCCCGTGTTTGGATGAATCTTGTGTTGCTTTGTTCATGGCAGCTGTAGAACCAACAAGCTATCCCATGTCATATAAGCCTAGGTGCATAAAAATGCGTTATGATGTCCATACAATAAGAAAATCACCTAAAGAGGCCGTTAATTCACTTTCCATCAGTGTGACAAAAATCATAAGGGAACTTAAGACGAAAGGTTTATACTGGCCTCAGTTTCATAGGCTTCAGTCTATGGCTATATGACTCTGTTGTTTCTGCTGCTCCTCCCACCCCCATGAGACACATCATGGTGATAAATTGTATTAGAGCAAAGCTGCTCACCTCATGGAAATCAGGAAGCAGAATGACTGAAAGGAGCTATGGATAAAATATAGCCTTTAAAAGCAAAGCATGCCTCCTGTGAGCTACTTCCTAACAGGCTCCACCTCCTATTGCCCACCACCTTCCAGTAGTCCACTAAGCTTTGAATCCATCAGTGGGATTAATTCACTGATGAGGATATAGCACTAAATGATCCAGTCACCTCTTACCTTTGAATACTGTTGCACTAGGGACCATGAATTTGGGGTACATATCAAGTTTAAACACTAACAGATTTCCCCCCAGACTGTGTATTCATGGATAAGTGATAAGTAACTACAGCTGTCTTATTATTCTCCCTTTAATTGCTTATTTGGGGTGTTGGTGCTGGAGATACCTAGGGCCTTGCACATGCTCAGCAAGTACTCTACCATGAAGCTCACTTCCAAGTACCTAAGCATTTAACAGGATGCTTTCTTCATTTGACACAGTACTTGTGTTTTATAGTGGGAGAGTTTTCATATGATGCAAACCGATCTGTGGCCAAATAAAGAAATCGTACAGAAGCCCAGAGCATATGTAAACATGAACAAAGAGTCTCAGCCACCCCTATTGTCTTATGACAGAACCAGGGTGGTTTGGAAGATTCCTATGCATATTTACACTTAAGAATTATTGCAGAAGAATGTAAAAGGCTTGGATCCTTATATTGCTTAAGAAGACTATTATTTATAGTATACTATAAGATAATTTTTGAAATACTACTTTACATATTAAAGGAAACTTTTCTTTAAATTTACAAAGATTAAATGATTTTGCTACCCATGGTTGCCTTCTAGTGCTTATGTTTTTACAGCTAATTGGATACAGAAGATTTTCTTGGAATTATGTAATATTACATAGTGGACAATTCCATTTTCTCAAAGGGTAATGAAAAATTGATAATATGATCATGTTTCCTGCATGAAAAATTTCTCTGGCCAATTTTTTGCTGAGCTCTAAAAACCACATCTAAACTTTTTGTATCATTTGATTTGCTGAAATCAGTATCATTGCAGCTGACCTTTGACAGGTTGTAGCTGAATGGATAAGAACTCAGCAGTTCTCAATTGTCTGAATGATAAGATAACTGGATAAGTAGATGGAAAACTGAAAGGGCCAACTGCAACTGCTTGCCAGTTTGCGATGCTTCCTCAAATCCATTAAAATGGGATGAATGAAATGTTCTTTGTGAATATGCAAAGACTATTATACAATATTTACACAGAAAATATGCTATGATTTGAACAATTTCCCCTCCAAAACTCATGCCAGCATTTTATTGGTACTATGGCAATTCACAGAGGTAATCGAGCCATGAGGACTCTGCCATTTCAAAGGAGGAAATTTCAACCCTTCGTGCTTTCTAGCTCTGCTTCCTTTCATGGCAGAATGCATGCATGGCACTGGAGAGATGAGTCATTAGGGCACTTGCTGCTTTTGCAGAAGGCCCAGGTTAGATTCTCAGCACCCACACGGTGCCTTACTACCATCTGACACTCCAGCTTCAGGAGAGCTGATGCCCCCTTCTGGCCTCTGTGGGCACCAGGTATGCACGTGGTATAATACAGAAGTAAGAATGAATGAATCTTTTAACAAAGGAAAATGCTCACCAGATGCCAGCACCTTAACAATGAACATCCGAGCCTGTATAACAGTATGAAAACGAAGTTATGTTCTTTATAAATTACCCACTCTATTGTATGCTGTTATAACTCAAAACGGCTTCAAACAAGGTGCAAACTATACTTTGTGAATGATCTATGGGAATACTTGACACAATTTATGATTTCTGCAAAAGTGATACAAGTAAAAAAATTCAAAACTCATATTTCTTTTGATTGTCACGCTAGAAAATCTTAGAAAACACAAAAGAAAATTGTTATTTTGTTTTGACAACCCTCATATTTCATAGAACAATGCATTCTAGCCTTAAATTGAACCAATTAAAAATCTATATTCCACAGGCTAGAAATACGGTTCAACAGTTGAGAGTATGTACTGCTCTGGCGGACGACACAAGTTTGGTTCTCATCAGGTCCTGTAGCTCCAGCTCCTGGGATCCGACGCTCTCTCCTGGTCTCTGTAGGCACAGCACTCACATGCAAAGATACAAACATATATTTTCAAAAATAAAACCTTTTTAAAACCCATATTTTATACACTACATGAAGTGTTTTATAGGAGACATTTTTGCTTAAAAAGCAACAAACAAGCAAAAACCCCATGTGGTGGATAGTTTTTGACAAAGATAGAGTCATCTGAGAGAAGGGAACTTCAACTGAGAAGATGCCTCCATAAGATCAGGCTGTATGCAAACCTGTAAAGCATGTTCTTAATTAGTGATTGATGGAGGAGGACACAGCCCATTGTGAGTTGTGCCACCCCTGGTTGGTAGTCCTGGGTTCTATAAGAAGGCAGGCCGAGCAAGCCATGAGAAGCATGCCAGTAAGCATCACCCCTCCGTGGCCTCTGCATCAGCTCCTGCCTCCAGGTTCCTGTCCTGTTTCAGTCCATGTCCTGAATTTTTTGATGATGAATAGCGATATAGAAGTATAAGCCAAAAAAAACCCCTTTTCCTCCCCAACGTGGTCACGGTATTTCATTGCAGCAATAGAAACCCTAACTAAGACAAAACACTTAACATTATCTGCATTGTACAAATTTTAAAAATGTATTAGTGACTTTTGTTTCTGTGAAAAAATACTAACCAGAAAACAAGGGAAGAAGGATTTATGGGAGGGCTCATGGTTTAAGAGGGAAGGTATGACTGTGTTCTTGGTGGCAGGAGAGTGTGAGCGGGACTCACATCTGGAAGGACGAGGTTGCAGAGGTGGATGATGGTGCTCAGCCCACAGTCCCTTTGCTTCAGTCCAGGAGCCCAGCCCATGAGGTGCTGCTGCTCACAGATAGGGTGGGACTTTTCTTCTCAGTCAAACCTCTCTGGAACTCCCTCACTGACACACCTCAAGGTGTGTCTTCTAGATAATTCTGAATACAATCACATTGACAGATTAACTATTACAGAAATGTTGAAATTTGTAAAATTGCACAACTGAGATACAGTGGGATTACAATTTAAACTGAGGTCATCTCGCCCTAGAGCCTGTGTACTTCAGGATAAAATTAAACTTGCCCTTAGGGATATGTGAGCTGCTGACTGAGGAGGGGACTAGGAAGATGTGCGGTTCTGGAATGTTTTCTGTGGTGGTGAAATAGCTATAAATATATGTCAAAATTCAGTGAGATTAACCTTTAAAGTTGTACACTGGGCTGTACAAGAGTAATATGTCAAAATAAAAGAAAAAGAAATAGAATCTGACAAAGGTATTTAAAGGCCAAATTTTTAAAAGCACAATAAACAACAAGTATCGTAAGGATAGTTTTTTTTCCTCCTACCTAAATCCCTCATAGTGGACACAGTACCTATTACTAACCAAACCTCAAAACACTCTAATTACGAGTCCTTCCTTCATCTCTGCCTACTTCCAATCTTAATCCCAGGGTTGATGTCGCTTTTCACTCAACCATTTCTTCTTTTCCATCAACTCTCAGATTCCCTCTTCTTGTTTCTTCCTTTCTCCATTTTAATGAGTGAAATTAAAGAAAAAATTTATTACATTTCATTTCTTTCAGAAATGGACATATATATGCCACAGCAGCATATACACAAGGCCCCAGATTTAGCACAACTGATACCATGTTAGACATACCATTCTGACCTTAGGACCTAGCACATAGGCCCCAATACTTGCCAAGATGGAAACAGAGACCTAAACCATCAAAGACTGAATCCATAGTTCCAGGATCCAGGAAAGTCCCTTTTGTGCTCTTTTGGTTTCTATAGTTTCAATTTTTGTTAAGTGTTCTTACTAATTGAAGTGAGTCAACCAGGATGTGGGTTTTGTACATAAAAGACAAAGAATGATGATGCTTGTGGCTGCGTGATTTGGACAAGTTTCATGTGCAGCCACTGGCTGACAATAGAGACTTTCTATTTGGCTTTAAGAGTGTCCATGTGTGTTCTCTGATGGAATTACCTCATAACAACACACCCTACAACTTACGGGAACTGACTCTCTCCTACTTCCATGTTAGTCACGAGGCTCAAGCTCCTTGTGCGTTCTGAGGCTTAAACTCGGGTCATTGGGCTTGGGAGCAAGATCCTTTGCCACTAAGCCATCTCATCATCCTTAAATAGAACACGAAACTGAAAATTAACTTTAAATATGCATTCATTCATTTTGTGTGTCTCTGTGTGTATGGGTTTGTATGATGTGTGTATGTGTTCGAAGACAGGTACATGTGTGCCATGGCACATGCATGGTGGTCAGAGGACAACTCTTAGGAGATGTTCTCTTCTACCACCTAGAAGGATCTGTGAATCAAACTCAGGTTGTCAGGCCTAATCCCCAAAGTTCTCTTCTGACGCCCACACACGTGGTGGCACACACATGCCCACAAACATACACACAAGACACATATACAGATGAATGGAATTTTAAACATTTTAAAGCCCCGTGGTGAGCACAAGGCACAGCATTAACCGGTGGTACTTTTCCTTGTACCAGTCTACAGAATTTCAATTACAGCCTTTAACAATCCTTTCTCACCTTAGGGTCTAAGAATATCTGGAGTCCACAGATGTGTGCTCTAAGAAAGAGAGCAACTTCTCCCTTTAACACAGGCCCATATAGGCTACTGTGGTAATTTGAATAAGGATGGCTTCATAGGCTCATATATTTGAATGCTTGCTCACTGGAGAATGATTAGGATTAAATGTGATCTTGTTGGAGGTGTGTCACTTGGGGTGGGCTTTGAGGTTCAAAACTCCATGCTGGGCCCAGGGTCTCTGTCTCTGTCTCTCTCCTGTTTCTTCTTTTTCTCCCCCCTCTCCCCACCCCATCCTACAGATCAGGGTATAGAACTCTCAGCTACTTCTCCATCTCCATGTCTGCTTTGTGCCACCATGCTCCCCGCCATGCTTCCCAGGGATTAAACCTCTGAAACTGTAAGCAGTCCTACAATTAAATGCTTTCCTTGATAAGAGCTGTCTTCATCCTGGGGTCTCTTCACAGCAATAGAACAGTGACTAAGCTACTGAAGCAGAACAGAAAGACAAGGGAAATTAAGGGGACATGGAAAGGAAAAGGAGCCACTTACTCCAGGGTATTTCGTTGAAGTCTTTTGTTATGTGAGTAAAGAATTCCAACAAAATTCATTGTGAATAGTGCCTAGAGACAATGCTCCTTTACTTATCTTGCTTAAATCTGTGCATGTGCTACACATGTTCATATGTGTACCATCAGTATGTGCATACATGTACTCAGGTGGACTTCTCAATCACTTCTCCACCTTTTTTTCTTTTATTTTGGGACAGAGTCTCTCCCTGGACCTGGAGTTCACTCTGGAAAGCCACCCAGCTGTGGTCCCCCAACACAGGAGTTTAAACAAGCAGGTTTTAATATAGGTGCTGGAGATCCAAACTCAGGTCCTCAAGCTTCCACGACAGGCACTAAACCATCATCTCCATAGCTGGAGACAATATACCTTTCATATGGAAATATTTTCAAATATGAATTTTTAAATATGAACAGTGAGGAGATAACTCAGTTCGTAAAGCACTTACTTGTCTGGAATTCCAGAGCTTCTATGGCAAGGTGAGAAGTAGAAACAGGAAAATGCCCTGAAACTGGTGGATGCATGCCTAGGAGCTTGAAGGCTAGCTACTCTGTCTTACACAGGGATAAACAATATAAGACCATCTCAAATAGATGTGGAGTAAACACCACATGATGTGGGATTCCCTTCTGTATGCTGTGAATACCATTGGTTAATAAAGAAACTGTCTTGGGCCTGTGCAGGGAATAGAGGTAGGTGGGGAAAACTAAATTGAATGCTGGGAGAAAGAAGGAGGAGTTAGTGAGAAGCCATGTAGCCCTGGCTGGACACAGACGCCGGAACTTTAGCCAGTAAGTCACAGCCACGTGGTGATACACAGATTAATAGAAATGGGTTAAATTAATATGTAAGCATTAGCCAGTAAGAACCTAGAGCTAATGGGCCAAGCAGTGATTTAATTAATACAGTTTCTGTGTGATTATTTTGGGTCTAAGTGACCAGAAACTAACTAGTGGCCTCCTCCAACATTCACACATGCCCCATGTCATGCATAAACCAGCATCTTTACATGTCACATTCACCTGTAATCCCAAGACTATGGGAATGGGAAGGAGGATTTCTGGGGCCTGCCTGATCACCAGTCTACCTCCAGGTTCTGTGAGAGACCCTAACTCAAGGGAGTAACACAGACAGTGATAGAGCAAGCCATCAAATGTCCTCCTTGGCTTCCACGTGTGAGCAAAGGAACATGCAACTGTACACATATGCAATACACACAGAGAGACAGAGACAGGCAGACAGACTTGCACACCTACCTCAAAAACAAACTTGCCACGCAACCCTTGTGACCTAGAATTCAGCCTTATCAATGGTAACCCTATATAGTGCACATCAGGAGTCACCAAAATCATTTACAGGACTATTATAAAGACACATAGTAGGACTCTGCTGAAAAGCCCAGACCTACATTTGGTTGTGCCTTATCGTCTTCCTGTGTGCTTCTATCATGCCCTCCCCATTATCATGCTTAAAATCTCTTCCAAACAAACAACTTTGATTCATACTGGCTGGGGTGGTTTGAATGAGAATGGCCCTCATAGGCTCATATGTTTGAATACTTGGCTCCCCATTGGTGGAACTGTTCGGGAAGAGTTAGGAGTTATGACTTTGTTGGAGTAGGTATGTCACTGGGGGCAGGCTTTAAGATTTCGAAAGCCCATGCCATACAGTGTGGTCCTCTCTGGCTTGTGGTTGTGTCTCAAGATGGAAGGTTTCACAACTACTGCTCCAGGGCCATGCCTACCTGCCTGCCTGTTCCCATACTCCCCACCATGATGATCATGAACTCTAACCCTGGGAAAACATGAACTCCCAAATTAAAGTTTCTTTTAAATGTCATCTTGGTCATAGTGTCTTATCATAGCAATAAAAATAAGTAAAAAGTGGCTAGTCCTGAAATAGTTTTCTGCAGTGAAGTCAAGAATCATAGCTTCACCAGGCATGTTGCTTTCAATCCCAGCATTTGGGAGGTAGAGGCAGGGGGATCTCTGTGAGCTTAAGGCCAGCTTGATCTACAAAGTGAGTTCCAGGACAGTCAGTCAGCGCTACATAGTAAGATCCTACCTCAAAATGAATGAATGAATGAATGAATGAATACTGGGTGGTAGTGATGCATTGCTGTAATTCCTACATGCAGGATGCAGATGCAGGTGGCCCTCTGTGAATTCGAGGCCAGACTGGTCTGTCTACAAAGCACGTTCCAGGACAGCCAGGACTACATGGAGAAACCCTGCCTTGAAAAGGCAAAACAAAGCAATGCAAAGCAAAACAGAACAAAACAAAAACTGAAAACCAAAAATCCCCTATCTTCATCCGAGTAGAGGTATTTGAACTCAGGCTGCTATAGTGCACTTAAGTGCTTGTGGGCATGATTTAGTTTCTCATCACCTGTTGGGCCAAGGTCTTGGCTTCTCATTCGCTGCTGGGTATACACCACATAGTCTTTTTCACAGAGCAGCTGAGAAATGAGTACAGGAGCAAGTGAGAAAATCCAGAGAAAGTGTAACAAGATGGAAGTCATTGTTTTTAATTAATTAATTTTCCTAATTGAAGATGTGAAAGCATATGATTTTTACCATGTCTTACTTGTTAAAAGCCTATCACTAGGCCCAGCTCACAAACAAGGTAATGGATTACACCAGGCATGAATGTCATAAGGCAAAGATTATTGCATAGAAAGCAGTAACAGCTGGACTGACATCTGTCTCTATTCAGTAAATAAAGATGAAGAATTTCTGTGATTTGCTGAAGTTGTGAATTCTATTTAAGCCCTTTTACAAAATATTATTAAAACATTTTTAATTGTATTCTACAGTGTATGGAAAGGCTAATATTACTAACTGTGCTACTTTATATGGACATCATAGATTAGAAACAACTGCAAGTCATGCTGAAGTTGGACAAATGATGAATCATTGATGAACTCAGCTCTGCTTGTACTTGGTTGCTGGGAGATTTTTGAGCTCTTACGCAGCTATTAACATAACAATCTGAAGACCCATACATGGGGTGGAAAATACATGAAGAAGCAAGTCATGCTATTGCTATCAATAACATAGCAAACTCAATAAAGTCTAAGAGTGACAAGAATCATAAGCATATATTTTTATTTTGTCCACTCCCTTTGGTACTAATCAGAATGCAAGTATACTTCCCTCATAACAGAACATTAGTAAGCCAGCCTCAGGAAAGACAAATTACATGATGTCCAAAGATTTTAGAAGTATTTTTGTCATATCTTTAACAAGATAGAATCACAACCACTACATATTAAAAGTCATCATGAATAAAACGAAAGTATACACTTTAAATGAAAGATATGTCAAGGTATTAAAACTACCTACAGAGACTGCAACTGGATTGCTCTAACCTGAGGAAAAGGTGTTTTCATGGTGCACATATTTCTAATAGCTGCTGAAGATTCTTTCATCCTTCTCCAGAAGGTGCCCATACTGTGCAACATATAATAAAATAAATGAAAACGGAAGGCCCAAGATCACTGGCTTCTTGAAGGCCAATTCCAGTGTTCCACTGTAGAACATATCTATAGAACATATCTATAGAACATATCTATAGAACATATCTATAGAACAAAGTGGAAGGACAGATTTTACCCAACTGACTGTAAAGCTAAGTGGAAGCAAAAGGAGAAGAGAAGAAAAGAAAAAAAAGAAAAAGACTTCCTCCTAAGACAGGTTCAGAAAATACTTTTCTTCACCTGGTAATCACAGCTCCCATTTGTGGGGCTGCTTCTGAAGTCGAATCTTGAGCTAGTCAGTTTCTACTCAACAGAAGGAATGTTTTAACAATTGTCACTTTAAAACAGCATGGGCATTAATGAGTGTCTCATGATGGTAGGGTCAGGCGGTTTCTATCTGCTACTCCTCCTTCCCCCTTAGGCGAAAATGAGAGCCTACTTGGCTTGTTCTCAGCTTGTAGATACACACAGGATTAGGCTCGCTCATCGGCACAAATAAAGCAGGAGTAGAAGAAACACTGCCTATCTGGGCTATCAGCATTTCACTGCCAGTGCTGGAGCCCCCAGTCATCTTTTCCTTGACCTTGATGAATCCTAAACCTCATCTGGAACTATGGGCCTGACAAAATCACAGTCTCCATTGTCATTGTCATGCTTCCTTCCATATGTGCAACCTGACATGTCATGAAGATATGTGGTACACACAAATCATAAATATTTGCTGTTTAAATCCAGTGGCTGCGGTGGTGGTGGGGAGGGGGGGCTAGAGAGATGGCTCAGTGGTTGAGAGCATACATTATTCTTAGAAAGGACATGAGTTTGATTCTTAGCACACAGGCTGGGTGGTTTACATCCTGTAACTGCCACTCCAGGGGATACACCACCTCTGGCCTCCAAAGTCAAAAATAATAAAAATAAATCTTTAAAAAGTAAATACAACCACTGAATTTGAGTTCGTTTTGATGGCACACACTAATTAATCCTGGCTGGTCAGATGTAGTATCAGAAATGTAAAGAACAATAACCCCAGAAGCAAATGATCAGCCTAAATTGATGAGAAATAAATATTCAAGCATGTAATAGCAAACTCTCAATTTTTGAATACTCATATTTTGATTGAAAAATAAAAATGATATATTCACTACACAGCATGCTTTGAAAACATGAATATATTATTCAATGACTACTGAATACCAATGAATACTGAATTCTTTAATTTAAAATTATACAATTTTAAAAAGTTTATGTTTCCTGTATATTTTTATCACAGAAGTTAGAAGACAGTGACATTCTGTTTCTGCCAAGTATCAATTTTTAATATGCAGCTGTTTGCACTCAGCCAAAATACATACTTGAAGTCCCTCTTTTTAAAAATAATGAAAGAAACGAAAATTCTATGAATAAAAGTTCAGTTATGTGTCCTTTATTTAAAACAGTTCCTTGACAGAAATCCAAAATGTTTTGCAAATTAAGCCTCAAGTTTATTTTACTGAAAAATACCTTGATCTTTTTTAATCCCAGCGTTCCTCACTGCCATTCTATCTCCTATCTTGCCTCTTCTGCTGCCATCAACTGGCTTCCACAACTGCTAAATTCCAGCAACCAGCAGGATTCAATTCAGTGCTTTGTTTTGGCTGCTGGGTTCCTGGTAAGAAAATCAACTCAGATGAATAACTAAATTTTTAGGCTGGGAACCGAAAATCACAATCAACTCATTTCCTTTACTCTCGGGTTAGCAGATAGCCACACAGTAGCTGGTACTTGTCCCAGCAAGTGGTCCAGACAAAGCTCCAGGCTAACAAAAGAGAAGCCATTTCCATTGTTAAGTTAATAGTCTCCTCCCAGGAAGGAACAAGGTTAAAACCGCAGAGCCTTTATATAAAAGCAAACAAAGGTCAAATCAAACGTAACATTGCACCAATAGACTGGGAAATTCAAAAGTATAAATTGTAACACATTTATACAGAGGAACGTTTGAAAATAGTATGCAAATAAAATTTCAATCATGTTTGTTTAGTTTTGTGAAATTTTGAGCAGTAAATATATTTATACAGCTTATTGTTTCAGCCAATGTCTGTCATTTTTTGTTAGAGGGATTAAAAGATTAGAAAATCCAAGACCATTTAAAATTTACTGTTGGGCTGGAGAAATGGCTCAGAGGTTAGAGCACTGACTGCTCTTCCAGAGGACCTGGGTTCAATTCTCAGCACCCACATGGCAGCTCACAACTGTCTGAAAATCCAGTTCCAGGGGGATCTGACACCTTCACACCAATGCACATAAAATAAAGATAAATAAATCATAATTAAAAAAATAAAAATTTACTGTTATAAAGTTAAAAATTTAAAGTATAACTGGGCAGTGGTAGTGTACCCCTAGAGACAGGTGGATCTTTCCATGATAGCCAGACAATTGCCAAATCACCCCACTCTCCCCGAAAAGAATCAGTAAAAGCATGCTGTTCCTTTTGTTCAGCTAAAGCAGCCTGATAGCCTCTGTCCAGTTAGCTCCCTTCTTTCTGCTCTCGAGCTGAAGTCCCAAGAAAGAATATGTAACTTTGTCTCACATTTCTACTCATCCCAGCACCCAGCAGTATCTAGCACTCAGAAAGTGGAGATAAAGAGAACCAGAAGTTTCTTTTGCTGTCTAGGGATCTGAGGTCAGTTTGGGATACAGACACTTCGTTTTAAAAAAGAGAAAATGCAGCTAGAGGGGGTAGCTCAGGGTTAGTTACAGTACATTCCCCACATGCTCAAAACCCTGAGGTCCTTACCTCAGGAGATTATCTAGTTTGGTGGCTCTATACTCGGGCTACACAGTGACATGATTGAGTTGTAAAGGATACAGGCTTGGGTCTGTTTCACGGAGCCTTTGATTGAATTGCTTCAGGCTATACATTAAGCATCAGGAATTTTAAAGGCCCCTGGTGAAGCTAACGTGCAACCAAAGCTGGGAACTACATACACTCTACTTCACTGACAGCCTGTTCCTGAGTAGATCAAAGGACCATCTGCAAGGGCTGGTTCTCTCAGGTCAAGTCACTCCCTGGGATTGAACTCAGGCAGGTAGGTTTGGCAGCAAGTGCCTTTACCTGATGAGTAATTTTGCCAGCCCTAAAGCTCCATCCAGTATGGAATAGTAGCGCCAACCTCAAGTTTTTTAATGAAAAGTTTTTTAAAAATTAATCAACAGTCAGGTATTTGGTGCAGGTGGATCTCTGAGAGCTCAAGGCCAGTCTGGTATGCATAGTGAGACCCTGGCTTTTTTTTTTTTCTCCCCAAGAAAGGGTTTCTCTGTCTAACAGCGCTGGCTGTCCTAGCCCGGCTGTTTTTGTTTTTAAGACAGGGTTTCAGCTGGGCAGTGGTGGCCCACACCTTCAATCCCAGCACTCGGGAGGCAGAGACAGGCGGATCTCCATGCATTCAAGGCCAACCTGGTCTACCAAGTGAGTTCCAGGTCAGGCTCCAAAGCTACAGAGAAACCGTCTCGAAAAACCAAAACCAACCAACCAAACTAAAAGACAAACAAAAGTAGTAATTAAAATGTCGCGTGAAATAATCCCTATTTAAACAGTGCGATACTATTTATGCAAAATTAAATATTAAAAATAATTAGAACGGGACAGGGGACAAAGATGACAGGGAAGGGAAGCTAGGGGGAAATTCCAGGGATAATAATGCTACCTTTTGGATTATGGTACACAGACAGACAGTTACACTTATCAAAACACCGACACGAACAACTGAGATCTCCATTACGATGTGGCTGTAAACAGACCGGTTACAAAGAGACGTGGTTGATTTGAATGTGGGGATGTATCATTATTTTTGATAACCTCAAACAAAAAGCACAACAAACCGGAGATTAAAATTAGTGCGAAGGGAAAGCAGACAGCAGGGAGGGCCAAGCCTAAAGAACTCTAGCAGCCGAAAACTACTGAGCCGGAGCGTCCCAGGAAAAGAAACTCGAGCTTTTTCCGGCACGCACCAAACCGGCTGAGTGTCCTCACCGGAAGGGTCCGGAGGGAAACGTTGCCACTGAAGCAAGGGACCCGGTAGCAACTTGGTTCCTGCGCGGATGCTGGGGCTGTAAGGCGCCGGGCGGTCGACTGGTTGTGGATCGCAGGAGGAGGACGCCGGGGCCCACCGTCCATCCACTGCTACCATGATTCCGGTGTCGCTGCTGGTGGTGGTGGTGGGTGGTTGGACCGCCGTCTACCTGGCCGATTTGGTGTTGAAGGTGAGGGCCACGGGCCTAAGGCCTTAGCCGGCGGAGTCCAAGGCTGGTGCGCATGGCCCTGTGTTGCCCGAGGCCTTTCCTCCTCCTTTGCCAAGTTTCCTCCGGGGGGCGGGGGGAGCTGGAACCCGCTTTGCCGGTGGTGGCTACGTGCACCCTTCCGCGTGGTGCATCCGTCCGGCGGAGTAAATAAAGCGGGGCATGCTGCGGGAGGGGTGTGACGGCCGCAGCCGCTTTGCGGGCGCCCGGTCCCTGCAGCTTTTGGCTTCTTCCCGGGAGGAGCCTGTGGTACGGACTTGGGAGGCAGGACTCGAAGGAGGAAAGAAATTAAAACATCCGTTTAGGAAATGACATTGTTTTCCTTCTTTGTGCTAAGGTTACGACCCTTGAGCCCCTGCTGGTATTGGGATGAATCGAAATCAAATCGTGATTTAAATCACCGGTGTCTAACTCGAAAATGCACACGAGCACCCGAGGTTCCTGTTAAAATTTAGATTCTGATTCAGCAGGTCTGGAAGGAAAGCAGAGATTCTGTATTTCCAACCAGTTCCTCTGTCCTGAAGACGGTGCTGACACACAGATCATGCTTTAAAGTAGCATGCTTAAGTATCAAGAATTTAGATAGCCACATTTGCTACTACACACCCTGGGCGTACAATGTGTTTTTTGAAAGTTGTGGGTGTTGGAATGGTAAGAAGAAATTCCACCAGTTGTCTGAGCACATGCTTTTCACACCCTTAGCATGGAATGGGTGTGGAGAACACAAGCGTAGAAATTCCCAAGAGTTTAAAAATTAACAATCAGGTCTAGTAAAACCTTCATGTGTTCTTTTAAACAAATGCCTCATGGCATTGTGTCTTTGATAACAGTAAAATGAAATGGTCCCTCTGCTTCTTTGTCTTACTTAAACTTTAAAGCCAGATCTATGAAGTTTAGTCTTCAGGAGGGCTAGGCTCTGTCAATTCCTAACCTTGTGACCTTGGGCAAATTACTACCTATGCCTCCATTTCTTGTCTTTAAACAGCAACAGGAAGGGTCACCTGAAATTATGGAGAGGATTATATTAATGGATCTCCATAATATACTATATAAATCTGAGGGCCAACGACCAGTAACACTTGAATGATCTGGCATTTGTTAGAGTGCCAGCCTCTCAGGTCTCACCACAGCCCTGTACAGTCGGAATCTGCAGCGTACCAAGATCCCCCTGCACATTTGTTTGGGCACCACTGATGCAGTGGATTGGGCAGACTGCTTAGCAGCAGAGGTCGCAGTAATTTGCTGATTAGGTTTAAAAAAAAAAAAGCCATGTGCTTTCTTCTTGCTTCATATGTGGAAAGAATTCCTAAATAAAAGGAACTCATCAGACTTGTGCAGTCTGTCCCCGGACAAGTAAGTGGGTGATGAGGATGTGGCTTTAATTTCTGGGGCATCCTCTAGCTTCATGAAAGTGTCAACCAGTGAGCAATGGTACACTGGGCAGGGTCTGGGGAATGGAGAGACCTTACCTTTAAAAAAGGTGAATATGACTGTTTTGTCTGCTTGTATGTACACTGCATGCATTCATTGCCCTTGGTGGCGAGAAGAGATGGTAAGGTCCCCTGGAACTGGTTCTTAGCCACCATGTGGGTACTGGCATTTGAATCTGGGTCCCCTGGAAGAGCAGCCACTGCTTTATGGGCTAAGCCATCTTCCCAGTGTCCGAGACCTTGCCTTTTTTTAAGAGCATTCACCTTCTCTTGGTCTTCTGTTCTGCCTTTGACTTTTCTAGCTTTCCACAGGAGACTGCTGCTGCACAGGTGTGCCAATCTCCTTGTCATGTCCTGGGGAACAAGCAGACTTAAAATGGCGTCAGAAGACAGTAGAGACAATTACAGATACTGGCGTTCAGACTCAGGTCAATCTTTATGATGGGAAAAGAGCTGGCATAGTCTTGTAGGACAAATGCATTTTGCATACAGATGACAGTACTTCCGGGGCTTTCTGTAACTGCCTTGGTATTTATAGATCTACCTTAGTCAAGCTTTTGAAAAGATAAGACCCTTGAGACTGTTTGTAAGCAGGTAGCACTGTAACCCCTGGGGAAATTTAAGAGCTGCTGTGGAGGTCGAGAGGACAGTGGGTGAATTTTGTACTTTCATTTGGCCAAAAGTGGTTTAACTTGAGGCTTGCTTAGATGAAAATAGGAAATACTGATTCACACTAAGCTAACTCTTCTGTTGAATCCCCTGGAAGTCTAAAAATGATCTCGAAAGACTTCTTTCCTTTGTGTGGAGGTAAAATAACCTGTGCTGTCCACTGTGGTAGTTATTAGCTGTATGTGGCTACCTAGCGTTTGAAAAAGCTTTTCTGAATGGAGATGTGCTATTAGTATAATTTTGATGCCACATTTCAAAAAATACTAGAAACAAGTGTCTCAGTGTTCTTAAAATGATTACACATTAAAATGATAGCTTGGCTGTTATAGATTACAAATACATGAAAATGAATCTCCCCATCTTAAAATCTAGCTAGTAGACCATCTAAAATTATATGTGGCTTGCATTTTTTACTCTCATATTTCTATGTACTTCATTGTTCTAAGCAGGGGTCAAGTTTGACCCCCACTCCCACCCCGAGACAGGATTTCTCTTTAGCTGTCCTGGAACTCGATCTGTAGACCAGGCTGGCCTTGAACTCATAGAGATACACTTGCCTCTGCCTCCACAGTGCCAGGATTAAAGTGTGCCATCACTGCCTGGCAAGGTTGGGATTTTTAAAGGGCTGAATTTGTAAGTATCTTAAGCTTTATGGTTCATGGAATCTCTGTTAAATATTCTTGGGTTTTGTTGTCTATTTGGAGGAGATAGGGTTGAGACAGCATTCTTCTGTGTGCATGTGGCTGGCCTGGAACTCACGACGTCAACTATGCTGGCTGTGAACTTGCAGAGATATTTCTGCCTTTCCTTCTAAAGGGAAGTGGTGGGATTACAGGCACCTCACTGTGCTGGCCACTTTTGATGGTTAATTTAGTGGGGTTTAGAGTTACCACAGAAACAATTCCATGAATGGGGCTGCAAGGGATTTTCTTGATTAGGATAATTGAGGGAAAAAAGTCAACCCTAAAAGTAGGAAGTACTATTGCCGTGGGGTGGGGTCGGGTCCTGGACTGGACAAAAAAGGAGAAAGCACCTAAGCCAAGCCCTCATCTTCCTCCCGACTGTGAATGTAATGTGACTAGCTGCCTCCACCAACCCCCTCAAGCTCCAGTCACCGGAGCTTCTGCTCCGTGATGGGCTCTACTCTGGAGCTGTGAGTCAAATTAAACCCTTCTTAAAACTGCCCTTTATCATCCATAGTACCTAGACAAGTAACTAACAGAACCACATCCCCAGCAGTTGTTTGTTTGTTGTTGTTGTTGTTGTTTTTTTAAAGAAATGATCCCTTAAAATTTAAAAATCGTTCTTATATTGTAGGCTATAAACCAGATTTCGCTTTTGGACTGTATTTCCCTGGACCCTAACCCAGCTACCCAGTTAATCTGGACCTTTGATACTTTGAAGGGTAAATGTAAGGCTTTAAGATTATAAACATTTTAGGCTGGAATTGTAGGTCAGTTTGTGGAGTGCTTGCCTAGCATGCATGAATTCCTAGGTTTGCTCTCAGCACTACTTAAACCAGACATGTTGTCAAATGCCTGTAATCTCAGCATTTGAGAGGTGGAGTCAAGAGGATCAGAAATTCCAGGTCGTTCTTGGCTACATGGAAATGAGGCCAGCCTGAGTTTTGTGAAACTATCTCAAAAAATATTATCAACCCGTGGTTTCTCAACCTATGGGTTGAGACCCCTTTGGGGGGAATCAAATGGCCATCTCCTCAGGTCACCTAAGACCATCAGAAAATACGATATTTATATTACGATTCGTAACAGTAGCAAAATTACAGTTATGAAGTAGCAACAAAAATAATTTTAAAGTCGGGGGTCATCACAACACGAGGAGCTGTGTTAAAGGTTCTTGGCATTAGGAAGGTTGACAATCACTGTTGTTGAGCCACTAACATCTTGGTTTTGTATACAAAGTACTTATTTTCTTTGTTTTAACCTTTATTTAGTTCTTTACTTATGTTATAAATCTGTTCTTCAAATTTGAGTGATGCTGAACTTTTCTTTCTCTTAGTCATCTGTGTATTTTAAACATTCTTATGAAGACTGGCTGAAAACCAATGGATTGAGCATCTCTCCTTTTCATATAAGATGGCAAACTTCAGTTTTTAATCGTGCCTTTTACAGCTGGGGACGACGGAAAGCAAGGATGCTTTACCAATGGTACTTTTCATCTTTAATTTTGTGGGTTAAATTAGTCATTTAATTAAATTGTGATCATCAAACATAGCATATATATATATAAAAAAAACAATTGTATCATTGTGCTTTTCAATACATTAAAAATCATGATACCTGACCATAGTGGTGCATAGCTGTTATTCCAGAAGGATCACAAGTTTGAGGCCATCCTAAGTTAGATTTCAAGTTTGAGGCCAGTCTGAGCTACATAAGAACACTGTCTCAAACAAGCAAATAAACAAAAATAAATAAGAGAAACTGGAGAGGTGGTTAAACCATTAAGAACATTTGCTGTTCTTCCAGAGGATGCATATAAAGTAAAAATAAAATAAATATATACATAAGTAAGTAAATAAGGCACTTAGGGAAATTTATGGTTTTGTATTTTACATGGTCTTTGGAATACTTAATGTCCTAACAATTTCTTTTTTAAGATTTATTTACTTTTACTTTGTATGTGTGCTGAATGTGTATACCACTGCATGCAGCACCCCCAGGAACCAGGCAGCTATGAGATCCCCCAGAACTGGAGTGGCAGACAGTTATGAGCCATCATGTGGTCCTAGAGACTAGGACCTGGGTCTTCTGCAAGAGCAGCCAATGCTCTTAACCTCTAGCCATGCCACAGCTCCTCATAACAGGTTCTTAGTTCAGAGAATATGGGGTTCTTGAATAGTGTCCTCTAAATTACTTTTTGTTCAAAAATAAAGCTTTGAGTAGGAATCCCAGCACTCAGAATACCGAGGCAGGAGAATTGAGAGTATAAGGGAAATCTGGACAACATAGCAAGTTCCAGGCCAGTCTGTTAGTTACTGAGACCTTTCTCTCTCTCTCTCTCTCTCTCTCTCTCTCTCTCTCTCTCTCTCTCTCTCATCTCACAAATAACAAATGTAAGTTCCAAGTATGTTCAAACTAATGTAAACAATTAGATAATAAAAAAGTATACAGTAATAAAAACTGATTAAGCCTAGGCTATGATTCATTAAGAAAAAACAGTAAATAAAAATCATAATTAAAAATAAGATAATACTTCAAATTCTATGAACAATAAAAACAATATTACAAACAATTCTACAACCTTCAATTTCACAACAGAACATATGAAAGTGAACAGATTAGTTCCAAGTGTAAAAGAGTAGTTTTAATTATTAAAATAACAGAATAATAAAAGTATTAGATTTGAATCTCCATTGTTATTTAAACTAGTTTATCACAAAGTGAAGCTAAAATAAGATGAAGACAATAGAATGGGTGAAAATTGAATGCGTGCCCCAATCTTACGAGCATTCCTAACTATATTAAACACAAGCAAACAGTGCTATATAAATGAGCAAATGGAGAGCAAACCCTCTAGCCCCCTTTTTAAACTAGCAATAATATTCAGCCTTTTGGGTGTCGGAGTGTTTTAGTTTGTTCAAACTGCCTATGAATCAGTCAGATAGTTTAGATAGCATAAACAAGGGCAGCTTTTGGTAATTTCACCCGTTGTTTAAAAGTAATGAAACGTGGCCAGTTAGTTGTTTTGTTAATATATGCATTGTGAAGAATTGTACGCTTACATGTTTGTTTTTGTCCGTGTTGCCAGGTTCAATTTTGGAATGGTGTTTGGTGTAATTGCCATGTTCAGCTCATTTTTTCTCCTTGGAAAAACACTGATGCAGACTTTGGCACAGATGATGGCTGACTCTCCTTCTTCTTCCTCTTCCTCCTCTTCCTCTTCCTCTTCTTCCTCTTTCTCTTCCTCCTCTCTTCACAATGAACAGGTGTTGCAAGTTGTGGTAAGTGTACTCTTTTTTGCTTTAAATTGCTGAAAACATAGATATATTTTTCTGGCTAGTATACCTACAATGCATAACATAAACATTAAAGTAAAACACCTCATAATTTTTCAAATTACACACTTAACCAAAAACCATTAGTACAAGATTAGCAGAAATTGTCACAATATTTGATGGCAGTAGCAATACCTGTAAAGAGAATATATTGACCACTAATAAGACAGACAGCCATTACAGGTTCCCCTTAACTCAGGTTGTCTACTTGAGATGTAAAATGGTTATTTATCGCAAGGAGTAGGCATTCTGACTTGAGATCTCTAGAACATGAAAGTAAGCTAAATCTTAATGTTGTGCAGCACTCGCTGTCCTTTTCATGGTTTTCAAAATTTAACCAATAATCTCCTTTTAATAAAAGTATAAGACTAGAGTTAGGGTAAAAGACATAAGACATTTTTGGCCACTGTCATTTCTTTGAAACTACTTTCTGTTAGTTGGACTAGCCTAGTATTTGTTATATAGCTCAAGTTGCCCTCAAAGTTGCCTCCAAGTATTGAGATTTCAGATAAGAATCATTACACGTATGTTGTGATTTTTTTTTATTAAAAATTTCTACCTCCTCCCATCGTCCCATTGCCCTCCCACTTCCCCCACTCCCCCTCCCCCTCCTTCTCCAGTCCTGAGAGAAGTCAGGGTACCCTGCCCTGTGGGAAGTCCAAGGCCCTCTCCCCTCCATCCAGGTCTAGAAAGGTGAGCATCCAAACATTCTAGGCTCCCACAAAGCCAGTCCATGCAGTAGAAACAAGACTCAGTGCCTCTATCAATGGCATCTCAGTCAGCCCTCATTGTCAGCCATATTCAGAGAGTCCGGTTTGATCACATGCTCCATCAGTCCCAGTCCAGCTGGCCTTGGTGAGCTCCCATTAGATCAGTCCCATAGTCTCTGTGGGCGGACGCACCCCTCGCGGTCCTGACTTCCTTGCTCATGTTCTCCCTCCTTCTGCTCTTCATCTGGGCCTTGGGAGCTCAGTGCTCCATTGTGGGTCTCTGTCTCTATCTCCATCCATCGCCAGATGAAGGTCCCGTCTGGATGGAACTCCTCAGCACAGAAACAGGGACTCCTGGTAGTCCAAGGACCCCGCAGACAATAGGGCAAACTTGGGGGGAGGGCAGGGTTGTGTGGAACAAAGAAGCCCCTGCAGCAGAAGCTGAAAGTGCCCTGCACTCCCTTGCAGGGACCTTCCAGCCTGCTGGATGGGCAGACACTCAACCCTCTGGGTGAATAGCCTTACTGCAGGAGCAGGAACTGTTCCTGGGCCAAGGACCTTGCAGACAATAGGGCAGGCTTGGGGGAGGCAGGGTTGTGTGTAACAAAGAAGCCCCTGCAGCAGGAGTTGAGGAGGCCCTGTGTTCCCTTCCCAGACAGTCTGCCCCGGGGATGGCATACACTCACCCATCTGAATGGAACTCTGTGATTTTTTTTTTTTTAGAATTTATTTATTTTATTTTTTGTGTTTGAGTGTTTTACCTACATGTATGTATACTATATGCATGCCTGATATCCAGAGGCCAAAAGGTGGCATTGAATTCCCTGGAACTGTACTTATAGACAGTTGTGAGCCACTGTGTAGATGCTGGAAGCCAAATCTGGGTCCTCTGCAAAAGCAGTAAATGCTCTTAACTGCTGATCCAGCTCTCCAGTCTCCATCTTGTGATTTCTTAATATTAAAAAATATGTGCTAGGGTTTACTGCTTTGCTTGTAAGCTATTATAGTAATTCTTATTTTAAAGCACATGTGTAGGCTTCTGGTGGTTTGAAAGTACAGCGCCATGTTTGGCCACCAAGCGCTCTACTCCTGAGCTGTCACTCCTGCACTTATCTCTTACCTTTTGCCACCTTCAGTTTGCAACAGTGCTTGACACTGGCTCACTTTTGCTTCATATGTTTTCAACTTTTATTTAAGTATTTCTAAATTAGATTTTTATACTTGTAGTTTCTAGTCCATGAGTTATAAATATTGTATTTAATCATCTCTCTTGTTAATGAACCTCTCCTATGTAAAAGTAAAAGAAAGTGTTGGGGGGCATAACTTTGTTATAGATCACTTGTCTGGCATGCATTGGGCCCTGGGTGTCATTTAAGGGTGAAGGGAAGGGAAAAAAGAGAGAAAAGGAGGAAAGGAGGGAGGCGGGTGAGGAGATAGGTTGGTTCATTCATTCAAAGAAGTATGCATAATTTTGACCTGCCCTTATGAGTACTGTGGTAAAAGTTTAGGTAAGCATTATATTACTTACCTAATAATTAAAAGTATTATAAGAAAACAGTATGAAAAGTAAAAGATAAGATGGGTGATATAGGTAGTACCTAGACTGTGAAAGACCTTTCTAGAAAATTTCTCGCTTACCTAGCGTTCTGTGCAAAACGCACCACAGTTAGATCAAAGATGGGGAGACCACTTATGAGTACAGATGGAATGATTCATGCTAGAAATAATAAAGATATAAGCTAAGTTTGTTGCAAAGAGAATAAAAGCCCCTGAGAGGCTACCCAACAGAAAATGGTCCTACACCCATGAACATAGTGGCAACACTAAGAGCATTCAGTGGGTTAAAAAAAGAACAGACGAAGTTGGGAGGGAAAAGTGGTGGGATACGGAAGGAGTAGGAGGATTGAGAATGGAGGGTGAATTTGCTCAAAACACATTGTATGTATCGGATTCTCAAACAGTTTCTAAAGGGGAGAAATACAGAATACCAGTGATGGCTTTTCATTACAATTCTCAGCAGTAATTAACTTAATGTGACGCTGGAGGTTATGGGGACAGTTTAAGGATGACTTTTGGTTATACAAGTAGTTAGTGTTCATGATTGAAGAGGGTAGGAAGCCCATTTAGAGAAAATCTGAAGAAGTCCGTTTAGAGAAATCCTCATCATTGGCCTGTTTGGAATTCCAATGGCAGTTGTCATGTAGAGAGGAAATTATTCTCTTTGCTTCCCAGTTTATTCAGCATTTATAAAAATACCAGGTGTGCTATGCTTTGGAACCATTAAAAAGCCAGAAGCCCAGTAGTCTACCAAACATATTTGTGTATAATTTTGAAAGTGCCTTGTCTCATCTTTGAATTAGCCCTTGGAGCTTAAGGAACATACTTCTGGCTTCCCCTCTAATTCCCTGCAGCCTGTTCAGTATTAATTCCCACAACCCTGGCACTGTGTGCTGTTGAAAGAGTGTTCTGCATTCAGTGTTCTGGTACATCTAATACTCTGTGCAATCATATCAGAGACAGATGGCCATCTTGTACTGTTGCCAGCCAATAAGACCTGCCATCTGTCGCTATTGTCAGTCACAAACTCAGACTCTTACCTCGTCTTACTTATTAGTGTATCCAGAAGAGAAGGGACAGAGAGCTGGTTGCATTAAATGAATTGAGTTATTTGAAATAAAGGCAAGCTGTGCTTTGGGGTCGGTTATTTTGTGAGCTAGATAGTATGAATGAGAGCTAATCTTAAGGCAGTACGTTTAAAGAGGTATCAGAAACAGGAATGCTACTAACCTGAACAGATGACTTACCCAGCTTGGGAGTGGATAAATTGTGGAGCACAAGGGACACTGATATTTGTGAAAGAAAAAAGTTGTTCGGGAGCTGGAGAGATGGCTGAGTGGTTAAGAGAACTGGCTACTCTTCCAGAGGACCCAGGTTCAATTCCCAGCACCTACATGGCACCCTTCCACAGGCAAAACAAAATACCATTATACATTAAATAAGAATAAATAAATAATTAAAAAAGAAAGCAACTACTATTTTTAAAAAAAGTTGTTCAGTAAGGTCTGAGTAAAGAGAATTGGAGATAATAAGATAGCACACACACATTCATAATGTTGATTATGAAAATGGATTTCATATTCAAAGAACAGACACTTGGGATCAGTGGAATTTCGAAAATGAGTGAAGTGCATGCTCCAGACCCCTCTTTGATTACGCATCTGCTGTGCAGCCCAAAACAAAGTCTAATTGAGAGAGCAGCAAAACTCAGCCTAACAAAAGGCCTGGAAAGCAAAGGAAAAATCATGCTCTTAATTCACGTGACTATGGAATGAGGACGATATAAAGCTAACATCAGAACTGTGGGATGTTTTTACACAACAGTAAACAGTATATCTTTGTTCTTAGTTATTTTTGATTTCTAAAGATGTTATTTTTAGAGCAGGTTTAAGTTTATAGCAGTATTGAGAGGAAATATAGAGATTTCCCAAGTACTTCCCACACAAACACAGCTGCCCCAACCAGAGTGGTCCACTTGTTACTGTTGGTAAATCTAAACTAACGGACCATCATCACCCAGGGCCCATGGTTTACATTTACAGTCAGTCATGATGTTTTAGGAGATGTTGAATATTAATATATTTGATAACTTAAGTTTTTGTAATACCAAAAACTAAAAGCAAAGTAAGATTATATGGCAATAAAGTGGATGATACATTTCTGACATTAATTACAAGGGAGCAATACTAGTGTTTGAAGTGTAGTTAACAGACTAGTTAGAGAGGAATACAAGAATACAGCTGAACATGATAGTGTATGTCTGTAGTCCTAATATTCAGAAGGCAGAGGCAGGAGGATCACTGTAAGGTCAAGGTCAAGCTAGTCTCCCTACCAGGTTACTTGTCACCCTGTTTCAAATAAAACAACAAATATATGAATTACATCAGGAAAAGCCAGTTGAGTCATAAATAGACTACTGAGATTGCAGATTTGAATAAAATGCACTTGCCTAAAGATATAGCTAAGTCTGTTTTTGTTAAGAGAGCAGTTTGATAAGATGAATGCATCCATGCAGGCTAATCTTCTGTCAACTTGACACAAGCTACAGTCATCAGAGAGCAAGGAGCCTCAGTTGAGGAAATACCTTCATGAGATCCAGCTATAAGTCATTTTTATTCAATTAGTGAACACGGAGAGGGCCCAGCCCGTTGTGGGTGGTGCCATTCTTGGGCTGGTCCTGGGCTCATTAAGAAAGAAGGCTGAGGGTCTGGAGAGATGGCTCAGTGGTAAGAGCACTGGTTGCTCTTTCAGAGGTCCTCAGTTCAATTTTCAGCAACCATATGGTGGCTCACAACTATCCATAATGAGATCTGGTGCCCTCTTCTGGCCTGCAGACAGACTTGCAGACAGATCACTATATACATTTTGAATAAGTACATCTTTAAAAGAAAAAAAGAGAAAGCAGTCTGAGCAAGCCATAAGGAGCAAGCCTGTAAAATAAGTAGCACCCCTACTTCAAGGTTCTTGCCTTGTTTGAGTTCCTGCCCTGACTTCCTTCAGTGATGGGCAATAATATGGGAAGTGTAAGTCAAATAAACCCTTTCCTCCCCAACTTGTTTTTGGTCATGGTGTTTTGTTGCAGCAATATAAACCCTAACTAAGACAAAGGTCAGGATTGTGGGGTATTGCTGTGACAGACCTGACCATTTTTTTGGGTAGATTGTGGCGAGACTCTGGATTTGGGCCAGAAAAGTCAGTGAGTGTTGAGAGCTCAGTGGGCTGTTCTGTGGAAGCTTGGAAGAAAGTTGAGAGCAGAGCCAGGCATGGTGGCACACATCCTTAATCCCAGCCATCGGGAGGCCGAGGCAGGCAGATCTGTGAGTTCGAGGCCAGCCTGGTCTACAAAGTTCCAGAATAGCCAAAGATACACAGAGAAACCCTGTCTCAGGGGGGAAAAAAGAATTTTGAGAGCAGTGCAGAGAATGGAGGCCTGACTTGTGAAGTTTCAGAGGGCAGATTAAAGACTATCACGGCCATCTGCTGTTTTGATTAAAGAGTCTGGCATTGTGGCATTGTGGTAACTGGGGCTGAAGAATCAGTTGTGATTAACAAGATACCAGAATTCCTAAAGTGGAATTTTTGCAGTGCTTGGATACTCGATGCTAGTTGACAGGAGCTGAGAATCTGGCATTGATTAAGAAGAGACCAGCATTGTTAGGCTAAAATCTGGGAAGTATTTCCTGAGAGCACAGAGAAGCTGGGTTCCAGAGGCAGCCTAGGTTGTACCTTGTGCTGGCAGCTGAACTTGGTAGAGTAAGGGTCACCCAGGTTTTGAAGGCATGTAGAGGTCATGGAGAGCCGTTGGGGCTTGGCACTGTGAGAGGCCAGAAGAGGCCATTGGTGAAGGTGGAGCCTCAGTGGCAGTTGAAGGCCCTGGATTGAAGGGGTCATGAAGAGATGTTGACAGTGTAGTCCAGTTGCACCAGAAGACCCCAGAAGTTTTAGAGATGGCAGTATGATTGGGATAACCATCAAGGACAGCAGTAGCAGCAGCAGCAGCAGCAGCAGCAGCAGCAGAGCCAACCAGAGCCTAGAAGATAAGCCATGTGTGCTGCAGAAGGCAGAGCATAGGAAGTGACCCAAGCCCTTGGAGTGACCCAGAAGATAGATCATTGAGTGGATTCCAGACATTGGACATTGGTGTTATTTCCACAGTTAGGTTTGGTTTGGTTTTGATTTGATTGTGACTGTGCTCTGGGTCTTCACTCTTGAAGATGAAGATATATCATTTTGATTTTTACAGGAGCCCACAGCTGAAAGACTTTAAACTTTTAAAAGAGATTTTGGATTTTTAGAGAAATTGGATTTTTTTTTTGAGACAGTTTCTCTGTAGCTTTGAAGCCTTTCTGAAACTCACTCTGTAGACCAGACTGGCCTCAGACTCACAGGGATCTGCTTGCCTCTGCCTCCTGAGTGCTGGGATTAAAGGTATGTGCCACCACTACCACCCAGCAAAATTGGGTATTTTAAAGAGACGAAAATTTTAATGTATTTGAATTTGTAAAGACTGTAGGACTTTTAAAGTTATTTATGATTTTAATGTGAGATCTTTACAAATAAGAAAGGAAGGGTTATGGCTGAATAGTGATGTGTATGTGTGCCAGATTGACAAGGGGTGTGCTGTGCTGGCTAGTCATGTCAACTTGACACAAGCTAGAGTTATCTGTATGAGGGAACCTCAGCTGAGAAAATGCCTCCATAAGATCCAGTTGTAAGGCAGTTGCAATTAATTTTATTAAATAATGATGTGGTGAACACAGGCTGATCTCTGGAGCTCGCTCGCGAGCCATCTAGCCTAGCTGAAATGGTGGAGCTTCGGGTTCAGCAAGAGACCCTGTCTGAAAACATAGCCTACAGAGGGCCAACAAGATGGCTCAGAGGGGAAGGGCCCTAGCCACTAAGCCTGATATCCTTAGTGCTATCCGAGAACCCATATATCAGAAGGAGAGAGCCAGTTCCTTCCTGTTGTCCTCTAGCTTCCACAGGCAAACTGTACCATGTATATATGCCCCACACATGCATGCAGCAATTAATTAATTAGTTAAGGTGGAGAAACATAGAGGAAGACACCTTCTATGGCTTCTGCATGTGTATATAGAGGCATGTGTACTTGTACACACACAAAAATTCACACTTGAGAGTTGAATAATCAAGTCACAAAAATATTTACAAAGAAGCAAAAACTTGTAAAATAGTTAAATGACTAACAGCCCATTCCACAAAATATAATGTAGCTATTAAAAACCTTACTGAGATACTGGTCTAAAACAGAAATGAAAAGAAACAAAACAGGCCCAATTGTGCACACTCACAATTCCAATGCAAGAAGGTAGAAGCAGGAGAATTCTTGGGACTTTCTGGCCAGGCAGCCTAGCCTAATTATTGAACTCCAGGTTCTGGTGAGAGAGATCTTGTCTCTAAAAACAAGGTAGTAGGTCGAGAGGTGTCTCAGATGTTAAAAGCATTTGTTGCACTAATGAGGACCAGGTTCGATTCCCAAAACCTATATGGTGGTTCATGACCATCCATAACTCCAGTTCCAGGGGATCTGATGACCCTCGTCTAACCTCATGAGCACCTCACGCATATGTGGTGCATATATATATATGCGCACTTACACATGCAAACAAAACACTCATACACATAAATCTAATTTTTAAAATTTATTTATGTTATATGTATCAGTGTTTTACCTGAATGCATATATGTACACTACATACATCTCTGCTACATAACCTGGAACTGGGATTATGAATTATGGGAGCCAAGATACAGGTATGGATCCTCTGTAATAACAAGTACTTTTAACTACTGAGCCATCTCTGCAGCCCCCCAAAAAGGGCATATTGAGTTAGGTATGGTATAATGCAGACATAATCCCAGCCAGGACTCTGGCTCAAAAAAAAAAAAAAAAAAGAGAAAATAAACATAGAACTCAAAAATACTAATGAAGAGATATTAAATGAAAATACAAGTTTCAAAATTATGGTTATAATTATAATTACAGTATAATTTACAATTATAGATTATATTATATAATTATTAATTATAATGACAGTATAATTTTTAAAAGTAGATGTATAGGGGAGAGACAAGAAAGATGCAGCAAAAGCATTGAGAATGGTTCTGTTTTCTATTTGCAAATTGAGCAGGATTTTAGGCTTCTGTTTAAGTTTGCCTGTCTTGCTTTTTAATGATTTATTTATTTGTATTTTATGTGTAAGGTTATTTTTGTCTGCATGTATGCACATGTGTGGACTTGGTGCTCATAGAGGCCAGAACAGCGTGTCAGATCCCCTGGACCTGGAGTTACAGCTGTTAACCTCAATATGGGTGCTGGGAATTGAACTTGGCTCCCCTGCAAGAGCAGTATAGTGCACTTAACCACTGAGCTATCTCTCCAGACCCCATTTTGCCTGTATTAAGCATTTTTAGTTAGTATTCAAATGATAATTCGTAAATGCAGGAAGGGATTTTCTGGGGAGAGATTTCCTTTGGGTTCTAAGTCTTGTACTGTGAGAAGTGTGTGTTCCCTATGTTCAGGCTCTCTCCCTAATAGATGATTTGCCTTTTTGCTAGGCTCTCTTGGCTATCAGAGAATTTCACTGTTCAGCCTGGATAATTAGAAAGCTTTCCTTATGCACGCACTAATACTTATATGCAAAACATTTTTTAGAGTACATGACTATAAAACAACTCACGCTTCTTCATCTGTCTACGAGTCTACATTGCATTAAGTTGTGCATCTTTGCTTCTATCTTTCTGATAGGTAAATTGATAAGGATAAGAGGAATGAAGGGCATGATACACCAATACTGACCAGGCACTTCGTTCTATAATAGCGTCCATTACCTTTTCTTCTTACCTCTTGTAACTTGTGCATATTGAAAAGAGCCTCACTGATTTGCTGTAGTGAGAATGTCCTGTATGACTCAGCACAAGGTTTTTACATGTTAGAACAGTTGAAAGATAAGATTTTTGACTAAGATTTTTTTTTTTTTCGAGACAGGGTCTCTCTGTATAACCCTGGCTGTCCTGGAACTTGCTCTGTAGACCAGGCTGACCTTGAATTCAGAGATCCCCCCCCCCAACTGCCTCCTGGGTGCTGACGTGTTAAAGGTGTCCACTACTTCTTCTGGCTAAGACTAAGAATTTTAATAAGAGTTCCCAAATTGAGCCTCCAACCATTAAGTTAAGGATGGATCAACCACTGCCACCTTCATTATCAACCCGCTTTCTCTGGCACCCAGGACACCCTTATTCTGTCCCATGGTGAATCTCTCAGGAATCTATATATGTAACATTTTAATGTAGTCCTTCCCATTTTTTTTTAAGTTGATAGTAAGCCTAATTTATAGACATTGCCTAGGTTGAAACAAAACAAATCATTGCTTTTTTTCCTTAATTATGGTAGAAATAAAAATTGATCATTAATGGTCATAATACTTTTAGGTCAAGGAATATTAAGTTTGGAGGTTTCAGCTGTAAGACAGAGTAAAGGTCATGCCTCTTGGTTTACAAACAGGACTCTGCTGTACCCACACTGATAATCATTGCTGTGTTATGTCTGTGAACAGGTTCCTGGTATAAATTTACCTGTCAATCAGCTGACTTACTTCTTCGCTGCAGTCCTCATTAGTGGTGTTGTACATGAAATTGGACACGGTATAGCAGCTATTAGGTAATAAGACTTAACTTTTTCCTTTCTACTATATGCAAAGAAGCTTTTCATTTAAGAAGATTTATTCCTCAAATCTGGTATGTTTGAGGTTTTTTTTTTCTTTTGGTAGATATCACTCAATGTATACTTAGCATTCATTACTTGGGGTAGTGTCTCTTTTCTAGAAAAAACTAATATTCTGCTGATGTGTCTTTCCAATCATGTGATCATCTGTAGTTTAAGTCTTTCTGTCTTTTGCTTTATGCCAGCATGATTATAATCTTGGTGCTTCAGGGTTTTTCATCTAGTCTTTTTATTTAAAAATTATATTTATTTATTGTGTATGTATGTGCATGCATGTACATGCTGTGGCATGCTAGTGGAAGTCATAGAACAACCTGTGGGAGTTACTGTTCTCCTTCCGCCGTATGGATCCCTGAGTTCAAAGAGGTCACAGGATTGGCAGGAAGTTCCCTTACCCACAGAACCATCTTGCTAACTGGTACCCTGGTCTTCACTGAATTCAACCCTCTGCCACTACTCAGAATGTTTCCTGGGGTGAGGGGATAGTCAGAAGGAGAGGTCTCTTTAGCCCAGTCTGGCCTCAAACTCAGCGTCTTCGTGCCTCAGTCTCCCAAGTGTTAGGAAAGTAAGTATGTGCCACTGTGCATGGCTCTACATTATTGGCTGAAACAGTTTCCTGTTTCTATTCCTGCCCCATGTCGCTAGAATAAAAATCTAGAAGTGCTGGGTTCAACGATATCTAAGCCTACCTAGAAACCCAGGTGGAAGCCAGAAGATGAGACCTAGGGCTGACTTTGAGAACCATGCTGTGTTGATGTTTTTGACTACCCAAATGTGTCTTTCTATGTACACCTGAGTAATTAAAATGGGAAGAAGGCAAGGGTAGTCACTACTTCCCTGATAGCTCATGGCAACTCCTGGCATAACCAGAAGCATGCTGACAGACAAGTTTTCTCTTTTGTGTATATGGACCAGGGAAAAGACAAATCACTATTCTAGAGAAGATGAATCATTATTATTTTCCAGTTGCTTATGAATAAATCTAGCTTCTGATGATAGACATTCGTCTTAACACAGCATTTTGAGCAGATGTGCACACTACTGGTTTAAAGAGGCAGTTACCTTAAAGAAACTTTGACATGGGTATGTGAGTGTAGAGGTGGATGTATACATGTGCCATATGTGTGGAGATTAGAGAACAATTTCAGGAATCATTTCTCTTCCTACAGGTGGGTTCCTAGAATTAAACTCAGGTTGTTAGGTTTAATAGCAAGCAGCTTTATTACTGAGCAGTCACACCAGCCCTGGTTACCTTTTAAAATCTCATTTTTCTTCCATATATTTAACCTTGTAATCTTTAGGGTATTACATCTAGAATTATTGTTATTAAGAGTTTCATAATTTACAGTATGTTTGTGAAACAACTTGGATAACTTATAAAATATAATACTTTTCTATTTATTCTTTGAGAATTTCACATGTATGATATATTTCGTTCATATCCATCCCTTACTCCTAGCCTCCAGCCCCCTCCCAAGTTCTTCCCTACCACTTAGTAACCCACTAAGTTCAGTTAGTGCTACCTGTTATGTGCATGGTTGTAGTGCCGTCCACTGGAGCATTGGCAATCCCCCAGAAACCATCAGCTGCCAATAACTTCTCAGCTAGGGGAAATGCCTCAGGAACTTCTCCCCCATTCATGCTGTGCTGTTTAATTGGTTTGACCTTGTGGTCTTGTGCAGGCGACCATAGCTGGTGTGAATTTATGAGTGTGTTGGCCAAATTACATCTGGAAGACAGTGTTTTGCAATATTCCTTCCTAAACTCTGGGTCTTACAATCTTCCTGCCTCCTCTTCTACAATGTTTCCCTGAGGCTCGAGGGGATGGGTATGTGATCTCTGATAGCTGATGTCCCACTACACGTGAGCACTCCATAGTCACTTATTCTCTGTACTTTGACCAGTTGTGAGTCTCCATTTAACTGCCATCCATTGCAAAAATTAAATAGCAACTATCTCTGATGATGGTTGAGAATAGCACTAATCTATGGATATAAAGATTATTAATTAGAAGGCAGGTTGATGCTATGTCTATTTAGCAAAACACTAAAAGTAACTTCTTCCTTAGCGCCTGTGAGCTCCTGCCATAGTCACCGTTCTATTGCTGTGAAGAGACCGTGACCGAAGCAACTCTTATAAAGGAAAGCATTTAAGTAAGGGCTTACTCATAGTTTCAGAGGCTTAGTTCATTATCCTCAGTGGCAGGGAGTCTGAAGGCACACATGGCGCTGGAGCAGTAGCTGAGAGCTTTACTTTCTGATCTTCAGGCAGAGAGAAAGAGACAGGGCCTGGCACGGGCTTTCGAAGCCTCTAAGCCCTTTCCCCAGTGACAAACTTCCTCCAGCAAGGTCACACCTTTTCCAACAAGGTCACACCCTGTATTGCTTCTAATTATTTCAAACTTCTACTCCCTGGTGACCAAGCACTCAAACATATGAGCTTATGGTGGCCGTTCTTACTAAACCACCACACCTCTCCATGTTCAGAGTTTTAGCCAGGTTTAGTGGTAGCAACCATGAGTTCCCTGCTGTGGAACAGACCTAAATCGAACCAGAAAAGTGGCTGGTTATCCACATAATAATCTTGGTAGACCGGTTGTTGTTATAGCTTACGTGGTTTACAGCTGGGTAAGACCATTGATGACTTCTGCCCTAGCAGACTGCATAGTCTGGTCTGCCACTATGGACTATGAATTATTTATAAATCTCATTACTAACAAAAAGTGAATTATGTAGTTGTCTTGTACATTTACTGTAAGGTAGTGCTTTCTTCATAGTATCTGTTTGGTTCTGTGAGACTATTAAATAGATATATGACTTTTTTAGAAATGAAATGGTGGAAAAACTATTTCTTTTAGGTGCTATCTTACCATTAACTATTTTTAAGTGCTCAACAGAAATATACTTCCATAAATCTTAAGGATTATTTATAATAACTAAGACAAATGTGTTTGAATCATATATTTGAGTTATATATTCCCCCTTGTCCTTCTCTGAAAATAATTTATAAATTTCTGTCATTGATTTCTAAAAGAATTATTAGCTGTATCTTTATATCAAATTTCAATTATATATTCAACAATAGCAAAATCCTAAAAATTTAGCATTTTATGTATATTTCAGAGTTCTCTAGAGCCTAGACCAAAACTTTATTATACTATTTTAAAGTTATGATTATTAGTTTTTATTTTATGTTTTATTTATCCAGGGAATTATTTTTAAAAATTTTTAAGATTATATCATTATTAACTTGACAAATACTATAATATCAGTAAACTCTTTTATGTGATTTCTTACATGTTTTCTTAGGGAACAAGTTCGATTTAATGGCTTTGGAATTTTTCTCTTCATTATTTATCCTGGAGCATTTGTTGATCTGTTAACCAACCATTTGCAACTTATATCACCAGTCCAGCAGCTAAGGATATTTTGTGCAGGTAACAAATAGTTTTCATTGTTTTTTTAAATGTTTATGTGTTGTTTGGCTTTTGATTTTCTGTGGTTAGTGATTTTATTGAAAGTATTCTAGTGAAAAACAACATTTGGTTAATAAATTCAACTTCTTATTACTACCTCAAAAGCAATTTTATTTGTTTGTTTTGTTTTGTTTGTCTTTTGAGATACAATTTCACTGTTCTGAACAGCCTTGGCTGTCCTGGAACTAGTTCTGTTGACCTGGCTGGCTTTGAACTCACAGAGATCCATCTGCTTCTGCCTCCTGAGTGCTGGGAATTAAGGCATGCACCACCACCACCTGGCTAAAACCAATTTTTTAAAAACCAACATAAATTAGTAAAAATTTAAATTAAAAGCAAAGGAGAAAATTTCATGTTTACTGGAGCAAAGGAATAGTCAAAACCTAAAACACAACTATGAAATCTACAAAGAAATATACAAAAGTCAAGAGAGAACATGAAAAGTCAGTCACATGATAAATCGTGATTCAAGAAGGAAGAAAAGATGGTATACAAGGATTGACGCTGAACTCTAGCACTGTCAGAGTTCAGTCAGCCAGAAAGACTCACCTGGGGATATACTATTATGTAGGGGAGAAATTCTGGGAAAAACAAATTCACCTCAGCTACAGGAACCCAAGGCAAATCTACCGCATTCCTACATCTCATTAAATGGAATAACTAAGGCTAAGCAAGTATGGAAATAGAATGTTTGAACACACTGTGATATAACTAACCAGTAAAATAAAGAATTGAGGTGGGGGCTAACAACATCGCTCAGTGAGTAAAGACACTTTCTGCCAAGCCAAGCCTAATGAGCTCAGTTTGATTTCTAGGTCCTATGTGGTGGGAGGGAGAGAACCGACATCCACAGGTTGTTCTCTGAATTCTGTGTTCGTGCCATAACATGTGCTGCACAACATAAATAAAATATATTTTAAAAAATGTCTTTAGGGGCTAGAGAGATGGCTTAGCAGTTAATACACTTGATACTCCTAAAGAGGACCTAGATTTGGGTCTCAGCACCCACATGGTGCTGCACAGCCATCCTTAATTCCAGTTTAAGGGCTCAGTGACCTGACCTCCATAGGTCACATAGGCAAAATATTCATGCACATAAAATAAATTACTCATAAAAATTAATTTTTCTTTGAAAATTTGGAGGTAGACAAATTAAAAGCAGTAAGTCTGCATACTAATTCCCTCATTTCCTTAGTAGTGTGAGTCAGATAATTGAGATAAAGTCAGAAATACTGATTTGTGTGTAATAATATACAGTAAATGATCTGAAAAATACATTTAAACATTTAAAGTGATCATAGGAAATGAAAGTAGACAATAGGAAAAAGTTCTTATATCATGATAAAATAAGCCAACTTTTAAAAAACCAAAATATATTATTTTTCTTTATTATTATAAATTACTCCAAATAGAAATGAGATAAACTCTACTATTAAAATGTCAGGCTGAGATATAGTTTACTGGTAGGGTGCTCACATAGCATCTATGAGGCCCTGGGTTTGATCCCCGTCACTACAAAAAAGCCCTTAGTTTAGATTTAAAAAGTATCTCAAGTTTGTGATGTTTAGAAAAATATGTGAATGTTACTCAAATATGGGAAAGTATATTCTATGCAAATAATAAAAAGTCACTTTTTTATTATTGCATAAGTCACATAAGGAATGTAATGTACTATGAGAACTAATCGTCATGATTTATATTTATGAAATACCAAATCAGAGCACCAAACAAAATAGAGTAAAAGGACAAATATAAATATAATATATCCATCTCATGTACAAAAATTCGACCATGGAATCTCATAATTAGTTTTATAAAAATAGGTAAGTTAGATTGTATGTATGAACACAGGAGACAATTTCTTTTTAAATGCCCATTAAGTTGATAAACAAAAAAAATCCATATATTCACAAATCTCTAATCTAAAGAATAATAGTAGGAAAACAGAAGTTTGTCTTAATCACACATTGGATCCATTTATTAAAAAAACACAATAACTTGATGATATGATTAATTGTTCAAAATAGTAATAATGAGATTTTACTAGAATACAGTATAAAGCATTAATAAAAGAAAAATTCAGTGTCATACACAGTTCTTAAAAAATTAGAAATGGAAATAAGTCAGGCAATCAACTTAAGAGCTATGAAGACAAGTATAAAATAGTTAAGAAATAGCAGGCTAGGGCCTAGACAGATGACTCCGAAGTTAAGAGGACTTGCTAGTCTGCAGGGGACCTAGCTAGCTTAGGACTTAGTTCCCAGCACCGACATGGTGGTTTACAACCATCTCCAACTCTAGGGCCAGGCAATCTGATGAGCTCTTTAAACGTCACAGACACCAGATATGCATGTGGTACATGTACATACATAAAGGAAAAATAGTCACACACATAAACTAAAGAAATAAAAGGGTAACTAATAATGATATAATCAAAAGTAAGGAATTGCAGAAGAGTCAGAGTGTTAAATCCAAGAGCTATTCTAGAAAAATAAATAAAACATTAAACTACAGGGAGAAATCTATTGACAGAACTTGTATTCAGATTGGTGAATAATATCTAATACACAGAAAATTTTATCATTTTAGTGTTTTTTGTTTATCTCTGAAAAAAGTTTTCAGAAAACGGAAGAATTACAAGAATGTGAAAATAGCTGAAATTAACTAAACAGGCTAATAATTACAAGAGAAGAAATTAGAAAAGTTGGTAAAGATTTTCCCTTAAAGTTTTATAGGTAGAATAATAAAATCCTGAATAAATTTTTCTAATAAAAGATTATAAAGTGAGATGATGTATGCCATAGTAGTCAAAAAATATATCATATTAACTACATTTTAAACATCAAATAATTCCTGAATGTCATCATAGTAGTCCTTTTCTTTTGATATTATTGCACAATGCAGTTATAATACATAGTAAATGATGTTTATTTATACAGTAAAGATTAAATCACTAGTAATGTTTATATTGAGACAAATATTTAGATATACAAAACAGTTAGGATTATTTTTTAAAGTTAACTTTCCAAAGTATTATCATAATTCAAAAGTTAAAGTGGTATGCATAACACTCAGCAAATATTTTCATAATAGTTCAAACATGCTTTATAGGTACAATTTTCATTCCATATATGTGCATTTTTTAGAAGTAGTATCAAAAATGAAAAGAAAATTTAGCATAAACTTTTTCAGATTGTATACAGAAGGAAACTAAGTTTTTCAATTGTTTTGATTGTTGTAGTTGGATTTTTGTGGAGGGTTTGGGGGTCTTGTTTGTTCTTTGAGATATGGTCTTACTGTGTAGTACAGGCTGAATACCAGTTCTTGCCTCCAGCTTCAGAGAGTTGAGAGTAGAGGTGTATGCCTTGCAGAAACTGGGTTTTGTTTTGTTAAGCAAATACAGCACTGGTAGATTTGTGGGGGGGGGGGTAAAGCACAAAATGTGGTAGATTTCAAGAAGACAAGTAAAGTCGTACTTAGTAAAAGGAGTAGTTGGATGTTTCATGTATTTATTAAATATATTAAAGGACAAAGCCTGGTGGTGGTGGTGCACAGCTTTAATCCCAGGATTTGGGAGGTAGAGGCAGGCAGATCTCTGAGTTCGAGGTCAGCCTGGTCTACAAAGTGAGTTCCAGGACAGCCAGGGCCACACACAGAAACCCTGTCTTGAAAAACTAACTAAATACACACACACACACACACACACACACACACACACACAAACACATATGTATGTATGTGTATGTATGTATGAACACATACACATACATAAATTTTATATGTATAAACATATATATAAAATTACAAGATAATCAACTATTCCTGATGGCATGTACATTAGTAAGTTTTGTGGTTAGATAGGGGAAATAAATAATTATAAAGGAACTGAGGGTCTATAGCTCAGTGGTAGGGTGCTTGTATAACATGCACACAAAAAGTGTAAAATTAAAATAGAATAGACTTTTTTCCTAGATCTGATATAAGCCTGGCTGAGGGGAGGTAAGAAAATAAACTGAAATAAAGTAAGGAAACCAGTAAAGAACCTAGAAAGGAAAATTATTTTCAGTCAATAATTAGATAGGACAGCAGGAAAGCCAATGCAGGTTCCACAGGCCACCAGAAAGTTGCACGAGCTTTAGGCATGCGCAGAAGATGCTTGCTGGATGATCTGTCTCAGTGCAATGACGCATTCAGTGGCGCGTCTAGTGACGTGTGCAGTGACGTGTCCAACGCACGCGTTTGCCCGGAAACAGCACTTAACGCCTCAGACGACGGCCAGCTTTTCTCTGAAGCGCACGGTTTTCGTCGAGCTCTCGGGTTTGTTTAATTTTGTTGTTTGTCATTGTTCTGTTGTTGTTTTGTCATTGTTGTCGTTGTTTCTAAGCACGCAAGTGCGTGCTTTTCTTCCCTGATTTTTTTTCTACTCCACAGCCATCTCCTACCAGTTTGCTACCCAGTCCCGCTTCGTGGGTCTCAGCCATGGCCTCAGAGAATCTTCTCTGTATCACCACAGAAAATGCAGAGATTCCTGCTGAATTTGTAGACCTGGAGCTACTTAATGTAGAAGCGGTTTCTGTGGAAACCAACTCATTCCAAACCATCGAAGTGTACGGAGACGCAGGTGTCGATTGGGCGCATGGTGGCCACTACCACTCTCCTTTTATAGCTCTGCAGCCTCTTGAGGGCAGCACCCTGAGTAATGGGGAGCATGATCCGGATATGATCATCATCCAGACACGAGAGGAGGTGGTGGACTTCCAGGATTCAGACAACCTGCTATTCAGTGCTGAATTCGAAAGCAAAATGGTTGTTCCAGGTATTGATGATGGCTATCTGCAGCCGACCAATGCCTCTTTGTCAGGCTTCGTGGCGGCAGAGAATGGTCAAGGTGAGCTCAGCCCCTATGAAGGGAATCTCTGTAGTTTGAAGACCATTATCGAGGCTGGCGTGGAAGAAGGTGTGAACCCTGACCTGGGCGACAAACAGCGGGAGCAGAAGCAGGTGAAAATTGAAGCTCTTGAGGGAGAATTACCCTCCACCATGAGGGAAGCTAATGGACAAAAAAATCCCGTGCCCAAAAGGCAGGCTGACAATGACTCACCTCCTGATTACTCTGAGTATATGACAGGAAAAAAATTTCCTCCTGAAGGAATACCTGGCATTGACCTGTCTGATCCCAAACAGCTGGCAGAATTTACAAGCATGAAACCCAAAAAGCCCAAAGGAGACTATCCAAGACCTATAGTTTGCTCTCATATAGGCTGCGGGAAGATGTTCAGGGATAACTCCTCTATGAAAAAGCACTTAAACATCCACGGGCCTCGAGTGCATGTCTGTACAGAATGTGGCAAAGCTTTTGTGGAGAGTTCGAAGCTGAAACGTCATCAGCTGGTTCACACTGGAGAGAAGCCCTACCAGTGTACCTTTGAAGGCTGTGGAAGACGCTTTTCCCTTGATTTCAATCTGCGCACTCATGTCCGAATTCATACCGGAGACAAGCCGTTTGTGTGCCCATTTGATGGCTGCAGCAGGAAGTTTGCTCAGTCGACCAACTTGAAATCGCATCTCTTAACACATGTTAAGGGCAAGTAAAAAGAAGTGAGAAGATCCTTCTGAAGCCTGGGAAGTATTTTACAGTGATGTGCCTGGGAATAAATATGCCTCTCGTTTGAATAGTTTCTAGGAAAGTAATTGCAAATGAATTCTACAGATTTGACGTTTATCTTTTGATAGAGTAAAAGTTAAAGTTTTATGTTGATTAGATGCCCTATTTTGTGCTGCAGTGAAATTAAGTTTGGTTTCAACAGGATAGACTAACCTCACATTGATGCCTCACTTTGATGCCATCTGTCATGTACTGATATACTTTTCGAAGCTTGGTTTCAACAAGAGACTAATTCACGAACCTCATATTGTTGCTAAAGATGATCTGTGTTTTTTTTTTTTTTGCTAGAGTTTTTGGTTTCAACAGGAGACTAATTCATGAACTTCATATTGCTAAAATATCATATCTTCTGCAGTAGTATTTTTATGAAACTGGTTTCAACAAGATACTAATTCACAAACTAGATATGCTAAAATGACTGGTTTTAGTCTGCAGTGGTGTTTTTATGAAATTCGCTTTCAGCAGGAGACTAACTCAGGAACCACTTTGTTTCTAAAGATGGCCTGTGTTATTTTGCTTTGAAGTGTTTAGAGAAGCTTGATTTTGACGTAGAATAAATCACAAATCTCATTGTTGCTAAGATGCTCTATGTTTTCTGCGAGGTGATTTTTTTTGTGGTTTGTTTTCAACAGGACACTACATCATAAACCTCATATTGCTAAGGTATCCTGTCTTCCTCTGATATGTTTTTATAAAGCTTGAACAAGAGACGGTTTTATATGCTAACATGACTGCTTTATTCTGTAGTGGTGTTTTTATGAAACTTGCTTGCAATAGTAGACTAATTCATGATCCTCATATTGCCAAGGTGTCCTGTATTATTCTACAGCAGTGTTATTGTAAAGTTGATTTTGACAGGATAATAATTCATGAACCTCACAACATAATGATGTTAATATGCACTGTTTTGTTCTGCAATGGTGTTTTTGTGAAGTTTGGTTTCAACAGGCAACTAATTCACAAGCCCCATGTTATCGATACATGGCCTGTCTTATTTTGCAATCGTGCTTTTGTGAAGTTTGGTTTTGGCAGGAGAATCACTCATGAAATTCCTGTCAAATTACATTTCTTTATACAACTGTGTTAAACATGGGACTTTTGCGTTCTCATGAATATGAAGTTTACTTACTAATGTTTTTTAATTGTGTGTTCTAAGTGCTCATGTTTACTTTTAGGAATATGCTTAGTAAATGTATATATGTTTTCTGTGGAGTTGATGTTTGTAAAATATAGTCTTTAAAGCATGGGCAGTTTTGTACATATTATTCTGTTAAAGAAATGTCATAGGTTTGTTTGCTGTCTTAATTTTGGCAGTATTCCTTGATGTCAGGACATTTTTTGTAAATTTCTTTAGCCATATTATACAGTGTAGAATATTAGATGATTTAATCATATTAGCCAATTTAAGCTCCTTTTAGTCACTTTATGCCTTCCCTTCATACTGCCTAAGGTGCTGTTGTTGAGTGTAATTTCTTTGTCTGATCAATTAATAGTGTTTGATTTCATAATATTTTATCTTCAAATTGATTGCATGTTTGGTGTGTACTTTTGTGTGATAGAAAAAGCAAAAATAAAGTAACTGTTTGGAGCATTAAAAACAGCTTGCTTGTGTGAATACGTTAGAAAATAAGGAAAGAGGAAAGTGTTGCTGGTGTCAGGTCAGTAACAATCAGTAATCCTAACAAAACATCTGGTAGTGCACAGAACAGTGACAAAAATTATCTAGCCAAACTATCTTTTGTGTCACTATTAAAAAACTGTGCTCTTGAGAAAGCAAAAGTGGTAAGAAGTATTTCGGAAGTATACTAATGAACAAAGCATTAACGGCCAAGAGTTTGTTTAGATGAGTGACACGTGTCTGCTTCACACACATCCGTTTTCACCAAGCCATCATTGGCGAATTCAGAATTTAGAGGGTAATAGTACCAGCTGCAAGCTTGAAAGACAATTGGGAAGTACCCATAGAGTCGAGAAACCAGTGCTGTCATGTGACCCCACATTTGTTCACTTGTCCATGCCTGCTTCTTTTACTAGCAACAGGGCAGGATTATGAATTAATTTGTTCAGAGAAAATGCTAGTGTGTGACTAAAGAGGGGATTTCCTTGGTTTTGATTGTTCTGTTTGTTTTTTAGACAAGATCTTGCTTTGTAGTCCAAGCTGCCATGAATTTTCACAATGTAGTCCTTGCTGGCCTGTAACTTACAGCAGTTCTGCCTCAACTTCCCAAGGGCTGAGATTATAGGCATAACCCGCCATGTGTAGATTGATTTATCTTTATTTTTTAATATTCTGTTTGTTTGATGAGGTTAGGAAAGAGGTGGGTGTGGCCATGTGCATGCTGTGACATATGTTTGAAGATCAGAAGACAATTTAAAGGAATCTGCCACATGGGACCTGGGAATGGAACTCAGGTCATCAGGCGTGGCAGCAAGAACCCTTACCAATTTAGTAATAGCATAGACCCCTTTTTATTTGTTTTTGTTTTTGATGAAGCTTTGAAAGTACTATAAAAAAGCATGAGTATATTATTAAAAGTGGGAAAGATTTATTATAACAGCTGATTGACCATATTGGGGTTTCTATTTGTTTGGGGTGTTGTTGCTACGGTTTATTGGTCCAGGGTTTGTTATCCTATGTAGCCCAGGTTGGTCTCATTCATGACCCCCCTTCCCCGTGGACTATTATATATTATTCTGTTTGTACAAAAAATATAAATTCATCACATTAAAAAGTGATTTACACTTAAAATAGGATGAGGTGGGATTCCCGCCTTTTTATATGTTTCTAGAGCTACTAAAAAACTGTATTTACAAAATAGTTGATAAAAAATATTCCTCAGGAAAGCCATACTGTGTGGTGGTGGGACACACCTGTTAATCCCAGCACTATGGAGGCACAGACAGTCAAATCTCTTGAGTTCGAGGCCAGCCTGGTCTACACAGTGAGTTCTAGGACAGCCAGGGTTGTTACACAGAGAAACCCTGTCTCGGGAAAAAAAATTATTCTGGATTGTATGAGGGAGATAGCCATGAAGCATGCTTGGTTCGTAGGACTTTCTTACTTCAAAGTCTGGACTCTTGTTTTGGTCTCTTGGTTGTTTTCCTGCAGGGAGATCTTTAGTTTCATGGTCTACCACTTTAGTCAGTTTGTCCTTTTCTCTCCTCTTCCCTTTTGTTTGCATTTCTTTTTTTTTGTCTAATAAACCATTACCGTCCCCCTCCCCAACCCCTATCCTTTGAGGCCTATTTAGGCGGCCCTTAAGTGAAGCCCTGTGGAGCAAAGCTTGGGCACTTTGTCTCAGCTGCGGGCCCGCCTTTCTAGAGCCCGCCTTCCTAGGGCCCGCCTTCCTAGGGCCCGCCTTCCTAGAGCCCGCCTTCGTAGAGCCCGCCTTTCTAGGCCCCGCCTTCCTAGGGCCCGCCCTCCTAGAGCCCGCCTTTCTAGGCCCCGCCTTCCTAGGGCCCGACTTCCTAGGGCCCGCCCTCCTAGAGCCCGCCTTCCTAGGGCCCCGCCCTCTTAGAGCCCCCCTTCCTAGGGCCAGCTCGTCACAGCTCTTGCACATGCATCCTTGGATATACAAACAGTAAAAAAGCATGCTGTTTATCATGATGCTGTTAAAACATCGTGGTCGTTAATAGGTAGGTTTACAGGCTGGTGAAATGGCCTTAAAATCACATTCTCTTCTAGATAACCTGAGTTCAGTTCCCAGCACCCACATAGTGCAGCTTGCAACCGCTTGTAGCTCCAGCTTCAGGGTATCCTATATATCTGGCTTCCACAAGTTCACACACACATACACACAATAATTTAAAGACTTGGGGGGTTGAGACAGGGATTCTCAGTGTAACAGTCCTGGCTGTTCGGAATTCTCTGTAGACCAGGCTGGCCTTAAACTCACAGAGATCTACCTGCCTTTGCCTCCCAAGTGCTGGGATTAAAGGCATGTGCCACCACTGCCCCACTAATTAAAATATTTTCAATTATGTGTTTATAATATTTTCATTTGTACCAAATCTAAGACATAAAATCGGTGATACTGCTATAATTTGGTATTTTTCCATATTTGCTAACTATATTTAATAAATAATTTTAAACTGAGGTGTTGAGACAACTTGGGGGATAAAGGCATTTGCTGCCAAATCTCATGACCTGAGTTCAATCACCAGGCCTCACATGGGAGAAGGCAAAACCGTCAACAAATTGTACCTTGACTCCCATGTGAAGGTATAGTGTAGCACATATGAGCAAGCACATGCATTAAAATAATATAATTTAAAATTTTTAAGTTGATACATTTTCAAAAATCTTTAAACTTTGTGTGTGTATGTGTGTGTTTGTGTGCACACGTGCACGTGCATATGTGTGTGTGTGTGTGGTATATGCAATGTATATACAGTTGCACTGACCCAAGCATGCACTTGTGGAGGCCAAGATTGATGTCCACACCTTCCCCCATCCCCCAAAATTTGGGGAGACAGTATTTCTCACAGAACCTAGAGCTCATGGCCAGTGAGCCCCCAGGATCTGCTGTCTTCACTCCAGCTGCTGAAATTACAGACAGGCACCTCTGTGCTCAGCCCTTATGCTGATTCTAGGGATCTCAGTTCAGATTCTTATGCTTGCACAGCATGTGTTTTACCTACTGAAACCATTTCCCAAGTCCTAAGAATTTTGCTTTCTAATTTCACCCTGACTTTCATTTGTATATGCTTGAGGTTTCTATCAAAGAACATGAACATGTTTAAATTAAGGGTGTGTATATTGATTCTATAAAGATGGCATAGTTAGAAGGTGCTTGTTGTATTTATATTCAACCATAATCTCATATGGCCTTCAGAATTATAGTATGTACACTTCAGATTTTAATATCTGAAATGAAGGCAGACTTAGTGAGCATCTATCTGCTTAACAGTTAATTGAACCCTCTGCCTCGCAACCCTGTTCTATTTATAATCTTATTAGAATGCCATGTGTTACAAAGTCCAGCAAACTGTTATTCTTGCTACTGTTGAACTTACTACTTTTATTCTCTCTCTTTTCAGGTATATGGCATAATTTTGTCCTTGCTCTCCTTGGTATTTTAGCTCTTCTTCTACTCCCAGTAATTCTCTTACCATTTTACTACACTGGAGTTGGGGTACTTATCACTGAAGTTGCAGAGGTAAATAATGGATCGCCTAGGGTGTCCTCTCACCAGATGCTCTGTTGTAATTCTTAAAATCTCTTCAAATGCAAACATAGTGTTGGGACATAAATTGGATGTTTTTAATGTCATGAAAATTGTTTTTCGTTCTGATCTAAAAAGGTAATATCAAGATTTTGTATGTGGTTTATTGATAAAAATGCTTTGTTTATCTTTATTATTTTTATATTTCTGCTTTTCAATACTACTTAGAAGAATAGTTAAACCTAAGTTACCCAGCCAAAACATTTTGTAGGAGTTTTTAAAATTGTTTTTATTGAGCTATATATTTTGCTCCTCTCCCCTCCTTTCCTCCCCTCCCCTCTCACTGTGTTGGAGTTTTAAGTTAACTGCTGATTCTGTGTTTTAGTAGCTACTATGGTACTGTCAATACTCTTATCTTTTCAAGAGGAAAATTGCCTTTGTCTGTATATTTGGGGGTGTGATTATATAGAGACTTATCCTGTGGTTTTGTTCACTAAGGATATAAGAGTTTCTCTTGAATTTATAAAAAATTTATTGATGTTTATATATGCTACACATATGTGAGTGCCGGTAAAGGCCTTTTAGAAGACAGTGTTTGATCCCCTGCTTCTGGAGTTAGAGGTGGTTGTAAGCTACCTGATGTAGATGCTGGGGACTGAACTCAGGTCCTCTGAAAGAGCAGCAGTACCCACAAAGTCTAAAAGAGTGTCTTGGATCCCCTGGAGCTGGAGTTAGAGCTTCTTGAGAACTACCTTACATGGCTACTGGGAACTGAACTCGGGTCCATTGGAAGAACAGCTAGCTTAACGGCTGAGCCATCTCTCTTGAATTTTAATTGCTGGTATTTTGTCTATGTTTATAATCTGTGTTCAAGTGAGTGTGCGCATGTGGGTGTGTGTTGATGCATATGGAGGCCAAAGGTTGACATCAGGTGTTTTTTTTAATGCTCTCCCCCTAATATGTATTTATTTATCGAGAATATAGCCCTCGATGTCCTAAAACTCACTATATAGAGTGGGCTGGCCTTGAATTCATAGAGATCCTCCTGCCTCTGCCTCCTCAGTGTTGGGATTAAGGCTATACACCACCACACCGTTACCCCCTACACTTATCTTTTAAATTTTATTATTTTATATGTATGGAAGTTTTGCCTACACAACACACACACACATGATTGTGTATATGTATACACACACACATACACACACACACACACACACACACACACACACACACCAAGTGCCTGCCTAGGTCCCATGAAAGGCAGAAAAGAGTTTTGGGTCCCCTAGAACTAGAGTTACAAGTAATTGTGAGCCACTGTGTGGGTGCTGGGAGTCAAACCCTGGGTTTCCTGGAAGAATAGCCAGCGCTTCAACCACTAAGCCATTTCTCTAGCTCTCCTTAATTTTCAAGATAGAGTCTCTCACTGAGCCTGGAGCTTGCCCATTTAACTATGCTAGCTGGCCAGCAAGCCAGAGGGAACTTATTGTCTCTGCTTCCTCAGACTTAAGCCACTATATCTTTTGGGGGAGGGGGTGCTGGGGCTCCAGACTTAGGCCCTCAAGTTTGCACAGCAAGCTCTTACCAACAGCAGCCTCCCAGCCTCTGTTCTGTTCATTATGGGTTTTGTTGTTGTTTATCCCGAGAAGGTGTGCACAGATTTATTTTTCTTTTTAAAAATTTCTTTATTTTGAGACAGAGTCTGACTGTGTAGCCCTGGCAACCTCAAACTGTTTCCCCAGTGTACTGCCACACCCAGCTTATTTATTTGTTTTTAGAATTACATAATTTGCTTATTAAGTACACATTTATTCTGCTTTGGCTCTTTTTAATTTAAAAATAGTATTCTCTGACAAGTTCATATAATATATTTGGGTCATATTCACTCCTCCCCTTCCCTCTTCTCAAATCTACCCCCACCTCTCTGTCATCCCCCACAACATCATGTCTACTTCCCCCCACTTTAATTTGCTAACCCATGGGCTTCAGTTTGTACTGTCCTTCTCTATCCTTCTGGATGTGGGGCCATCCATTAGAGAGTGGTTTATCGTGTCTTGGTTTTTTTATTTTTTTTACATTAAAAAGTTTGGGTTTTTTTAACTTTTAAATTTCATTTTATGTGCATGGGTAGGTGCTTTGCCAGTGTGACTGTGTACTGCTTGGATACCTACTACCCATGGAGGCCAGAAGAGTGCATTGGCTCTCCTGGAACTTTGGTTTAATGACTGTCATGAGCCACTCTGTGGGTGCTGGCAATGGAAACTGGATCCTCTGAAAGAGCAGCCAGTACTCTTAACCACTGAGACATCTCTCCAGCTTCTCACTGTTTTTGATTTTCACTTTTTTGTGTTGCTGGTAATCAAACTTAGGACCTGGTTTACACTAAGCCTATATTGTGTACCTTACTTCTTTGTTATTTTTTTTTAATTTTTCAAGACACAGTTTCTCTGTGTATCTCTGGCTGTCCTGAAACTCACTCTGTAGACCGCCAGGCTGGCCTCGAACTCACAAAGATCCACTTTCCTCTGCCTCCCTGAGTGCTGGGATTAAAGTATTTTAATCTTAATAATCAATAACTAGGGTTTTTAAGTTGTGAAGACTTCATAATATTGGTGAACTGGTAAATGCAATTAAAATTGTTTGACTATAAATTTTGGATTTAGAGATAAATTGTTTTATGCCATTATTCCAAATGATTCTAATTTGAGGAAAGCTCTGAGTTGAATGGAAAGGAATGGGAGAGTGGAGAGGGTTGTTAGAGGGAGTTGGGGGAGCAGTGAATAGGCTCAAAATACATTGTGTGAAATTCTCAAAGAACTAATAAAAATGTTAAAAAATATTCTATTTTTAATCAGTGCAGTGTCTATTACCATGGTTAGTTTTGATTCATTATAGCTTGCTATTATACATTGTCTGATTTGATTTTCTTTATTTCCAAGGACTCACCTGCCATTGGACCCAGAGGCCTTTTTGTGGGAGACCTTGTCACTCATCTTCAGGATTGCCCTGTTACTAACGTGCAAGATTGGAATGAATGTTTAGATACTATTGCATATGAGCCCCAAATTGGTTACTGTATAAGTGCATCAACGTTACAACAATTAAGCTTCCCAGTTAGAGGTGTGTGCATTCTCTCAATATAACATAATGGTTCAAATACCAGTCCCTTCCATTACTAACCCTGAGACCATATCTATTGATTTATTTTGTTCCAATTGTTTTAAAGCAAGTTATTAAAATAAATAGGCTCAAGCTAATAGATATTCTTCTTGGTATATTGGGTATTTGTTTCCTGTATTATATACTGTTGAACCCATAATTTCTTTGATAATATTATATTTGACTTTTAGAACTCAAAACACTATTGTTTGGGTTGAGTGTATAACTCAAGTGATAGAAGATTTGGTTTTTTTTGTTTTGTTTTGTTTTGTTTTTTGAGACAGGGTTTCTCTGTAGCTTTGGAGCCTGTCCTGGAACTCACTCTTGTAGTTCAGGCTGGCCTCGAACTCACAGAGATCCACCTGCATCTGCCTCCCGAGTGCTGGGATTAAAGGTAGCTATTTATTTATTATATGTATACAGTATACTGCCTGCATGTATGACTGCAGGCCTGAAGAGGGCACCAGATCTCATTACAGATGGTTGTGAGCCACCATGTGGTTGGTGGGAATTGAACTCAGGACCTCTGGAAGTGCTCTTAACCTCTGTGCCATCTCTCCAGCCCCAATAGAAGATTTGTATAACGTGTGCAGTGACCTGAGTTCTATCTCTAGTACCATAGGAAAAAAGTAATTGTAAACATGTGTAAAATCAGCTGGATGTGGTGGTGAGTGCCAGCACTCAGGAGGCAGAGGCAGGTGGATCTCAAAAGAAAAGAATCCCTTTCTTTTTCTCACTAAAATATAACTAAACAAAAGCAGTTATAGAAGTCATGTGTGGGTACTAACATGTCCAAACCTATCTGTGGTGGGGTTTTTTTTTTTTTGGTTTTTTTGTTTGTTTGTTTTTTGTTTTTTTTTTGTTTTTGTTTATGAGACAGGGTTTCTCTGTAGTTTTTGGTGCCTGTCCTGGAACTAGCTCTTGTAGACCAGGCTGGCATCGAACTCACAGAGATTCGCCTGCCTCTGCCTCCCGAGTGCTGGGATGAAAGGCGTGCGCCACCGCCCGGCTTTGGGGTAGTGTTTTTTTAGTGTGTTTTGTATAGCAGAAGTCCAGGGAAGTTGTCTTGACTTCCAAAAAGACCTGAGAAGTAGGTTTTGTTGGCCTGTGCAGCAGGTGGGAAGGCTGAAGCAAGTTTCTTCCAGGAACCTGCTAAACTTAGTTAACTCCGAAAAGGTCACCTCCCAAATTCTTTCCAGATTTAATTTTCCATATATTCATGAGCCTTTTAGTATGAAACATTTTCTTTATTTCTAGATTTATTTATTGTGTTCATGTGTTCATGTGTTCATGTGGGGGGTGGTGGTTACAATTGTATGGAAGTCAGAGAACAACTTTGTAAAATTGTTTCTCCCCTTCCACCTTTCTGTGGGTTCAAGAGATGGAACTCGGGTCATCAGGCTTACATAGTTGAGTAACAAATGCTTTTTCTCACTGAGCTATTTTATCAGCCCCTTCCCTATTTTTTAATACTTGGGTTTTTTTTTAACGTTGTAGTGTATTATGCCTTGTAAGTCTCTTCAGTTTATCACAAAACCCCTTGTTTTTGAAAGGTCATGTGTTTATTGAAACTGAGTCACTTGTTTTCTCAAATTTTACAGTCTTGTCTTTTTCAAATTTAGAGGCTTGATTCAGGATTCTTTCCTCTCCCTCTCCTCCCTTTTCCCTGTCTGCCTGTGTCTCTGCATCTAGCTCTCCTTCCTTCCCTCCCTTTAAAGTATTTCATAGGTAATGCTTGATACTTTTACTTGATATTGGTAGATGTCCAGATGTCTGGTATTCTCTTGTTCACTAATATTAAGAATATTTTTAGTGACCAATCTGATTCTTTAAGGTTGAAACATTTGACACAGTCCCTTACTCCCCACAGTCCCTTTTTCGAAGTAAGTAGATAGGTTCTTCTGCACTATATATTTCAGAAAGAGGCTCTAGAATTCACTCTAGCTTTAGCTTTACCTTTATGGGTGAGTCAGCCTATAAGGACAACTAACCTGGGGTAAGTGCAGCTGCTTTGTTTGCTTATTTTTTAGACAGGGTCTCATGTAATCCAAGTTGGTCTTGTACTCAATCCTTAGTTGAAGATGAGCTTGACCTTCTTCTGGTCCTTCTACCTTTACCTCCTATGTGCTGGGATTATATGTGTGTGCCACCTTGCCTGGTTTGCAGGATTCCAGGGATCCAACCCAGGGTTCTACGTGTGCTAGACAAACACTATAGCAACTAACCTATACTAATGCCAAGGCCCACAGTGTAGCTTCTCATTTCAAATTGAACATTTTTAATATTAAAAAATCAAACTATAGCCAGTAGTTCTCAAGCTAGATACTGCATTATCAGTTGCTTCCAGATTTATATACCATTCTACTAACTGTTTTTGTCTTTTTTGTCGGTCTTTTTCAAGACTGAGTTTCTCTGTAGCTTTGATGTCTGTCCTGGAACTAGGCTCTTGCAGACCAGGCTGGCCTTGAACTCAACAGAGATCCACCTGTCTCTGGCTCCTGAGTATTATGTCTTTAAAAAGCAGACTTTTAAACAAATATACTTCTATGTAAATAGATTATAATAAGGACTGTGTTTCTTTTTAGCATACAAACGACTAGATGGTTCTACTGAATGCTGTAACAATCACAGCCTCACAGATGTGTGTTTTTCCTACAGAAATAACTTTAATAAGCGCTTGGTAAGTTGTCCCCAAGGCAGTTCTACTTGTCTGATATAATTACTAAAATAAATAGATAAAGCTAAAGCAAAAGTTATAAAGCTTTCTCTTTTTATTCTATTTACTTTGTGTCATTTAATTAAGACCTCCGTGTTTCAGATATCACATTTTATCTGAGAATCTAAAAATCTATATTAGTATGATATCCATATAGCAAAAATGGAATATTGAAATTTAATTTCTAGTAGTTGTATAATAATAGCATTCCTTTTATATGAAGGCAATTTCTAATCTTCTGGGTAACAAGAAAAACATGAAGAAATGCAACCTAGATTTTTCTTGTTAATAAATAATTTCTAATATTGATTAATATTGTATTTTTAGCATACATGTCTACCTGCCCGGAAAGCAGTTGAAGCTACCCAAGTTTGTAGAAGCAATAAAGATTGCAAAACCAGCTCAAGTTCAAGTTTCTGTATAGTACCATCTTTGGAAACTCACACTCGATTAATAAAGGTGAAGCATCCACCTCAAATTGATATGCTGTATGTAGGACACCCACTGCATCTTCACTACACAGGTGGGTATCATTGGAATAGATTCTTAAAAAATCCATAAGATCATATATATTCTCAGTTGAAAAAACTCGATACAAATCCTTGTGTTGATTCCATTTATTATAAATTTGATCACTTATCTATCAAAATTTTATTAACTTGTTCTTAAGCATTAAGTGGTGTTAAATTAGAAGAAAAAAGAATTAACCTAACCTATAGAGAATGACACTCTTTGCTTCCTGATGATTTTTGCCCAAGTCAGATAGATAATCTCTGATGTTTTCTGAGTTCATAAAATGTATCCAATTTCTCCAAAATGGTGGCAGAGCTGTGTAACATGTAGGGCCGGCTTGTTTGTGTTTTCTGTACCTCCCAGTACCCCACAGCTGTTTAGTCCCAGAGAAAATCAACCACAGAGGACTCAGTAAGTTATAAAGCTGATTGGCCCATTAGGTCAGGCTTCTTACTGGCTAACTCTCACATCTTGATTAACCATTTTTCTGATCTATTTTAGCCATTTGGCTCAATACCTTTTTCAGTGGGGCAGCTCACATCCTGCTGCTTTCATGGTCTAGGCAGGAGTAGGTGGAATCAGCTTCCTCCTTCCCAGAATTCTCCTGCTCTCCTTGCATCATTTCCACTTCCTGTCTGGTTTTCCCACCTACACCTCCTGCCTGGCCAATCAGCGTTTATTTAAAACATGATTGACAGAATACAGACAATTCTCCTATACCACTTCCCCCTCTTTTTTTTTTTTAAAAAAAGGAAAATATCCATAGTCCATTTTATGGGAATATGGGCGTAGTATTCCAGGCTACTTCCAGCTGGTTGGGGGCGCTGATAATCTTATGGGGACCTAAAGGAAGTTTAGAGTTATGATCAAGTCCTGACTGAAGTATCCTGTGAGTCTTGGTTATGTCAGGCAACAGTCTTGAACCTGTTCTGGATAAAGAACTCAGACATCTGGGCCATCTGTTCCTACTGGAGATTGCTCAGGTGGTCTCCCTTGGTCAAAGATGATTTTTCTTAACTCTGAATAAATCCAGAGCCTCTCATTTTCTGTGGAAACAAAAGCAAAATCTCTTCTCCAAAGTAACATACCTTTCGACTTCAATTTTGAAGCCGACGTATTTTCAAAATACCTATCTTGGATTAATTCTGCAGCATTTATAAGCAAATATCTTTTAGCAGCTGTTGCTCCTTCCTGAGCATTTAAACAATTTAAAGAGAGCATAATAGCATACAGTATCAAGATTCTCTGTGTATTTTCCATCTTCATGTGGCTTTATTTTAATCTCATTTCTTTTATTTTTACTTGTAACTTTCAGGTTTTTGAGACAGGTTCTCTGCATCTCTTTGTCCTGGAATTCCCTCTGTAGACCAGGCTATCTTTGAACTCCCAGAGATCCGTCTGTCTCTGCCTCCCAGGCTACTCGTTCTTTCTTTCTTTCTTTCTTTCTTTTTTTAACTCTGAGAACTTTAACCTTTAGCCTGTATATATTTTTAACACAATGTAAACCATTTAGAGGTTTTCTTACTCTTTGAATTTCTCTTTACTGTATATCTCTCTTTTTCTGACCACATGGGTCTTTAATTTGCTAAGGAATATGTTAATCCCAGCACTGGGCAGGACAAAAACCCCAACAAGCCGGCCCCCCTCATGTTACAGAGCTGCATGCTCTTGAGATTACCAAAATACATAAAAGTGCATGACACATAAATGCTTTTGTCTTTTGAGACAAGGTCTCATGTAGCTAAGACTGGCCTGAAACTCCCTATATAACTGAGGACAAAGTTGACCTCCTAATCTTCGTGTTTTTTGCTTCCTGAGTGCTGGTGTTATAGTGGGTATACCACCACACCCTGTTTTATGTGGCCCTGGGCATAAAACTCAGGACTTCATACATTCTAGGCAAGCACTCTACCTCCTAAGCTTTATCCCCTGCCCAACATGAACATCCTTTGTCCTTGGCAAGCACTAATATACTTTGTTTCTATAAATGTGCCTGTTCTATACATTTCATAGAAATTGAATATTTTACAGCTGGTTTATTTCATGTAGCGTAGTGTTTTCAAGGTTCATCCTTGACTGACCATATTTCCTTTATCCATTTATCAGTAGATGAGTATTTGCATTTTATGCTATTCTTTAAAAGACTTTTTTGTGTTTATTGTTTTTACTTTTAGTCAGAGACTTACTATGTAGCCTTGGCTGGCCTGGAACTTGCTACATATACCAGGCACACTTTAAACTCTAGAGATATGCCTGCCACTGCCTCCTAAATGCTGGAAATAAAGGCAGGCACCATTACACACAATACTGCTTCATAGTTTTCCTCTTTTTGTTTTTCAAGAGAGGTTTTCTCTCTGTAGCCTTAGGTATCCTGGAACTCACTTTGTAGACCAGTCTGACCTCAGACTCAGAGATCTACCTGCCTCTGCCTCTTAAGTGTTAGGACTGAAGGTGTGCGCTACCCCATGCAGCTTGCCTTAGAGTTCTGTAGTAGGAGACAACCTGTATTGGTTTTCTTGTTTACTGGTTTGATGTTAAGTGACTCCAGGCAGCTATTCTCAGTAAATGAAGAAATGGTTCTAGTTGGGGTTAATTTAGAAATGTGAACTGTGAGTTTTGCCTAATGACTGGATACATTTTAGAACAAAACAGGGTTATGGAATCCACAACATACAGGAACTTTAAAGATCCCCTCGTGTTAATCTTTATGTTTATAAAAAAGCAATCATTTTAAATAACATAATAGTTGGAACAAATGTAATTTTTAGAATATTCCTCTTTGAAAGGATAAGAATGCTTTTGATATAACTTACATTTTCAAGTCACAGTCTATATTTGGTAGTCATAATTGGTATGTAGTCTGCTTTATCTTAGCTGTAACCTCAAAACATAAGTATACATTGGGATGTGAGTTTTTTAATTCTACTATATTTAGTATATGTTTATTAACTGATTTCTCTTTCTCCTTCCCTCCCTCTTTTTTTCTTTTTTTTTTAATTTGTGTGTTTTGTTCTGAGACAGGGTCTTACTGTATAGCCCTGGCTGGCCTAGAACTTGCTTTATAGACCAGGCTGGACTCACAAAGATCCTCCTGCCTCTACTTCCCAAGTAATGGAATTGAAGGCCTGGCCCTGATTTCTTATATATGAGGTATATAGCTTGCTTGTACATGTGTGGGAAAGTTTTGCTCATCCATGTTAATCGACTAGTGCAAGTATTGACCATAGGGTAAATTTATAGTGTTGTTGCTTATCTGATATGGATAATATTTATTATTCCTTTTTTCATTTTTAGTGAGCATCACAAGTTTTATCCCACGTTTCAACTTTCTAAGCATAGATCTGCCCGTGATTGTGGAGACATTTGTCAAGTATCCTTTCAGGTTTGAAAAGTACATTAAAAGTGTGTTATTTGTAACTTTATCATTTTTACCTTAAATAAAGCATTACAAATATAGGCCTTATTATTTAATTGCTTACAGCCAAAAAAAAAGAGACTTTAAAGATGAAAGAGATTAGCCAGGCAGTGGTGGTGCACGCCTTTAATCTCAGCACTCAGGAGGCAGAGGCAGAGGCAGGAGGAGCTCTGTGAGTTTGAGGCCAGTCTGGTCTACAAGAGCTAGTTCCAGGATAGGCACCAAAGCTACATAGAGAAACCCTGTCTCGAAAAACAGACAAGCAACAAAAAACCTGAAAGAGATTAGGTTTTACAGTTTAGCATATGAGGGGAAAGTCAGTGGAGAAAACTCATAGGGTATGGAGAAAAGTTAATATACGGAGAGGAGGATTGTGGGAAGAATAGCAGGCAGGCATTCCAACAACTTGGATCCCAGAAAGGCAGTGCCTGAAGCATGCAGAGTGCAGATTCTCCTCAAAGGAGTTTTTTGTTGCCACTTCTGTTTTCCTCAGAGTTCCAAAGAGCACTCTTCCACCAAGACATCTCTGGTATGTCTGTGCACCATGTTCATGCAGTGTCCACGGAGGCCAAAGGAGGGCGTAAGAAAGGAGTTGAATGTGGTTGTAAACTGCCTTGTGGGTAATGAGAATCGAACCCATGTCCTGTGCAATAGCAACTACTGTGCTGCTGAGCCATGTCTCTAGCCCCACAAAAGCATATATTTTTACAGAAAACATAATGAGATGTGGTGATGAATTCTCCCCAACTTGAACTTTTTTTTTTTTTGAGACATGGTTTTACAGTGTAGCCCTGACTGTCCTGACTTTCTCTTTAGATCAGTAGATCAGGCTGGCCTCTACCTCACAAAGATCTACCTGCCTCAGCCTCTATCTCCTGAGTACTGGGATTAAAGGCATATAGCAACACCATCGTGCCAGACTTGAGTTTATTAATAAATTCCAGATAGTGGTAGCATACACCTGTAATCCATCAGCACTCGGGAGGCAGAGGCAAGTGGATCTCTGTGAATTCGGGGCCAGCCTGTCTACAGAGTGAGTTCCGGGACAGCCAGAGCTGCTACATAGGAAACCCTGTCTAGGAAAAAAAAAAGTAATTTTGAGGGCTGGAGAGAGCTCAGCAGTTAAGAGTACTGATTGCTCTTAACTGAAATAGAACTCAGGTTCTATTTCGAGCACCCACATAGTAGTTTACAATGATAACTCCAATTCCAGGGGATCCACACATGTGTTCTGACCCCATGGCCTTCAGTATGCATGTGCACACATACATTTACACATATACACATATATACACATAATTTTTTAAGTAATTTGGGGACTGGTGTGTTGGTGCATACTTGTAATCCTAACACTTAGGAGGCTGAGACAAGAACATCACCAGTCTGTGCAGCAAGACCCAGTCTCAAGATTTAAAAAAATAGGAATGTGGGGTCTGGCATATAGTTCAGTAGTAGAACATCGCCTAGTGTGCACAAAGCCCTAAGATTGCTGGCAAGTTTTCCCTTTATTCCTTAGTGCTACATTTCCTTCCCTTTGTTGTATCATTAAAGGATTATAAAAGTTTAATCTTCTTAGGAATCCATTTTAGATTTGTTAGTTTGCCTTTATTTTTCTATTCAAAGTTTTTGAACTTCAAAGTACTTTTAACTTATTTGTCTTAAAGACTAGAGCTATAGAAAAGAGTGTTACACTTACAGTAGAGAAGCCTACTGTAATCTCATCTCCCTGTCCAGTGTCTTCTGACTTCTCAAAAGATGGTTTCCATTTGGACTTCGCAGCTAGCTCCTTAACTCACCTTTACCCAGGTATCTGATTTCTCTTTCTGGAGCTCTGGCTATTGTTAATGCAGTGCCCTGCTTTGCTTTAGATGGTCAATGGATTTTAAACTCTTTCCTGGATGCTACCCTTACCTCAGTGATTGGAGACAATGACGTTAAAGATCTCATAGGATTTTTCATCTTGCTTGGTGGCAGTGTACTTTTAGCTGCCAATGTGACACTGGGACTCTGGATGGTTACAGCACGGTAATATTTGCTCTCGTCCAACAGAATGTATGAAGTACAGCTAAGTGGGAATATCTGTTGCCGTTGAAATTCTTACTAGGTATGAAATGTAAAGTGTTTCCTTCAAGCATCTTGACCAACATCTTTGAGCTCCTATATCTAGAGAATCCAAACTCTGTAGTAGAAAAGGAGTGGAAGAAATGAAAAAGCGTAATTCCTGGCTACATTCTAGTTTTAAAGATTGAATGTGCAAATTTTGAATGTTTGTGGAACAATTTGTAAACAAGTGAAAATTTATTCATGTAATGCCATTTTGTGTGACTATATAGCATTTTGTAATAGTAAAAGGGAAAGCAAAATCTGGTGGTAAAATTGTGTGTATGTGTGTGTGTATGTGTGTGTGTATGTGTGGTACTAGAGTTTGAAATAGGGCCTCACTTATACTACTTATGCTAAGCAAGCATTCTACCACTAAGCTATATTTCCTGCCCCAGGAAAAATTTAAAAAGTGCCATTAAAATGATGTGGGGGTGCACTCCTATAATCCCAGCACTTGTCTTTATGTGTTTGGGAGGCTAGGCAAAAGAATCATGAATCCAGGGTCATCCATCTTTAGCTACATAGTGGGTTCCAGGCCAGCATTGGCAATATAGCAAGACCCCGTCTCAAACACACACGCAGGCACACTCACAGGCACACACATGCATCATTAAAGATTTAGGAACACTAGATTTTGGTTAAATGGAAGACTGAGCAAGTGTTCTTGGTTATAGTACTTATCTTTATCTTGTTTGTAAAGTATTTTAAAGTTTAATGGTGTGTTATTCTATATTCCGAATACCAAGGTCTGGTTACAATTAAACCAGTAAAATTCTATGAAAGTATCTGCTAACATGGGAGCAAAAACTCTGTGCAAGTAATACCAAGTAAATGGACAAAGTTGAACATAGCCAAGGCCTGTGATGAGATAAGATAGTTTTGTTGCACAAGTATTGCCTTTTTCGTATCTCCACGTTTGTTCTATAGAGTATGCTGCAGGAAGGATCTCCCACAGTGGCATTTGAGCTCAGGCAGTTAGACATGAATTTGAGATCTAAGCTGAGTCCTCTAACAGATCACAACAGAACAGACATTGCAGCAAGTCTACTATCCACTTTGTAGAGTTTTGCAGCCTGGAACTCTTCTGGGCTAGGCCTTTTGCTTTATGCTGCAACAGCATTCACCCCTGAGCCACACTCTGTCCTCACCAGCATTTAGTATGTTTCTCTCTGTTGGGGGATTAAACACCCGATCTTTGTTTTCCGTCTCCCCCTAAGCTACCTCTGTGAGTACACAAAGACTTGGTAGGATAGTGAGAATGACTGCACAAATATGGATTTTTCAGAGTCTAGTAACACACTCTTGAGCCCTAAAGAACCTCAGTCGCTCTTGTAGGTAGCAGTGGAACCCTGGGAAATTCAGAGTCAGCTGACCAGTGTGAAACTGTTAGTCTTAGGGATATATGCACATAATTTTTCTTTCATGAAAAATATACATTTGATGAACCACACACACATTAGAAGTAATGAAAGGCAATGCTTCATTCACTAATAGCCAGATATATACCTCCTTCCTGAAGTAAGGTACTTCATGAGGTTACCTTTTTCAGAACATTAGTTATCTTAAGCGCCTAAAACTTTTAAACCAATTTTTAGACATATTAGATTTTATTACAAATTTGCCTTCATTATTTAATAGAAATCATACACTGAATATCATTTTGAGATTTTATTAATGTTAGGCCATTAGTTGCTAACAATACTAAAGGCATACACATTTACTAATTTTTAGTTTTTATCCCTGAAAATACGGTATTTATTGTCGTCTAAGGTCACTCAGGACCAAAATATATTTGCATACTAAAAATGCACAGACCTTTTCAGGTAAAACAGACAATGCCATGAAATACTCATATAATTAACTTGATCGCATGTATTAGATAGTTTACTAATGAAAATGTATGTGTTTAAATCATTTTTTCAATACTGAGGAAAACAATTATTGTTTACTGTGGTACTTATAGAACCCAGCTTAGCCTCACACATGCTAGCAACCATTCTACCACTAAATTATCCCATAGGCCATGAAAATATTTTAATAAGAGGAATTTCTATCCACTAACTTCATTTTCTAAGTGAAAGCAACAACAAGACAAAACCTCATTTCATATTCGCTGCTGAACACCTCTGTCAGCTAATCTGTAGGATTAGGGTATGGGACCTTCTCTCCTCCTGGAAGTCCAGCAGATTTGTATACAAATGGCTTCATTGATTAAGAAAGGAGATGTTACATATTGTCTCTTCAGCTTCACTGTGGACTCTTCTACTGTTAGGATGTGTCATTCATACTCAGTTTTGTCTCCCTGCACAGTGCATGAGATATCAGAAGTGCTTAATTTGCTTGAATGGATGGTGATTGGTGTTTATTTATGGATAGAAAAGCATGCTTATATTTAAGTAAGCTGTAAAAAAATTGTTGACTATTTACTGTACATATATGTTAACATAAAAAATTTGAAGGTCTTTATGTCCCTGATGTATTATCATTTTTATGCGGAAAAATCCATTTTAGTTTCTGTAGAGCAATTAGAAAAATGAATTATATTGGAAAATGATTTATGTTGGTGATTTTGAAGAAGTATCTTTGTGTTATCACTTTGTTCAACAGTAAGATTTTATTCTCAGTGTTCCTGTTCTGTATTGTTTACATTTTAAGGTTTTTATTTTAATCAGATGTAATTATAAAGATTGTATATATTATTTTCAGCATCTCAGTTTGAAGAAACATACAGTTAAACTTGACTTTTTGATAATCAGTTCTTAGTCATCGTGTTAACAACAAATTGTAAAATATGCTTCATAGTGATGTGACTCTCTGTCGTCATTGTGTCCTTGGTATTTATTGAGCATCCACATACTAGTGGCACACAGATATTTTTTCAATAACTTTTGAGTGAGCTGTAATTCATTTTTAGGCTTTAACTTGATGGTATAATAATTGTCAGAATTTGATGTTTAGCAATAAAATAACACATGTAAGCCAGCATTTTACATTTATCATCTGTCTTGTCATTTTTTTAATACTTGATCTTAGCCAAAAGGACAAGAAGCAATTTACACTTTTTAGTGTACTTTTTTCTATAAAAATGTTCCCTCTTATGTAAAGTACTATCTTGATTGTTATTAAATTCTTGATTCTAAAAGTGGCCTTCCATTTCCATTTATATAATTTGTATATGGCAGTTACTACAGGCCTCAGAAAGAAATTTTTTAAGTAAGGTGTCCATGTTTATAAGTTTGGAAATGTTTGCTTTAAGGAAAGAGGACAGTGACATTTCATTACCTGTGTGTGTGTGTGTGTGTGTGTGCATGTGTGTGTGCATGCATGCGTGCACACGCCTCTCTCTCTCTGGTATGTGCTAATATTATTATATTAATATATTTACATTATATTATTGCAAAACTGTGCACGTGGAGGGAGGCTGCATGTGCATGTAGAGGAAGACATTGGATGTTCTTCTCTATGACTCTTTACCTTATCCCATGGAGACAAAGTCTCTAACTAAAACTGGAGTTAGGCTTGCAGCCAGCAAGCCCCAGGGATTCTCCTGTCTGCACCCCCAAGAGCACTTGAGTAACAGCAGTGCATGGCCACACCCAACTTTTAGCATGGGAGCCTGTGTCTGATCTCAGACAGATCCTTTTGCTTGCAGAGAAAGTGCTCTAACCTAGAGAGCTGTCCCTCCTGCCCATTGTTAGTGTTTGACAGAATTCTTCTCCAAGTTTCTATGTGCTTTCAATTATTCTTTTAGTGCCTTGCTAGTGGTGCCATCCACCTGCAATCTCAGCACTTGGAAAGGAGAATCAGGAATTACTTCGAGCCACCTGAGAACCCATCTGAAAAAAGAAGGGTGGGGAAGAAAGCAAAGAAAGAAAGAAAAACCATTTCAACTAAAGTATGTAGTTATAGTCAGCATACTGTTTTTCATCATATAGGATTCATTTTATTTGTGGGGCGATGGGGCCTGGAGATCCAACCCAAGGCCATCATGCATATTTAAGCGAGTATTCTAGTCCTGAGCTCCATCCCTCACCAACCTGAACTCGCCTTTTGACAAAGGGCTTACAGCTTTCCCTGGAACCCACAGAGATCTGCCTGCCTCAGCCTACCATGTGCTGGGATTAAAGGTATGTAGCACCACGTCCAGCAAGTCTACTTACTATCTTTTCTAGGTCCCTCACTTTCAGACCATACTTGTAGCATTCCTTTCTTACCTTTCAGCCACTTCGTTTAATAAACTTAATGGGTTGTAATGTTTCTTTTTAGGTTTTACGTATCACCAGACAGCTACAATGCACGTAACACTGCAATTCACAGAATGTGTACTTCTCAAGTACAGACCACCCCTTTCCATTATGGAAATACATAGCAAAAAGGTTAGTAATCAGAAGTTTGTCTGGAAACTGTAGAATCAAAGGAAAATTGAATAATGCAATTTGGGGTACAAATTACATTATTTTTGAAATGGGGAAATATTTTTATACTGAAAATAGAAATACAGGCTCATAGGAAATGGGTTAATGAAGTAACGATTTATTGAAAAAAGATATACATAACTAGTAAGCTATGTTTTCAAGTTGACAGTATATTAAGTATTTTCCCATTTTTTTAAATATTCTAATGTTATTTCAATGGCTGTATAATACTGCTGTGTTAAATATGATAAAAATGATACCAGTTCTTTACAATTGTGTACTTTATAAGTATCTTAGATTGGGTTACTGTTGCTATGATGAAACACTATTAACAAAAGCAAGTTGGGGAAGAAAGGGTTTATTTGTCTTACACTTCAATATCACCGTTCATTTTTGAAGGAAGTCAGGACAAGAACTCAAACAGGGCAGGAACCTGGAGGCAGGAGCTGATGCAGAGGCCATGGAGGGGTGATGCTTGCTTGTTTGGTCATTGTGGTTTGCTCAACCTGCTTTCTTGTAGATCCCAGGATCACTAGCCCAGGAGTGGCCCCACCCATAGTGGGTTGGCTCCCCCTCCATCAATCATTAATTAAACGACTGCCTCACAAGTTTGCCTACAGCCCTATCTTATGGAGGCATTTTCTTAAAGGAGATTTCATCTTCTCAGATGACTCTACCCTTTGACATAAAGTTAGCCAGCACAATAAGAAAAGGCATTAGGAATATACTTGAAATAGTTGTTTATATCTATAATTATATAAAATTTAGAAACTCAGGAAAATTCTAGATGAAACATTGGTTGTCTTGAACTCTGAGCAGTGTTTTATGTATGCACATTATTTTGTTGAGTTTTTCTGATAGGCAGATATGCAAAATAAATCTTTAATTTGCATTTTTGATTAGAAAAAAATCAACATTTTAAAATATGTTTATCTGTCAGTTTATTTTGTTTAACCATATCCTTTTCTCATTTTCATTTTTTAAGTATATGTGTGAAGTCTATACACATTCAATTAAGTATTTGAGAGCTTAGGTGTGCAAGTGTGTATGCACACATGTGCCCATGTATGTGATAGCCTGGGACTAAAGTCAGAAGTCAACCTTATTAATTTCCCTCCACCTTATTAATTGAGGCAAGGTCTTTTGGTTGAACTCAGAGCTTGTCAATAGCTAGTCGACTTCTCAGAGGATCCCGTCTCCACCATCTAAGAGCTGGCACCAGGCTCACGCAGTGGATATCATAACTTCATCCACATGCCTGTTGATTGTGTAATAACTGCTTTAAGTACTGAGCAATCTCTCCAGGCCTCTTTTCCCATTTTTCATGGGAAAGATTACCTTCCTGCTTTTCCTCAATTTTGTTTAAGTGTAATGCTTATCTTTATGTTGTTTGTTTTACTGGCTGTCACTCTGCCTGTGTCTCTTTCACCTTTGGTGATATGTTTTGAATGTCTTCCCCATTCCAAGCTTTGACTAATACTTTTTGTTTTAATAATTTCATGATATTTTTCAAAGATTTGACTCTTAAACCAACATGTGATTTATTTTACTATTGGTGCTATCAGGGATCTGTACAGAAAGAACTTTCTTATGCCTCTGTGAGACATAAGTCATGGTATCAGGTCTTATGTTGAGATCCTGGATTTTGTGCTGATCCTTAGAGTTGAGTTTTTTGTAGGGTGAGAGACAAAAATTAAGTTTCACTCTTCTACATGTAGTGAGTGATCCAGTATGACCAGCACCATTTATTGAACATGCTGTCTTTTCTCCAGTATATTTTGACTTTTATTTTTTGTCAAAAACTAGGTGACTATCATAGTGTGGTTTTACATGTAGCTCCTCAATTCTATTTCATTAATCCGTGTATTGGATTTCAAGGAAAGGGTGCAAGAACACAGTGGTATAAAGGGTCAAAGTGAAATAGCAATATGGGGAGTGTTAAAAGGGGTGGCGGCCAAGAGGGCAAGATAGAGGACGGGATATGGAAGAGATAACAAATACAAAGGCATTTTGAAGGAGCCATATTGAAATCTACTGTAGAAGCTTCCGAAAACATACACATATATAAAAACAGTTGAAATGGATACCACTGGCTAACAAATAAAACGTCCAATGCCAGAAATGGGTTGCCTCTTTTGGAGTTGTTGGGCATTCAGATCCCATAGACACCTGCCCCGCAGAGTATAGACTGTTGCCAGCGTTCTTGATTACACTCCAGAACTTGAAAGTAAGACCCTATTACTGAAGATACTGACTACATGAGTCATGGAACTTGAGAAACCAAGTTGGTACACAGTGTATATGGGCAACACAAATTGTACTCTATATATTTTAGAGAGAGGACACAAAATTAGGTGGGTAGAAAAGAGGAGTGGATTAGAGAGGCAGACGGGAGGGGTAAACATGATCAAGATTTATGAAATGTCCAAGGAATAATTATGAGGAAAATATATCATTCATAAAATAAGGATAACTGAGCACCCTTGCCCATTGAGCTGTCTTGCCAGCCCTAGTCTACCAATATTTTATCAGTTTAATTCATAGGCCTTCAGAAAAAGTAGTTTTTTCTCCTAGTGAACTGGCATGTTTGAAGCTTACACTCAAATGATTTCCAGGCAAAGATAATGAAGTCATTCCAACAAAACTTTGAAGTTTGAACTTCAACTGAAGGTTTGAAGGGATGTTGTTGGTAATTGTCCTGATATTTTTTTCTTTTTTATTGATTTTTATTGCGCTCCACATTTTTCTCTGCTCTCCTTCCTGCCTCTCCCCTCTCGACTTCAACTCTCCCCCAAGGTCTCCTGCTCCCAAGTTACTCAGGATATCTTGTCTTTTCTACTTCCCATGTAGATTGTATCTATGTAAGTCTCTCTTAGGGTCCTCATTGTTGTCTAAGTTTTCTGGGATTGTAATTTGTGGGCTGATTTTCTTTGCTTTATGTTTAAAAACCACTTATGAGTGAGTACATGTGATAATTGCTTTTCTGTGTCTGGGTTACCTCACTCAAAATGATGTTTTCTAGCTCCATCCATTTGCTGGCAAAATTCAAGATGTCATTTTTTTTTCTGCTGTGTAGTACTCCATTGTATGAATGTACCACATTTTCCTTATCCATTCTTTGGTCGAGGAGCATTTAGGTTGTTTCCAGGTTCTGGCTATGACAAACAATGCTGCTATGAACATAGTTGAGTACATGTCCTTATGGCATTATTGAGCATCCTTTGGGTATATACCCAAAAGTGGTATTACTGGGTCTTGAGGAAGGTTGTTTCCTAATTTTCTGAGAAAATACCACACTGACATCCAAAGGGGCTGTACCAACTTGAACTCCCACCAGCAATGCAGGAGTGTTCCCTTTACCCTACAACCTCTCCAGCATAAGTTGTCATCAGTGTTTTTGATCTTGACCATTCTTACAGGTGTAAGATGGAATCTCAGAGTTGTTTTGATTTGCATTTCTTTGATGACTAAGGATGTTGAACATTTCCTTAAGTGTCCTTGAGCCATTTTAGATTTCTCTGTTGAGAGTTCTCTGTTTAGGTCTGCATTCCATTTTTTTTAATTGGATTGTTTGTTCTTTTGATGACCAATTTCTTGAGTTCTTTGTATATTTTGGAGATCAGACCTCTGTCTGATGTGGGTTAGTGAAGATCTTTTTCCATTCTGTAGGCTGTCATTCTGTCTTATTGACCATGTCCTTTGCTTTACAGAAGCTTTTCAGTTTCAGGAGGTCCTATTTATTAATTGTTTCTCTCAGTATCTGTCCTGCTGGGGTTATACTTAGGAAGTGGTCTCCTGTGCCAATGCGTTCAAGTGTACTTCCCACTTTCTCTTCTATAAGGTTCAGTGTGGTTGGCTTTATGTTGAGGTCTTTGATCCATTTGGACTTGAGTTTTGTGCATGGTGATAGATATGGGTCTATTTTAATTCTTCCACATGTTGATAATCCAGTTATGCCAGCACCATTTGTTAAATATGCTTTTTTCCATTGATATTTTTTGATTCTTTGTCAAAAATCAGGTGTTCAAAGGTGTGTGGATTAATATTCGGGTCTTTGATTAGGTTTCATTGGTCCTCCTGTCTGTTCTTATGCCAATAGCAAGCTGTTTTCAGTACTGTAGCTCTGTAGTAGAGTTTGAAGTCAGGGATTGTGGTGCCTTCAGAAGTTCTTTTATTGTACAGGATTGTTTTAGCTCTCCTGGGTTTTTTGCTCTTACATATGAAGTTGAGTAACATTCTTCCGAGGTCTTTGAAGAATTTTGCTGGGATTTTGATGGGCATTGCTTTGAATATGTAGATTGCTTTTGGTAAGATTGCCATTTTTACTATGTTAATTCTGCCTACCCAAGAGCATGGGAGATCTTTCAACTTTCTGGTGTCTTCTTCAGTTTCTCTCTTCAAAGATTTAAAGTTCTTGTCATGCAAGTCTTCCATTCGTTTGGTTAGAGTTACTCCAAGATATTTTATGCTATTTGTGGCTATTGTGAAGGGTGATGTTTCTCTGATTTCTTTCTCAGCCCATTTATCATCTGTGTAAAGGAGGGCTAGTGATTTTTTTTTTTAGTTAATCTTGTATCCTGCTACGTTACTGAAAGTGTTTATGGGTTGTAGAAGTTTTTTGGTAAAATTTTTGGGATCGCTTATGTAAACTATCATATCATCAGTAAACAGTGAGAGTTTGACTTCTTTTCTGATTTGTATCCCCTTGATCTCCTTTTGGTGTCTTATTTCTCTAGCTAGGACCTCAAGAACTATATTGAATAGATATGGAGAGAATGGACAACCTTGTTTTGTTCCAGATTTCAGTGGAATCACTGGGTGTTTCTCTCCATTTAGTTTGATGGTGCGGGAGAATTGTCTGTATTCTGTCAATCATGTTTTAAATAAACGCTGATTGGCCAGGCAGGAGGTGTAGGTGGGAAAAACAGACAGGAAGTGGAAATGATGCAAGGAGAGCAGGAGAATTCTGGGGAGGAGGAAGTTGATTCCTCCCACTCCTGCCCAGATCACCGAAGCAGCAGGATGTGAGCTGCCCCACTGAAAAAGGTACTGACCCACATGGCTAACATAGATTAGAAAAATGGGTTAATCAAGATGTGAGAGTTAGCCAGTAAGAGGCTAGCGATAATGGGCCAATCAGCTTTATAATTTACAGAGATCCGTGTGTGATTTTTCTCTGGGACTAAATAGCTGGGGGGCCGGGCAGGACAGAAAACACAAACAAGCAGGCCCAGCCCTTTCATGTTACAGTTTGATGTTGAGTGTTGACTTGCTGTATATTACCTTTATTATATTTAGGTATGTTCCTTGTATCCCTGCTCTCTCCAAGACCTTTGTCATGAAGGGATGTTGTATTTTGTTGAAAGCTTTTTTGGCATCTAATGAGATGATCATGTGGTTTTTATTTTCAGTTTGTTTATATGGTGGATTACATTGACAGATTTTCATATGTTGAACCATCCCTGCATCTCTAGAAGTCAACTTGATCATGGTGAATGATGGTTCTGATGTGTTCTTGGATTCGAATTGCCAGTATATTATTTAGTATTTTTGCATCAATGTTCATGAGTGAGAGTGGTCTGTAATTCTCTTTCTTAGTAATGTCTTTATGTGGTTTGGGTATCAGGGTAATTGTAGCCTCATAAGAAGTGTTTGGCAATGTTCCTTCTGTTTCTATTGTGTGGAATAATTTGAGGAGTATTGGTATTAATTCTTCTTCGAAAGTCTTTCTTGAGCTGAAACCATCTGGTCCTAGGCTTTTTTGGTTGTTGTTGTTGGGAGACTTTTGATGACTGTTTCTATTTCTTCGGCAGATACAGGTCTGTTTAATTTGCTTATCTGGTCTTGATTTAATTTTGGTAAGTGATATTTATTTATCCAGACAGTTGTTCATTTCCTTTAAGTTTTCCAATTTTGTGGAGTACAGGTTTTTGAAATATGACCTGATGATTCTCTGTATTTCATCCATGTCTGTTATGTCCCCCTTTTCATTTCTGACTTTGTTAATTTGGATATTCTCTCTCTGCCTTTTGGTTAGTTTAGGTAAAGGTTTGTCTATTTTGTTGATTTTCTCAAATAACCAACTCTTTGTCTCATTGATTCTTTGTATTGTTTTCTTTGTTTCTATTTTGTTGATTTCAGCTCTCAATTTGATTATTTCCTGCTGTCTAGTTCTCTTAGGTGAATTTGCTTCTTTTTGTTCTAAAGTTTTCAAATGTTCTGTTAATTCACTAGTGTGGGATTTTTCTAGCTTCTTTATTTAGCATTTAGTGTTATGAACTTTCCTCTTAACACCGCTTTCATTGTGTTCCATAAATTTGGGTATGTTGTGTGAGTATTTTCATTGAATTTTAAGAAGTCTTTAATTGCTCCCTTTATTTCTTCCTTGACCTATTGATGATTCAGGTGAGCATTGTTTTATTTCCACGTGTTTGTGGGATTTCTGGAATTAGTATTGCTGTTGACTTCTAGTTTTAAACCATGGTGATCTGATAAGGTACATTGGGTTATTACAAGTATTTTGTGTTTGTTGAGGTTTGTTCTGTTACCAAGTATGTGGTCAGTTTTTGAGAAGGTTCCATGAGTTGCTAAGAAGGTATATTCTTTTCTGTTTGGATAGAATATCTATAGATGTCTGTTAAGTCCATTTGAGTCATAACGTCTGTTATTTCCATTATTTCTCTGTTCATTTTTTGTCCGACTGACCTGTCCAGTGGTGAAAGGGGAGTGTTGAAGTCTCCCACTCTTAGTGTGTGGGGTTTAATGTATGATTTAAAATTTATAAATGTTTCCTTTACATATGAGGGTGCTCTTGTATTTGGGGCATAGATGTTCAGTATTGAGATTTCCTCTTGATGGATTTTTCCTGTGACTAATATGTAATGACCTTCTTTGTCTCTTTTTTTGACTGATTTTAGCTTGAAATCTATTTTGTTAGATATTAGGATAGCTACACCCGCTTGTTTCTTAGGTCCATTTGATTGCTATATTTTTTCCCAACCCTTTACTCTGAAATGATGTCTGTCTTTGAGGTTGAGATTTGTTTCTTGTATGCAGAAGAAGGATGGATTCTGTTTTCGTATCCAGTCTGTTAGCCTGTGCTTTTATATAGGTGAGTTGAGTCCATTTACATTAAGGGATATTAATGACCAGTGATTGCAATTTCCTGTTAATTTAATTTTCATTGTTGGTGATGTTAGTTTGTGTGTTTTTCCCTTCTTTGGGATTTGCTGCTATGAGACCACCAATTGTCTGTTTTTTTGTTGGTATAGCCAACTTTCTTGGGTTGGAATTTTCCTTCTTTATTTTGTGTAGGGCTGGGTTTGTGGCTAGGTATTGGTGAAATCTAGATTTGTCATTTAATATCTTGCTTTGTCCTTCTATGGTGATCGACAGTTTGGCTGGGTATAGTAGTCTGCGCTGGCATCCGTGGTCTCTTAATGTCTGCGTAATGCTTAACCATGACCTTCTGGCTTTCATTGTCTCCACTGAGAAGTCAGGTGTAATTCTGATAGGTCTGCCTTTATATGTTACTTGTTCTTTTCCTTTGAAGCTCTTAACATTCTTTCTTTATTCTGTATATTTTGTGTTTGATTAAAAATATGGAACACTTCACGAATTTGCATGTCATCCTTGTGCAGGGGCCATGCTAATCTTCTCTGTATCATTCCAATTTTAGTATATGTGCTGCCGACGTGAGCACTCCTTTGCAGCTCTTAATATTCTTTCTTTACTGTGTATGTTTAGTGTTTTGATTATTATGTGGTGAGGGGAGGGTTTTTTTGGATCCAGTATATTTGGTGTTCTGTAAGCTTCTTGTATATTCATAGGCATATCTTTCTTTAGGTTGGGAAAGTTATCTTCTATGATTTTGTTAAATATATTTTCTGTGCTTTTGAGTTGAACTTCTTCTATAATTATTTTTAGATTTGGCCTTTTCATGGTGTCCCATATTTCCTGGATATTTTGGGTTAGGCTTTTGTTAAATTTAATGTTTTCTTTAACTGATGAGTCTATTTCTTCTATTATATCTTTAGTGCTTGAGATTCTCTCTTCCATCTCTTTTATTCTGCTGTTCTTGCTTGTGTTTGTGATTCCTAATTGTTTTCTCATGATTTCTGTTCCTATAATTCCCTTGGCTTGTGTTTTCTTTATTGTCTCTATTTCAGTTTTCAAGTCTTGAATAGTTTCTTTCATATGTTTGATTGCTTTTTCTTGGTTTTCATTAAGGGATTTGCTGGTGTCTTCCAATTTTTTGTTTGTCTTTTCCTCCATTTCTTTGAGGGAATATATCATTTCCTCTTTTAGTGTTTTAAACAGTCTCCTGACATTATTTTTTAGGTCATTTTCTTCTGCTTCATCTATATTTGATTGTTCATGTCTTGCTATTGTAGGGTCTTTAGGTTTCACTGGTGTTGTACTGCTCTTTGTGGTGTTGCATGTGTTCTTACCTTTTCTACTCATCTTTTCCTCTAATAGGTGTGATTGGGCCTGTCTGAGATTCTGTTGAATAATCTTCTGGGTGTCAGTGAATCCAAAACTCAGATGGTTGTTCCTCATGGTACAGCCAGTGTCACAGTTCTAGTTACCCTGTTGGTTATTCCTGTTCCTGGAGATGATTCAGTGCTCCTGTGCTTTGCTCTGCTCTCTTGGAGTTTGCTGTCTCAGGCCTACTTTCGCCTAGGTTACTGACTTTGACCTGTTTCTGTAAATCCTGGTCTGGATTCCCTCCTGCATAAGTCCCTGGCTTGGAGTTGGTCCTGCAAAGGTTTCTGGCTCTGGTCTACTGCCTCAAAGTTCCCAGGCTCGGGTGTGCCCAGAAATGCAGAGGACCTGGCTCAGGCTTACTCCCTCAGAGGTCACTCTCCCCCAGACTCACACTTGGCCCTGCTGAGGTTTCTGGTTCCTCCCTATTCCCTTTGATGTGCCATGCCAATGGATGGACCCACTGAAGTCCTGGCTCAGGCCTACTCCCTCTGGGGTCCCAGACTCACACCTGGCCCCGCAGAGATCTCTGATTCCTGCCTACTCCCTTGGAGGTCCCAGATTCATGCCCAGACTGGGAGAAGTCCTGGCTCAGGCCTAGTTCCTCAGGGGTCCTAGACTCAAGTCCAGACCCACAGGGGTCCTTGCTTTGGTCTACTCCTTTAAAGGTCCCAGATTCACGTCTGGACCCTCAGCAGTCTCTGACTCTGACTCACTTGCTCAGCAGTTACTCCCCTGACCTGTTCTAGTGGAGTTTACTGTCTCAGGTCTGCTCTGGACCAGGTTGCTGGCTCAATTCTGGTCTGCCAGTGTCCTGAACTGGATTGTCTCCCGGCTCCTGCTCCCATGGAGTTTGCTTCCTCAGGCCCACTCTGGCCTAGGTAGCTGGTTCAGTCCCACTCCTGTGCAACCTGTTACCTTAATCTTGTTCCAGCCCAAGGTGGAGATCGTTACCTCAGGCCTACTTTGGCCTAGGTTACTCGCTTTGACCTGTTTCTGTAAATCCTGGTATGGATCCCCTACTGCAGACGTCTCTGTCTTGGGAATGGTCCTGTCAAGGTTTCTGGCTCCAGTCTACAGCCTTGGAGTTCCCAGGCTCAGGTGTGCCCAGAACTGCAGAGGACCTGACTCAGGCTTACACCCTCAGATGTCTCAGACTCACACTCAGACCCACAGACGTTTCTGGTCCCTGCCTACTCCCTTTGATGTGCCATGCCAATGCCTGGCCCCTCAGAGGTCTCTGGTTCCTGCCCATTCCCTTGGAGGTCCCAGATTCACACCCAGACTGGCAGAGGTCCTGGCTCAGGCCTCGAAATTTTTCTTTAAAATATTTTTATACAAAATGATTTTTGACAAAGAGCCAGCTTTGATGGGCACAATAGCTCATATCTGTAACCTTAGTGTGGGAGAAGCTGGAGCAGGAGGATCATCTAAACTTCAAGGCCAGCCTAGACTATAGAGTGAGACCCTGTTCTAAAACACTAAATTATTTTATAAACATCTTCTGAAAAAATACATTAATGATCATCTCTGCTTTTTTTTTTTTACTTTAGATTTGTTTCCAGTATTGGCATTTTCTCTTCGTTTCTATGTGTGTGGTATATATGCACATATGTGTGAAACACATACCCATGTATATACAGGGTCTGGAGGATGATATTGACTTTTCTACTTGATCATTTTCTTCATTTTTCCATGGGGGTGGGTGTCTCTCACTGAATCTGGAGCTAGGTTGAAGGCCAGGAAGCCTCATCAGTCCTCAGCTCTCTATCTCAGTCAGCAGTGGAGTTACAGACCAGGCAGCACCTGGCTTTCTATGTATGTGCACATGCACGATGCTGCAGATAGGATTTGGGGTCTCATGGATTCTGAGAAGTGCTCTACCACCGGGCTGTGTTTCTTAAATTTCTTATAATATTATATTGTAGTTTTTGTTGTATTTTGGTTTGCTTTGGTTCTATTTTGTTTGAAAACTATCTCCTATGTAGCCTAGCTTGGCTAGATTTAAGGCTAAATTTAGATTGCCCGGTGGTGGTGGCACACGCCTTTAATCCCAGTACTTAGGAGGCAGAGGCAGGTAGATCTCTGTGACTTTGAGGCCAGCCTGGTCTACAGGAACTAGTTCCAGGACAGGCTCCAAAGCTACAGAGAAACCTGTCTCAAAAAAACAAAACAAAACAAAACAAAAGTAGTCCTTCTGCCTCAGTCTCCCAGCTTCTCGGATTACAGGATGTGCAACCGATCTAATTTACAGGTTTTTTTAAAACTGTAAAACAGTCTGTCAAAATATGCATCAGCACATAGCAAAATAAGTCGTCTCTCTCTTTTCTCTTCCACAGTATGTCCTTCTTGTGACAGAAAATTAAAATGCCAGCTACTCTCTGTCCTTGCAACCCTGCAGGTAGGACAGTCATGTAGCCCCATCTTGCGAAGTAAGCTTTTTAACAGCATTCTCTGCTGAGGCTTCGGGAACAAGATTTTCTGTCTTGATAAAAACAATTAGTTTTCAGGGCAGGGTTGGGGAGATGGCTCAGCAGGTAAAGTACCTGCAGTGCAAGTGAGAGAACATGAACTTGAACCCAGCATGCATGTCAAGTTGATGTGTGCAGTACAGTTCACCAGTCATCCCAGTACTCTTACAGCTAGACAGGAAGAAGAAACGGGAAAAGCCCTGGAGCCTTTGACCACATAACCTGCTGTGTATAGTAGCTAACAGTTGTCTGTAATAAGGGGGAAGGTGAGAACTGGCATGTAGTGTTGTCCTCTGACCACTGTACTTGTACTGTGTCACATGTGTACCTTACATACACACACACGGGCACACACACACACACACACACACGGGCACACACACAGGGGCACACAGGAGATAGGAAGACTGAGAGAGAGGAGGAGGGAAGGAGGGAGAGAGGGAGAGATGTCCAGAGAGATACGCAAAGCAAGCACTGTATCAAGTGAGCCACATTGCAGTCCTCCTCTTTGTTTTTTCACAAGAATTTCATATAACTGAAACTACAGTAGAAATATTGCATCCATCAGCCAATGGACAAAAGCAGTTGTTTAAGATGGCTAATGTAGGGCTGCAAAGAGCCTGGATGGCTGATGATACTGTTTGGCCTAGGACTATGGACTTCGACTGTTTTTAGATCAGACAACTGAACTTGCTGCATGTGCCCTTTTTAGTTGGATATTGTTACTCCACAGGTGAAAACATCCTAGTTGAATAACTAGAATAAAGGAGGAAAAAGTGTCATACGAAGGTCTTAATATTTTCCCTCATATATTGGTAGAGTGTGTTTTTAAACCTAAATGTATAAGAAAATTCTGTGGTGAAAGGAGTGTATCAGATTAGCCTCCCGTCCAGAGTTTCTCTTCAAGTCTCAGGTATGGCAGAATCAAAGAATTGTCATCATAGTAGGGAGGAGAGACACAGGGCAAGAGTGGCAATAAAGGGTTAAGCGAGAGTTCAGTGCTTTAGAGCACTTGTTACACTTTCACAGGACCCAGGTCCAATTCCCATCAGCCATCCTAAACTCCAGTTCCAGGGGATCTGACACCCTCTTCTGACCTCCATGGGCACTAGGAATGCATATGGTAAACATACATACATGTAACAAAACATTCATACATATAAATGAATCTTTTTTAATGATGTTAAAATTTAAATAAATCTTTTAAAAGGTGAAAATATACATATGAAGACTTTTTTTGAAGCCAGGCAGTAGTGGTACACACTTTTAATCCCAGCATTCAGAAGTCAGAGGCAGGCAGATCTCTGTGAGTTCAAGGCCATTCTGGTCTAGAGCAATTTCCAAGACAGTCAGAGCTACAAAGAAAAACCCTGTCTCAAAAAACCAGGATATGGTGGCACATGCCTCTATTCTGTCACTCAGGTCCTAGAGGCAGGGGAATCTCTCTTGAGTTTGAGGCCAGACTTTACTACACACTGAGATCCAGAGCAGCCAGGGATACATAGTGAAATAAAACAAAACAAACTTATAGCTAAAATTATTAAGTACAATTTTCCCCAGAGTGTAGCAGAAACCAGAAACCATTTTCTGCAAAACCAACTGTAATAGCTAAAGGCTTTCTCTAATCTGCATTATTTTCCTGTGTTAAGAGCTGGCCATAAAGAAAGGATCTGGCTTGTCTTGTTTGATTGTACAGCAAGCACTTCTGAGCCATTTCTCTAACATCCACTGCCCTTTGCGCAGTATTTTAAAAATAAAGCCACTGATGGCTCAGTGGATAAAGGTGTTTATTGCTAACCCTTGTGACCTATTCCAGAAAGGGCGCTGCTTCATACTCAGGAGGAAGAAATAATACAACTATGAAACCAAGAAGAATCTGGTCAGGCCTTGATGCTGTCCCCCACTGTATCCCTCCCCCATCATGTTTAACCATTAGGTCGTTTTTTTTTTGTTTTTGTTTTTGTTTTTGTCTAATCACATTTCTACAAGGCTGCCCCTGCTTCATTAAACTTAAGCAGAAGATTGGATGGTTCATCCAATATCTTTGGATCTTCCTGTGTCATATTTTGATACTATGGTCAAATCAATGTGTTAATGATTTCCTCTTATTAGTCCCTTTGGTTATAAGAGCATTATCCTTGATTTTTATGCTAGACACAAAAGGGATCATATTTTTGTCACAATTTGGAGGTAATGGTGCTTTAGCCACTTATGGACAGAGATCAGGGATATTGCTAACAATGCCAGATTCTTACATGGGTTCTGGGGAATCCAGCTAAGTTCCGGAACCTCAGCGTATTTATTGTACGCAGTCAGACAGAAAGGCAGGATTATTGCATACACTGGACAAGGAGGCCGAATTGTTACACACAGATAAATAAGGAGGAAGTGTTTATGGCTCACAGCTGGATCGAGGACTCGGGTTTAGCTAATCTACAGCAGTCTCTGTAGGGGGGCACTCTTCAGGCTGTAAACATGTAAGGAGGAAAAGCTATGGTGGGCATTTTCTGCACACACTATCGACAACCACACTTGGACCAGAGGAAGGCTTTGCCATTTCTCTATGGATCTGAAGCTCTGGGAGCTTTGTCATGGCCTTCTCCATTCCCTACAGCACAAGCACTTTACCCACAGAACCATCTCCTTAACCAAGCAAACTAATTTTATAAAGTGACTTTCTTTTAGCTATATAATTTATACTGAACTTATATCTATATCTCAGGTGTAGAGGAAGATTTTTGCCAATGTTAATAGAGCTAAAGTTCACCGTAAAACAGATCAAAAAATAATTTCTGAGAAGGGGCGGCAGTAAAGGAAGTTTTATTTAAGTTCCACCTCTGCATAAAGAAAATGTAATATAGTTGGGCAGTGGTGGCACATGCCTTTAATCCCAATACTCAGAAGGCAGAGGCAAGTGGATCTCTGTGAGTTTGAGGCCAGCCTAGGCTACACATGGAGCTAGACAGATAGCTCAGCAGTTGAGAACTCTTTCGGAGGACCCAAGTTTGGTTCCCAGCATCCATATCAGGAGGATCACAATGACAGATCCAATGCCTACTTCTGATGTCCAAGGGCACTATCACACAGACACACATACACATAAGTAAAAATAAAAATAATTTGACTGACACATTACAGTGTGGACTGACAAAACTAATTTGGAATACAATTGATCTGTATTTACCAACCTAAAAAAAGTCCATGCTTTTTAAGTTAATTCTTTTGTGATAATGTATCATAACACAGTAATGCTAAATTTCTACTAGAATTTTTACAAAATGAGTAACTGGAAACTATCTATCCAACTACCAAAACAGAATGAAAAGATTAAGTTGGTTCATTTAAAGCAGCATTATATTTACATAAAGGGTCTCTTATTAGATAACATATGCAGAAATACTTCCAGTAAAAAGTATAAGGGAAGTGTTCGGGAGGTGGCTCAGTGATTCAAGTGCTTTGCTTGATACACGAGCGTTAAGAACCTGAGTTTAGATCCCCTGTATACATGTAAAACTGTGCTTGGTGATGTACTCCTGTAGTCCCAACGTTAAGGGACAGAGACGGGCAGGTTTTGGAGGCTCAGTGGCTATCCAGGCTAGGGGTAAAGGTGAGCACTAGCTTCCTGTTTCAGAAAGAAAAGGTGGACACACTTTAGATGTAGGACACAGGGAAAGCAAGGTGAAGGATTCCTCCCTGAAGGCTAGCATTCATAGTGCCGGAAGATGCTTTGCAGTCTTCTGGAGAGAAAAGTCATCAGCAGGCTTTCCCAGCTGTGGAGCCTCAGCATAGTATGACCTGCCAGGCAAGAGACTCCCACGAGTGCAATAATGGCAGGAATGTTCTGTGGTAACTGTATTAGTCAGGGTCCTCTAGAGTTACAGTTTATAGAACGAATCTCTATAAGAGAAAGAAATGGGTATCTATTAGAATGACTTACAGGTTGTAGTTGGTTCAGTTAATCAGACAAAGTCCAAGAATCCAGTAGTTGTTCAGTCTATGAGGCTGGATGTCTCAGCTGGTTTTCAGTGTATACCAGAATCCAGAAGTAGATTCTAATGCTGGTAAAGGAGTGGACTTTCTAACGAAGTGAGAGCAAGCAGGCAGAACAAAAACTTCCTTCCTCCATGTCCTTCTATAGCAGAAGTTGTGGGCCAGGTTACATCTGGATTAAAGGTGTCTTCCTTTCTCAAGATCTGGAATAAAAGGCATATCTTTTTTCAGCTCAAAAGATCTGGAATAAAGACATGTCTTTTTCTAGCTCAAAAGATCTGGATTAGGGGCTGGAGAGATGGCTCAGATGGCTCAGCTGTTCAGAGCACTGGCTGCTCTTCCAGAGGACCTGGGTTCAGTTCTCAGCACCCATATGGCAGCTCACAAACTGTCTAACTCAAGTCCCTGGGGATATGACAACCTTACACAGACACATGCAGGCAAAACACTAGTGTACATAAAATAAATAAATAAATAAATTCTAAAAAAAGATCCAGATTAGATTTAGTCAAGTTGACAGCCAAGAATAGCCATTACAGTATCCAATCACTTTCTTTTGTTTTGTTTTGTTTTATTGCTATGTTTTTTGAGACAGAGTTTCTCTGTGTAACAGGCCTGGCTGTCCTGGAATTCGCTTTGTAGACCAGGCTGGCCTCCAACTCTCTGAGATTTTGCCTGCCTCTGCCTCCCGAGTGCTGGGATTAAAGGTGTGCGTCACCACTGTCTGACACTAATCACTTTCTTACTGGATCTGAGGCCTGCTGTGAGGGAGGAACATATGCCAGGCACTGGAAACCTAGCCAAAAGCCTATAACTGAGGAGCTCACAGGCTCTAGGGAAGAATCTGCAGCTGATGTTTTAATAAATGGACTTGTAAGTATTTATATTTGTGCTCATAGACTAGCGCTGCCCTCAGCCCTGGTCAGAGAAGTCTCTCTTTGCAGTAGGAAATGGCTAAAGCAGAGAACTTTCGTCAAAGTGCTATCTCGAAAAACCAAAAACCCAGTAAATGACTGTTGAGTGCTGAGCCCCAAGTAGGTCATCTATATTGCTCCCACCAAGGCCCAGGGAACATCTTAGAAGGGAGCGGGGAAAGACTGCACGCGTTGGAGGCTATGGAGCAGTTCTTTGAAATGCTGTCCTCTGGGTACAGTATGACTGTTGCAATTATGAACACACAGCTGTGCTGACCACTGCACCAGACCAGAAAGACATGAAAGTGAGGCCTGGAGTTCAGATCCCCAGAAGTCATGTGAATGGCAGTTGGGTGTAGTTGCTCACCTGTAAGTCCAGCCTCAATGACAGGGGATTCCCCAGCACAATCTGGCTAAGAAGACTAGCTGTATCAGCAAGCTCTGCGTTGAAATGAGACACCCTCCTTCAGCACATACAGTGGAAGAGAAACGGCAGATGATTCTGAACATCTCCCTGGGCCTACACATGCAAGCACACCCATATACATGCAAACATGTATGCACAAATGTACACATACATCAAAACGGAAAAAGGAAAAAATAAACATGCAGATTTGTGCTGGCAATGCACTTCAGTGCTATAGTGTTTGTTCAACATGCCTGTGGCCATGGGTTGCGTTTTCAGCACTACAAGAAAATAGAAAAGCAAGTGGGCACAATAAAAAGTCCATGGGGGGGGAAAGGAGCCAGGTGGTAGCAACACACATCTTTAATCCCAGGAGGCAGAAGCCAGGCAAATGTCTGTGAATTCAAGGCCAGCCTGGTCTATAGAGTGAGTTCCAGGACAGCCAGGGACACACAGTGAAACCCTGCCTTGCTTAAAAAAAGAAAGGAAGGAAGGGAGGGAGGGAGGGAGAGAGGGAGAGAGAGAGAGAGAGAGAGAAAGAGAAAAAGGAAGTGTTAAGACTGTCTACATGATGTTCCTGCCCAATGCCATGGTGGACTGAAAGGAACAGAGACCCGCACACAGTCCCTGGGGTAAAGAAAACAGCTGCCTGCCCGGTACCTTCCAATGCAGGGCAGACAGGCACTATTATGTGAGTTAATGTATGGTGTGGTATGTTGTGTGATATTTTGTGTTTTGACAAATAAAGCTTGCCCGGAGATCAGAGAGCGGCGCTAGCCACTAGTCAGGCAGTGGTGGCACACACCTTTACTCCCAGCACTTTGGAGGAGAAAGCAGGAAGATCAGGAGTTTAAGGCTACCCTTGGCTATGTGAGATTGGACCAATTGAAAAGAGAGACAGAGCAGGGTGGTGGAGGCTCACACCTTTAATCCCACCACTTGGGAGGATCATGCCTTTGATCCCAGCGCAATCAGGAGGTGAAGACAGGAATATAAGGCAAAGGCACATGGAGACAGAATCTCAAGTGCCCCATTCAGGATTCGGAGAGACAAGATCCTCCCCATTCAGTCTGAGGATTCATAGACAGGAGCCAGCATTCACTCTGAGATTTAGTAGAGGGAGGAGGTCTCTAGTGGCTGGCTGCTGTGCTTCTCTGATCTTTCAGCTTTCACCGTACTATCTGACCCCAGGTTTTTATTGTTAAAGACTAAATAGGATTGTGCTTCAGTGGAATGGGAGAGCATAATGGTCCACTTCCCGTGGACAGAGGCATATCTGAAGAGGTGAAAGTGGTGAGGAGCAGGCTGAGGTGGGTCGCCATTGTCACATCTGAGCTTGGGCTGCTGCTGGGGACCATGTATGGGTTCATGGTCCTGATGCAGCCACAGTCTGTTTTGATGTTCATGGCTACTAATACTACCAAAGGCTAAAAAGATAGGGCTGTATAGAGTTGGCCCCACCCCTCACTGGCTACAACACTAGGGAGAATTGGTCTTGCCCTCAGGAACTGATCAAGCACTCAGGAGAGAGGGTCCTACACCTCACCTGGGCAGCACAGTAGAACTGACCCTGTTCACAGGGACAAGGGTGAACTGGCCCTAAGGGTGGGAAAAGGGGAGAGCAGGTCGCACCGCTTTAGTCTGTCATGTGGTGCCGTGGGTGGGAGAAAGATGCCCTCCTCCCCTCACCCCTCCACACCTGAAGCAGGTGGAAGATCTGACCCACCCCCTGACTAACTGCAGCATGTGGGAAGATGGGCCTGACCCTTGCCTAGGCAGCACAGTAGAGTTAACCCTGTAGTCAGGGGTTAGGGTGAGCCATTCCTGAGGGCATGAGAAGGGCATAGCTGGTACCACCTCCCTCATGTGGTGGTTGGGGTGAGGGAAAGATGCCCTCCCCTATTGCCCTTATTTCCTCCAGCTGGCAAGATAGCTAACCCTCCCCCTTTACCAGCTGCAACACAACAGGAAAGCAGGCCCTGCACTCCTTTCAGGCCGCACAGTGGAACTTACCCTATTGCCAGGGGTGGGGGGCAGCTGAACTGTATGCCTGAGGCAGGTGGGAGATCTGGCCCTGAGGTCATTAGAACAGGAGAACTGCTTGGGCCCCTCACCAGCTGCAGCGCTCGGGAGAGCAGGCCCTGCACCTTGCCCAATACCTGACACAGCGGAGCTGACCCTGTCGGCAGAGGAGTGAGTGAGGGAGCTGGCCCTGAGGGTGGGAGAGTGGGAGAGCTGGCCACACCCCCTCGTTGGTCATGTGGTGGTGATAGTGAGGGAAAAATGCCCCCTCCCCTTACCCTGGCACCTGTGGTGGGCAAGGGAGCTGACCCTCCCCAATACCAGCACTTGGGAAAGTGGACCCTGTACCCTTGCCTGAGTAGAGCTGACCTTATTGATGGGAGTATAGGTGAACCACTCTGAAAATGCAAGCATGGGAGATCTGGCCCTGCCCCTCATCTGCCGTATGGTGGTATAGGCAGGGGCGAGATGCCCTTCTCATCCCACCCCCACCCCTCACCACCTGTAGCAGATGGGGGAGCTGTCCTGAGGTCATAAAAGGGGAAGAGCTGTCCCTTGCCCATCACCAGCTGCAGAACTCGAGAGAGTGGCCCTTACACCTCACCTGGGCAACATAGGAAAGCTGGCCCTGAGGGTGTAAGTGCGGGAGAGCTGACCCTGAGGGCATGAAAGCAGGAGAACCAGACCCTCCCCTTACTCAAAGCTGCAAGGGTTCAACTAACCAGGGCAATGCCCTGCAACTACCCAGACCCAGACCCAGAGCTATGAGTTGACTCCCCCCAATATCCACCCCATTTCAATGCTATACTGGAGCACATGAAGGGGCTGGTCCTGCAGAGCCAAAACTGTAATGTAGTGGAATTTCATTTGTATTTTAATAAATAAAGCTTGCCTGAAGATCAAGGAGTAATACAGCCCTACCAGTCAGCCTTACAGACCTGTCAGTGGTAACACACACCTTTAATCCCAGTAGCCACACTTGTTGCCATAGAAACTGGGCAGAGCATGCCTTTAATCCCAGTGGTGCAACCCTTTAATCCCAGCCCTAGAGAGGATTATAAAATGGTGGGAAACAGCTTTCAGACACAGTCTCATTCTGAGATTCTTAAAGGCAGGATTATAGAGGCAAGAGCAAGTGGCTGGCTGTTTTGCTTTTCTAACCTGAGTTTTTATTAATCATCCATCACTGCAGGATTTCCCTGACACAGGGCAACAACAGGTTATCCAAGAGGAGTCACACTGAGGGTTCAAAATTGATAGTGTAGCAGAAACCAGATGCACCAAACCAGGCCAATGACTCAATGACTCTCTGCAATGAACACTTGAAAGATAAAAAGGTTTTCTGTGTGATTCACTATGTCACATTATAGCTTCCATGATGAGATTTTTCCTTTTATCTCTTTTATTTTATTTTATTGGGGGGGGTGTTGCAAGGTTGAAGGGCAGATATGAAGGGACAGGAAATGAATGGAATCAAGATGCATTATGTGAAAGACAAAAAATAAATTTCAGAAGTTTAACAAAAAACAGACCTAATGGTTTGGATGGCTAATAAAATTTTCAAAATGTTTTAAAAAGCAAAAAAAAGACTGTCTACACATATGTGGTGGTTTGAATCTGAGGTGTAGTTATCAGTAATAACACATATGTAAGTCCACAATGAATTAGCAAGTGGGGCAGAAAAATGCAAAATATACACGTTAGAGGAAAAAAGGAAGAGTAGAAATGGTATAGCAAAATCATGTGCTAAAAAAAGGGCTGTAACTGTTAAGGGGATTAACACAGGTAAGGAGAGGCCTCCTGCAGTGAAACAAAGGATGCCTGTGTAAAAGGATCATTGTGGAGGCCCAAAAATGTGAGCCTATTTCTACATTGACCAAAGGTCAGAGAGTTGGGACTTACCTCTATTCCTTCAAGGTTATTGTGTCTCTACCTCAAACAAAGGTCCCACCTAGATTCCGATCAAGGTTGTTGTCAACAGGTGTGGCTATTAGCCAGACCTTGTGCTCCAGTAATAGAGATGTTTCTACCTCAAACAAAAGTCTAAGGATCTCACTAAGTTCCAGTTTCCTTAAGGAGATAACTTTGGATTCCACCAGGGAGTGGTTTGCCTACAGAATGTTTTGGTCTAGGGTATGAGCGTGATTTGTTTTGTTCTAGCAACAGAATGTTTAACTATGAATGTAGCCGCAACCTTCAGCTGGTCAGTTTGTTTCCTTGTATCAAGTTAATGCAGTTTTTTTTATTACTGCTACCTTTTGGGATCAAGGTCTTTTAAGCAATTGGAAATTAAATGTAGGCGATTTCAGTATTCATTGGAATGCCCTCCCAGTACTATTGTATCTTTTTCTGTTCTATTATTTTCATACATATCTTTATATTTTTTACCAATATTTCTAAATTCTCATGCCCCTATCCTGGCAAGTGGTATTTTTGTTGAGGCTAGTCCCTGACAGATCATGGATTCTTCCTTTGTGGTTGCAGAGACCCACTGAGACCAGGGAGCATGTGGCATGGGCATCCCTGCATGAAGGCCCTGAGAGGGCAGACGCCATGAGAGGCCATTGTATGAAGCTGTGAAAGTGAAGCCTGGTTTGCAATGGAGACACCAAGATAGAGATGCCAGGACTGTGAAGCATTTCGGGAGTGCAAGCAGTTCTCGAGAAAATTATGTTAGAAGCTGTAAGGGTAGAGCCATCTAAGTGCTTTAAAACTAAAATCCCAGATACCACACATGAAGGTACAGGACTTGATATTTGCATGGCTGTTTTAGTTTTTGCTTTGATCCAGTATTCTCTTATTATGCTGCCATTCATCCTTTTTGGAATGTTATTGTATATTTTGTGTCATAGTATATTGGAAGTAAGTAATTCCCTCTTTCCTTCTTTTTCTTTTTTCTTTTTTCCTTTTTCTTTTTCTTTTTCTTTTTTTTTTTTTTTTTTTTTTTTTTTTTGGTTTTACAGGGTGTTACACTTAAAAGATTATCTTGAGTCTCAGAAGAGAATTTGGGTTTTTGGAAAATATTGAGATTGTAAAGGACTATGGGGGTTTTTAAGGTTGGATTAAATGCAATTTGCATTATGATACGATCATAATCCTGTGGAAGCCAGGGAGGAGAATGTGATAGACTGAATGAAAATGTCTCCCATTGGCTCAGTTATTTGAACATTTTGTCATAGGTTGTTGTTAGTGTTTGGGGAAGGTTACAGGAAGGTACAGTCTTTATGGAGGAAAGCATCACTGGGGTGGGTGTGGTAGTATGTTTGTATGCTGTGTGAAGATGTATTGCTGTGCTTGGTGTAATAAAAACTGAATGGCCAATAGCTGGGCAGGAGGCGGGACTTCAAGGCAGAGAGAGAAATCTGGGAAGAAGAAGGAGTTGCTAGCCAGACACAGAGGAAGAAGAACATGCAGAAGGAGAGATAAAAGCCACAAGTCACATTGCAGCATGTAGATTGATAGAAATAGGTTAATTCAAGTTGTAAGAGCTAGTTAGAAACAAACCTAAGCTAAGGCCGAGCTTTCATAATTAAGAAGTCTCTGTGTCATTGTTTGAGAACTGGCTTGCAGGACAGAGAAAGACTCATTACAGGTGGTCTTCAAGAGTTCATATCCTGGTCCCATTTCCAGTTTCACTCTTCTGCTTTTTTGTGGTTGAAGATGTGACCTTTCAGCTTCCTGCTCCTGTTGCTATGCCTGCAACTTGCTGCCATGTCTTCCTGCCATGACTGATTTTTATCCCATTAGAACCGTAAACTGAAATAAACTTCTTCCTTAAATTGCTTTTGGTTTTGGTGTTTTTATCACAGAAACGGAAAAGTAATTAATATAATACGTACATATAAGTTTGAAAGAATTTTTTTTCCTCCAAAGTGACTATTTTTAAGTAGTGGAATCATAGGAGGGATTTTGATTAATTTTGATTTTGCTTATTTATATTTTTAAATATTTCTTAAGGAAAAATGAGGGTCATTTGACTTAAAACAGAAAATATTTGAAAATGTTTACAATGCCTTCCATGAATCTAATTTTCTTACATTTTGTTTTCTTCATGTTCCTAGTTGTAGTTACTTCTTTTCCTTAAAAAGAAAATGAGCTAATAAGACGGTGGTTCTCACCCTTCCTAACACTGCCGCCTTCAATACAGTTTCTCATGTTTGGTGACCCCCAACCAGAAAATTATTTTTGTTGATACTTCATAACTAATTTGGTTACTGTTATGAATCATAATGTAAATATCTTATATTCAGGATATCTGATATGCAATTCCCATGAAAAGATTGTTTGAACCCCCACCAAGGGGGTCAAGACCCACAGGTTGAGAGCCATTGGATTAAGAGAAAGCACCATTCAGCTGGGTATGTTGGTACATACCTTTAATCCCAGCACCGGAGAAACAGAGGCAGGCCAGACTCTTGTAAGTTTCAGGACAGCCTGGTCGTTGTAGTGAGTTTCAGGTTTTATCCAAGATTATATAGTAAGACCCAGATTTCAGAGATAGAGAGACAGACAGACAGATAGACAGAGGGGGGATTCTTCTTGTGTCAGTCCCTTTACTTCTTTAAAACACCTGTCCTAGATAAGACAGACCAAAGCAAAACAACAAAGATGGATTTCCCACTCATACTATATGTCTGTTGTAGAGTTTACCTGGGAGTCCTGCCCACCGTAGTGATTCCTGAGTCTGTAGCTCAACCTCTATGTCAGATTTTCGCAGTCGCTACAGTAGAAGGAAAATGAACTCAGGAAAGATAATGTATCATCAATTAAATGCATCCAACTAAAGCTTAAACTTATGATAGATACAGTGGCCACAATTAGGTACAGCGCCAACATAAGGTAGCTAGGAAGTGAAAAGAACAGGCTGTATCTGTTGAGTGACAACAAATGACATTCAAGATATAGTAAACAAATATTAGAGGGACTATTAAAGAGAAAGTACCAATTCTCTAATGACAGTGGCCATATTCCTGGCACTTGCTACTCCAGTCTGTGGCCAGCTTTAACTGGGTAGATGCAAGGATTGTAGAAAGCACATGGATGTGTCCAAAGGAGATCAGAAGTCACAAACACACTAGGACTTGGATTTTTGTGAAATCAGAAGCCAACAGTGCCTTTACTGAGGCAGAACGAGGATCAGGGAGCATATATCACACACAGTGAGCAGTATTTTCAATTTCTTCAGGACACACTCTCAGATGTCTGAAGAAAATACAACTTGCTTTTTCCTTTCCTTGTTTTCTAATGTCTTTATATGCTTCTGCCCTCTGTGTTAAAAGAGGGATGGAGTGGATACGGTGGAGTCCAATTTATTAACCTCAATTTGATCCATAATTTAAAATGTCTTTGTAGGGGGGCTGGAGAGATGGCTCAGTGGTTAAGAACACTGCCTGCTGTTCCAGAGGTCCTGAGTTCAATTCCCAGCAACCACATGGTGGCTCACAACCATCTGTAGTAAGATCTGGTGCCCTCTTCTGACCTGCAGAACACTGCATACATAATGAATAAATAAATTTAAAAAAATGTCTTTGTAGGTAAATAGTCTAATTGGATGGCTGAGTTAAATGTTCAACCCTGGAATAGTTCTATTCCTTCCTCTGCACCTGTCCAAGATGGCATCAGGTAGGTCATGAAGATGACTTCTATGACCTGGTAGAAAACTGCAGATGATAATCTCCTTCCCCCCTCCCCAAAGAGAAGGATCTAGATCTCCATCCTCTAGTCCTATGCTTTCTCAGTAATGCAGCTGTCATACTTCTTGCCTGAGCAGGGAGATTTCAACCCAGAGCAAGGAGATTGGGACAGTTGGGAATAGGGACCTGTCTCCCAGACTGTGCTCTTTCCCTACAACTGAGTCGAGAAAGGGGTGAGGAGTGTCTTTTCTTTCCTCTTTACAGCAAAGGCTACCTCCCTTTTAGCCTACCCACAAGACATGTAGAAAACTTTGTAATCTAGAAATGCCTTAATTGAAAAAGGCTGGGTTTTATGTTCAGCATCATGCTGAAAACACATCGAGAAAATCAGCTTTGAATTTCAAAACTAGTGAATGAACTCTGTGTTCTAGGCAGCACCTGTCTGTTCTTTATTTCCCAGGACAATAAGCTTGATGAAGCTATGAGAATGCTTCCAGAAATGGGTCTCATAATTTGGAGATCTCATATCATGCATTGGTTAAATTCTTTTTCAATTATTTTTTATGAATTTTTATGTATGACTTTTTGCTTGCTTATATGTCTGTGTACCATATGTATGCCTGGTGTCCATGAACACCCAAAGAGTCGTTGGATCCCTTGGAACTGGAGTTATAGACGGTTGTGAGCTACCACATTGGTGCTGGGGATCAAACTTGGGTCCTCTGGGAGAGTAGCTCTTAACAGCTGAGCCATCTCTTCAGCTTACATTGGTTAAGTTCTTACAAATTAATTCCCTAGAGAAGTAAGATTAGATGAACTTAAATCAAGGGTAAATTACTTAGGAGATCTTGTGAAACCAGTTTCCTTCATGAAGAGAATATATAATTTTTTTAAAAATACGATCCCAAACCTGCATGGTAGTGATTCCAGCACTTGGGAATGGAAGCTGAAGGATCAGGAGACCAAAGTCATCCATGACTACACAGCAAGCTCAAATTCAGCCTGGGCTAAATGAAATCCTGTCTCAAATAACCAAAACAAAACATAAATCAAGCAACCTACATGTACAGATACATACATATGTATGTATGATACATATTGAGTCTATAGATATATGACTCAATATAGAATTAACACATGTTATAGGCGTTGTGTGTTCATGAGAGAAACAGCAGTAAAGTAAATCTAGTTCAAAAGAGAATTCAAAAGGAACAGAATACTGAAATAAGTTTGCTAAATGAAAGGCAAAAACTGTATAATTAAGTCGTTCCCTTTAGGGCTATCACTTCTCCTGCACAGATATCATTCCCATCTCTTCTGGGCCAACTCATCCAAGTTAATGTGACTGGGCCTTAGTCCAGCAACAGTTCATTTCTGCAGAGACCTGAATAATCCTTGCATGGGATCTGGAGTTAAAGGCCATTAAAAGAAGCTTCAGTCAGGATTTTTAAAAGAACAGGAAGTCATTTTTTTCCCTTGTTTTCAAGTGTCAAGTAATTTCTCTTAACATAGTCAAGCAACATATACATCTTCCCCATTTTCAGATACACAAACCCACTTGGGTAAGCACTATTGGAATAAGGAGCCCCAAAGCCACTCCTAAGTTGAAGGTGTGGCTTATTGTAGAGTGTTTGCCTAACATACGGGAGGCCCTGGGTTGATCTCCCAGCACTGCAAATAAACAAATAAATATCCTAATTCTGCCTTAAAAACACAAGTGAATTGTTATCTGTAAAAATCTAAAGTTGTGACTTTGCTCTGAATCTACAGATGCTAAGGATATTTATGGTACATTTTCTTTAGAATTATTAAATGAAGCAACTTGGGCTAACAGTTCCATTACCAAAGCAGGTTCATCTGGTTAAACGAAATCACAAAGCACATGGTTGTTAGTTTTCGATTGTGGTACAGGCTATCATAGCCCATGAAATGAATGCTAGCCTATTAGATTACTGAAATGGCAAACACAACTGCGCTGACAGCACATATTCAGTTGGCTCAACTCCCAACAGTAGTTTTCAAAATAGATGTGATTTTTTTTTCCTTTTAACAGCTCATTTGTAAGGTCGTCCTCTGTACTTGGATTTTTTCCAAGTCTCTCCTCTTGGGTAGAAAGAAATAAAAGCAAACAAGCGCTATAATAGAACAAAGCCTGCTCTGAAGCAAGATACCCATGGCATTCCATTTTCTTCGTACAAAGCAGGATCATCTGATTAAAAAGCTCAATTTCTCAGAAACTTTCTGTCAAAGACGTAGTGTGTAACTCGAGCGCACTTCCAGATCAAGGTTATTCAGCTAAGGAAACACAAGAGCACATGCAAAGGTTTTCATTTAAAAGATATCTCTTTTTAAAAGTTGGGGGGACTCTAAAACACTGTGTGATGGTGTGGCCATGAAAATACTTTTTCTTCCTCTCTCTCTCTCTCTCTCTCTCTCTCTCTCTCTCTCTCTCTCTCTTTACTACAAGAAGGCACACACAAACATTTTGGGAAGCTTAACAACTCAAGAAGCATGACCAAAGCTCAGAAACGCAAGTACCTGTGTCACAGCAAACCAAGAACACACATTCTGCTGGCGAATCCAAACAGATAATTAATCATGCTCCTGACAGTACAGAATGCAGATTCGCCTGCTCTTTGCAGAGACTTTAACAGGCAGTCCAAAAGCTTTCTGAAATATTTGGATCAGATTTAGCTTGAGGAATCGCAAGTCGGTGCTTCTGAGAACTGCAGATTTCTTTGGCCTGCACAACCTCAATTTTTTTTTTAACAAGACAGGGTTTCTCTGTGTATCTCTGGCTATTCTGGAACTCTATTTGTAGACCAGGCTGGCTTTGAAGTCACAGAGATTCACCTGCCTCTGTCTCCCAGAGTGCTGAGATTAAACACATGTGCCACCACTGCCCAACCAAATTATTTTTCAAGGCAAGCATGGTATTAACAACTTATTTTTTAAAAATAATAGTATTGCAAAAACATCAATGATAACCTATGCTGGAGAGGATGTGGAGTAAGGGAAACACTCATCCATTGCTGGTGGGAATTCAAACTTTGGAAATCAGTGTGGCGGTTTCTCAAGAAACTGGGAGTCAACCTACCTCAGGATCCAGCAATAACACTCTTGGGAATATACCCAAGAGATGCCCAATCATACTACAAAAACATTTGTTCAACTATGTTCATAGCAACACCATTTGTAATAGCCAGAACCTGGAAACAACCTAAATGCCCCTCAACCAAAGAATGGATAAACAAAATTTGGCACATATACACATTAGAGTACTACTCAGCGGTAAAAAATGACATCTTGAATTTTGCTTGCAAATGGGTGGAAATAGAAAACACTATCCTGAGTGAGATAACCCAGACCCAAAAAGATGAATATGGTATGTACTCATTCATTAGTGGATTCTAGCCATAAACAAAGGACATTGAGCTTATAGTTCGCAATCCCAGAGAAGCTAAATAAGAAGGTGAGCCCAAAGAAAAACATATATAGATCCTCCTGGAAATTGGAAGCAGACAAGATCACTGGGCAAAAGTTGGGAGCATGGGGTGGGGGTGGGGTGGGGAAAGAAGAGAGGGGGAGAGAGAAGGGAGAAGGGGAGGATTGGAGAGGGCTTGGGGGAGTGGGACGGTTGAGATGGAGGAAGGGCGGATATGGGAGCAGGGAAGAAGATACCTTAATTAAGGGAGACATTTTAGGGTTGCCAAGAGACTTGGCTCTAGAGGAGATCCCAAGTGTCCAAGGGAATGTCCCCAGCTAGGTCCTTGGGCAGCAGAGGAGAGGGTGCCTGAACTGGCCTTGTCCCATAGCCACACTGAATATCACCATAGAACCTTCATCTGGCGATAGATGGAGATAGAGACAGAGACCCACACTGGAGCACTGGACTTAACTCCCTAGGTCCAAATGAGGAGCAGAAGGAGAGAGAACATGAGCAAGGAAGTCAGGACCATGAGGGGTGCATCCACTCACTGAGACAGTGTGCCTGATCTAAAGGGAGCTCACCAAATCCAGCTGGACTGGGACTGAATGAGCATGTGATCAAACCGGACTCTCTGAATGTGGCTGACAATGAATGCTGACTGAGAAGCCAACGATAATGGCACTGGGATTTGATTCTACGACATGTATTGACTTTTTGGGATCCTAGTCTGTTTGGATACACACCTTCCTAGGCCTGGATGGAGGAGGAAAGGCCTTGGACTTCCCACAGGGCAGGGTACCCTGACCTCTCTTAGGACTGAAGGGGGAGCGGGGAAGGTAAGTGGGGGAGCAGAGGGGAAATGGGAGGAGGGGAGGAGGTGGAAATTTTGAATGGTATTATTTATAAAGCAATAAAAAATCCAAAAAAATAATAGTATTGGAGGAAACATCATTTCTTGTTGCTATAAGATATGGGTTCACGGAATCTATTTTTATAAAAGATAGCAGGCCTACCAGAATCAGTTGTTTTTTTTTTTGGGCGCTAGTTCATAATTGCATTTATGAAGGATGTGGGCATCAAGGTAATTTAGGTTCTCTTCCTTCTTTCCTTCCTTCCTTCCTTCCTTCCTTCCCTCTTTCCTTCCTTCCCTCCTTCCTTCCTTCCTTCCTTCCTTCCTTCCTTCCTTCCTTCCTTTCTTTTTTTGAAACAGGGTTTTTCTGTGTAGCATTGGCTGTTCTGGAACTAGCTCTGTAGAACAGACTGGCCTCAAAGGCTCAGAGATCTGCCTCTCAAGTGCTGGGATTAAGTTTAAGAAAGAAAGTACCTTGCCTGGGGGTACCTTCTTTCTTAAAGTTTCCATCAAAGTCTGTTGGAAGAGCCTGCCATTGGCTTCTCAAAACATACATTGTGACGTAGTCACTGGCAAATTGCCTGAGCTCCAGTACATGACCATGTTCATGTAAGCAACCCTAATTAAACTCACTGGATCATCAAAAAAAGATAAATAAACCAATCCATAAAAGTGGAAGTGTGGGGTTACTTGGAAAGAGAGAGGAGATCAGTTTGTGTGGGGGTGAGGTGGAGACCAGATGGTATGGAGGTGAGCATGATCGTTATATGGCTGTAGGAAATGTTTAAACGTTTTAAAAATTTTAAACTTTTCCAGAAAAAGTAAAACAATATATATTGCTCCTTTAAAACTTTTGTAAATGTTATTGTCTTTTAATAAAAGCCCTTTCATATAAATAGAAACACCACACAACAAAATTAACTACATCCAAAAGTCTATGCAACTCATTGAATTTATATATAGTTAGTATAGGTATTTAGAATGGAAACTGTGGAGCTTCACGTTAAATTTTAGACTTTCAACATTGAATATATTTCATTGTATTCAGATTGACTGCAGGTAATGGGTCTGGGTTAATGAAAGAAGATCTAAAGCTGACTGTTTGGATCCTTCTGATTCTGTAATGAGTGTTTGGGTCTTGGTGCTGAATAAGCACTTAAAATGTATTCAGTGCATTGCTCCTAAGAGGCTTGGTGGCAACAGAATTAGATTTGGGTTGCAGTAGGAGCTGTGTTGCCAAATGTCTCCCTCATGCCTGCTACTGCTCCCAGTGCTCTCTGCTCCGAGTGCTCGCTGCTCCCAATGTTCTCTGCCCCAGGTGCTCTCTGCTCCCAGTGCTCCCTGCCCCCAGTGCTCCCTGCTCCTAGTGCTCCCTCGTCCTAGTGCTCTCTGCCCCCAGTGCTCTCTGTTCCCAGTTCTCCCTGCTCCCAATGCTCCCTGCCCCCAGTGCTCCCTGCCTTCAGTGCTCCCTGCCCCCAGTGCTCCCTGCCCCCAGTGCTCCCTGCGCCCAGTACTCTCTGCCCCAGTGCTCCCTGCGCCCAGTACTCTCTGCCCCCAGTGCTCCCTGCCCCCAGTGCTCCCTGCCCCCAGTGCTCCCTGCCCCCAGTGCTCCCTGCCCCCAGTGCTCCCTGCCCCCAGTGCTCCCTGCGCCTAGTACTCTCTGCCCCCAGTGCTCCCTGCCCCCAGTGCTCTTTTTACAAAGCACAAACACAGCCAGGCGCACACCTTTAATCCCAGCACTAGAGAGGCAGACACAGGTGGATATTTGTGAGTTCAAGGCTAACCTGGTCTATAGAAGTGAGTTCCAGGACAGGCTCCAAAGCTACAGAGAAACCGTGTCTCAAAAAACCAAACAAACTTTTTTTAAAAAAATATTTTTTATGGTTTATTTAACTTTATTTTATGTGCATTGGTGTGAAGGTCAGACCCCCTGCAACTGGATCTTCAGACAGTTGTGAGCTCCATATGGGTGCTGGGAATTGAACCCGGGTCCTCTGGAAGAGCAGTCAGTACTCTTAACCACTCACCTTCCTGGACCTGGAGGGAGGAGGGAGGAACTTGAACTTCCCACAGGGCAGGAAACCCTGACTGCTCTTAGGGATGGAGAGGGAGGAGGAGAGGGAGTGGGGGGAGTGGGAGGGTGGTGGGAGGAGGGGCGGAAATGGAAACTTTTATAATTTAATAAAATTACTTTCAAAAAAATAAAAACCACTTTTAAAAGGTAAAAAAAGAAAAGAAAATTAATGAAGAACAAACAAACAAACAAACAAACAAACAAACACCACCACAAACATGACTGTGTCACTCTGGGATTTCTTTTACACTAAGAAGCCCAGACTCAGAACAGCCCTGGTGTCTTTTATATGCCTATTAAGTTCCTCCATGCGCTGTTGTTGCTCCCTAAGCACACTGGGTCCTATGGGCTCTCATCTTACCTGGAACATCCCTCTCCTCTCCTCTTCTCTCCTCTCCTCTCCTCACTTAACCAGCTCCTACTCAACTTTCAAAGCTCACATTAAGAACAACTCAGTCAAACACCTTCCCACCATCCCTTCTTATTTGCTCACATTCATTCTCACCTCAGCATTTAATAAATAAAAGCCAATAACTGGCTGATGTAATGCTAAGGACAGAATTCCAAAGACCCTACCCAGAAGAAAGACAGAAAATTTTGGAAGTGCAGAATTTTCCCAACTGGAAAGGGAACTAAATGTGCTTATAGATGGGTGTCATAGACTATTATTTTAACTGGACAGAGATGTGTTACATGTGTTTTGCTGCATTTGTTTAGTGATGGAAGGATGTGTGTTTAATTATGTAAAGATGTATTGCATTTGTTTCACCTTGCCTGCCTAAAGCACCTGATTGGTCTAATAAAAAGATGAACAGCTAATACCTAGCGGGAAACGGATAGGTGGGGCTATCAGGGAGAGAGAATAAATAGGAGGAGAAATCAAGGCTCACAAAGAATGTAATAACAGGGAGAAGAAGGAGGAGAGAGCGAGGGAGAAAAGGGGAAACACAGTTGGGGCAAGAAGCCAGGCAGCCACCAGTAGACATGTGAAGCAGTGAAAGTAGGGTGTACAGAAGGAAGAAGTAAAAAAGAAAAGTAAGAAACCCTGAGGCAAAAGGCAAAGAGAAACAGGTTAAAAGGCTAGCCAGAAATGAGCCTAAGCTAGGTTGAGCATTCAGAACTAAAAAGAAGTCTCTGTGTCATGATTTGGAAGCTGGTTGATGGTCCAAAAGAAAATGTCTGGCACAAATGGGGATCAGACACATTAAATGACTACCTCAGTATCAAACAGCAGACATGTAAGTTATGGGATTTCTGGAGTTACCTACTCTACTATATTTTTCTGTAAGTTCATTAGAAAATAATTTTTAAAATTGAAAAATTACGCTATGGGTATATGTCTGTGTGGGGGTAGGTACATGTGTGTGTGGTTGCCTTTAGAGGCCAGAAGTGGGTATCACACCACTTGGAGCTAGGGTTGTGGGCAGTTGTGAGCCACCTGATGTGGATGCTTGGAACTGAATTCTAGACCTCCAAGAGAACAGTAAGAACCCAGCTCTAGGGGACTTGTAGCCCTCTTCTGGCCTCGGAGGGTAACTGCACATGCATGTGCATACCAGATACAGACACATACACATAATCAAAAACAAAATAAGGGTTCGCTCAAGCCTGATAAGTTTGCGGGTTTTTTTAATTTTATTGATTTTTTATTGAGCTCTACATTTTTCTCTGCTCCCCTCCCCCTCAACCCTCTCCCAAGGTCCCCATGCTCCCAGTTTACTCAGGAGATCTTGTCTTTTTCTACTTCCCATGCAGATTAGATCTATGTAAGTCTCTCTTAGTGTCCTCATTGTTGTCTAAGTTCTCTGGGATTGTGATCTGTGGGCTGGCTTTCTTTCCTTTTTGTTTACAAAACCACTTATGAGTGAGTACATGTGATAATTGTCTTTCTGTATCTGGGTTACTTCACTCAAAATGATGTTTTCTAGATCCATTTATTTGTCTGCAAAATTCAAGATGTCGCTATTTTTTTCTGCTGTGTAGTACTCCATTGTGTGAATGTACCACATTTTCCTTATCCATTCTTTGGTCAAGGAGCATTTAGGTTGTTTCCAGGTTCTGGCTATGACAAACAAAGTTGCTATGAACATAGTTGAGCACATGTCCTTGTGGTACGATTGAGCACCCTTTGGATATATACCCAAACGTGGTATTACCGGGTCTTGAGAAAGGTTGTTTCCTAATTTTCTGAGAAATCACCACACTGACATCCAAGGGGGCTGTAGCAGCTTGCACTCCCACCAGCAATGCAGATGTGTTCCCTTTACCCTACATCCTCTCCAGCATAAGTTGTCATCAGTGTTTTTAATCTTGGCCATTCTTACAGATGTAAGAAAGTTTGGTAACTTTGAAGGTGATCCAGTACATGTTCCTGCCAGATTGTGACAGCCCCATCCACTATAAGCAGGCATGCCTTGCCAAGGACTGTTGGGCATGTTTGCCACTGGTATCCAGACGTTGATTTTCCAGTATTAGAACATGACCAGATGGAATCTTGGTTGCAGGAGCCTGTAGATCAAGGACATGGATGCCTGAATTGCCTTCCTGCCTCTATTCCAGGCCACGAGGACTACAGGACCTTACAGATGTTTGGAGACAACCTGGAGGAGGTGGCCATGCTTGGGCAAGTCTGTGCTCTGTTCCATGCACTGATTGCTGCGACAGATGAGCAAATTGTACTGGCTGTGCCCCAAGGAGGAGATGAACAAGACCAACTTCATCTTCACCTGCTATGTGTAGGACCCAATCACACACAGAAATAAGTCAAGTAAAAATAATGGTAATTATAAAACAAAATAAATCTTCTTCAAATAATTTATTTGGAAAGTTGAAAGTATGGATGTTTCAGCTTGCCAACAAGGTTGCACTTCAAATGAGATATGAAGTGATTCAAATGTCAGTGTGACCTTGTTGACACTGATGACTATCTAGGTTCTGAGGCATTCTCTAGAGAGACGATTGAAATTGTGTGTATGAGGTCTGGCGATGATAGTAGCAGAACATCTGCTTAGAATGTGCAGCTTCTGGATTCCGTCTCTGCCACTGAAAAAATTTTCCATATATGTCAATGTGAATATAGAAAATGAATATAGAAAACTATAGATCTTTCATAGGCCGGGCATGGTGATGCACATCTTTAATCCCCATACTTGGAAGGCAGAAGCAGCAGATCTCTCAGTTCGAGGCCAGCCTGTTCTATCATTCTCTCTATCTTATTCCCTTGTGGTGGGATCTCTCACTGAATCTGAGCTAGCTGGTGACCAGAAAGCCCCCATGATCCTCTATGCTCCACTTCACATTCCACTCCCTAGCACCCATAGGCTTGTAGCTATGTCTTACTGCCAAATGTATTTAATAGAACTTCAAAAGTCCTCACAGTCTTTCGCAGTCTCAAGACTACTTGAAAGGCCAAAGTCTCCTCTGAGACTCAAGGCAATCTGTTAACTCTAAACCTGTGTGAAATCAAAAGCAAAAAAGCAAATTATGTACTTCCGATATCCAGGGGTACAGACTATACATTGCCATTCTAAAGAGGGGAAAGGGAGCATAGTGAGGCTGGACCAAAGCAAAACTGAAAACCGGAAAGGAAAACTCCCAATCCCCTATAGTGTTGGGTTTTGGGGCATGCATGCGGTCACATCACAAGTGTTTAAAATGTTGAGTGTGTGTGTGTGTGTGCGTGCGTGTGTGTGTGTGTGTGTGTGTGTGTGTGTGTGTATAGCAAGGTGCCCATGGTGGCCACAATAGGACATTGGATCAAGGAGCTATAGTTACAAGCAGTTGTGAGCTACCCTGTGTGAGGAAGGCAATACAAGTCTCCTACAAGTGCTACATTGTGGTGGTTTGAAAGAAAATGCTCCCCAGAGGGAGTGGAACTATTAGAAGGTGTGGCCTTGTTGGAGTAGGTGAGCTCTTTTTGGAGGAAGTGTGTCACTGTGGAGTTAGGCTTTGAGGTCTCAAATATGCTCAAGATACCACCCAGTGTCTCAGTCCTCTTCCTGTTGCCAACATATCAACACATAGCAGCTCTTTCTCCAGTACCATGTCTGCCTGCCATGATAATATTGGACTAAACCTCCACAACTGTAACCTGCCACTTCAATTAAATGGTTTCCTTTAGAAGAATTGCCATGGTCATGATGTCTCTTCACAGCAATAGAAATACTAAGATACACATGCACTCTTAACCACTGAGACAACTCTCCAGTACATACCACAGATAATTTTTACTCTTTTTCTCTGGATTCAGCTCATAACACTATATAACCTAGGCATGGTGGTATACCTGTAATCTCAACACTCAGGAACTAGAGGTAGAAAAAGCAGAAGTTCATGACCCTTCTCATCTACACAGCAAGTCCGAAGCTTGCCTGGACTCCATGAGACACTGTCTCAGAAAGAAGAAAAGCAGAGGCTAGAAAGGTAGTTTAGCATGAGGACCGAATAATTCCAGCAGGCTGTAAAACCAGCCAGACATAGTGGCACACACTCAACACCACAGTGCAGGGAGGTAGAGACAGAAGGATCGATCCTAGGGACTTGCTGCCTGGGGAGCCTAGCCTAATCAGGGAACCCAAGGGCTGGATGAGAGATCCTGTCTGAAAACAACAACAAAACAAAACAAGCAAAAAACCCAAAGTCGCCAGCACCTAAGGAAGAAATGTCATGCGAAACATACAGGAGCCCTGCCGTAGGAATTCCTGTGCCATTGTAGAAGTGCAAGCCAGTCGAGTCTGTCTAGTCCAAGACACCATCGTGATGGCACATGAGAAGCCCTAAGCAAGTGGTTCAGTTGATCCCAGTCAGGCCACAGAGCAGCAAGACATAATAAGACAAAACAATCCCTTGACTCAGCTCTGGACTCAGAGAGAAGCTGCAAGTATAGAGAATACAATGCCCTAGCTATCTTGACTCCCCTGTTTGTAATTTTAACGGCTTTCTCTGAATTTGAATCCCTCCCAATCCACAATATATTTATTTACTTATTTACTTAAAACCTGGAACACATTAAAGTAGTCTTATGAATTTTAAATTGTGTTTCAAAAATAAAAAAAGTAGTTTTTCTAACTGGAGATCAATCCTTACTTTGTGTTCTTTTTTCTCCTTGAATCTCATTTGAATTAAGTGTCAAGTCTTTGATGTCGACTCTCCAAGGTGATTGGGATATTTGTTTGGGAAATGCTTCAGCTCACTTGCATCTTTTTGTGGTCAGTTTTAAGGTCTTGCCAATGACTATTTTAAGCTAGTAAGTGGTGTCACATACAGTAATGGACAACCTTCTGGTCACACAGAGAAGTATATGATGTCAGTTATTAGTGGTGGATATTAGACCACTCAGATCAGGTCTTACTTACCAGGTGGCTCCATTACAATTCACAAGAAATCTGTGCAATGTCTCGTCTTATTTTTCTGTTTTGAGCTTTTTTACATATGATCTCTCGCTACATTATACAGGCTTGTCTGAAATTTCTTAGCTCAGATGATCCTCCTGCCTCAGGCACCGGAGTAGATGGAAATTATAGGTATATGTCACAGTACCTAACTCATTTCGCTATTATTTTAGATTTATGTACTTAGTTTCATTTTATGTGCATGCGTTTTGCCTGCATTCATGTCCGTGGAACACTTATATACCCAGTGACCCTGGAGGTCTGAAAAGGAGATCAGGTCTCCTGGAACTGCAGTTACTGAAGTCATCGTGTGGGTCCTGGGAATCAAACTCAGGTCTGCTGCAAGAGAAACAAGTACTCTTAACCTCTGAACCACCTCTCCGGCCCCCTATTTATTTTTCTGCTCTTTCTTTCTATTGCAGTGCAAGGCCATCACAGCGGAGGATCTGCTTCAGAGTCATGTCTTCTCTGCAGAAGTGCCCACCTGGATTTGATAGAAACATAGAGAAAAGGATGTGTTTACTGATCAGAGGATGGACTTCACAGCTAGCAGAGAAGATGGGAATCTAAGTGCAATTAAAAAAAAAAAACTTGATTCTTGTTGCCACCCGTGGGAGTCCTAGCCATTTTTGTACAAAAGCAGAGGAGGGGTGAATTGGGGGGGGCATGGAGAGGAGGTGGAGAAGGGAATGGGAGAGAAGGGATTTAAAATAAACATACATTTAATAAATTAATAATAAAATATTTGATCCTATTTGTAGTTCAGTGGAGTCTAGCCTTAAAATAGAATGAAACAAATTTTATACAGGTTTACCAACCTGAGATTCTGATCTCAAACTGCAAGATTTGACCAGGGAGATGGCTCAGCGATTAAGAGCACTGACTGCTCCTCCAGAGGTCCTGAGTTCAATTCCCAGCAACCACATTGTATCTCACAGCCATCCATAATGAGACCTGGTGCCCTCTTCTGGGCTTCAAGGACACATACAGGCATAACACTGTATACATAATGAATGAATAAATCTTAAAAAAATCAAATTGCACCTTTAATCCCAGCACTTGGGATGCAGAGGCAGGAGGATCTCTGTGAGTTCGAGGCCAGCCTGGTCTACAAGAGCTAGTTCCAGGACAGGCTCCAAAGCCACAGGAAAACCCTGTCTCGAAAAAAAAAAATCAAATTGCAAGATTTAGAGGAAGAAAAAAGAGTACAGTCTTAACTTTCAGTTTTTCCTGTTGGGTTAGAATGGTGAGTTCTGAGACTCTCTGTTTACTAAGGACACTGCTTCTAGTTTTAGTAGGAACCACATCAGGTTAAACATCCCAATAATTGCATAATATTTAACAGAAACAAAATAACTTTAATTGAACTTCAAATTAATTTCCTACAGAATGTATGACTAGTGTCCAAGATAAATATACTCAATATTTTAAAAATTGTCAATACCTGGGCAGGATAGATGGCTCAGTGGTTAAGAGTACTAGCTGCCCTTCCAGAGGACTGGTTCAATTCCTAGCACCTACAAGATGGCAAATAAATGTCTGTAACTCCAGTCTCAGGGGATCTGATGCCCTCTTCTGGCATCTGAGGGCACTGCATACACATGGCACACATACACAGATAAAACATTCATATACATAAAATAATAGATAAATGAATTTTAAAAATTCAAGTTAGTTTCTTGAGCTATAAATGATTTTTGTGATATATGAGATTGCTGAGTTAATGTATGTTTTGACTTCAAAGAAGTTCCCTATTCACAAAGAAATGGTAACTCATAGCCTGAAAATCCTATAGCACAGATATGTTAAAGACTTTTACATCTGCCAAAGAAGATGTTCCATTAGATAGAATGGAAAATGGGTGGTGTTCCAGATTAAGTTGACAATTCTACTTTTATTGTGGGTGGTATTTTTCTGGTGACTTCATAATACTGTGTAATACGTACTGAAAATACTTGGCTTCAGTTCCCTGCAGTAAACTTTATGAACAGCATCATGGACATCATTGTTAAAACTGTTCAGCATATGTGCAAATAATGTGACTCATCACTAGTTTATGGCACTGTTGAAAGAAACAGACAATGGATTTAATCCTGTGTTCATTGCCAATGCTTGTTTGTTGAGCCACAAAGAGTTTTACAAGGTTTTACTGGGCTGTTAACTCCAATTTGAGATTTTCTTGAAACAAAAAGAATGTACACTAAATAAATACCCAATAATCAAAGTAAATATAACAACAGGATTTATGAGCAAGATAATTTGAAATGTTAACAAAACAGAAAGCTTATTCCTGACTTAGCTAGACAGGTCTAAGAATTTATGTGAATTTCAACATTTTTGACACTACAAATTAATACTAATAGTTTTGTATATTTTTCCAGCAAGAATAAAATATTCTGAAAGTTTTAATTAATAACCACCATTATCAAATTGTTTTCCCTGACTAGTAAGAGAAAGTTTATAAATTTAGACTTGCTCTCCAATCATGAAATATTCCTATGAATACAATAATAGTGCGCTACTACAGATTAGTACACTGTTGAATTTGAACAGATATGACAGTAGACGTGTTCATGCTCGGGAGCCACAACCCAAAGTGAAACCTCAGGACTAGCCTCACAGGTAAATTCTCTTTCTGACCTCCTCCCACTTGCCTGGCATATCCTTTATTTTTATTTGGAGCAAGCCATAGAGATTATATTTCCTTTTGCCCAAGATAGGTCACAAAAGCTATAATATCATTTCCCTAAAGCCAGTCATGAAACTTACTTTTTTCCTTTAACTTCTCATACCTTTCTTCTGAAGAGGTGGCCATAGAGAAATTTTCTGACTTTTTGGGGGGGGATGTGATAGTCAATCATGATACCAAATTCTAAAATGGTCCCTGCCTCATACCTAGAAAAAAAGAAATGTTTTAATTAATAGACCAGAGAGAATCTGAGAAGCAAGCATTGGTGGGTTTCTGTCTCTATCTATTTTTACTTACTTATACCCTTTTTGTCAAAATACATTTCTGCTAATTCAAGGAAGGGATAGAACATGGGTGATACTCACCTAGCATGCATGATCCCCCAGTACTGCATAACACCAGGATTATGGATGCACACATGTAACCCTAGCACCTGGGAGGTAGAGGCAGGAGGATCAAAAATTCAAGGTCATCCTTGGCTAAACAGCAAGTTTGAAGTCAGCCTGGGTTACATGAGTCGCTTTCTTGAAAAACCAAATAAATCAGATAATTCAAGCTTGTCCTTTGGAGCTTCAAGCTCATCTATCAGCCAATTCATTTACCACATTTTTCTTGTTAACTTGTCTTTTATTACAAGAGCTGTGACCGTGAGTCTTTATAACGGACCAGAAAATGGACAGCAAGTATTCACCTCTTGCTGCCCTACAAAAGGTGGATTGGACATCCTTGTGCTTCAAAGTCAAATCAATTCTTTGAAAAACATCAAGTTTTGTCATGTAGGATATAAATGTTAGAAGAAAATTATTTTGGCTACTCTGTTTAGTTTCTGGAAGATTTTAGGTATATTAAATGAACTTGAGCATGTGAAGCTGCATTTTTCTTCCCCAGTGGAAGCTGTATGAAGAAGAACTGCAGATGAAATACTTTCCATGAAGATGGAACATCCAAAGATGTTCTAGAGGTGATGCACATGTAATTTCAGAGGCTTGGGGTGAAAAGAAAATCTAAAAGATCGTGTTACTCTTTGTGCATATTAAAAGGCTAACATAGCTAGGTGGTGGTGGCACACGCCTTTAATCCCAGCACTTGGGTGGCAGAGACAGGTGGATCTACAGAGTGAATTCCAGGATAGTCAGCCAAGGCTACACAGAGAAACCCTGTATCGAACCCCCACCCCAAAATAAACAACATGTTGAATAGGTTAGGTAGAATAATAGGTATTAATATTAACCTCTCTCGTCTCTCTCGTCTCTCTCTCTCTCTCTCTCTCTCTCTCTCTCTCTCTGTGTGTGTGTGTGTGTGTGTGTGTGTCTGTGTGTCTGTGTGTCTGTATGTTTAGGCATGTGCTTGCCCTGGAATGTGTGAGGAGGATAGAGGACAACTCTTGGGAGCCGAGCTTCACCTTTCATCTTGTTTGAGCAGGGCCTGTACAGTTTCTGTCCCTTCACTGTGCATTCCAGGCTAATTGGCCTTTGAGTTTCTGGCCAATTCTCCCTTCTCTGCCTCCATCTCAGTGTAGGAGTGCTAGGATTATAGACATAAGCCACCACATCTGGCTTTTAACCACTGAACCATCTACTGGCCCTCTCTGTTTCTTTTTACTTCTTTTTAACTCTTGATCTTAGTCAAGAGATCAAGAGGCAATTTTATTGCTTTTAAAGATTTTTTTTTTACTCTTCTCTCATACATTACATCCCTACCCAAGTTTCCTCTTCCTCCACTCCAACCTGCCCCCCCCATCCAGAGTCTGGACAGCCCAGAGTCCCAGGATAGAATCAAATATGACTGACAGAAAGAAAACTCAATGAAATTATTCCTAATGACATTCTGCTATACTCATAGATTGGTGCCTAGCCCAACTATCATCAGAGAGGTTTCCTCTGGAAACTGATAGAAACAGATGCAGAAGCCCACAGCCAAACATTAGCCAGAGTAGAAAAGGGAAGGAACTATTGTAAGAGCCAGAGGGGTTGAGGAGACCATGAGAACATAGCCCATAAAATCAGCTGAGCAGGGCTCAGAAGGGCTCACAGAGACTGAAGTGACAAAAATGGATCCTTCTTGGGTCTGACTTAGGTCCTCTGCTTATGTGCTATGGCTGTATAACGTGTGTAACTTCTTCTTATGGGATTCTGGTGGTATGGAAACCTAGTGCAGTGGAAACTCCCTGTAATCTACAAGGGTGACCCTAATGAAGACTCCTAATAATGGCAGATACAGAGCCCAAGCCAACCATCTTCTGTAACCAGTCAAGGCTTCTAGGACTGCGACTGGCACACCAACCCAGCCACAAAACCTTTGACCTACTGTTTGTCCTGCCTGTAAAATGTGCTGTGCTAAAGGTGGTGCAGAACTTTATGGGAGTGGTCAACCAGTGACTGAACTAACTTGAGGCCCACACCTGACAGAGCCTGGATGGTTGTTGACAGAAGTTTCTGTCCCGCCCATTTAGTCCTAATGAAACATGCAGAGGTCTACATTAATGATAAACTGGTTGGCCTAGTAGCTCAGGATTCTTATTAACTCTTACATACTACATCTTAACTCATAATTCTTTTCTGTATTAGCCAGGCGGCTTGGTACCTTTCTCAGCGAGGTGTTCTCAACTTGCGTCCTCTGCATCTGGGTGATGACTGCAGACTGACTCTTTCCTCTTCTCGGAATTCTCCTATTCTTGTGTAACCTGCCTCTACTTCCTGCCTGGTCTCCCCGCATATACTTCCTGCCTGGCTCCTGGCCATTCAAGGTTTTATTAAAATAATACAAGTGACAGGATAAATGAGCATTATGTGTGAGTGTTTTATCGGCATGTATGCATGTGCACACGTGTGTGCAGTGCCTACAGAGATTAGAAAAGAGCATCAGATACCCTGTGACTTAGAGTTTCTCTTTCTGTGAAGAAACATTATGACCAAAGGCAACTTGGAAAAAAAAAGTTTATTTGACTTTTACTTCATAATCATAGTTCATCATCAAAGTCAGTCAGGACAGGAACTCAAGAAAGTCGGGAACCTGGAGGCAGGAACTGATCCACAGGCCATGGAGGGATGCTGCTTACTGGCTTGCTCCTCATGACTTGCTCAGCCTGCTTTCTTATAGAACCCAGGACAGCCAGCCCAGGGATAACACCACCCACAATGGGCTGGGTCCTCCCCCATCAATCACTAAGAAAATGCCCTATAGGCTTGCCTACAGTTTGATCTTATGGAGGCATTTTCTCAATAGATTCCCTCCTCTCAGATGATTCTAGAATGTACCAAGTTGACATAAACTGTCAGCATACTCTGGAACTGGAGTTACAGATGTCTGCAAGCCACCATGTGAGTGTTGGGAATCAAACCCTGGTCCTCTGCAAGGGAAACAAGTGCTTCTAACTACTGAGCCAGCTCTGTGCCCCTTTACTTTTTTTTAATGTGTCCACTGGGAAAATTTAAATTGGATATATGGTTCTACTGGATCACACTGCTCTGCTTCAGACAATGCAGTTGTACTTACGTAACATTCCAATAAAACAGGGAGAGAACATGGAGTTATCTTTTTTACTACTTACTAAGCAATCTTACTTCTAAATGTTGGGTGGTGGTTTTTCCTTACATTATAAGCTCATTAAAGACCACATTGTGTCTGAGACTTGTAGTAACTAAGCAGGTTAGAGAGCCATGTCTTCAGAGGAATAATATTAATTGAGTGAGGAAAGGCAGCCTAAAGCCAGACCACAAAAAGTCATTAAGCCATATATAGGATTCAGTCTTTGTTCTGAAGTCAGTTGGCAGCCTTTGGGTTTTAGTGAGGGAGCCGTTGCATCATTAGATTTGTATTCTGGAACTATTGAAACAGGTAGGTGGGCCTTCAATTAAAGGGAGGCATTTGTTATTGCGCAGGATAGAAATAAAGAAGAAAGGCTTAGATTTAGATAAGTGAAAAGAAGGGATGAGAGCTATAAAATGTGTTTTTAATGAAGATTTAATGACTGTTAGAATGTGGGAAGTGAGAGGAAAGAGCCAAAGAAGAGTCTAAAGTGTCTGGTAGTGGTTAGCAACGTGGGTAGTGGGGCAAACTCCCTTTTCCTTTACTATTTACAAACATGGTAATGTTTCAGCTTTGAGATGACTGGAACTGGACTTGTCGCTCATTGTAGAGCCTTTGCCTAGTTTGTGCAAGCCCACAACAACAACAACACATGCACACACACAAACGATGAATAGCGGCCTGAAGGACTAGTAAGGGGCATGGCCTCCTATTCTGAGGGGTCCTTCATGAGCTGCCCTCTCCCTCTGTTCCATTTGTCTCTGCTCCATCAATGTATCAAAAATGATTGGAGTTGAGAAAACTAAAGGCACAGAGCTGGGCTGGCCTGCACAATTCTCAAAGATGCCCAGATTCTAGAATTGGGGCAAGTATCGAGGCCATGGCTGCAGCACAGTGGCCATTTAAGAGACGTGAGTAAGCTGAGGTGAACTGCCTGAGGAAGGAGGTGCTGAGTTCTTCAAGGAAATCAATGAACAGGCTCTGATAGCGTCTTAATTTTCCTGTTCTTTTTTCCCCAGTGTTGTAGTTAAGAAAAAAATGCTCTCCCTAAGTCTAGTTTGCTTGTGCTTAGAGATTTCAGCTCAGCATGTCTTCATGGCTTAGAAACTGCTTTTTTTTTTTTTTCGTTTTTCAAGACAGGGTTTCTCTGTAGCTTTGGAGCCTGTCCTGGAACTAGCCCTTGTAGACCAGGCTGGCCTCGAACTAACAGAGATCTGCCTGCCTCTGCCTCCCTGAGTGCTGGGATTAAAGGACTGCACCACCACCGCCCAGCTAGAAACTGCTTTGTTATATACACTTTAGGAGCATTAGTTTTTTTGTGATACTCTTTTTTTTAAAGACAAGGTCTCACTGTGTAGCTTTCATTGTCCTAGAACTCATTATATATAGTACAGGGTGGCCTTGAACTCAGATCCAACTATCTCTGCCTCCTTAGTGCTGGAATTAAAGGCACATATCACCATGCCCAGCTGTAATATCTTACATTGTGTCTATTCACTGGGTTTTGTTTGATTTTTTATTTAGGTGTATCTGTCTTTGTGTGTGTCCACCTGCGTGTGGATATCCACGGAGGCTGCAAAGCTTTGAATCCCTTGAACTGAGGTCATGAACCACTATGTAGTTCTGGAAACTGAAACTGGCTGCTCCTCTAGAGAAGCCAGTCCTCTCACACGCTAAGCCATAGCTCTACCCCCACCTTCACTTTGTTTTTTGAGACAGTCTCATGCAGTCATGGCTGACCTGGAACTCAACGTATAGCCAAGGTTGGCCCTGAACTCCTGATGCTGTCTCCATTTCCCAAGTGCTGGGATTGCAGATGTGTGCTACGACACTTGACAACATAACCTTTGATTTTCATCCACATCGTTCTAAATACATGCACAAAAGAGATGCTAAGATCTTATACACCCTTCATGTAGATTCAACAAGTATGGACAATCTGCTCTATTCACTGTCTTTCTCTAGCCCAGTGGTTCTCAACCTCCCTAAAGCTGTGACCCTTTAATACAGTTCCTCATGGTGTGGTGGCCCCCAGCCATAAAATGGCTTTTGTTACTACTTCATAACTGCAATTGTGCCATTGTTATGAATCATGATTTAAACATCTGTGTTTTCCCATGGTCTTAGTCGACCCCTGTGAAAGGGTCATTTGACTCGTAAAGGGGTCTTGACCCACAGGTTGAGAACCACTGCCTTAGCCTACCCATACACACTGATATTGTTTCCATACTGTGGAGATGAAACTAGTGACTTATATCTCTTTGCCGAAATAGTTCAGTGTGTGATTTTGAAACAAGGATTTTTTTTTTCTCTAATCAGAGTGTACTGATTAAAGCCAGGGAACTTAACACTAACACAAGTTGTCTAATCCGCATTCCTCGCTCTGCTTTGCTCTGATGTCCTGATAATAACTTTTATGGCTCTCTTGCTTTCCAGATCTAAAATGCAATTCTGAACCGCCTGCTGCGATTCAGCTGGGATGGCTCTTTAATCTCTTCATCTGGAAACGGTTCCTTAGCCTTTCTTTGAATTTCTTGACCTTGACTTATGTTGTAAGAGTAAAGGCCATTCCTTTTATGGACAATAACTTATCTGCATTTTTCTGATGTTACATTATGCCTAGAATCAAGTTGTATACTTAAAAAATTATTTGACATTTACTTATTTATTGCGTGCGAGTGCCAAAGTCTGTGTGGAGAGTTGAGCACACCATACAGGCACTCAGAGCTCTCCTTCCACCTTGTGGGGCCTGGGGCTCCAACTCAGGTTGGCAGGCTTGGCAGCATGTACCTTTATCTGCTGGGTCATCTCCATAGCGTGACTGTGCATTTTTGACAAGAAGAGCTCAGAAAGGAAGCTGGGTGATGTCCCGCGCTACCGTCTCGCCCGCAAGAACGACGCGGGACACTTAGGATTCTTCTGCAGTAAAGCTTTATGCGTCTTGAGAGAGAGAGCATAAGCTTACATGGTGGAGACCCAGAATGAGGGGAACCCAGCCCTTATAAAGGAAACAGTCCTCGCTTCTGACGTGTCACTCTTGGATTGGTCCGCTGCCCATTATCCCAGATGATGCCTCGGGAGTAGGCAGGGACGCAGCGGTAGAGAGTTACCAAGCCCGTGCGCTGGGATTAAAGGCGTGTGCTACATCACCTTGAACTCACAGAGGTCTGCCTGTCTCTGCCTCCCAGGCATCGGGACCAAAGGCGTGTACTACCACGCCTTGAGGTTGCAGAGGTCAATCTGCCTCTGCCGCCCAGGCATCAGGACTAAAGGCGTGTACCGCCACACCTTGAGGTCACAGAGGTCAATCTCTACCTTTGTCCCTTGAAGCAATGGAGAATGTGGTTGCGGCCCTCCACAGGGTGACTCCTTTTTAATGATTCCAGCAGAAAGTATACAATGTCTATTTGGTCACATTGCTGTTTTATTATAGAAGAGGTTTGGGGACTCCCCCCCCCCATTCTGTTGGTATTTTGCATTGAAGGAACATTTCTTTTAGTATAAGCACGACGACCCGAAGTTTCTAAATTATTGTTATAATTATTAAAGTTATTTTTTTTGAGACTGGATCTCTCTGTGCTGCCCAGGTTGGCCTCAGTCCCAGACTCAGGGAATTTAACTCCCTTGACCTCCCAAGTAGCTGGTACTAAAGGCATGTGCTGTCACATTTATATTATTTTTAATTTGTTACAGAGAATTAATGTGCATCCAATCTAGATTTTAAAAGTCTATTTGTTTATGTTATATATTATATATGTGAGTGTTTGTCTGTATGTATGTGTACCATTTGTGTGTCTGCTGCTCAGAAAGGACAGAAGAGAGTATGGGGTCCCATAGAACTGGAATTACATATTATTTTGAGCAGTCATCTGGGCGCTGGGAACTGAACCCAGGCTCTCGGCAAGAGCAGCATGTGCTCTTAACCACTGAGCCATTTCTCCAGCCCCCACCTAGATTTTTTTAAGGACTCAAGTTTAATTAATTTATTTATTTGAAACAAGATCTCACTATGAATCTCTGAGTGGCCTGGAACTCTCTATGTAGACCAGGCTGACCTGGAACTCTCAGAGGTCTTCTTGTTTTAGCCTCCCACATACTGGGATTAAAGGCATACACCACCACACATATCTACAAAGCAAGCTCAAAATAATATCATGTATTTTTACTTGTAGAGTGCTAATGTCAACAGTTATTCTTTGAAACAAACTCTATTTTCAGACAAAAGTGAGAAAAGAATATATTATTAAAGAGCTTGAAAAATGAGACCTTTAAGCGCTTAAAAGACTAAGTACTAGGTATTATGAATACATTTTAAATATTAGTGTTAGCATAGCCTTAAAACACAATGCTCATATGTTTAACATGGTAACACCTCTGGCAATATGCCATATAGTGAGAAGAGACTTGGGGCTCAGAGGAGAGTGACTTGTCCTTTGCAGAGTGAATGCTAGCAGTGATGACTATATCCGGATTTTAGTTGGGCCCTCAAGGGACTGACAGAGGGGAATCATGCTAGTGACTGTGCCAAAAGGAAGACATTGAAACTGGAGTCAAAGATTTTAAAACAAAGTTGTGTCAACATGCATAAATTCCCTTGCTTTGAAGGAGCTGCAATGGGATCCAAGAACAGGAAGAAGAATATTTAATATTAAATGAATCATTCAGCACTTTTTTTCCCCTGCCTTCATTTCTAGGTCTGAACAGTCACAGGGCAGACTATAAATGCTAACTGACTGAGTCAGTACTGACCCACGTGCTTTCTCTGCTCCAGAGAACTCTGCTGCAGAATGGTATGGTGCATTGAACTAGTCACTCAGTCTCAGTGGCATTTGTTTGTTTGTTTATCTACTTGTTCATTCATTCATTCATTCAGTAGTAATGATTGAATTCAGGCTATTGCACAAACTAGGCCAGTACTGTACCACTGAGTTATAATACTTAGCCTCGTATCTATGTACGGAATACTCCTTGCTGGGTTCAGAGGATCAGAACTGTATAAATTTTGTGGCTCATTCTAGTCTTTCAGTGATGGAAGTTAAGGCATAAAAAACAATGTGATCAAAGTTTAGTTTAAGCTGGATGGTGGTGGGGCATAAATTTAATTCCAGCACTCAGGAGGCAGATGCAGGCGAATCTCTGTGAGTTCAAGGCCAGCCTGGTCTACAGCGTGAGTTCCAGGATAGTCAAGGCTACACAGAGAAACCCTGTGTGGGGGTGGGGGGCTGGGGAGTTAGTTTAATGAAGAACCCTGGTCTACAAACTTGGGTAGCTAAGGTTTTAGTTCTTGATCCTTTATTTAACTAAAGCCCTGCTGACTTTAGCCTTGTCTCTCACACTTTTAGGTCTGTAGTCTCACCATAGAAGAGTGTTGGCAAGAAACAGCTCAAGTTCTTGGGGGATTAGCGTCCAATCCATGGTGAATGTTCTTCATTGGCATGCTGAACCCCAGGGGTGGCTGAGGGGGCAAACACTTGGCTTTATCTGTGTTGGGGATAGCACTTTAAAAGTTTGCATGTGGAGACCACACCAGGGGAAAAGGCAGGGTGCTGCCACCCTGCAAAATGGTGCCTCACAGCCAGTCACATATCAGTCACCTCCAGGGACTGCGCTTGCCTATTGAATTGTGTCAAAGACGTGAAGATAAGGAGAGCCTCATGGGCTTTAGAAAATCCCTCCGCTCTGCTGGAGGGAAAAGATACTCTGTAAGCTGCCAGGAACTCATCTTTTGGATGACGGCAAAGGAAAGGAGCAGTCTAGCATCAGTCTCTGCTTACTAATAACATCAGCTCTCCTTCCTAGGATTTCTTTGTCCGGGGCACTGTTCTGGGCACTCCCGATTCATTTAGTTACTTAGTCCTCGAAACTGGCAGGTGAAAAAGTACTATTATCTTTTCTTTCCAGGTGAAGAGACCTAGGTTTAGAAAGGCGAGGTCACTTGCCAGAATCAGGGAAAGAGGCAGGATTTGGACCCTAGAGAGCCAATGAAAGGTGTTGATCCCAACCACAATGTCTTTTTTTTTCTTTCCTTTTCAAGCACAGCTGCATCAAATGCTGTACTCAGATGAGAAGCCAGCGAGCTCAGTTTTAGCCCACCACACTCTCCACTTGATTTGCTTTGTTACCTTTTTTATGGCATCATCACTTGGGCATAAGTGTTTAGGTAATCTAGTTAGTTTTCTCATTGCTGTTTGTTTATTTGGCATATCGTTCAGGGGATCCAGGCTTCCCTGGCTGGGAGGGCATGACTGCTGGGGCTGGGGGTGGGGCCGTTCGCTGCCTCCTCTGTAGCATCTCACAAGATCAGGAAGCAGAGATTGTTCTAACCGGAACTGACAACACCCTGTAGCTATAACCTATAAGACACACCCTGCCAGCAACCCACTTCCTCCAGCTAGACACTGCCTCCTTAAGCTCCCACAATCTCCCCAAACAACTGGAAACCCATGTTCCAACCCAGGGACTTGTGGAGAACCATTTCACACGTACGTCATGATAGTACTGTAGCCCAACAAACAAACCTTCTGCCCTCTTTGTACCATTTTTTTGCTTCAAGTAAGGAGAAAGGAGGAAGCCCAGTAGCTTGGAGGTCATTTCATGTGGAGAAGGAAGGACTTAGTAGAGTCTCAAGTAGAGATTCTCTTCAGAAAGGTTGCTTTCGTTTTTCTCTGACCTGATGCCCTCCCTCAGAGCTGAGGGGTGTGTGGTCTCGGCTCTCCAGGCTTTCTCGTGCTCAGGAACCTTCAGGGGCAGACCAACATACCTTAGGCACTGTGAGATCACAGGCCTGGGCAACGGCCACAAGTTAATAGCATGAACCGACTCCTCACCCTTTGGTGGTTTGTATTTGAATTCTGCACAAGACACTGGTAACACAAATGAAGATTATTGCTGCCTTAAAATGTCTCATGAACTTCCATTTAATAAAAAAAAAATCATGTAGAACAGAGGTTCTCAACCTGTGGGTCGCGACCGTCTGGGGCTCAATGACCTCTGCACAGGGGTTGCCTAAGACCATTCTGCATATCAGATATTTTCATTGCAGTTCCTAACAGTAGCAAAATTACAGTTATAAAGTAGCAACGAAAATAACTTTATGTATGGCTGGGAGTTACCACAACATGAGGAACTGAAGGGGTCGCAGCATTAGGAAGGTTGAGAACCACTGATCTTGAAGTAATGAAAAGGAACCCTTAGTGACCTCTGACTGGGCTATGGCCTACCCAGAAGTCTTGGGGATCAGAGATACAAACGGAACATGTGCATAAACCTCCTTTTGTTGGGAACATGGATTGCTTGAGATTCTTATCTCCCTCACTGTTCTTGTCACAGAAAATTTGGTTCTTTGGGTGAGGAGCATGCTCAGTTCATGTCAAGAGTCACAGATATTGAGGCCCTGCCATGTATCAGGCCAAGTCCTCTGAACATAGGGTTAAATGTACGGAGTCCTGAAGGAGTAATCATGTTAGTAACACTGATGTCCTCCTCAGTGTACCTACCATCTATCAAATACACATTATGTGTCAGATATTGCCCTCAGTGTCTGCCATACATTAATAAATTTAATTTTTTTTGAAAATTTTTTTCTTATGATAGAGTTTCTCCATGTAGCCCCTGGCTGTCCTGGAGCTCGCTCTGTAGGCCAGAGTGGCCTCAAACTCAGAGATTCTCCGGCCTCGGCCTCCTAAGTGCATAATTTAATTCTTATATCAACCTTATGTGACCATCAAAATCCCAGCAAAATTCTTCAAAAAACTCAAAAGAATGGTACTCAACTTCATATGGAAAAGCAAAAAACTCAGGATAGCCAAAACAATCCTGTGCAATAAAAGAACTTCTGGAGGCATCACAGTCCTTGACTTCAAACCCTACTACAGAGCTACAGTACTGAAAACAGCCTGGTATTGGCATAAGAACAGACAGGAGAACCAACGGAACCGAATAGAAGACCCGGATATCAATCCACACATCTTCGAACACCTGATCTTTGATAAAGAAGCAAAAAATATCAAATGGAAAAAAGAAAGCATGTTTAACAAGTGGTGCTGACGTAACTGGATATCAACATGTAGAAAAATTAAAAGAGACCCATATCTATCAACCTTATGACCCAAAGTACTTTTGTTAGCTCCATTTTAGAGAGGGGGAAGGAAGCACAAAGGGACTGATGAACTGTTCTTGTTACTCAGCTAGTAATAAGTAAGGTGATGAACTGTCACTGTTACTCAGCTGGTAATAGGTAAGGTGATGGTAAGATGATGAACTGTCCTTGTTAGATGGGGCATCTTTTCCAAACATACACATCCTGAGAGACAGCAGGTGCCTATCGGTGCCAGGAAGACAGACTCTCATCCACGGGTAGGGGAGCAGGGGTGGCTGGGGAACTAAAAAGAGAGGCTGTTTAGAACAACCCAGGCCAAGCAATCAGAACTACAAGACTTAGGAGGCTCACAGCCCTATCTTGCAGCCTTCTATCTGGCTTTGTGTCCCGGTTCTTACCACTTTACAGGTATGTGAACTTTCTCTACCTGTTAACCCACTCACAAAACGAGGATAATAATCCCAATCTCTTAGAATTATTATAAAGATTTAAGTAATTTAACTTCTCTTTTCTTGGTGTTGGGAATTCAGCCCAGGGGACTCATGCTCGCAGACGATGTCCTTGACCACTGGGCTTTTAAATACTCAGCCCCTGTAATTTCGCATTTGTGCCTGTAAAGGCGCATAAGTGTTGGACAGACTACCCTAGGCTCTTCGTGCTCTTGTTAGTCAACCTCTCATCAAACTCTGGCCCATCAGTCATTTGCTCTTCTTAAAATTTGCTTCAGGTGGAGAAGCTCATGTATTACAATTTCTCCATGGTAAGAGCTGCGCAGCCACTTGAATGTGTTTTTTCTCCCTCCCAAACTTCTGTTGAGGGCCACTATCTAACAGTGTGGGAGGGGTCAGGCTCTTTGAAGAGAAAATTAGCCTATGGGAGCTCGGTCTCATGAAGGATTAGTGTGCTTTGCAATAGTGTATAACTGTAACATCTATTTAGGTTTTGGATTGTTTCTTTTTTGAAACAGAGTTTCTCTGTGTAGCCTGAAGCTCACTCTGTAGGGCCTCAAGCTCAGAGATCAACCCGTCTCTGCCTCCTGAGGCTAAAGGCATGCACCACCATGCCCAGCTCTATTTAGGTTTCGTAAACAATCTGAATGTGTAGCCCTGACTAGCCTAGAAATTGATAAGAAGACCAGGCTGGCCTTCAACTCATAGAGATCTGCCTGTTTCTACTCCTGAGTGCTGAGATTAAAGGCTTGTGCTCCAGTGTGAGACCTGTACAGGTCCCAGTGCTGCACAGGAGAAATGGGCCCATCCCTGACCTAGAAGCTCTCTCCAGCTGATAACCACTTGCAAAGGAAAAGTTAGTTTTCTCCAAGGGACTGTCACTGGTATACAAACAAAAGTATGGTCATACTTAAGGCCAGCGCCCTGCCCGGCAGTAGATGGCCAACACAAAATCAAGTACTTTTGGAGTTGGGAATTTTGTTGTTGCTGTTGCTTTGTTTTTTGTTTTATAATGCTTTATCTGGGCATTTTTGAAACCTTACAGGTGTTTTGTTTATATATTATGGTTTCCAGTTTTGTGTTTTTATGGGATTTCTGTATGTGCAAATGTGTGTGTCTCTGCCTCTATATGTGTTTCTTGTGTTTTTTTTTACTTTTTTGTTCATTTTATCCTATTCAGGTTTGTTTGCTTTTATTTTATCTTAATTTATTATTATTATTATTATTATTATTATTATTATTTTAGATGCTTGTTCATTTTGTAATGAGAGAGAGCAAAAAGGGACATGGATTTGGGTGAGTAGGGAGGTGGGGAGGATGAGGATCTGTGAGTTTTGGGGGAAGGGAAACTATAATCAGAATATATTGTATAAAGAACTATCTTCAATTAAAAAAAGGCTTATACCATACCATTATGCCCAGCTCTATTAAGATTTTAAAATTTGCATATTTTTATTTATTCTTTGCAATATGTATGTATATGGTGTATGTATATGTATGTATTTATTGTATCATATGTGTGTGTGTGTGTGTGTGTGTGTGTGTTCAAACAATCTGGGCTTCTACCCATGCCATTGCATGGATGTGGGGGTTGGAGGACAACTTATGGGAGTTAGTTCTCTCCTTCTACCATTTGTGTCCTGGGTTGCCGGTCTTGGCAGCAGGCACCCTTACTCTTTCCTTACTGAGCTGTTTTCTTGGCCTCATTTAGTTTCAAGACATCACCCTAAAAGGAAATCTGTACCTATAACATAGCAAAGACTTACCCATTTTACCCCCCACTCCTTGTCTCTATGGCCTTACCTATTGTGGATATTTTACCTAAATAGGTTATCTTCTGCGGCTTTTTCACTTAACATGATGCCTTGGTTTCTTCTTCATATCAGGACACCCCCACTTCCTATTTTACAATCAAGTGGTAAATGTCTCATTGTATAAATATCTAACATTTATTCATCTATGGATGGACATTTGAGTTGTTTCCACCTTTGGGACATAGTGAATAATTCTTCCATAAACATTCATTCTCATGAACACCTAGTTTCAATTATTTTGTGTACATATCCCAAGAGCAGAGTATTGGATCATATGATAATTATCTCACCATCCTCCTCCTCCTCTTTTGAGTGCTAAGCAAGCAGTCTACCACTGACAGTCTACCACTGAGCAACAGCACTAAGCCAAACTCTTTTCCACAGAGGATGGATGCCTCTTGTTACATTCCCAACAGTAACACCCACAAGAGTTTCCTTGCATCCCCACACTCCTTACTTTCTATCTTTTCACATGTGTTTATCCTGGCTCTCTGTGTGAATGTGAACTGAGGTAACACCTATTATGACATAAACTGCTTTAGGATTTGGCAGAGGTACTCTTGACTCTATATGGGACTCCCTTGGCTTTTGTTTCTCTATGTTTTAACAATTCCAGTGCAATGGCTATGCCTAAGACTAATTCCATGAAGGGCTAGGACTGGGACCCAGGCAGCAGCCATGTGTTTAAAGTCCCACGGTGGTTCCTGTGTGCAGCTGAAATTGTGAATCACTGTGTCAAAGATCCAATTCTCTCTTTGAGTTCCACAGGTTTTAATCAGCATTTTAAAAACTGTTGTGTTTAAATAGCTGGGCGAGTCCCATATTCATCTGGAAAAATGGTGAGGGAATGATCCAGAATTTTACAGTCATTCTAAGCCTAATAGTGAATGCCAAATTTTGAAGAAAGGAAGTGATTTCACCTCAGTTGTACACAGGAGGAGGGGCGTGTGTGTGTGTGCGCACGAATGCACGCACGCACACGCGCACGCGTGCGCGCGCACACACACACACACACACACAATGTCTCCAGGGGTCCCATGCAAAATGGATAAAAAGCAGAAATATAAGCAGTAATTGGCAAATTACTGCTCTTGGTAGTCAAGCAGCTTCTTAGTGTTGAAAGGAGGCTGATTGTTCTTCCCAGCAACACACAGACGGAAGGACCTCCCTCACCATGTTAGGGCTGCCACTTACTCTCATTCCCACCCTCCCACCCCTTCCTGAGGCCCCGTTAGGACAGCAGTAGGATGAATGACTTTCTAGTGGCTCTTACAGCTTAGGGATATTTCCAGTTAAGCACCTTAGCCTTTCCTTCACTGTGTCTATCACCACCATCACCATTGTGGACATTCTTCTTCCAGTAGTTTCTGTTGCTAACTGTGCAAAGTGCAGGTCTTCCTCAGACTATACAAAATTCTACTGCTGATATCCAACATGGTTCAAAGGCTGATGAGCGAGTATGCCTATTGCAGTGACTTTCAGGTAGAACTAAGGCCTGACATTAAATAACATTTTGCTAAAGAGGTTTCATATCTTTCTTTTCTTCCTTTCTTCCTTCGTCTCTCCCTCTCTTCTCCCTCCCTCCCTTCTTTCCTTTCTTTTTTCCCTTTTTTTTCTCTTTTAAGCTGCAATGTTATCCTATTGACTACATTCTCACTACCTGCCAGCAACATTCTCTCAGGAATATCTCTAGAATCCAACAAGCTGTTTACATCATGCTTTTAGAAGAACATACACCTTGGGGACCTTGGGACATCTGAGCCAGTGAGAAACAGAGAGGCTGACTTAGGGGATTTGCATCAGGTGGTTTGGGGAGCATTTCAGGGAGTCAGGGGTGGATGCTGCCAGGGCTATGTCTATGGCTGAGAATTTAGCAAATATCTCTGGAAGTGGGGGGCAAACAAGAGCCAGGACAAACACGGGGTTGGTAGAGAAGCAGGAGGCACCACTATTAGCAAGATGGGGGGATGTCTGGTCATATTTGTGCTTTGAACAATGCCCACGTTTTGTTCCCGTGGAGACATGATTATGGAGTAGCTTTGCTTGTGTCTTGTCCTGGCTGTTTGCAGAGTGGTTTACTGGATTTTAGTGTTTGGGGAGTTGTTTCTCATCGCACACATCTGTCTGTGAGCACAGGACCGGGTCCTGGACAGTAAGGCATGTTTTACTTTGTCATTCCTCTATTTTGGTCAAGAGCAGAAAAGGCCAGCCTGGTGTGCATGAATAATCCAGACTATCCACATTTTGCCAGTGGAAAACATTGTCAACCAGGAAGCTGATTCAAAGCTTAGGCTATGGCTAGTGGGTTATTTATTATTGCTGTGATACAGTACTTAACATAAACAACTCAAGAGAGTAAAGGGATTCTTTTGGCTTATGGTCTCCATCGTGGTTAGCTGGCTCTATTGGTTTTGGGCCATCAGGCAGATGAACATCATGGCAGAAGGGCTTTAGGAACAAAGTTGCTTTCCTCATGGTAGCCAGGGAGCAGAGAAGAACAGCAAGAAATCAGGCAAAAGATAAACCCAAAAGACACACCCATAGTGATCTACTTCCTTCAGCTAGCTATCTAGGCCTCCTAAAGTTTCTACTACGTTTGGTGACAAAGAGTGTCACCATCTGAGGACCAGGCCTTCAACTTACGTGTGTGTGTGGGTAATTCATATTTGGGTTAGTTACTTTTCTTTTGCTGTGTGAAGCCACCATGACCAAGGTAATTTATAGTAGAAACTGTTCATTTGGGGCTTACAGTTTCAGAGGGTGAGCCTATGACCAGCATGGCAGGGAGAACGGCAGCAGGCAGGCGGGCAGAAGTAGTTCAGAACTCACATCTTGATTCACAAGCGTGAGACAGAGCCATCATTCGAAAGCTCAAAGCCTACCCACAGTGACCTATCTCCTCCAACAAGGACACAAGCTCCTAATTCTTCCCAAACTGTTCCACCGACTGGAGACCAAGTATTTAAACATATGATCCTGTGGAGGTCATTCTCATTCAAACCACCACAAAGGCCAAACCGTAACTTTAGAGAATTCCTGTCACTTTTGCTGCAAGATGAGTGGCAGAGCTTTTTGACGTCATAACAGCTAACCAATCACATTTAACTGGTCAACTATAATACAGTTGCTAACCACAGCCTAAATGGTTAGTTTTGAAACAGCCTTTGAAGTTAGGGGCCTAGATGCAAAAATTTGGGCAATGAGAACATGTTCCAAATCCAAAGTCCAAATAGGTTAGAGATGTTTATAGAGGCCTTTGGTTTCTGTTTACTTTTGTTTTTGTTTATTTGTTTTGTGCTTCCAAGACAGGGTTTCTCTGTGTAGTCCTAGCTGTGCTGGAACTCACTCTGTAGACCAGGCTGGCCTCAAACTCACAGAGATCCACCTGCCTCTTCCTCCCGAGTGCTGGGATTAAAGGCGTGCACCACCACCACTACCCACCTGGCTCCCATGTCCCGTCTTTAATAGTCTTGCTAGGAATGGCCAGGTGGTGGTGGTGCACGCCTTTAATCCCAGCACTCAGGAGGCAGAGGCAGGCGAATCTCTGTGAGTTTGAGGCCAGCCTGGTCTATAAGTGCTAGTTCCAGGACAGATTCCAAAGCTACAGAGAAACTCTGTCTCGAAAAACAAAAAACAAAACAACAAAAAAAGTTGTAAATAGTCTTGCTAGGATTGTGTAGATTTGGGAAGACCTTTGCAGTAAACTGTTAGCATCATCTCAACAACGTTGATCCTATATCTTCCCGAGGCATTTTTGTTAAACTTCACTTTTCTTCATGGCTCTCTTTTGTCATCATTAATGGCAAAGCACCGTAAAGTTCTTCATCTCTGCTTCTTTCACATTTTGCAAGGTGGAATACAGTTTCCGGGGGAGGACAGGTCTCAGTCGGGAGCCCATGGCCATCGGCACGGCCCTCCACAATCTGCTGAGCAGGACCAGCTACATCCTTTTCACTTGACCTCAATGCCTTCTGTTTAAAATTTCTTTAGAAATCCAAGCGGGGTCAGGGGTAGTGAATGGCGGATAGTGAAGCTGAGTGCAGGCAGGTGCCCCCCCCTCCCCCGCGCGCTGAGCAGGTAATGAAGGGTGTGGCCCGCACATGAACTTCTGCTGTCCATGCCACACACAGGACAACTCTGTTCCAGTGACTTGACTCCAGAAGAAACTGAGGACCTGGTCTCCAGAGAAGGAGGCAACGAACAGGTGGCAATGGATAGGAACAAAATAGGAGCACACTGACAAGGATACCACCCAAGTACCATCTTAGCTATGGCCGCTTTCCCAGTTGCCTCCCTTCCCGCCAGCCTCCCCTAAGGAAAGTGGGAAGTGAGCACCGCTACTTTTGTTTCAGCTCAGTTCTGACCACCCAAGCACAACGACCTACCTACCAAGCCTATAGGTCACAGGTACACAGTAAAAGCCCTGTGCGGTGTTCACTCTACCCTCCTTTCCTTTTTCTCCCCTCCGGGAGGGAGAAGATGAGGCTCAAAAACATTAAGAGAGAAACCCAAATCGCCACCCACAGAACAAAACCAATTCGAAAAGGCAGAATAACTGTTTACGAAGTCAGTGCTAGGTTCTTGCAGGACAGTGAAGGGCTCATTAAAACAAACAAACATTAAACCAACCAACCAAAACCAAAAGGAAACACACCACTAAAACTGCCTAAGGGAAAGCTAAACTTAATATGTATTTTTTTTTTGTGTGTGTTGTTGCGGAGGAGATGGAGAATTCATTAATCAGGAGAGGAACCGCACACAATGATGGAGTCTTTTGCCCAGGGATTTTGGTCCTGCAATAAAGGATGGTTTTAGTTCACAGGCTCTTTAGTTCTCTTTTGTTCCTTTTTGGTGAATACTAATGGTCGAAAATGAGGCCGAGGCTGTAGGGCCATTGAGGAGAACAGAGGCACCATGGAGGGGGAAGTCCTGTGGGAGAAGCTCTTGAGTCTGCAACTTCTTAGCTCAGCCTTAGTCCTTGACTCTTTTGTTTTCCAATTTTGCATGAAAATGTCACTTGAAAGTCCCTGAATGTTCTATTCTGTTCTCAAATACCGTCCCTTACCAATAGAAATGTTATTAATAATCCCATTGGGTTCCACGTGCATTTTAAGAAAAGGCAGGCTCTACTTTTAGAGACTACAGGGGTAGATCCTTGCATTTTATTATTTTTTTTTCACATGGTCAGGAAGTAACTGGGGCCTTGGCTTGGGGAGGAAGGGTAGGCATATAGGGAAGTGTATAGGGAGGCCCCCCGGAAGTCGCGCTGAGCCGTTTAAACCTGAGGTGACCTCCTAACGGATGGCGAATGGCGGGAGAGCCTGGCCAGAGCTTTAGCGCAGGGCGCGGCCATTGGTGACGCACGCCAGGGAGCCGGCGCCCGCGTTTCCACCATTAGCGAGGCCTCACACCCAGCTCTCCAAGTTCGGGGCTGGAGGCGTCCCTGCTACGCTTCCTCCTCTAGGAGGCGGGTCGGCCCCGCCCCTGCGCCCCGGGTCGCTCCCCCGCCGCCCCGCCCACCTCCTACTCCTGGCCTCCCCCGGCGCAGCGCACTCCCCGCCGGCCCGCAGCCTGACACGCCGCGCGGTCCCTCAGTCTCCCGCGGTCGCCTCCCCAGGCATGGCACAGGGCCTCGCCGCACTATGGCAGCAGCAAGGCACAGCACGCTCGACTTCACGCTCGGCGCCAAAGGTGAGGGCGCCGCTCGCCACCTGCACCGGCGCCTCGGCGGCGGCAGCGACGGCGGTGGCGGCCGCGCAATCGTCCCCTCCGCGCCTGCGGGGCTGAGGCCAGGACCAGGCTCCGGGGCGCGCGCGGCGGGCTGAACAATGCGGGCGACCGCGCGGCGCCTGCGTCTCCCCCGGTTGCGGCGCTGAGCACGCCGCTGCGGGGCCCTCGTGCATCGGCGGAGGCCGCGCCGCGCCCCTCCGCTCCCCGCCGTGCTCGGTGCTCGGTCCTCGCCGAGCTCGCTGGTGGCCGCACTGCGGGGCCTGGGGGGGAGCCGCGGCGATGTGTGCCAGCCGCACCGCCCTTCCGGGCCTGGATCGTAGGTCCACGCGGGCTCGTTGCCCTCCACGCCCCGCTGGAGGGTAAATCCCTTTCTGGCTGTGGGGCGCGGCGGATCCCCGGTGGGGGCGGGTGCCGGGGCGCTGCAGCCGGTTCGAGGCATGACCCGCGAGGCAGGCCTGGGTGGGGGGTGTGCGCGGCGCGGGACTGCTGCCCACGCCACCTTTTCCTGTGCTGGCAGGCTGCTGAATTTCCCTCTTGGGGGTGGGGTGGGGGTTTCCCCTTGAGGGCAGCCAGGGCTGGAGAAGGACCGGGGCCACTTAGCGCACGCAAGGTTCTTAGTCCACTGTGTAGGAGACCGAACCTCCGAAACGGGATCCGGGGGGGGGGGGGGACTGAGAAAGGAAACGACTATTATTCTTGGGGGTGGGGGAAGGATGAGATTTGGGCGCGGGAATTATAGCCACCACCATCACTTCTAATCCTCGAGGCTCAGAAACCCGAGCCTGGTCTCCCCAGAAAAAGCTGGGAAAATCTATCGCGGACTGGAATTTGGAGGGTAGGGATGCTTTGCGGGCTCCTTTTCTTTGAGAGAATCAAGCATGGGCGCAGGGGGCGGGAATGATGGGGCCTTTAAACGACTGCTGCCGACTTGCATGTGCACTTCCCAGAACATCCCACATGCAGTGTGCTGCTCAGACCTTGCCTTTTCTCTGCTTTCTCGATTAATGGAACAAACACCCTTTCTGCGGAATTTTAACATCGACTTTGTGGCTTCCTGAACTTCTGAGCGCTCACTTGGTACTTTTTCCTTCAATCCTAAAATATTTCAGAGAGTACAAGATCAATAATTTAAAGACCAAAAAAATTAAATCTGGGGATTTGGAGCAAAGTCTGGCTTTCAGTCTGCCTATTCTAATTGGTTTTGTTCTGTGGGTGGCGATTTGGGTTTCTCTCATAATGTTTTTGAGCCTCATCTTCTCCCTCCCGGAGGGGAGAAAAAGGAAAGGAGGGTAGAGTGAACACCGCACAGGGCTTTTACTGTGTACCTGTGACCTATAGGCTTGGTAAGTAGGTCGTTGTGCTTGGGTGGTCAGAACTGAGCTGAAACAAAAGTAGCGGTGCTCACTTCCCACTTTCCTTAGGGGAGGCTGGCGGGAAGGGAGGCAACTGGGAAAGCGGCCATAGCTAAGATGGTACTTGGGTGGTAGAGCTGGGGGGAGTGTAAGATCACAAAGGCTTTTCTGAGAGTTAGTTACCTTGGCCGCTTTCAGGGCTGACTGACGAATGGGAATTCTAGCACCTTGAATTGGGTGGTGAGGAAAGTGAAGAGTCTGGTGAGCAGAGCAAAGGCCTCCCAACTGTGAAGGGGTGAATTTGGGGGATGTGGCCCCTCGTGTAATCCCCACGGGGACACTTCTCTTAATCCTTCTTGGATTTTTCTGGAGGGACAGTGAGCTCAGCATGGGGTCAGAAAAATTCTAGCCCTTCCAGCGATGGTTGAACCTTCTTCTGCTTAGTTTCAGTGTTGAGCATGAAGGGCGAGGGCACACGTGTAGCTCAGGGAAAGGCGCTTACGAGGGAAATGTCAAGCATTAGCTGTTAATGTTTTAACTTGCACTTTGTTCCTAATTAAAACTAAGAAAACTGAAGCCAGGCATATTGGCAGACTTTTAATCTCAGCACTCAAGTGGGTCTTATGGTGTCTAAATCCCTTCCAGCTTGGTTAGATCCTTTCTCAAAACAACAACAAATAAACAAGAAAGGATTGGGCGTGTATAGTCTCCTCCCTGTGGTGAAGCAGGAGTTCAAGGACAACCTGGGCTGGGGAGTGAGAGTCCACCTCAAAAACCTAAGGATAGCAAAGAAAGCTTTGATAATACGGTGATGAATCTTTTAGGGAAAAAAAGCCAACTATATTCAGCCATCTGTTTATATGTATGTAAGATCTGGAATTCTTAAAATGTTCTGTCACTAAATAAAGCCTAAGGCATGGCCTTTCTATCCACATTCTCATTTGGAAAATGGGGTGATTTGACTACATCATAAGGATTTTTAAATTCCTTTTCGTTTCAATAAAGGGGTGCTTGGTGAGAGATCCATGTGTGAGGTCTCTAAAACATTTAATTGTTGATAATGAGTCAAAGGCATTACTCCTGGCGTGTAAGTATTGGATGTGACTCAAGGGTGAGTCAAATGGTTGTAGAGCTTGGGTGTATGTGCTCCCCCTCCCATTTGTCAGTAATCCTTCCTAAGGGAGCAGTCTTATGATGTGATTTCAGTGGAATTAAACTTCAACTACTTCACACTGTTACTGTTTTCGGTCCAGTCTAACCTGGTTACCAATGCAAGCTAACGCCAACCCGACCAACCACTTGAGTCTGGTGGTAGTCCTTAGCGCACTGGCTGATGAAGTAATCCAGAAGGTTGTTTATTTATTTATTTAAGATGTATTTTCATTTTGTGTGCATTGGTGTCTCATCTGCCTGTGTGTCTGAGTGAGGGTGTCAGGTTCCCTGGAACTGGACTTACAGACAGTTGTGAACTGCCATGTGGGTGCTGGGAATTGAACCTGGGTCCTCTGGAAGAGCAGCCAGTACTTTTAACCGCTGATCCATCACTCCAGCCCGACAAAGCTCATCTTGGGTCATTCTGTAAGTAAAGTGTTGGGCTCTGAGGACTGTTGATTCCAGGAAACATGAGATTCTCTTTTTTTTCAGCTCCAAGCTAACAAGAATAAATTGGACCCGTGGTGTAGTTGGGCATCCTGGGACTGGTGGAGGATACAACTCTTTTTGTTCTGGTCCTTGCCCCTAATCAGGATGCTGACTATGTAGAGCTGAGTGAGGCCTTATATCCTCTCCGTGCTTTTTGGAACAGTATCTTGCCAGCCAGTCAGCTCTGAAAACTTAGGTTAATATGGTTCTTTTTGTCTTTTCTTGGGCTGGATATATCCAGGAGGCCGATTTCTAAAGTGATCTATGTCGTGAATCATTGTAGATGATACAAGTGGTACATTGTAGATAGTGGGTAAATGTTAGCTGTGTGATAAATGCTTATCTGTGAGCCAGGCACACCTTTCCTTTATTGAACTAAAGCATCCCTTTCTAAAGTAACATGCTTCTCCCCACCCACCCCTCTTTCTTTTTGGTTTTTGGATACAGGATTTCCCTATGTAGCCCTGGTTGTTTTGGAACTTGCTGTGTAGACTAGACTGGCCTCGAATCAACAGAGATCTTCCTGCTTCTGCCTCCTGAGTGTTGAGATTAAAGATGTGATCACCAACCAGGCCCAACATGAGCAACAGGTCTGGTAAAAATGTAGAATTTCAGACCACTGCAGAACAAAATCACTAGTTTTAGCTAGAATATGTGACATAAAAATGTAATTAAAAATATGATTTTGGGCTAGGCACGTGCCTTTAATCCCAGCACTTTGGAAAGCAGAGGCAAGTGGATCTCTATGAGTTCGAGGCCAGCCTGGTGTACAGAGTGAGTTACAGGACAGCCAGGGTTACACAGAGAAACCCTGTCTCGGAAAACCGAAAAAAAAAAAAAAAACAACAAGATTTTATTGGTGATAATGGATAGGAGTGAGTAGTAGGGGAGAAGATGTGGAGTTTCAACTAGTGAAAAATACGGATGCATATTTTGCCACATTCAAATCCAAAGGCTGCTTGGGTTGAATTTACTGGTCCCTTGGGCTTCTCTGGATGCCAAGAATAGAATGTAGGCTGGAGTGAGAGCACTGGGATTGCCCCACAACTTTATTTTACTTGGAGTAAATTTTACTAGGACCAGGTTTGCCTTTGAATCATGCTTGTGAATCTTTGGCAGCTCTAGTCCACATTTTAAATATTAATAAATTAGGCCCATTGAGGCTTCCAGATGTGTGTGTGGGGGTGGCTTGTGCAGTGCAAACTGGCCTTAACTCAAGATCCTCTTGCATACTGAACGATGGTGTGAATAAGATGCCTCATCTATCCTCCCTGAGATATGTTTAACCTTTATGTGATGTAGCCTATTTGATTACAAGGCCTTTGTTGCTTTCCTAATTGCAAAACCCCTTAGGTTAAGGTAGTGACTCTCAATTGGAGTGTTTTATCATGGTCCACACCGTGAGGAGGAATTTGGCGGTTCTGGAGAAATAGGGTTGGAAACTTAGGTCCGTTTGCCTAGCATACATGAAGCCCTATTTTGATCATTCCCACAGGCCTGTAATCCCAATATTTAGGTGGAGCATGAAGATCGGAAGTTGAAGCCATCCTAAACTGCACAGTGAGTTCGAGGGCAGCCCTGGATACATGAGACCCTATGTCAACAACGAAACAGAGCAAGTCAAACAAAAAACTGAGACTGTGCATATGCTACTCACAGCTAGTCTGATAAATATGTTAAAGGTGCCCCAAAGCCCTGCTACAGTCCAAAATGTCAGTAGTGCTCACATAGAGAATTCTGGCTTAAGTGTGGCTAGACATTTCAATTAATAGTATGATAAACTATCAGTAAAATTCCTTTGATCTTTCTTAGAGATATCTGTTTTGCATGTAAATTGTTATGGAAGGCACCACTTTCCCCAAGGTGCTGGTTGTTAGGGTCTAGGGATTAATTCCTACCCAGCCTGCGGAAATCTGTGGCTCTCCCAGTTTTCCTTGGTGAACTATTTTCTGATGGAAGCATCCTTTTTTGTGTTTTTACTTTTAGTAAAGCTAAAATGAATTGTAAAGCTTTAATGACTTTTGATTCTATTTAAGCCTTTTTTTTATTTTGGATTCACCAGCTTTCATCCCTTCATTCAGTACACTGTGTCCTTCACAAAGGATTTTCTTGTGCCTTTTGGCTTTAGCCTTGGGATACTGGGAGTGAGGAATAAAGACTTGATCCCGCCCTATGTTGAACTGATGAGTGTCTTAAATTTGCATCATAAATGTCTTTGGTTAATTCTGATGCTGATAAAAATATAAAGTTCATTGCACTAGACTCTTTAAGAAAAAAAAAGAACCTCAAGTCTGCTTAAGAGTTCTTACTGCTTTTTCAGAGGACCAGAGTCAGACAGCTCAGAATTGCCTGTAGCTTCAACTCTATGAGGATCTGCTGCCTTCTTCTGGCCTCCACCAGTATCTCCAAAGACACAGGAGAATAATCTTAACCAAAACTATCAAACAAAAGACAATCTTCCCCAATGGTATCAGATTACTTTGCTATACTTAATCCCAAGAAGCCCCTCAGGCCTGTCCTAGAGTCTTACTGAACATACCTAATGAATGCACTCAACTCACTGCTCCTCTGCTTCTAGTTCTTGGCCACAGTCTCACCATTTGTCTCCATTGGCAGAAGCGCTGAATCATTTAGTCCCTTTTCTCAAAAGATTCCCAGGTCCCCAGTACCTTGTGGAAAAACTTAAAATCAGTATCAGCCCAGAAGATACATTCCTATCTAGTTCTTAACTCTTAGCACAACCCCTGACCCCAGTCTTTTGCCTTGCTTGGAGGGTGGGCTCAGAATTGAACAGTTTGGGAGAGAGAAATTGATTCTACTTTGCTATGTTTTTTACCCTAAGTGAGTTGTGTTTCAAATGTTTTATGGACTGCTTGGAAGAGGGCCCCAGAGTCTGCCTTTCTTTTGGCTTGCCTGTTTGGTTTATTTTGTTGTGAGTTTTATTCTTTTTTTCTTTCATTTTTAATGAACCTCTCTTTCTCTGGATTTGTAGAAGATTCTTAGTAGCACTGATCATTCTCCAGATGACTCCAGGCAAAATAATCTTCCATTGCTGGGAGATTTGTTTTGTGAGCCTGCCATTAAAAATTTGATCAAAATTTATTGCATAAAAATCGAAAAATTATAAAAAATGTACAAACCATAGTGTTTCTACATAGAGTACTTCCTTCATGATCTCAATTTCTTTAAGCTGCTGGAGGAAGCATATGGTAAAACTAATTTGTACTTTATATTAAGTAGTCTTTCCTAGCTTTCACTGAATGCTTCTCTCTTGTTTTAAATGCTTTGGGAGGGACACTGGCTGTTGAAAACATTATAACCAAGGCGCTGACAGCCACCTCCTCCCCTCCCAATAGAGGAGAGGCACTTTTTCAAGTCAACTGAAGCCCTATGTGAGCCATTAAAGAGAGTTAAAGAGAGGAGTTTCCAGTTGAATAACTGGTAGGCAATTTGTTTTGTTTGTTTTGAGAAAAGAAAGCCAGTTTGGTTTTTCTGTTGGAGGAATTACCAGTTTGGAATCTTCTCATCTCCCCTGCATACAATTAAATTGGCTGTATTTGCATTGGCAACTCCTTCTTTAAAGAGTTGAGACTACAGCCCTGAGGCCTTTAATAGCTTTGATCCTTGGTGCTCTCAGGTTTTGGATTTGGTATCTTAAAGTTTAGAGTTGCCACTCTTTAATTTAATTGCAACTTCATAACCTATCTCCACTAACCCTTGTAGCTAAGGATTCATTTATTAAACTACTGGACATTTGCAAGGGTGTGGTAGTATATACCTGTGATCTGTAGACATTGTGGATACTGAGGTAGGATGATCACAAGTTCATGTCAAGACTGGGCTGCATAGCAAGACATTAAAAAATTGTCTTATGGTTGTGTATTTAAAAATTTCTCCAGTATGGCTATTAGTGAGTTTACTTTTTAGAGTCAATAATTATTCTGGTTGTTTAATCCACCATTTCACTACAACTGTAACTCAAACCTGCTGGTGAGACCTGCAGCTCCAACCAACCATTTCATGGTAGTTTAATTACAAGCTTGGTTCTTTTGAAAAGTGAAGAAACCTCCTCAATTGAATCTGCTAACCAAGTATGTAAACCATGTACAAATGCTCTTTTAAACTCTTAACAACTAGGCACTTTTCCAGACCTCAGGAAAAACAGTTCTGCTGCCCTACGGTGTGCTGAGCCTGGATTTCATTAAATCGGTAGTGTCACCTGTGTTCTTGGAGAAACCACTGAGGAAGTGGCAATACTAGTAATCAAATGCATTGATGTTTCTAAGCCCCAAACTAAAAGGAGCTAGGAGGAACCAATAGCTTTTCTTGCTTTCCTGAGCTGGTTTGCTGGATAGTTTAACAAATGCATCTTAGTTCCTTCTCCATAAAGGCATTAATAAGACCAGAATCACACACATTTTATCGTTGCGTGGGATAATCAATAAAATGCTTGGGAGAGTGTCAAATGAGATATAAAATACTTAACACTAATTACAATATTTAGGGCCGAATACTTTGAAACTGTGCCAGCTGATAACGATGCTCAGATAGATAGGTATAAAGAGGTGCAAATTAGCTTACTCAGATTTGGAAAGTTCTGGCAAGAGAGGTGGAAATAATAAGCTGGCTTGTGATTTGAACCCAGGTCTTATTTAAAGCCCCTGTCTCATGTTATTGGTTAAAGTAGCCAGTGTTTGTATGACATGATTATTTTTACCCTAGAATGGAAATTTACTTAGTAAGAATCCTGAGCAATGTCTATGTTGCTGCTTTATTTAATACTGAATTCTCTTCCAGGAGTACAGATCATAGTGTTGAAACAAGGCTAAGTGATAGGCATGCCCAAGGGCCTTCCAGATTTTTCTGTTGGCGTAGAACATAGAATTGAATATAGAAGGTTTCTGAAATGTAGTTCAATGAAAAAAAACTTTGAAAAAAGATTATTTTCAGGACCAATGCCTTGGATCACTCTCTGGGAAAGTACATTTTATAAAGAGGCATGTTATATAATGATGCTTAATCTCGAAGCTCAAAGTATCATACTGAAGCCTAAGTGCCTCAGTTCTGTTTGGAAGTGTTGACAATGTGGTACCCTAGGCCTTCCTGTACAAATATCAGATATGTCTAGTTTGTCTAGTTTGGAGCAGGTGACTTTGGTGTTAGAGAGAAGAAAGAACTTGCCATCAGCTTAAGTCCTTTTGGTATGAGGTATAAAAATACGGTAAGACTTAAAAAAATTAACTGGGCTGACAAGGTGGCTCAGCTGGTACAATCCCTGGAACCCACATGATAGGAGAGAGCCAACTCCCTCAAGTTGTTCTTTGACATCTACAAGTGGGCATACACACAAAACAAATGCAAAAAACCCAACATGCTTTGTTTTTCTTTGAATAAAGAATCTGGCTTCAAGAGACTGCAGAAAAAGAAACTGCTGAAGTAGTCATTTAGAGTTTTCCTTCTTTTCTCCTTTCTTTCTTTCTTTCTTTCTTTCTTTCTTTCTTTCTTTCTTTCTTTCTTTCTTTCTTTCTTTTTGTCTTTTTGATATAGCTCTTCTTTGTGTGGTCCTGGCTATCCTGGAACTCCCTACATAGTCTGACCTAGAACTCCTAGAACAGTGGTTCTCAACCTTCCTAATTCTGTGACTCTTTTAATACAGTTCCTCATGTTGTGGTGACCCCAGTCATAAAATTTTTATTGCTACTTCATGACTGTAATTTTGCTACTTTGTGAATTATAATGTAAATATCTGATATACAGAGTATCTGACATGCGACCTCAAAGAGGTTGCAACCCACAGGTTGAGAACCACTGGCTTAGACACTGAATAACGAAGCCACCTGATACCCCTAGGAAGGACTCAGTTAAGCATCACAAGTCATCCTGTGATACATCAGCTTAAGTAAGCAGCATGAATTCAGAAGGGGAAAAGAGTAAACTCAGGCTACAGCTATGAAGAGAACCAAAGCAGAAGAGAACATTAAAAGAAAACAACTGACCAAAGTTAAATAGCTACCCCTTTCCTTTATAGTGGCAACATTGGTATCTTTGTAAGGTATAAAAGGTCCCCAGCCACCACTTCCCAGAGCATTGGGACACGTCTCAGACTGGCCCTGAGATAGGAGAGTGGTAATAATTTCCTTTAGCTTCATCCAGAAAGGGAGCATGTAAAAAGTGGGATCGGCCAGACCTGGTGATGCATGCCTATAGTCCTGGCTTCTTAGGAGGACAAGGTAATCAACCTTGTCTTAGAATAAAATGCCCCCCCCTCCAAATAGTAGTTGGAGGCGTAACTCAAGGTCATAGGACGTCCACAGCTTGCACAGAGGTCTGGGTTCCTTAGCATAAGAGGAAGAAAATGGAATTTCCACTTCTGGAAATCCTTTCTAAGACCTTTCTTTAGCCACTAACTCTAAGTGACAGAATTCCTTACAAGTAAGGTCCCTAATATTGCTGTGTTTCAAAGATTTTTCTCACATCGTATGTGCCAAACTGAATCAACAATGAAATAATACTTAAAGAGATTAAACAATTAAAACATTATGTACTTTGTGGTGGCAAAAATCGTGTTTTGGGAACTATTCCTCAACAAGCTTCCTTGCTGGGTAGTGGTGGCACACGCCTTTAATCCTTGTAAGCTGAGGCAGTGAGCTCAAGGTCAGCCTGGTCTACAAGAGCTAGTTCCAGGACAGCCAGGGCTGTTACACAGAGAAACCCTGTCTTGAAAGAAACAAAACAAAACAAACAACAAAAAGAAGCCTCCTCCACAGCACTATCAGCAATTTCATATTTGTGTGAGGCCCTTCAAAATGGACCTCTGAGTAGCTTACTCAGAGCCTAGACGGCGAGAGAAATAAAAATGCCATGGTAGAATGGTAGAGAGATAGAAGACATACAATCTAAGCATGAACAGAGCCATGTGCTGTGACAAATTCCAGATTGGAAAAGGGTCATGTGAGGGGCCTGGGAACCTGTACTTCCAAATGTTTCCAGATGACTCAGAAGCGGGCAACCAACCTCATTGGCTTTCTGTGACCTAAAGGTAGAGGAGTAGGAAAACTTTCTGGAAAGATCCACATAGAGTAATCAGGTGCTGCAGGCCAATTAGGCTCCAAGTCCCAGATTCTCAAAGTGCCTTTACCTGTTATTTACAACTCTTTAAAAATGCTTAGCTGGAGGGTCAGATTAGACCAGGGCTGCTGCTGAGCAGGATTTGGCCCAAGGACTTAATTTGCTGACCCCTGGGTCTAAGGTCTTTTCTATCTCTAAAGTCTTACTCAGCAAGGGCATTTAGCTCTAATTTGACAATCCGAATTTTCGAAGTGGCTTCTTAGAAGTTAAGCCATAAATAACACAAGCACTATTTCCTGCAGTTAAGTCACCAACTTATTAATTAAATGCTAGAGAAAACTTGTCAAACATTTATCTAAGATGCCTGTTCTTTATGGAGTATTTGGAAATAACACTGGCAACTAGTGAAAACCGTCCCATGATAGAGAATATTTAGGGGAAACAGTTTTCATTTTAAAGTTTTAAATCACCAATCTTTGTTCCCACTTTAAGAAAAAAAAAAACAAGCTGGGAGGACATCAAGGAAAAACTGTCGCATTAAAAAAAATAAATTAGGGAAATAACAAAGCAGCAAGGCTGGCAAAGGAAAAAAACCCAAAATTACAGCAAAATGGGCTACCATTGCAGGCCCCATAGACACTAGAAGGCTAGGAGAATACTACAGATAATCTGACCCAGAAACACACTTGACACCTTCCAAAAGAAATGGGCCAATTCCAACAACACAGAATGCTACAATTTATTCAATATGAAATGGGGGAATAGCTTAACCTTACAACTCAAAGAAAACAACTTAGTTTGAATTGTGCAAACTCTGTAAAGACAGGGTAGATGAGATACCTGAGCAGGTGAAGACTTGCACCACCAGGCCTGACAACCTAAGTTCGATACCTGGGATCCACGTGGTAGAAGGAGAGAAACAATTCCCACACCTTGTCTTCTGACCTCCACAGCTGCTTGCACTCTCTGTTTCTGTCTCACACAAACATGGAGATAAGTAATGTAATTTTAAAAAGAACTCCAAAGAACTCCTAAATAATTCTAATAAACATTCAAAGAAAAATTACCTCCATTTTGCCGTGTTTTCTTCTAGAAGACAGCAGAAGAGAGGAGGCCTCAATTTTATGAAGTCAGCGATATTGGAATCCCAAAACCTGACAAAGATAGTCCAAAAGCAGACAGCTGCAGTTCAAAAGAATCCCTTGTGAACATAGACACAAAGCCTATAGCAAGCTGGCAGACAAATCCTTTGCAAATAGGATTCAACAGTTTAGAAACATAATTACATAAATGACCAAGCGATAGCTTCATCTTGGTATACAAGAATGTTTCAATCGTTAAAAAAAAAAACTATCAGGAAAAAAGAAATCTTATTCAGTATATTAATAGGCCAAAGAAAAACTTCACACCATTATACTAAATTAGGACAGAAAGTAATTTAATAAAATCTAACACCTCTTCAAGATAAAGGAAAAGAGAACTGAGGCTAATTTCCTTAATTCCATAAAGGGCATCTACAAAGTCTACTTTATACAATAGCAAATAGTGAGCAGCTTCCCTCTCTAAGGGTAACAAGGCACATCTGTTCTCACCACTGCCAGTAAGCCCAGCCAAGAAGTCGAGCCAGATCAGCAAGGCACAGTTTAACAGCTTTCCTAAGGTAAACCAGGTAGTAAGTGGTAGGTCCAGGACTGAAGCAGGTAGACTCTAAAAACCCATTTTATTTCTCTATTTTTATGTGGGGCTGGCGTTCTGTGTCATAACATGTGTAATGTCACAGGTCAGAGGAGGGTCTGCTCTCTTATTCCACCACGTGGATTCCGGGCGTGCCACTCAATTTCTCAAGCTTGGCAGCAAACGTCTTTTACTCCCTAAGTCAGTGGTTCTCAACCTGTTGCGACTTCTTTGGTGGTCGAATGACCCTTTCACAGGGATTGCATAGTGAATATTTACATTATGACTCAACAGTAGCAAAATTGCAGCTATGAAGTAGCAATGAAAAAATTTTATTGTTGGGAGGTACCACAACAGAAACTGTATTAAAGGACACAGCATCAGGAAGGTTGAGAACCACTAATAACTCATACCAACTAACAGTATTTATCTTTCCCCAAAATAAAAGGCAGGCCTTAGCAAAGGCTCCATCCCTATGCTTTTTTTTAAGACTCATTTACTTTTGCTTTATGCATGTGGTTGTTTTGCCTTCATTTTATATCTGTGCATCATATATTTGCAGTGCTCCCGGAAACCAGATGAGGGCACTGGATCCTCTGGACCTGGAATTACAGACTGCTATAGTTGCCATATGGTTGCGGGGAACCAAACTCCAAGACTTCTGGAACAGCAGCAGGGGCTCTTAACCCACTGAGCCATCTCTCCAGTCCCCTCTGTGCTTTGTTAAAATTTAAACAATTTTAAGGATGACATGCATAGATATGCTTATGTGAATGGGAAAAAAAGCTCAGAGATCTTAACTCTAGACAAAGACCTATACACAACTAAGGAATCCTGAGAGCAGGAGAAATAGTGTTTGGTATTGGTTATACCAAATGATCAGCCCTGAAAATTTGTATACGAGTAACATCATACAGACCAAGCATGTCGTATTTATTTAGGAGTGTGTGTCTGTCTGCATGTAACAATAAATAAGAGGCCATGAATTTGAAAGAGCAATGGGGCAGGAAAAGTATTCATGGGAAGGTTTAGGGAGAAGAATGAGGGAAATGGCGTAATTATAATCTGAATACAATTTAAAAACAAAAATGAAACCAATTTTACATTTTTTAGTTTAGTTTGTGTGTATGTGTACATGCATGTGCACTGGCACAATGGCTCCTGTCCCAAGGCATTGTACCGTGGTGCCTGAGCCACAGTGTGCATATGGAGGTCAGAGGACAGCCAGGAAGAGTTAGTTTTCCTACAATGTGGCTTCTAGGTATCAAATCAGGTTCATGTGACTTGGCAGCAAGCACCTTTAGTCACTGAGCCATATTCCAGTCTACTGTGCTTTATTTCTCTACCTTGATTACATTCTGCCATAGGTTAAATTAGAAGGAAGATTGGAGTTTGCTCTCCAGGTGAACATAGGCTGTGAGGGTGAAGCTAGACCTGGGCTTGTCTCCCTCTCTAGACTACTAGTTTTGTGAAGAAAATGCTCTTACAAGGAAAGAGGGGATGCAATTTTTCATTGGCATTTTTGTTTCCAAACCAAAGAAGGCTCAGAATTGTATGCCAAATTACATTTTTGTAAGCTCCTCTTCCACTTACCAGGCTTATATAGCACAGGTTGCTATGACTGATTTTTAAAGTGAAACAACTGCATCTGCCCACCATCTTGGGTAATATGTTATGGGAGGCTATTACTGGCCCCATTGTGTCCTTAGAAATGTCTGTCCCTTTAACTGTTTGCTGTTGCAGTGGAAATGGGATGGCAGTGCAGGGAAATTAGCAACGCATTTCCATTATGTTATAACTTGGTATGTTGTAAATTTTAAGAAATAGTCATTGTGGCTAGTACTTCATAAACATTTCCATCTGGCTTGCCTTAATGTGTGTTTGCGTGCAAGGAGTCTGGCTGTTATTTCTGTGTTGGTGCTGCATGGCTGTTAATCTAACTTCAGTTGGCCTTTTTTTCTTATTTCTTTCTGAAGTTAATGTTTCTTGGTCGGGTTGCTCTTTATGAACATCAGAAACCGTGGTCTAGAGCAAGCCTGACTTAAAATCGCTGACCTCATCATTGTCCTGGTCTGCATTTTGCTGCCGTACTTCTCTTCTGCGACCGAAGAGCATTAGGAGCTCTGGCAGCAGGATAGTTGCACACGAACAGTCCTGTGGTTCCCTCATACTGTCTCCAGAACTTGAAAGAGTGCTGTTTAGACATTTACTGTTGGATGGTAACAGATGGAAAGACTCCCTACCTACCCTGTAGTCCTTTTACCTGCTGTCTTGCAGCTGTGCCTGAGCCTAGCAGAGACTTGTGTTGCAGGGACTTTGTCTTTCCTTGGTTATCTCTGAGTAAACAGGAATAGGAAGGCTCAGCTCATTTCTTTGAGTTTATTCTGACCTCTTTATTAAGTTATGATCCACATTGTAACAGATACCACTAATTGTATTTCTAAAAGCTTTTAAATTTTATTTATGCGTATGTGTGCATAACTATGTGCTTGGCTGCCTGAAGAGATCAGAAGGAGGCATAGGAATTCCTTGGAGCTAGAATTATATAATCAGTAGTGAGTTGCTTGATGTGGGTGTTGGGAACTGAACCCAGGTCCTCTGGAAGAGCAAGTGCTTTTTAGCCCAGAACCTGTATTTTCTTAAAGGTATTGAGTTTTACTTGGGTCCACAAGATAACTAAGAACAAGATGAAAGCCGGCATCTGTCTTCATTTGTGTCCTGTCTTTTTTACTTTAGGTCAGACTCCTGCTTGATTCTGCTAAAGCTTGGTGATCACTAAGAAGTATGTCTACCTAATGTAGTAGATACTAAAGTATGTCTATCTCATTCCCCTTTAAGGCTGAGAAGAGCCATTGATCTAAGACCACAGTTACCCTAGATTACTAGAACAATAAGGCCTTGCAGGTCAAGCATAGCCTGTTAGATTTTTTGGGACCAGGTTTCAAAACTCCATATATGATATATGCAACTTGATATATGATTCCCTGGCTGTCTGATAGTTTTCAATCTAATATCCACAGAGTTCTGTGACTATCACCATAGTCAATCTTAGAATATTTTCATTGCTTTGGAAAGAAACCTTGTTATTTCCTAGTTGTTAGCCTAGTTCCTTCTGATTTTTTTTAAAAAAATAATTTATTTAACTTTATTTTATGTGGATTGGTGTGAAGGTATCAGATCCCCAGAAACTGGAGTTACAGTTTTTAAGCTGCCATGTGGGTTCTGGAAATTAAACCCAGGTCCTCTGGAAGAACAACCAGTGCTCTTAACACTGAGCTATCTCTCCAGCCCCCTTTCTGACTTCTTTATCATTGATTCCTCCCATCCTCTGGCAACAGCTATCTTTCAGAGTTAACGTTTATGATCACATTATAGAGATAGAATTGTGTATTCTGTAGTCCCTTATATCTGGCTTCTTTCTTTATGTTTTTGAGATCCATCCATGTTGAATGTAGCATGTATCTGTACTTTGTTTCATTTGTGTCTGAGTAACAGCCCACAGGATGGATATAACACACATTGCTTATCCATTTATAACTTGATGAACATTTTGCTTGCTTTTGCTTTTTGGGTGTTATGAGTCACGTTGCACCAAACATTCATATCTGCTTCTGTTTGAGGTGATTAGTTGCCATGCAACTGTTGTTTGAGAGAGGGAGAGACAGAGAGACAGAGAGACAGAGAGAGACAGACAAAGACAGGAAGACTGGGCTTGAAAATACAAAGCCAAACTGTCAGAGATTGACTGGCCCAGGAACCAGAACCACCTGTTTTTACCTTCACTGTAATCCGTGGAAAGTTACTTGGTTTCTGAATGTCTTGAGAAATCTGGACAGACCCTTTTTGAAGTTAAAAAGTTAAAAAATATAAATTGCAATTTAGACTTCCTTACTGTGAAGGCTTTTAAAATGTATGCACACATACACACTTGTTACACACTCACACACACACACACACACACACACACACACACACAGAGCGATGCATGCCTATAACTCATCTACTAAGGAGGTGAGGCAGGAGAATCGCTTGAGTCCAGGAGTTTGGGCTTAGCCTGAACAACATAGTCAGACTGCCAGAAAACAAAAACAGAAACAAAAAACAAGGCACTGGAGAGATAGCTCAACCCTTGTTGCTCTTGCTGCTTTTCCAAGGCACTCGAATTCAGTTAGTTTCCAGTGCTCATGTTGGAGACTCGTGTAACTCTGGCTCCAGGGCATCTGATTTGTTCTCCGGGCCTCTTCAGCACCTGCACGTATTTTATGCATGCATTTAGACAAAAGACTACAAATGCACATAAATAAATAAAAATTTAAACACTTCCCTTAGAGCAATATTTTATTTGTGTTTTAATAAATAAAGCTTGTCTGAAGATCAGAGTGCAAAGCTAGCCACACTAGTCAGTCAGCCATACAGGCCAGGCAGTGGTCCTTTAATACAACAGCCATTCTAGTTGGCCGTAGAGCTTGGGCAGTAGAGGTGCATGCCTTTAATCCCAGCACTAGAGAGGAATAGAAGATAGGAGGAGACAGAAGCTCAGGGTCTCAGTCTGCAGTCACACTGAGAATAGGTTCACCCGGCCTTGGTAGAGGTAAGAATTCTGTAGTGGCTGGCTGCTTTGCTTCTCTGATCTTCTTTGCTTTTCTGATTTTTAGGTTGAACCCCAATATCTGTCTCTGAGTTTTTATTATTCATGCTGCATCCCCTCAAAAAAAAAAAAACCCAAAAGAAACCATCACACCTGTTCCTACCCCCACCCGTAAACAAACACTGTCCAACCAAACCAAACAAAAAGATCAGCAAATTTCTGGAAACTTCAGGGAATACTTGGGTAAGAGGAAGCCTGTGGGTGGTGCTTTATAGTCTTTTACAAAAGGAATCATGCCAGTGGTTGATAATTCCTGAACACACATTTCTTTTTGGATTGCCATAATTCACATAGAAGGCATTTTAGTGTACAGTTACAAGTTTGAATCAATGCCTGCGGTTGGGTGCTCATCATTGCTGCTCCTGCTACTACTACTACCACCATCACCCCCTCAGATGGATTTTTAAGGAGGCTGTCTAAGAGACTTCAAAGTGGATTGTATTCTGGTGTTCCTTGCTTTCTCTTTTGGGATTGATTATAGGTCTATCAAAAAAAAAAAAACAAGTTAGTTTATGTGTGAAGGAAACTATATGGTTTAAGCCTAAGTTCTTTAGCTCTGAATGCTCACTAAAGTGAGTCTGGGGTTTCGGAGAAAGAACTTTGGTGTGTTGGTAGTTCCTCTTCAGGTGGCTGCAGAATGTCTCTGCAGGGAAAGGTTCAGAGCTTTGGATAGACCCAAGTTGGAGTGGCTTAGTTTGCAGCTGCTGTAGGAGTGGCCTTCTGTCTCCTAGCTCATCACTTTTAGCCTGTGATGATGAGACTGTTTAAACATCCCATGGTTTTTAAATGGCTTGAACCCTACTGTGGGAGAGCAGTTTTGGTAGGGGATTAATGATGAGGTGTGGAATTCCCAGACTTTACAATTAAAAATATGCTTGACCAGAATAGAAATTCAACACCCTCCCATTTCAGAAGCCAGATGCTGTGTGAATGTGAAAGCCAAAAACAGTGCAGAGAAAAAAAATTATTTCAATTCCTTCCTCTTATAGAGGAGATTTAAGACTGCCCATGGGATGACCAGCTGCCTTGGCTGTGGAGTCCCATGCCTCTGTATGAAAGGCGGCATCTGTTCATAAGACACAGCTGGAGGTTTACAACTTTAGAAATTTCTCAAGACATTCAGTGTGTCCAGGTCATAGTTTTCCTAAGAGTAGTTTTTGAATTTGAAAAATGTAAAGCCACACATCAAAGTCCCAAGTGGCCGAATAAGTGCCTCCTCCCCAAGTGTTAGAATTTGCCAAATTCCCTAGGGCATCCTCTAATGTACTGGGCTTGATAAGGTGTATTTTGTTCCGTAAAAGTGAAGAAGAACCTGGACTGAAGGCACCGCAGGCTTCCTGTCTTTATCAGCATCTTGGGTTTTTAGTCAGTATGTCTCCTTGGGTTCCTAAGGTTGTTCCAGCTAACCTGTTGCTTACCCTATGTCAGCACATGCAGCTGGTCTATTTTTATGGTTGAGAAAGTTAGGTCTCCAAGTGAGATGTGTCCCAGCCAAGGAATTTGGGTGGAGCAGAGACTGTGTTGGGGGTTTGTAGGAGAAGGTTGGTAGGAGGGTACTATTTTAGGTACATCTTAAGTGGCCAATGGTATGGGTAAAGTTTCACTTAACAGAAATACTTGAGTCCAGAAGTGTTTTAGATTGTATATTAAATGTTTTTTATTTAATTTTTGAATATTTATATTTATAGGTTTGGTGATGGGATATAAGTTTAAATACAACATTTATGTGTGTTTCTATAGCTACTTCTTTATGTTTCAGGTACAACTTATATACAGACTGAATTTGCTATTATTTCATAGAATATTATAAGTGAATTTTAGAGTTTGAGGTTACAGAGCTTCATCCTATATACTTAGAAGAAGAGACACCATGAGCCGGATTGTGATTTCAGATTGGAACTATGTGAACAGCTGCCTAGCAGGTGGAGTCCAGCAGCACAGACAGGTTTGACCTTCAGCCATTTGGAGCGAGGGAGTCAGAGGAGGAGTTTCTCAAAGAGAGTCCTGGTAGGAGAGATGACAGCCCCCCCCCCCCCCCGTGTGTGTGTGTGTGTGTGTGTGTGTGTGTGTGTGAGAGAGAGAGAGGGGGGGGAGGTGTGCAAGTATGTATGAAGGCTAGAGGTCACCTTGTATGTCATTCCTCAGGTTCTTTCCATCTTACTTTTTGGGACAGACTCTCTCACTGACCTGAGACTCGGGTTAGGCTGGCTGGCTAGTGAGCCCCATGGATCTGCCTAGCTGTACCTTTAACTCCACAATACTGGGACTATAAGTGTGTTCCACCGTGCCTGGCTTTAATTTTTAAACATAGGTTCTGGGGATTGAACTAAAGCCCTCATTTTTGTATAGCAGGCACTTTATTGACTGAACTCTCTCTCCAGACTGACATTTTTAGGTCTCAGTTCTTTTTCTTTCTTCCATTCCTATTGTCCTTTCTTTTGTTTTTGCTAGTGGTGCTGTGTATGTATGTGTGTGTGTGTGTGTGTGTGTGTGTGTGTGTGTGTATGTATATATATATATATATATATATATATATATATGCCACATCATCATCAGTTGTTGTCAAATAAACAAAGCATCCTAGAAATGGGAACATTGTGTTGTTCATTAGAAAAAGAACATGTGTTTACCTTGGGAGAGGTCACTGTGTTTGGAGCCTTTTGGAAGATTCTTAGTACTAATTCAAAGGTTATGTTATACCTCAACTTTCTTGGCCATTGTAATAAATTTTCTCAGAACTTCTAAACAGCAGTTTACTGGCCTACTTTGGATTATTATGTCTACTTTAAAGTAATTCATATTTTAGCCTTCGGATCTTCTTAACATTTTCTCCTGATCTGTAGCCATTTATGATGCCATTGTCCTACCTTGTTTTGTCAAATTTGGGTATTCTCCGGTCTCACTCTCATTTCACCATGTATAGGGTATCTAGTAGTTCTCAAAAGTATTACTACTCTTTCTCCCATTTTCTGAACTTGGGTCAGCTGGGCACTTTTTTTTTGTCAAGGGCTATGCATCGTTGACATTTGATAGATGACTGGAGTTTTTAATGTCCTGAAAGGGACAAGTTGGTTCTTCACAAAATATTACTCTCACCCCCAATTTGAATATTGAGGAATGTTGATAGAGTAAACCCAGTTTTTTGGGTCAAGTTACATGTTGTGTACCAGACATGCATGAAGGTTAGGTTGTCAGTATTGCAAAGCATTCTCTGGAGCATTTCATGGAATACCAATGACTTTAATTACTAGAGTTTAGACTTTATCTTGAAGAAAACATTTTATCTATCTGTCTGTCTATCATCTATCTGTCTAATCTTTGTGAGACAGTTTCAACAGCTCTGACCAGCCTCAAACTTCCAGAGAGCTATCAGCCTCTGCTTCCCTGGGGTTAAAGTCATACACCACTATGCCTGGCTAGGCTTTATTTTTGTTGCTTGAGAATTTCAGATGCAAATAATGTTTTTTTTTTTTATCAAATACACACCCTGAGTATGTTCTGTAGCTTTTTGAACTTGAGTGTATTTAGTATGAAAATGCTGGGTGGAGGGTCCATATTTCTTAGTCCTGGGCATAGAACTCAGGACTGCACATGGTAAGGGCTATACCCTCAGCTCTTTCTTTTGTACAGGATGGTTCAGATAACTGCACATTGGAAATTCTCAGGGAGTTTTTTAAAAATATTGGTTTCTGGGTCCCACACTCAGGTTTTTATTTAATTGGTCAAGCAGATGGCATTGGGATTTTTAATCATTCTCCAGGTGATTATAATGTGCACTTAGGATTCAACACCACTGAACTAGATGGTTTCTAAGCTATGTAGAGATAGAATAATAATGATTGTGAATTTAGCCAATTGAAAATGAATTTCATTTACCTGCACAAACATCTGTTGAGCACCTAAGATCAAGATAAGTAAGCCACCACCAGAGCTCAGAGCTCTGGCTTTCAGTTTTCCATTAAACCCTGATTCTTGTAAAAGGGGACTATTCATCCCCATTGTCCCCTCCAGAGTCTTTGGGGCCTGATTACAGCAGGGATAACAAGAGAGGCCCCAGATCAGGGAAAAAAATGGATGTGAAGTGGGCAGTAAAGCAAATAAAATGACCCCAATGTCCTACAGACACCTTCCTGGCAAGGCTGGCCCCCTCAAGACACCCACAGGATCCAGGATTCACAAAACACTCTGGGCAGGTGAGTAAGTAAATAATTAGCCTTCCACAAACATGTTCATTAGACATGCCTGTCCCGCGCTCGGCCTCGCCAGCAAGAACGACACGGGGCACTTAGGATTCTTCTGCAGTAAAGCTTTAATGCGTCTTGAGAGGGAGAGCATCAGCTTCCAAAGCGGAGACCCAGAATGAGGGGAACCCAGCCCTTATAAAGGAAACAGTCCTTGCTTCTGACGTGTCACTCTTGGATTGGTCCGCTGCCCATTATCCCAGGTGATGGCCTCGGAAGTAGGCAGGGACGCAGCAGTAGAGAGTTACCAAGCACAGGCGCTGGGATTAAAGGCGTGTGCTACAACACCTTGAACTCACAGAGATCTGCCTGTCTCTGCCTCCCAGGCATTGGAACCAAAGGCGTGTACTACCACACCTTGAGGTCACAGAGGTCAATCTGCCTCTGCCTCCCAGGCATCAGGACTAAAGGCGTACCACCACACCTTGAGGTCACAGAGGTCAATCTCTACCTTTGTCCCTTGAAGCAATGGAGAATGTGGTTGCAGCCCTCCACACATGCCTGGTTTTAGTAAACTAGGGTGGAGGGGTATAATGCCCATAGTGTGGAAACAAGTAACACTTCAAATTGGATTTCTTTTTTAACCCTTTGGTTTTTATCTTTAGCCTGGCCAGAGGGGTGCTTTTAGCCCATATGATGCCTTTTGGTTAGTTGTACCAGTGAGAAAAAGGGATGGCTACCATGCTGGCCAGAAATCAAGAAATTTGCATGATATCTGAAGCATCCCATTTCCTTGGCCCAGGTAACTGAGTTTATACTAGCTCCCCAGACCAGGTTCCGGTTCCTGGTCCATCACATCCAGGATAATGCTGGATTTCCCCCTTTTATTTGTTTTGTTTTGTAGCATGCCAACAAGAACACAGCCTTGAGGCCATTTACCAGGAGTGATTATTTGTTTTATACACTCTCAAACAGAGAACATCTGTCTAGCCAAGGAGGACTGTGTAATGACATAGTGATTTCCACATTTAGGGTAGCTTCTGTTGGTCTAGGTTTTCTTTTCCTTCCTGCACTGTGTTCGGCTCAGTCACCTGCACAGTGTACTGATCCAACAGGTTATGATGCCATGTAAACAGAACTTAAACAAGTTTAGTTCATGTGATCAAGTTTGCAAATCAAATGCTTTCCCCCCTTTTTATTTTTTTATGTGTATGGGTGTTTTGCCTGCATGTTTGTCTTAGTTAGGGTTTCTATTGCTAGACAAAATACCGTAACCACAAAGCAACTTGCAGAGGAAAGGAAAGAGTTTATTCAGCTTAATGCTGCCACATCCTAGTTCATCAAAGGAGGCCAAGATAGGAATTCTAGTAGGATGGGAACTTGGAGCCAGGAGCTGATGTAGAGGCCATGGAGGGTTGCTGCGGCCTGGCTTTCTTATGGCTTGCTTAGCCTACATTCTAATAGAACACAGGACCTCCATTCCAGGGATGGCCCCACCCACAGTGGGCTGGGCCTTCCCCCATCAATTACTAATTAAGAAAATGCCTTACAGGCGAATCTTTTAAAATTTTTAATAATTTATTTGTACTTTATGTGCATTGATGCTTCGCTTGCATGTGTACCTGTGTGAGGGTGCTGGATTCCCTGGAATTGGAGTTACAGACAATTGTGAGCTGCCATGTGGAACCTGAGAATTGAACTCGGGTCCTCAGGAAGATCAACTTAATTACTGAGCAATCTCTCCAGCCCCCTTATAGCTTAATCTTTTGGGAGCATTTTCTCAATTAAGGTTCCCCCTCCTTTCAGATAACTCTAGTTTGTGTGTCCAGTTGACCTAAGTTGACATTGTGCCAGCACAACGTGTCTGCACTATGGTGCATGCAGTGCTTACAGAGGCCAGAAGGGTGTTGGATCCTGACTGGAACTGGAGTTACAGATGGTTTTGAGCCACCATGTTGGTACTGAGAGTTAAACTCAGATCCTCTAGAAGAACAGCCAGTACTTTTACACAAATGGAATCATCTCTCTAGGCCCCAGAAATACCTTTTAGGGGAGATGGGTTTTCTTAAATGCTATAGTTCTGGAGCTACAGTTCAGACTTTTTGTTTTAATTTCCTAAAACCAATTACAGAAGAGCAAAGCACGCTGGATTATTTTCTGACAAATGGGTTTGCCAAAGCTACGGTTTTGCTAGGAAGAGAATTCAGTGATTCATTGGGCTGCCGCTTATATTCCCAGCTGCTTTTGTTGGAATGGGTGTATGGCATGATTCTGTGTCCTTCCTTTCTGTCTGATTTGATGCTTTGTTTTGGAGGTGAGTTAAGTTCCTTCAGTTTGGCTATCAAGTCACTTGCCCTTCATTTTTCCTGTGTCTTCTGTCTCTTAAATGGACACTTATTGGGTTTAAAGCCCACTTAGACAGTCTAGATGCCCTTATCTGGTGATATGTAATTAAGTTACATCTGCAAAAGACTTTTCCTAGTAAAGGCCTGTTTCCTCTCTTTTTTTCCCCCATGAGGAGCCAGTCTACATTGGTTCTTCATTTTCCTTTTTCAGGGAATGGCTGCTCTGCAGATATAATTGCCGGATAAACTGAATTTTGCTCTTTCAAGTATTGCCATGTTGTTGAACATTCTGACTTTGCCAAATGAGCCTGTTGGAGGTTAATGAATGCTGATTTGTTTTCTTTCATTTTGTTGAGACAGGGCTTCACTCTGTAGCTAAGACTGTTCCTGCACTGGAACTTATACTGTAGCCAGGCTGATATTGAACTCTTGGCAAATTCTCCTGAGGTCTCAGCCTCCAGAGCCACCATGCATGTCCAGCCAGTTAGTTCATGGTGCCAAGCTCTACTTTGAGGGACGAGCTGTGAGGTGGGGCAGGATGGAGAGAGGAAATACTAACAACCCAGTAGTTCCCTCTGTTGGGATTGTTTTTGCTGTTTACGAGTTTGTTACTGGATGTCATTTTTTAATTTTTATTTTTTTATATCAGTTTCCTTTTGTAAACATCCAGAAAATAAAACAAAAATTCTTATTGTTAATGAAGCTCATCAGTAATTGGTACGCATCCCCTTGCTAGGACTATGTGTTCCCATTAATATATTTAGCCGAAAATGGAACCTCATTCTTTTGAAATCTTTAGTTTCATTGCATGGTTATTTCCCTGTGTCTTTGGTATACCTATTTGTGGTCATTCCTTGCGTTCTTTTCGGGTAGCCGGGTGTTCTTTGTAGCCTTTCCATACAGGGCGGAGAATGTTTAGACTTTCTTGTAAGTCATCAGATCATGTCACTTTAGCTTTTCTTACTTTTTATTTAATTAATTTAATTCTTTTAATTTAAATTTCATTCTATTTATTTAATTAATTTATTTAGTTTATTTCATTTGAATGTTTGTGGTGCTGGGGATGGAACCTAGGGCCCCAGCCATACTGGACAAGTACTCTACTACTGAACTCACACTTCGGCCTTTAGCTTTTCTTCTGGACACCTTTTTTCTAATCACCTCCCCTTATTTCCTGTCTTCCAGCTGATGGTGAGGCCATTCTGAAAGGCCTTCAGTCCATTTTTCAGGAGCAGGGGATGACAGAGTCAGTGCACACCTGGCAGGACCATGGCTATTTAGCAACCTACACGAACAAAAACGGCAGGTAAGGTGATCTCACGGGCTTTAGATGAAAACAAAGTTGGGTCTAGGGGATGATATCCAAGCTTTTTTTTTTTGTCATTTGACAATTTTAGAGGGGGCTAAAATTTGGGGCTTTTACAACCTTTTCATGCCCAGGTATTTCCCCCAGAGCAGAAGACCATTGGACCTGGACCTCTGTATTTCTTTAAAGCCCTAGTGATTCTTCTATGTGACTAGGACCAAAACAAGACACCTGGCAACAGAAACAGTATGATATTTGACAGGCAATGATGTGGAGTTGGTTAAAACAGATTTCTGGATACCACCCCCCCCACACACACATACACCTCAGAGTTTCTGCTGCAGTGGTTCTGGGTCAGAGTCTCCTCCTCCCCTGTTGCATTTCCAACAAGGCCCGGGTTGCATTGTTGCTGCTGCTGCTGGCTAGAGCATTGTTAAAAGAGATTATTTTTAAAGACCATAGTAAAACACAGGATGGGAACAAGTCTGGCTCAGGAAGGTGAATATCATGTGTTTTTTCTTATGGAAATTGCATTTACAATTACATGTGTGTGTGTGTTTATGTTTGTCAGTCATGAAACTAGAAAGGGTATCATGAGAAAGGAGGAAGAGATCCAAGAGGTTGGAAATGGAAGGTTACAAGAAATCATAGGAGAGGACTAACAGGGTAGAGGGTAAGGGGGGTGGGGGATGCTTCTCAAAGGTAAGCCAAGCCCAGACTCATATTTTGCCTTTGTGGCCAGTCTTTGTGTATGTGTTTAGCAGTTACCTTAGGTATATCTGCAGTGATAACTTCTTCCTTTAGGGTGCCCTAAATTCAGTAGAACCACAGCCTTCTTCAACTCTCTCCTGTGCTCTGCTTCAGTTACCTAAGAGGCTTCCAAAAACAGAGGCCTTGAGCTCTGCTCCAGCACAGTGTCTCATGTAGGCCTATACTCAGTCTCTTTGTCATGTACCCTCACTCTGTTTTTCCTGTGGTTTTTTTTTTTTTTTTTTTTTGGTGGATCAGAACATGCTGCCTGATGGGTTCCTTCACCCAAAGGTGAAAAATTCCCAGTCTTAGCCACCTCCCAAGCCTCTGTAACAAAGCTTTACCTATCTGTTTTTTTTTTTTGAGGGCTGGGCTGTGGTGGCACACACCTTTAATCCCAGCACTTGGGAGGCAGAGGCAGGTGAATCCCTGTGAGTTCGAGACCAGCCTGGTCTACAAGAACTAGTTCCAGGACAGCTAGAATTGTTACACAGGGAAACCCTCTCGAAAAACCAAAAAAAAAAAAAAAAAAAAAGTCTGCAAGAGCTAGTTTCAGGACACAGAACACAGAACAGTTCAGGACACAGGACACAGAAACTGTGTAATAGTTTCCTATTACACAGGGAAACCCTGCCTCCTAAATAAATAAATAAAATTATTTTTCTGCGTTTGGATATTTTACATACATGTATGTCTTTCCACCATTTGTGTGTAATGCCTGAGGCCATATGGTTTTGAGTTGCCTTGTGGGTGTTGGGAATTGAACCCAGGTCCTCTGGAAGAGCAAACAGTGTTTTTTTTAATCTTTCCAGTCACAATTCCATTTGTATACAAAGCCCTTAGAATTATTCTTTCTCCAGAAGGGATCTTTTGAGTGACAGGAATTGTTCAGAACTTGCTTCTGAAAGCAAAATGAAAGAATGTGTGGGAGGATGGGGAAATATGTTTCAGGACTGAATAATACCTTCAGGTGAGTCCCTGAGGCCAATTCTAAAAAAAGGAGACCAATGTGGAAAGTAAGTTGTTGTTATTATTTTGTTTTTTCGAGACGGTTTTCTCTGTATAATAGCCCTGGTTGTCCTAGAACTCTTTCTGTAGACCAGGGTGGCCTTGAACTCATAGAGCTCCACCCATCCCTGCCTCCTGCGTGCTGTGTGCTATAATTAAAGCCGTGTGCCAGCGCTACCAGGTAGAAAGTAAGTGTTTAGATTAAAATAGATTAAAATACTCGTAACGGTTGCTTCCCTTTTGTATGTAAACAACTCTTTCAAAAGTTACACCATTCTTAGCCTTCCAGTTAGCATTGAACATTGTAGGTTAGTTGGGAGAGCCCAGTTTGCCCTTCCCAATCTTCCCTTTCTCCTGATTAATTCAATCTGACAGAATCTCCTGGGGACCCTTTGTAAAAATCAAGTGCCAGAGGCAGTTCAAGCCAGACAAAATTCCAGCACTGGAGAAGGGTAAGTGGGCACAAAGTGTTAACCCTAGTTAGCCAAGAAGCTGGTAGAAGGTAACAGGATTTCTTTCAATGGGATCACACTGGGTATATCATCTATACTCCAGGACAGGCCTCATGCTCAGGAAAACCAAAAACAGAACTAAAAATCACATGCTTACAGGGAATGAGATAGCCCAGCTGGTTAAGTGTTTGCCTTGTGAGGATCTGTTTCCCCATGTGAACCTATGTGTAAAAGCAGGGTGGTATGTACTTGTAATTTCAGTGTTTGGGAGGTGACCTAGGACTCCTGGCCAATCCCTCCCCCCACATACACATGCACAAAGTCAGATTCATAGACTAAATCACTTTATAGACTTAGGTAATATGAATCAGTCATAGACTTAGATCAATTTCAGGCCCAAGAAGTAAAATTAAAAGCTTAGTATTTGGCCCTGTTTCTAAATCTTCTACAGGTGACCATGTCTCACTTTTCACCTCTGAATTGGAATTGAAAAGAAGGCTAGAGAATTAACTTCGATATTGAAGGAAAAAAGAACTGCCTTTTAGTCTTGATTGGGACTGCATCTTTTCTCTTTGAAGTGCCCTGATAACAGTTTCTTACAGCAAAACTACACTTTCTTTTGTAGCTTTGCCAATTTGAGGATTTATCCCCATGGATTGGTGCTGCTGGACCTTCAGAGTTACGACACTGATGCACAAGGCAAACAAGAAACTGACAGGGTTGGTTTTCAATTTTCTTACCCCTTTCAAAATGTGGTGCATTTTATTTCCCCATATTTAAAGTTCTTAAAGTCTGCTTAGCCTCATGAATGTTGATTTTTAGGTTAGCTAAAATTTAAACTTGCCTCCTTCATGTAAGTAGTTTGACAGAAGAATTAATCTTCAGATGATTTGGAAACCTAGCTGTTAGCCTTCCTGTTAACTTCCTGAATGCAAAGAATGCGTTTCACTTCCTGCTGGAGGGAATGTAGAGCCTTCTCGTACAGTTTTGCACCTGCAGTTTTCTTTAGCATTCTGCCCCATTATTCTCTTGGGAATATTCAGAATGTGTTTAGGACTGCATCATGAGAGAGAGTTACCGTGGGAGTGTGGAATTGGGCCAGGAAGTCCTGGTAGGCATATGGGGGCTTGTGTATGGGCCAGTATCACATTGTGCTCAGCATAGCCTTATGCCTGTGCACTTTATATTCTAAGCTCACTGATTTCTTTTAATTGTAGCTTTTGAACAAAATAGAAGAAAAAATGAAAGAACTGAGTCAGGACAGTACTGGGCGAGTGAAGCGGTAAGTCCACCTACTCATGAATGTCCTTTTAATATTTGTTTAATTGGCAAAATAATCAGAATGGCAGTGTTGATCTTAGTGTCTGCAGAAGATATGGAGAAGATCAAAGTCAAATGTCTGCTACTGCCTTACACGGTGAACTGAACCATCCACTCATCCCATCGCAAACAGGACAAAATATGTAAAAAGAAACAGGACGGGGGTGGGGCGGTAGTGTTGTTGTTGTTGGTGGTAGTGGTGTTGGTACCAATAACGAGGCAGAAAGATGATACTGAGTAATTGCAATAAGAAAGCAGAAAGCCAGGTACAGACAGTCATGGAGGGAATTTACCCAGATCACTGATGATCAGAATATAGAATACTGTTTTCTTTATCTTAGAGCAGATTTCTGAGTAGGAAAATCTTGTTGGCAAAGGTAGGATATTTAAGTTCTTAATAACTCAATCTGTGGAGTTTGATCAGCCCATAGGAAAGCTCCAGGGCAGATGTAGTTAGGTGGGGAAGAGCAATGGGATGCCTGAGAGTACTGAAAGAACCAATCCCCATGTAAAACTTGTGCATATTTGAGATCTGAGGATAACAGGTTTTTTTTAAATCCCACCCAAGTTCAGTTGAGTAATCCTTGACTCTGTCCACACCCACAGTACTTTCTGGACTTCATCTTTGTCTTGCTTGCAAGTTTCCTTTCCGTCCATATGAATTTAACATGCCAAGTTTCAATTCAATCCTCAGAACATTGGGTAGAAGGAGAAACCTGACTTGTGCACAAGCAGTTTTCTTCTGACCTTCCCAATCATGTGTACAGACACAAACACACAATTGTTTAGAAAAAATGTGTTTTTTGTGTGTACAGACTCAAACACACAAATTTTAAGCAAAAGAATGTATTTCTGGCCTTCAGTATTTACGAGAACTCTGGTTGGTGGAGAAGTTTTCTAAGTGAGACTGGTCACAAGCTTTTAGATTTTTATATCAAAACCTAGACCTTGTTTTTGTTTGTCATTGTTTTTAACATCTTTTTTTTATAGAATAAGGGTGGAAAGAATGAGTTTAGATTGCCTTGTTGTAAACGCTTAGTCATTATCCCACTCCCCATTAGAGGAAAAGGGTACTTACACTTTCTGTGTGGGAAGTGACACTCACTGAGAGAGAGGAAATTAAGAACAGATAATTTGGTAATGTTATCTGAAATTCTTATTCCCTTTTCAGTAGTGGTTATTGAATAAGAAGTTTTAACTGAGAAGCATTGGGATTTCTATAAAGACTTGTCTTGTGTTTTCCTTTTTTATCTATTTATTTTATTTTATTTAAAAAAAAACTATCTTTTTTCATTTTACATACCAATCCAAGTTCCCACTCCCTCCCCTTCTCCCATTCCCTCCACACACCCTCCCATACCACCCCCCAATCCACTACTCAGATAGGGTAAGGCACATTGCTTTGAGGAAGGTCCAAGACCCTCCCTTCCATATCTAGGCTGAGCAAAGTATCCATCCAGAGAGAATGGGTTTCAAAAAGCCAGTACAAGCAGTAGGGATAAATTCTGGTGCCACTGCCAGTAGCCCCTCAATCTGCCTCAGCCGTATAACTGTCACCCACATTTAGAGGGCCTAGTTTGGTCCTATGCTGGTTCCTTCTCTGTCTGGCCAGAGTTGGTGAGTTCCCGTTAGCTTAGGTAAGACCCATCATGGTCTTGACCTTTTTGCTCATATTCTCACTTCTCCCACTTTTCGACTGAAATTTGGGAGCTCAGCCCAGTGCGCTTCTCTGTGGCTCTCTGCATCTGCTTCCATCAGTTGCTGGGTGAAGGTTCTATGGTAACATTAAGATAGTCATCAATCTGAGTACAGGCCAGTTCGGGCACCCTCTCCACTCTTGCTTAGGTTCTTAGCTGGGGTCATCCTTGGGTTCCTGGGAATTTTTCTAGTGCCAGGTTTCTTGCTAACCATATAATGGCTCTCTCAATCAAGATATCTCTTTTCTTGCTCTCCCTCTCTGTCCTTCCCCCATCTCACCTATCCTGTTCCTTCAAGCTCTCCTCCCCCTCCCCCTTCTCCCACTCTCCTCCCCCTCTATCCTCCCTTCTCCCCCACCCCCATGTTCTCAATTTTGTCAGGAGATCTTGTCTATTTCCCCTTCCCAGGTTGATCTATATATGTTTCTCTTAGGGTTCCCCTTGTTACTTAGCTTCTCTAGGGTCGTGGACTCTAGGTTTGTTATCCTTTGCTTCACAGCTACTATCCACCTTTGAGTGAGTACATACCATGTTCATCATTCTGGGTCTGGGTTACCTCACTCAGGATGGTTTCTTCTAGTTCCATCCATTTGCGTGCAAATTTCAAGATGTCCTTGTTTTGTTTTTGTTTTTGTTTTTTTAACCACTGAATAGTAAGTACTCTATTGTGTAAATGTAGCACATTTTCTTTATCCATTTTTTGGTTGAGGGGCCTCTAGGTTGTTTCCAGGTTCTGGCTATTAAAATAATGCTGCTATGAACATAGTCAAATAAATATCCTTGTATTATGATTAAGCATCCTTTGGGTATATGCCCAAAGGTGGTATTGCTGGGTCTTGAGGTAGGTTGATTCCCAATTTTCTGAGAAAACGCCATACTGATTTCCAGAGTAGTTATATAACTTTGCATTCCTACCAGCAATGGAGGAGTGTTCCTCTTACTCTGACTCCTCTCCAGCATAAGCTATTATTGGTGTTTTTGATCTTAGTCGTTCTGACAGGTATAGGATGGTATATGAGAGTTATTTTGATTTGCATTTCCCTGATGGCTAAGAATGTTGAACATTTCCTTAAGTGTATTTTGGTCATTTGAGATTCTTCTGTTGAGGATTCTCTGTTTAGATCTGTATCCCATTTTAAAATTGAATTATTTGCTATTGTGATGTCCAATTTCTTCAGTTCTTTATATTTTGGAGATGAGTCCTGTCAGATGTGGGGTTGGTAATCTTTTCCCATTCAGTAGGCTGCATTTTTGTCTTATTGACTATGTCCTTTGCTTTACAGAAGCTTCTCAGTTTCAGGAGGTCCCATTTATTAATTGTTGCTCTCAGTGTCTATGCTACTGGGGTTATATTTAGGAAGTGGTCTCCTGTGCCCATGCATTGAAGGTTACTTCCCACTTTCTCTTCTATCAGGTTCAGTGTGGTCGGATTTATATTGAGATCTTTAATTCATTTGGACTTGTTTTGTGCGTGGGAATAGACATGGATCTATTTGCATTCTTCTACATGTTGACATCCAGTTATGCCAACACCATTTGTTGAAGATGTTTTCTTTTTTCCATTGTATAATTTTGGCTTCTTTGTCAAAAATCAGGTGTTCATAGGTGTGTGGATTAATATCTGAGTCTTAGATTTGATTCCATTGGTTAACGTCTCTTTATGCCAATACCAGTCTGTTTTCATTACTGCAGCTCTATAGTAGAGCTCGATGTCAGGGATGGTGATCCCTCTGCCTTTATTGTACAGGATTGTTTTGGCTATCCTGGGTTTTTTGTTTTTCCATATGAAGTTGAGTATTGTTCTTTCAAAGTCTGTGAATTGTGTCAGAATTTTGATGGAGTTTGCATTGAATAATCTATAGATTGCTTTTGGTAGGATTGCCACTTTTATTGTGTTGATCCTTCCTATCCAAGGGCATGGGCGATCTTTCCATTTTCTGGTATTCTCTTCAGTTTCTTTCTTCAAAGACTTTAAAGTTCTTGTCGAACAGGTCTTTCACTTTTTTGTTTAGTGTTACCCCAAGTATTTTATGCTATTTTTGGCTATTGTGAAGGGTGATGTTTCTCTGATTTCTTTCTTTTTTCTTTTCTTTTTTTCTTTTTTTTTTTTTTTACTTTTGAGACAGGGTTTCTCCGTAGCTTTTTGTGCCTGTTCTGGAACTAGCTCTTATAGACCAGGCTGGCCTCTAACTCACAGAGATCCGCCTGCCTCTGCCTCCTGAGTGCTAGGATTAAAGGTGTGCACCACCACTACCCAGCTTTAAAGCAATTTTTTTTTGGTTTTTCAAGACAGGGTTTCTCTGTCTAGCTTTGGAGCCTGTTCTGGAACACGTTCTTGTAGACCAGCCTGGCCTCGAACTCACTGATATCCACCTGTCTCTGCCTCCCGAGTGCTGGGATTAAAGGTGTGCACCATCCCCCCCCCCATTTCTCTGATTTCTTTCTTGACTCCTTTATCATTTGTTTTTGAGTTGATCTTGCATCCTGCCAGATTACTGAAGGTATTTATCAACTGTAGAAGTTTCTTAGTAAAGTTTTTGGGATTATTTATGTATACTATCATATCATCTGCAAATAACGAAAGTTTGACTTCTTCCTTTCCTATTTGAATCCCCTTTATCTCCTTTTGTTCTATTGCTAGAACTTCAAGAACTATGTTGAGTAGATATGGAGAGAGTGGACAGCCTTGTCTTGTTCCTGATTTTAGTGGAATGGCTTTGAATTTTTCTCCATTTAATTTGATGTTGGCTGTTGGCTTTCTGTATATTGCTTTTATTGTGTTTCTTGTATCCATGATCTCGCCAAGACCTTTATTAAGAGAAGGGGTGTTGGATTTTGTCAATCTTTTTCAGCATTTAATGAGATGATCATATGTTTTTTTTTTCTTTCTGTTTACTTATGGTACATTACATTGATAGATTTTTATATGTTGAACCATTCCTGCATCTCTGGAATGAAGCCAATTTGATCACAGTGAATGATTTTTTTGATGCGTTTGGATGATTTTTTTGATGTGTTCTTGGATTCGGTTTGCCAGTATTTTATTGAGTATTTTTGCATCCATGTTCATGAGGGGGATGGTATGTAATTTTCTTTCTAGGTTGAGCTTTTGTGTGGTTTTGGTGTGAGGGTAACTGTAGCATCATAAAATGAGTTTGGCAATGTTTCTTCTGTTTTTATTATGCGAAACAATTTGAGGAGTATAGATATTAGCTCTTCTTGGAAGTTCTGGTAGAATTCTGTACTGAAACCATCCTGCCTTGGGCTTTTTTTGGTTGGGAGGCTTTTGATGACTGCTTCTATTTCCTTGCAGGTTATAGGTCTTGAAATTGTTCACCTGGTCTTGATTTAATTTTGATATGTGGTACCCATCCAGAAAATTGTTCATTTCTTTTACATTTTCCAATTTTGTGGAGTACAGCTTTTTGTAGTAAAACCTAATGATTCTCTGAATTTCTTCAGTGTCTGTTGTTATGTCCCCCTTTTCATTTCTGAATTTGTTAATTTGGATGTTGAGAAAACATCCTTTTGATTAGTTCGGATATGTTTGTTGTTGTATGGAGTCCACTTATTCCTTTCCCGGCTGCCCAGTCTCCCGAAATCACCACACAGAAACTGTATTAATTAAATCACTGCTTGGCCCATTAGCTCTAGCTTCTTATTGGCTAGCTCTTACATATTAATTTTACCCATCTCCATTAATCTGTGTGTTGCCATGTTGCAGTGGCTTACTGGCAAAGTCTGTCTCTGGCGGTGGCTCCATGGTTTCTCCTTGACTCCGCCTACTTTCTCCCAGCATTCAGTTTAATTTTCCCTTCCTACCTAATTTCTGTCTTGCTAAAGGTCCAAAGCAGTTTCTTTATTAAGAAATGGTAATCACAGTGTACAGAGGGTAATCACACATCAGTCTATGTTGATTTTTCTCAGAGAACCAGTTTTTTGTTTTGTTGATTCTTTGTATTGTTTTCTTTGTTTCTATTTTATTGATTTCAGGCCTCAATTTGATTATTTGTCGTCTACTCCTCCTGAGTGAGTCTGCTTCTTTTTGTTTTAGAGCTCTCAGGTGTGCTGTTAAGTTGCTAGTATGAGATTTCTCTACTTTCTTTATGTGGGCACTTATTGCTATGTGCTTTTCTCTTAGCACTGCTTTCATAGTGTCCCATAGGTTTGGGTATGTTGTGTCTTCATTTTTGTTGAATTCTAGGGAAGTCTTTAATTTCTTTCTTTATTTCTGTGTTGACCCAGGGGTGTTTTAGTTGAGCACTGTTCAATTTCCATGAGTTTGTTGGCTTTCTGCAATTAGTTTTGTTGTTAAATTCTAACTTTAAGCCATGGTGATACAGGGGGTTATCCCACCTTTTTAAAAAATATCTGTTGAGGTCTGCTTTGTTACAGAGTGTGTGGTCAATTTTAGAGATGGTTCCATGAAATGCTGAGAAAAAGGAATATTCTTTCCTGTTTGGGTGGAATGTTCTATAGATGTCTGTTTAGTCCATTTGAGTCATAACGTCTCTTAGTTCTCTTATTTCGCTGTTAAGTTTCTATCTGGGTGACCTGTTCATTGGGGAAAGTGGGGTGTTGAAATCTCCTACTATTAGTGTGTGGTGGGATTTGATGTGCGATTTAAGCTTTTGTAATGTTTCTTTTACATATGTGGATGCTCTTGTATTTGGGGCATAGGTGTTCAGGACTGAGATTTCATCTTGATGGAATTTTCCTGTGATGAGTATGAAATGTCCTTCTCCATCTCTTCTAATTGATTTTGGTTTGAATTCTAGTTTGCTAGATATTAGGATAGCTACACCCGCTTGTTTCTTAGGTTCATTTGATTGGAAAAATCTTTTCCCAACCCTTTACTCTGAGGTAATGTCTGTCTCTGAGGTTGAGGTATCTTTCTTGTATACAGCAGAAGGATAGATCCTGCTTTTTGTAACCATTCTCTTAGCCTGTGTCTTCTTATAGGTTAATTGAGTCCATTGATATTAAGAGATATTAATGACCAGTGATTGTTAATTCCTATTATTTTTCGGTGTTTGTGTGTTTCCGTTCTTTGGGGTTTCCTGGTGTGGGTTATCTGTTTCCTGTGTTTCTGTGGGTACAGTTAGCTTCTTTGTGTTGGAATTTTGCTTTTGGTACTTTCTTCTGTAGGGCTCAATTTGTGGATAGCTATTGTTTAAATCTGTGTTTTCTCCATCGATGGTGATTGATGGGTATAGTAGTCTGGGCTGGCACCTGTGGTCTCTTAGTGTCTGCATAAAACTGACCAGGACCTTCTGGCTTTCAGATTTTCCTTTAAGAAGACAGGTGTAATTTTGATAGGTCTACCTTTCTATGTCACTTGGCATTTTTCCTTTGCATCTCATAATATTTTTTTATTCTGTATGTTTAGCATTTTTGATTATTATATGGGGAGGGGACTTTTTTTTTGGTCCATTCTATTTGGTGTTCTGCAAGCCTCTTGTACCTTCAAGGGATACTTCTTTAGGTTGGGAAAGTTTTCTTCTATGATTTTGTTGAGTATATTTTCTGTGCCTTTGAGCTGGAGTTCTTCTTTCTATCACTGTTATTTTTAGGTTTGGTCTTTTCAAGGTGTCCCAGATTTCCTGGATGTTTTGTCTTAAGAATTTGTTGGATTTAACATTTTCTTTGACCTCTGAAACTATTTCCTCTATAATATCTTCAACCCCTGGATTCTCTCTTCCATCTCTTGTATACTGTTGGTTATGCTTACATATATAGTTCCCATTTGTTTACCCAGATTTTTCATCTCCAGAATTTCCTGTTTGTGTTTTCTTTATTGACTCTATTTTAGTCTTCAAGTCTTGAACTGTTTGCTTCACTTGTTTGTTTTTTCTTGGTTTTCTTCAAGAGATTTGTTAATTTCTTCCAATTTTTTGTTTGTCTTTTCCCCCATTTCTTTTTTTTAATTTTATTTTTTAAAATATATATTTATTATGTATATAGTGTTCTGCCTGCATTTATGACTGCACTCCAGAAGAGGGCAACAGATCTCATTACAGATGGTTGTGAGCTACCATGTGGTTGCTGAAAATTGAACTCAGAACCTCTGGAAGAGCAGTCAGTGCTCTTACCCTCTGATCCCTCTCTCCAGCCCTTCCCCCATTTCTTTAAGGGTGTTTTTCATTTCCTCTTTAAAGCTCTGCATCATCCTCATAAAGGCACATTTTAAATCGTTTTCTTCTGCTTCTTCTGTGTTAGGATGATCAAGTCTTCCTGTTGTATGATCATTGGGTTCTGGTGTTAACCATGTTGCTTTTTAGTTTGTTGAATGAATTCTTGCATTGGTGCTTACCCATCTCTTCCTCCATTTGGTGCCCGCAGTGTCTTTGCCTTTTTGTCTAGTCTTGACAGTTGCTGTCTGGATCTTTGGGAGCTGTTCATGATCTGCTCTGTATTGTCACTGTCTGTGTCTCATGGAACCACTGAGGTCTCTCTTGGCCCACTCTTGGTCTGCTCTCTTGATTCTTCCATCAGTTGCAACCTGTGCTTTAGAGTTCCTTTGAGGCAGAGTGACACCTGTAGCTTACAGGGGCAGATGTATAGGGTGAGGATGTTGGAGTAGCCTAACTCTTGGTCCTTTCTGTGTATTTGCAGCCTGTTTTTCAGAGTTCCTCTGAGGTTGTGGTGATGGAGTGGGGGTTATGGGTTTGGGGGCAAAGTGGGACTTGTAGCTTACAGGGTCCAATCAATGGGATGAGTGTGTTGGAGCAGCCTACCTACAGGAAACTTGCCTGTTGGCTGACTACAGAAGCTGTTGAGGGTGGGGGAGGGCCCCGGGGATTTTGCCAAGTTATGGAAGGCCTAGAAAGTGGGGTGCCCCACTAATTGGGTGATCACTCACCTCGTGGTCTGCTCAGTTTGTCTTGTGTTTTGAAGTGAAAAGGAACGAGAAGTTTCAGTTGGGGGAAAATTCTTGTAGTGTGTATAGTGTAGTTGAGGCCAGGAAGACATGGAATTGGAAAGGTTGATTTTGTGGGGCTGCTGGGGATCTCCTGGTAGTCCACTGCAGGGGGTTACACTTTATGCTGCTTTGACAATTAAGCTAATGGCTGCCACATCCTATTAGATATCTTTGTTTTCTTGCCAGACTTTAGAAATCTAAAGAAGCGAGACTTTCAAGTTAACCAAAGCAATGTTAAACCAGTTGAGAGCAGACATATATAACCAGTTAGAACTGGCTGGTTGTCACCTAGGGTGGATTTTCTACCCTGAAATCCTCTCCTTTGTGTTCAGCATATATGGGAACAGTTTTTAAAAGCTGTTTGCTTATTTATTTAGTGTTTTAATGCATGTATATATGTAGTTCAAATTCTAATTGGTCTTAATAATAGAAATTCAGAGTCAGATATTAGGGGGTGAAAGCTGAAAGATCAGAGAAGCAGAGCAGCCAGCTACCTTACCTCTACAAAATCCTCAGAACAAAGGGGGCAAGGTCCTGACTAAGAATCCTCAGACTGAATGCAATGTGCTCCTGTCTCTTTCTGCCTTATATTTCTAGCCATATCCCTTCCTGTCTCCACCTCCCTAGTGCTGAGATTAAAGGAGTGTGACTCTCAAGTACTGGAATTAAAGGTGTGTGCCATCACCACCTAGCTCTGTTTCTCTCTTAGACTGAATCAATCTTGTGTAGCCCAGGGTGGCCTTGAACTCACAGAGATCCATCTGTCTGTGTAACAGAAAGGTGCTGTGGGCTGCGTTCCCGCTGGGATCCCGGCTCCCCAGCTAGCTTTACCCGAAATAACAACACACAAATTGTATTCATTTAAACATTGCCTGTCCCATTATCTCCAGCCTCTTATTGGCTAACTCTCACATCTTGACTAACCCATTTCTAATAATCTGTATGATTATTCTAATAATCACCACAAGGTTGTGGCTTACCAGCATGAGTCTAGCCAGCGTCCGTTGCAGGGAGGGGAATCATGGCGTCTGCCTGACTCTGCTTTTTTCTCCCAGCATTCTGTTCTGTCAACTCCACCTATCTAAATCCTGCCCTATCAAAAAGCCAAGGCAGTTTCTTTATTAACCAACACATAGACAGATGACCCTCCTACATCATGTCTCTGTCTCCTGAGTGCTGGGATTATATACCCATAGACTGGCCTCTATGGGTAACTAATTTCTTAGCTCTGCAATTTCACCTTCAGGCAAGCTTTATATGTTAGATCACAAACAAAGTATCACCACATTGTGGGTGGGTGTGAAAGTCAGAGGGACAACTTGGCTGAGTTAGTCTCTTCCACTTTTATATGATTTTCATGGATCAATTTCGATTTGTCAGACATGTCTGAAAGCATCTTTATCCACTGAACAATCTTTATTTATTATTATTGTGAAATATGTTGTCAGGGTTTCTGTCCTGCCTGGTTCCTACAGTCGTTAAGTCCCAAAGAAATCACACAGGGGTCTACATTAGTTATAAACTGATTGGCCCATTAGTTCAGGCTTCTTATGAAACTCTTATAACTTATATTAGCCTGTTATTCTTGTCTATACTAGCCACGTGGCTTGGTACCTTATTCAGCGAGGCAGTCAAATCTTAACTTATGTGGCTGGGTCACGATTGCAGACCAAGCTTTCCTCTTCCCAGAATTCTTGTTGCCCCACCTCTTCTCCCTGCCTGGTCACTGCGCCTATACTTCCTGCCTGGCTACTGGCCAATCAGCATTTATTTAAAATATAATTGACAGGGTACAGACCATTGACCCACAGCAGAAATAGTTTTGTAAGTGAGATTGATCAAAGTCACCTATTGCCACAGGTTCCCTCTGTTGCTTTACTCATCTCAGGAAGAGGCTTCTTCCAGTCCTGTTCACTACCTGTCTAGGGGCTGTCTTAACTAGGCCATTACCTAACACAAGAAATACCTCTGGTCTGCCTAATATTCAGAAAGATAAATCCATTCCCTGGAAAGATGAAATGGCTAAGGCAGGAGTTGTGAGAAATTACTTTGTTAGCTTTGGAGCAGATTACAGGTGTGTGTGTGTGTGTGTGTGTCTGAGATAGTCTTGTTCACTTGTTATCAGGTTGTGCCTGGACTGTTTGAAGCAGGTGAGAGGAGACTGGGAAGTGAGGCAGAGGTAGTATGTTCCAGCATTGCAGACCTGCGTAGCCGTACCGAGTACTACTTCATTTTTGGGTCTCCAGTGTATTCTTATTTTGTGTTTGGCTTACATTCACTAATCCCCTTTTTGGTGTTTTCTCCTGTCACTTAGTGTCCTCTGCTGGTGGTTTCTGGTATATTCACCATATCAGAAGCACTTGATTATTTACAAAAGCATAGGATGAGAAGCTTTTCATTTTGTTTTAAACTTCTTAATCCCATTGCCACTAGTAAATAATTGTGTAGTACTCAGTTTCTGAAGATCACAGCGCAGCCTGCTTCATGATGTCAAAGGTACATTTGCAGATGGAGAGAGGTCCAGCAGATATCACCATAACTCAGGTTTCCTGCTTGGAAACCTGGGTGTTCTTTGCCAACCTGACTTCATTCAAGAGAATCTCAGGCCAAAATCCACAGGAAGGATGACTTCCAGATGCTTGATCAGGCCTTTTAGGAGACAATTGAAATGGAGAAGAATAAGAATATCCTAAGTGAAATGACGGTTAGAAAAAGAAGGACAAAGAAAAGAAAATGCAGTGTTTGAAACTTTATTCAAAAGCATAACTACTATGATAGAAATAATTGGGACAACTCAGAATACTTGAAGGTGGATTCTGTACTAGATAATGGAACTTGTAGCTACAGTAATGGCCACGTGGTTTTGCAGACCTTTGTTGTTATGTTCTGAAAAGTGTAATATCTACCATGCCCACTTTCTCCTTCAGTTTTTTATTAGGAACAATAAATTTAAAACCTGCCAGAAAGGTTTTCTTTTCTTTTTCTTTTAAAAAATAGTTTTGTGCAATTGTTGCAACTTGGTACAATTTGTGATTGTGAATAGGGAAGTGTCCAAGCTTTGGATTTGTTTTACACTTTCAAAGAGGCTGTCTGCCACAAACACATGACTGCCTTTTATTTTCTTTTTAATTATGGGGATGTACATGTGAGTATAGGTACTGGTAGCGGTCAGAGGTCTCCCTGGAGTTGGAGTTACAGGCAGTTGTGAGGAGCCTCTAGCTGGGAACTAAACTTGGGCCGTCTGTAGGAGCTGTACATTCTCTTAACCACTAAGTCATCTCTCTTGTCTCTCATGTATATTCTCCATCCCAAGTCCTTTTATAAGGCAGTGTTCTTCAAAGACTCATTCCTGTCTCTCCCTCTGTAGTTTACCACCCATAGTTCGAGGAGGGGCCATCGACAGATACTGGCCTACTGCTGATGGGCGCCTGGTTGAGTACGACATAGATGAAGTGGTGTATGATGAAGATTCACCTTATCAGAACATTAAAATCCTACACTCAAAGCAGTTTGGAAATATTCTCATCCTCAGTGGTGATGTTAGTAAGTATCTCATTCCCACCCTGGTTGCATAACAAGGTTCTGATGTGTGGGCGGTCACTGCTTTCCTGACAAATGCCGTTGTCTTGGATTTGTCTGAACTTAATTCTGACACTGCTATCTTTTAAGATTCACTTACATTTTATGAACCTATGGGTTGTCTGGATGTTTGTGTAAGCTTTGTCTTGAAATAGATTTTTCTTTGATGAATAGTTAGAAAGTACAAGTTGCTGGAGTAAAAATAGCATTTTATTATGAAAAAATTCCAATCTAAGTAGACAAACTCATGCATTGAACCTACTGGTACTCTCCATGGAACTTTGAGAATACCAATGAGTTAGCCAGTGTTGTTTCATCTAACCCTGCTGCATTTTGTATTACAATATTATCTTGAAAGTAGCTCCCAGATGGCATATCTTATCATCTTTAAAGGTATCATTTCTTTTAATTACTCAGACTATCAGCTCACTCTCAATATTGTATTTCTGTCTAAGTAACTTAGTTCTTTTTATCGTATGTGTTAGATGCATTATGTTTTTGAAAACTACTCAATCCAAAAATCAAACTTGCACATTATGGACAGTTTTTGAAAGTTAGGAAATTTCCATTGCAAGCTAGATTTCAGCAGATCAAGTGGTTTGTGTATTTGGGTAGAATGATCATTTGGGTCTCTTCTTTTCCTCCCTAGATTTGGCAGAGAGTGACGTGGCATATACTCGAGCCATCATGGGCAGTGGTAAAGAAGATTACACTGGCAAAGATGTGCTGATCCTGGGAGGCGGAGATGGGGGCATATTATGTGAAATTGTGAAACTGAAACCAAAGATGGTCACTATGGTAGAGATATCCTTTACTGTATAAGAGAACAACTTCAGGGCCTGGAGAGAGAGAGGACTCACTCTTACAGAGGACCTGGGTTCAGTTCCAAGCACCCATTTGCTGACTAACAACTATCTGTAACTCCAGTTCCAGTATATCTGATGCCTTCTTTTGGCCTCCAGGTAGCAGGCATGTATGTGGTGCATGTGCATAACAGCATGTGCACACTCATACATATTTTTTAAAAGATAAAAAAATGAGTGAGAGGGGGAGAGAATGATCGAGACAGAGACAGAACAAGGTAAACGATCCTATGGCATCTTTGGACTTGAATTCCTTAGTGTGAAAATAAAGTCACCATAATACCTACTTTTTAACGTATGATCCTCAGATGTCCAAACATTTACGTTTTAGAGAAGATTTACTATTTCAGAATTCTTTGATATATTTGAATTCTCCTTAACCTGTTTCGGACATTGACCAAATGGTAATTGACGGATGTAAGAAATTCATGCGAAGAACATGTGGAGATGTCTTAGACAATCTTAAAGGAGACTGCTATCAGGTAATTATGTTTCCTTGGTAATGAATGTACTTTTAAGTTAAAATTAGAAATACATGAGAGATCAATTGGACCTGTACCTTTTATTATAATTGGTTAAGAAGATAGTTTCTTTCTTTGTGTGACTATATTATCTATTGATACTTAGAGTAGACAGTGTACAGTTACTGAAAGAAGCCTGCAGTGTGGACTCTATCAGGTTACTTTTCTTTATGTTATTGGAGATTAAACTTGGTCCTTCAGTATGCTAGGTCCCTACTACCACTGAGTGATGTCTCCAGCTCACATTAATCCTGGCATAGATGTCATGTACTTTTTAAATCTATCACCTTCTGTCGCTATTCTGAATAATACCTTGAAGTCTTGGTGTTTCAGAAGAAATTCAGATTTTTAATTGGTAGGTGTAGTTGATTAGCAGGTTGCAAATAAGCAATTAGTTTCTGTCTTAACTTGTACTGTGCTTGAAAGTTGAGCAGCCACTCTGATATGTGGGGATGCATATATTTCATTCTCACAGACCTGAGGGCTTGTTAGAGCAAGATGCCCAAGCAAATACTTAATTGGATAGCATCTGAAATGTGCACCTCCAGATTGGTAGGCAATTTGGATGAGTGCTGTACTTTCAGGTGTCAATTATCTAGCACTTCTTCCTTCCCTAATGTATGCACATTTAAATTTGAATTTGTACTACATGCATGCTAATTTGAGGCAGGAATTCTATCTATCTTAAAATGCAGTTATGATTTTTTTTTTTTTCCGAGACAGGGTTTCTCTGTAGCTTTGGAGCCTGTCCTGGAACTAGTTCTTGTTGACCAGGCTGGCCTCGAACACACCTGCCTCTGCCTCCCAAGTGCTGGGACTAAAGGTGTGCATCACCACTGCCCAGCACAGTTATGATTGTTTTGTGGGCCAAAGGGCAGGGCAAAAAATAGTACAGTTAGCTTATCCTGTTGGATAGATTCAAAAGGGATGGTAGAATTCAGCTCTGCATAGCATTGAACTGCCTCACACTGAATTCAAAGTTACCATGTCTGACAATTAATGGACCAGACCCCTTCCTGCTGGATTTAATCCCCACACCATAACCTTGTAGATGTTGTTCTATTATATTGGGAAGAGCTGAACCTTAGAAAGTTTAAAGGGATTTATTCAAGGTTGTGGAGGTCACCTTAGATCAGTGCAGAGTTGTTGTTGTTGTTGTTGTTCTTCTTCTTCTTCTGTTTTTTTTTCTGCAAAGGGTTCTGAAGCTCTCAAGCAGGGTGGGAGCCTTCTCTCGGAGAAGATAGACCCACCTGAACACTGTACCAAAGGCAACAATCTATTAAAATGTTGTTTTCAGAAAGGCAGAGATTTTTTATATATATTTAAACAACTACTCTGGTTTACATTTATTTCAGGAACAAAAAATACTTCTTTTATAATGACAGTAATCTTAATACTGAACTAAAAGTACTATGCGAAGAAAACTAAGGATGGATTACTTATGTGTATGTATGCATGTTGTTTACGTACACACATACAAAATTATCAAGTAAAATAAAGTTTAATTTAGTGACTTTTTAAGAAATTCTGTGTTATACTCAAATAGAATTTAGTTTTAAAAATTTAAAAATGAGAATTTTCAGAAGTCTGTTATTAGACTGTTTGTAATGGCTTAGTGGGTAAAATGCACTTGTCACCAAACCTGATGACCTCAGTTTAATCCCTAGGACTCATGGTGGAGGAGAGAACCTACTCGGACAAGGTGTCTTCTTTGTTTACACAAACACAGATACACACACACACACACACACTCTCACTCACACACATAAAGATATTGTATTAGAGGTATGCCACCAAAACATAATAGAAAATATCAGAGATTAAATTTTAATAAGTAAATGATAAAGTAAAAATTATAGTAAGTGGCAAAAAGTCATTTTCATTGGAAATAGGAACCAAATTATGGATGCTTTGTATCTGAGTTTATGCTTGTTTTTGAAGCCACTAATAAGTAAGATGGAGGTCATAAAAATAATAAAATCAAGTAATTATATGGAATAAAAATAGTTAGAAAAATCCAAGAAATTTACCTTGACAATTACTTGGACTTCTGAGAAATTGGATCAGTGATTAAAGATTTAAGTGATTTAGGAAAGATTAATTTTTTCTTTCTGCTAAATGCAAAACACTGAAAGGAAATTGGGAGGTGTGTGGCAGGAAATCCTATTGAAAATAATCTGCTAAATGAATTTAGCAAAAGGTGTTATGAGGTTGTGGTGAGCTTTGTGATTTGACTGAAAGACATGAAATGAAGTCTGTGGAAAGGCATGGGATATCTTGTGCCTGGTGATAGCAGAACAGTTTTCATTGCTTCTCATTTGTTCTTCTAATTCTCATCAGAACCAAGGGAGTGAGGCCAAGTGATGTTTTCAAAGTTGCTCTTATTAAAGCAAATGTCTAAAAATAGCCAAGGGAACTTATGAGAACAATTATTGTGGAAGGAGACTTGTTTTGATTGCTGATTTACTGCAGTCCTGTAATCAAGTAGGAAGTTGGACACAGACTGTGTAGACAGATAAGAGGGATATCATGGGAACTTGAACTTATGTGAAGTATGTGTTAAGTAACACCCTGCTAATATACTGCTAACATATGATCCCAGATGAATTCCTTTCCTTTCCTTTCCTTTCCTTTCCTTTCCTTTCCTTTCCTTTCCTTTCCTTTCCTTTCCTTTCCTTTCCTTTCCTTTCCTTTCCTTTCCTTTTCCTTTTCCTTTTCCTTTTCCTTTTCCTTTTCCTTTTCCTTCCCTTCTCCTTCCCCTTCTCCCTCCCTCCCTCCCTCCCTCCCTCCCTCCCTCCCTCCCTCCCTCCCTCTTTCTCTCTTTCTTTCTTTCTCTTTCTTTCTTTCTTTCTTTCTTTCTTTCTTTCTTTCTCTCTCTCTCTCTCTCTCTCTCTCTCTCTCTCTCTCTCTCTCTCTCTCTCTCTTCTTTCTTTCTTTCTTTCTTTCATCTTTCTTTCCTTTCTTTTTCTTTCCTTTCTTTCTTCAGACAGCCTTGCCCTGGAACTTGCTTTGTATGTAGACCAGGTTGGTCTCAAACTTAGAGAGATCTGCCTGCCTCTGCCTCCTGCCTAATGCTGGGATTTAAAGATGTGCGCCACCACGCCAGGCCCATGATACATTTCATTTCATATGGGTAAAAATTTAGTAAGTGATGCTGACATATTAGACTACCCACTTGCTTGAGAACTAAATCAGCTAACCCTAGAAACCATTGAAAAGGGAGATTCAGTAAACTTAGTCCTTAGATTTGGAAACTAAGATACAAAGGAAAATTTAGCTTTTAAATTGGGAAGTGAGGGGTTTAATATGACTGTTCATAGAGGATTGTTGAAGACAAGAATAGAACATTTGAAGTGAGATGGAGTAGTTTATTGTCCATCTTTGGGATGATGTACATAGGTTAAATTTTAGTGAAGAAAGCAGATTGTGAGAGTGTCAAATGAACTTTTTTGTGGTGCTGGGATCAAATCCTGACTTTCATACATATGCTAGGCATGTTCTCAGATTAGATGAATGTGTGGATTTTAGTTAGTTGAGGTGTTTTTTTTTTCTTTTTTGAGACAAAAATCTCACATAGTCCAGGCTGGCCTCAAACTCTATGTAGCTGGGTGTTCACATTTTGTCTGCTTTTGCCTACTGCAACTTCTGCAAGATATTAAGTTTTATAAAACAATAGGACAGTAAAAGTCTTCAAAGATACCAAATTCCATATTTAACTTCTTACACTGTAGTCTTCCCTCCTCCTTCCTGCCAGGAACTCAATATAAAGCCCAGGCTGTTCTCAAACCTGTGGAGTAGCACTCGTTCTGTCTCAGCCTTCCAAGAATTGGAATTAATAGGGGCTGGCTGCCACACCTGACTGTCCTCTTTTCTTATCAAGGCTCTGTGCGCAGCCTATGGATCAGCCTATCTTTTAAAATAAGATTGTGTTTCAGTCAATGAAGGGAGCAATAGCACCCATAGAGGTGCTATTACTCAGATGAGAAAGGATATAGGCATATGGTTGAGACTTTGTTTTTCTATTAACAGACAGGGGTGAAAGGTCTCTTTGGTGCTGGTGCTGTGAATTTAATCCCCAGCTTTCATTTCCTATTTATAAGTGTGCAGTGCCATCCTTTTGTGTTGACTCATGTATCTAATCCTGTTCATTCTGAAAGGTCCTCATAGAAGACTGTATTCCAGTACTGAAGAGGTACGCCAAAGAAGGGAGAGAGTTTGATTATGTGATTAATGATTTGACAGCTGTCCCGATCTCTACATCTCCAGAAGAAGGTAGATTGATTGTATTTTGAACTCTTTTTTTGTTTGTTTTGTTTTTGTTTTTGTTTATCGAGACAGAGTTTCTCTGTAGCTTTGGAGCCTGTCCTGGAGTGAGCTCTTGTAGACCAGGCTGGCCTCAAACTCACAGAGATCCGCCTGCCTCTGCCTCCCAAGTGCTGGGATTAAAGGCATGTGCCACCACCGTATGGCAGAGTTTTAAACTATACATATACATGTTCACAAATGTGTGCGTTTTATTAATACACACACAGACACACACATGTGTGAAGACCACTGCTCAACACTGAATATCTTCTTAAATTTCATTCTACTTTATTTTTTTGAGAAAGAGTTTCTTGCTGAGCCTAGAACTTTCATCAAGTAGGAAATGCTGGCTGGTCAGCAAGCCCTAGGAATCCTGTCTCTCCCCATCACTGGGATTGCAGAGTACATGCCACCATGTTCATTTTATGTGTGGGTACTGGTGGTCAAACTCGAATTCGTACACTTGCATGGCGAGTACATTCCCCGCTGAGCCATCTTCTCAGCTCCTCTTAGTTGTTAAAAGCACTTGAACTAGCTTTGATGGTGGGAAGGTGACTGGATTTTTAACGTGGCTTTAATTTTTTTCCTTTCCCTAATGTGAAAACACAGCTTATACCTCAAAGAGTGTAAGAGTGTTCTGGAACTAAATATGAGTGATCATGGTTAGGGAACATGGATTCAGATTAGTGTAAGTAGTATGTTCCAATGTGGTAGCAGTTTTATGTTTTTATAGTTGCAGAACAAAAGAAATTCACAAATCAAGGCATATTTCAAATACATTGGTGGCAACATGAAGTGGGTTACAGCAAAACAGGGTAACCTCTGCTGGAGGAATTTTGGAAACTTTCTGAAGACATACTTAGTTGAGGCATTGGCCGAAGCTAGTGTGTTCTGTTAAGTTAATACATATGAACAAAGGTCTGGAATATTCTCAAGGAGGTTAGGTCTGACACAGGTAGGCAATGAATGGCTGTTAAGGAGGCTGCAGCATTCTGTGTCTTCCATAACCAGGAATTTCCTCAGCTTCTCAGCAAATGTTACTGACTTCCTTTCTTTCAGACTGAGCTCTGCCTTTGTGTCTAATCTTTGTTCTTTATCTGAGAGCGGTGCTGGGGATGAAACCCAGGATTTCCTGCGGATGAACAAACTGCCACTGAGCTACACTCTCAGTCCCTATGCTAAGTCTTTATTGGTCACGTACTGTCTGTCTTAAATAGATGCAGACTTGATCCTGAACTCGGTGTTTGTGTTGGGGTTTGTACAGACCAGCTATATGATTGTACCTTATTGTTCATGAGCAAACTTTTAAGCATATGCACCTTTAAATTAGTCTCATGTAATGCAGGCTGACCTAAAAGCTACTATGTAGCCAGTGATGCTCTTTAACTCCTGATCTTCCCTCTGCCTCCAAAGTGCCAGGATGATGATGGGCATGTGCCAACACACTGGGGTCTCTTCCTTTTTGTTTTATTGACTATGACTGAATATTTGATAACGTTTACAAATATTTGAACATATTTACAAAATTTATTTTTTTTTCCACATCCAGATTCCACATGGGAGTTTCTCAGACTGATTCTTGACCTGTCAATGAAAGTACTGAAACAGGATGGGAAATACTTCACACAGGTAGACCTCTCAGTCCCCACCCTTACTCCTATGACCCTCAAAAAGAGTCAATATTTGCATATTTGACTGCATGTTCTTGAAATTTACATATGTCAGGAGAACAACAATATCTTTGAATTATACTCGTTCAAGCAGTACATTTCAAAGTAGTTAATCTGTTATCCTGAGATGTTACTTAACAGCAGAAGACAATATTATCCTGATTTTGTTGGCCCTGGCTGTAGTATGAAATGTCGCCAGCAGGTGGAGATACAGACCACAGTTTCTTCCCTCTTTCCCCATCTTCTGGGTATATCTCTAGGGAAAAGCCCATTTAACAGCACACCCTTCTTGATGAGCAGCTTTGCCTGTAGTGTGAGCTGCAGACACCATATAGAAGTAGATTTTTTCTTTATAGTTATTTTCATTCTTTTTAAAAAAATTTAAATTATATTTTAATTAAAAAAATTTAACTTTCATTCTTAAGGGTATTCTTAACTTTAAAGAAGGTTTGCATTTGTGGTTTTGTAAAAAATAGGTGTATATAGGAAAATACATTTCTTCCTAAAAAGTGACAAAGGCATCTAATTGTTAATCCAGTCTCATTACTTGGTACACAAAATAAGTAATAACCAAGTTCAACCCTTGCACTCTGGTCTCGGAATTCTCTGAGTTTACTGGAGAGTATTGCTCATCCTATTACATGTAAACTCTAACTAACCCTTTGTATTTTTTTTTTTAATGAAATAAGAAGTTATTATTTTTAATATGGACCATCTTAAGCAGAATTATGTCTTTTGTCCTGTGTACATAATTCCCATCCCCTAAAAAGACTTTACCTTATGACCAACTTTATATTGTATTGATTTCTCAGTAATTCATTTTATTAAAGTATATCTTTGAATTTTGCTGAATACTATATGCTCCTTTTACTTTTAAAGATTTATTTTTATCTATGTGCATGTGTCTCTGGATATATGCTTGTGAGTGTGGCTGGCTGTAGAGGCTGGAGGTGTCAGATCTGGAGCTAGAGTTACAGGACCTTATGAGATTCCTCAAGTAGGTGCTGGGAGCTGAGTTCCAGTCCCTTGGAAGAGCAGCTGTGTGCTTACCTGCTGAGCCATCGCCACAGCCCCAGTACATTCTATTGTAAATATTTTTTGAAAATCATATTGTAATTAGATCATTTCCCCCTTCCCTTTCTTCCAATTCCTTTCATGTATCCCCTCCTTGCTTTCTGTCAAATTCATGGCCTGTTTTTCTTTAATTGTTAGATATATACATACACACAGATACACATATACTTGTGCATATATATGTAAATACAACCTTCTCAGTCTGTATACTGTTACGCATACACACACACACACACACACACACACACACACACACAGTTTTCAGGGATGACCATGTGGTACTAGATAACCAATTGGTGTGCTCTTCCCTGGGGAAGACTATTTCTCCTGCTTTCAGCATTCCTTAGTTGCCTGCAGTTCTTTGTCTAGGGTTGGGCCCCATGAAACATGTCTATTCGTGTCATCCTCATTCAGGTGTTATTTTGGCAGCCATGTTATTGTAGTATCATGGGTGTAGCTTCCATAGCATTTCTAACAGACACAATGTCACAATAGATTTTTTTTGTTCCTCTGGCTCTTAAAATCTTTCTGCACCGTTTCTGTGATGCTCCCTGAGCCTTAGGTTCAGGAGCTTTATTGTAGATGCATCAATTAGGCTGGTTTAGATTTTTAACATAAATTTATTTTTGACTGATCTATAAAAACATAAAAATGATCATTTACAGAGTTACCATGTGATGTTTGCATGCATGCATATACTGTCTAATTTTTAATCAGGTTAAGCACATATATCCTCTTAGCATATATCACATGTTTGTGCAGAAAACATTCAGCTTCCTTTCTTGGAACATTTTCAAGTGTACAAAACACAATCATTAGCTATAGTTACCTTATACTGTGTAATTGCATGGCAGAACTTCTTATTCCTGTACAACTGTTAGTACCAATTGATGAATTGTTTTTAAAGATTATTGGTGTATTTAAATACCCAGAATAGTTTGAAGTCTTTTTTTCTTGAAAGTACTTATCTACAGATTCTAGTCTGTTCTGACTATTTTATGAGAAGAATAATGCTGGAAAGAACTTAGAATACACAAGACACCTAAAGTTCTAGCTTGTCTGGTTTTCCTTCCCTTCCCACTGAGTGTAAAGCCTGTGGGCACATGGTGCCTTAAAGCTGGGGTCTATACACTTTAGGCCAAATGTGGCTGCCTGCTCTGTTTGAGTTTCTTGGTAAACAGCCATGCCATTTGTTTTGTGCTCCAGGAGCAGTGTACTCTCTAAAATGTGACCTCTGTTCCTTTTGGTAGGCCTCTGTTTTAGGTAGGATGTTGATGGTGAAACTGACTCAGACGAGGATTTGTACTTTAAAAGCAATGCAGATTTAGTTAGTTGGACTTTTGGGAGCATGTTTATCATATTCCCCTGTCTCCACATTTCCACAACTAGAAGAAAGTCTCATGCAGGTTAATGAGGAAACATGAGGCTCTAGGATCTTATAACCAAGCAGAGCCTTGCCAGGATATGCATAGGTTGGATCTGGAGTTCTGGCTAGGAGTGGAGAAAAATGATGAAAAGAAAGAGCAGGACACCTATGCATGGAGAAGCTGGGGTCAGGTAGGCTGTGCGCACTCTGATAGAGTTGAGCCAATTACTACAAGCAACCTGGAACCTCAGTGTGTTTTATTATATACAGCACAGGGAAAAGAAATTAACTTGTCTTGGTAGGAGGTATCTAATAGGTCAGCAGTTTCAGGTTGTGAGCATCCGTGGGGAAGAAGTTGTTGCTAGTTTTGGACACACTGATCAATCACTAGCATTAAAACCCTCAAAGAAGGTATTATCATCTCTTTGAATCCCAGCTGGGGAAGACTTTTCCATTCCATGGGGCTGAGGAATGCCCATGTCAACAATACTTACTAATTCAGGACTACACTACAGGGCTTCTGCTCCAGTACGGAGTGTGAAAACAAGCTAGTGTGCCATCTGCCTATAAGCCCAACTACCTGGGAGGCTAAGGGAAGGGGATTTAAGTATGGATTCTCTGTGAAGCAGTCAGTTTGGAGTAGGTAGTTTTGTGCTTGCTTGCTAAGGGGAACTGGTGCTTTAGTGTGGGAAACTAATAGAAATGTCCCATGAGAATGCAGCATGTACAAATACTAATGACTGTAACTTTGAGGACTCGCTTTTGTGAACTGTTTCTCTTTTAAACCTCCAGATCATCAGTCCAAGGCTGTGTTCTTTGCCAAGGATTATCCCAAAGACATCACTGCATACATTCTGTCCTCCCATTCAGTACAAGTGGAGATATAAAGTGATACCATTTTGTGATGTCCTGAGGTTGTTTCTTGTGTTGGTCTATGTGCCACACACTAAGATTCACATGGTTTAAGAGGCCTTACAGGAAGCTGTATTCGCCACCATTCATTCATTCACTTATTCATTCATCATCATGATAGACAGGAGTTCTCCCATTGACTTATATCCTTAGACTCTGCTTATTTTTTTGTCTACCTATTGACATGCTCAGGTGATATCACTTGATTCCTACCCTTAGCTTCTGCCCTTAGTTGGAGTGTGTAGCAGAAAAATGGAGAATGTTAATGGTGGGATGAGGATTTTATATAATGATCTTCAGAAACTGAATGTTCCTACCAACACATTGCTCGTGTCACAGTGGCAAATTTGTGACATCATTGGTATCATCCTGGGTGCTTGAAAGTAGCCTTATTATCTTGCCATAGAACTTAGGAATGTGCATTTTTGAGGGTAGAAGTAAGGTTCTGGGACTTGACCATCTATCTTCTGTCTCTAACCACTTACTTAAAAACTAATAGGCAGCTGGGAAGTGGTGGCGCACGCCTTTAATCCCAGCACTTGGGAGGCAGAGGCAGGCGGATCTCTGTGAGTTCGAGGACAGCCTGGTCTACAAGAGCTAGCTCCAGGACAGGCTGTGAAACTACAGCAAAATGCTGTCTTGAAAAGGCAAAAAAGGAAAAAAATAGGCTACTACATGCAAAAATGGGTATGTAACACACATGGAAACCACAATGAAAAATGTAGCAAGTTCCTGAGCACTCCCATAGCTTGGACTGTTCATTGTTAGTCCCCTTTAGACATCTGTAATCCTTGCTAAAGCTTTACTGCTTTCTGGAAGTAATCCATCATTAGCATCATTTGAAAAATTTCTTCATTTATTTTTATTTTATCTTTCAAATTATATGTGTGTAAGTATGGGTGCCTGCAGAGTCCAGAAGAGAGTATTAGATTCCCTGGAGCTGGAGTCACAAGAATTCGTGAACACACTGACACGAGTGTGGAAAACTAAACCTCTTGAGTGTCTATGATCCCATTATATGCGTTGCATCACCGAGTTGTCTTTCCAGCATCTTTACTGTCAGTTTTTCTTTTTAACGTTTTAAAGCTGTGCATATGGCATAGGCCCTTTATCCCAGCACTCGGGAGACAGAAGCAGGTAGATCTCTGTGAGTCTGAGGCCAGTCTGTTCTATGTAGAGAGTTCCAGAATAGCCAGTGCTCCACAGAGAAACCTTGTCTCATAAAACGAAAAAACTGACAATAGAGTGTGTGTGCATGTGAGTACAAGTACTCTCTAAGGCCACTGAGATCAGATCCCCTGGACTGCATTTACTTGTGATTATGACCTGCCCAACATGGGTGCTGGAATCTGAATTCGGGTTCTCTGCGTAGGCAGTAAGTATTCTTAACCACTGAGCCATCTTTTTTCTTTCTTGTCCTTTAATGTCAATTCTCAAAAAATTTTTGTACACTTTGTAGTTCACATGAGTGTGATTTTTTTTTACTGTTTAGTTTTGCTTGCATAAGATTTGTTATTTTTAATGATATGTATATATGTGTGGGGGTATGTGCATGCAAATATGCAGATGACCTTGGAAACTAGAGGTATCGGGTCATCCTAGACCTAAAATTAATAGGCAGTTGTGAGCCGTCAAACATGGGTGCTGAGAACTGAACTTGGGTCCTGTAGAAGAGTAGTAAGTGGTTCTTAACCACCTCAACAACTGTCCTAGTCCTACTGCCCCTTTTTTGAGACCAGAGCCTCACTATACAGCCTTGGCTGGCCTGGAACTGGTTGTATGGAGCAGGATAGCTGGCCTTTAACTCAGAGATCCCCCTGCCTTTGCCTCTTGAGTGCTTGGATTTAAGGTGTGTGTCACCACACCCAGCTAGTTTTGCTTAATTTTGAACCTAATAAGAAACACTCAGATAAAGATTAATATTACAAAAATAGTACAAACTGATTTAAGTTTAAAAATGTAAACAACACAAAAGTTTGTGAATTAAAAAAGCAAGTGTTACTTAAGTCTAATATGAGAGATGGAGAATTTTCTAAAACCAAAGCTACTGAACTGATGGATGATTATTTCTTTGCTGTTGGGTTTTGTTTTGGAACTCCAGTGCATCTTTCTTAAAAAGAAAAGAAAAAAATGTTCTATTTATGTAGACAGGAAAGTGAAATTTATCATGTTCTTTTTTTGGGTAGGTCTCTATTTGTGGAGTTTCTTCTTTCCCTTTTTCTTTTGAAAACCTGCTTCTTGACAATGTTGGGAAAGAACAAATTGAAACCTTCCAATTTTTCTACCACATTCTCAGTAAGGAGGTCCGGCCCTCCCATATGTCCTCTTTAAACACAGAGCAGGGTGTCAGTTTTAAGATGGCAGACAACCAGTCAGCTGTACACCTTGGTGGCATTTCCGTTCTATATAGCTTCCCTAGTGGTGATGTGTTCTAAAAACAACTGGACAGTGTTTTCTATTTATGAATTGTAAATTACATGTGTGGTGTTTATATGCTCTCATGGTGAACCTGATGTTGAAACCAAATTATATGCTGCTGAAGGGCACTTTGGCTAAATCCCACTGCAGGACCCTAGATGATGGGTTATTAAACAGGCTGGCACTAAAGGATGACGTTGTGCTAAGTGAATGTGCTAAGTTAAAACTACCAAGGCTGTCTCTTGGAATAGTTCTAACCCCTTTTCTTGACTGGATGGCTGCTCTCAGAAGTTCTGATAGCATAGGCCACTTTTGTGAAGTTTTCATGTCACATTCCTGCAGCAGAAGCCTGACGGCCTGAGTTTGATTCCCAGAAGCCACGAGAAAGGTAGAAGGAGAGAACTGATTCCAGCAAGTGATCTTCAGACTGTCACACTCATGCAGTAACACATGCACACACCAGGTTTATGCACAATGATACACTTTAAAATCAGAATTTGAGGAAGGAATGAGGTATGACTGCAATTCTCTGTCAGGACTTTTGTTGTTGCTGTTTAAGGGACGTAGTTTAAATCAGCATGGAAAGCAAGAGCATTATTTTGATTATTTCAGTTTTCAATGCAGTTGTAACTATTACTGAAAAAAAGTTTACTGAGTGGGTTATGTGGATGAATATGCTAAATTGTGTGGTGTGGATACAATGAACTATGTCACTAATGAGAAATTGGCTTCACTGCTTTCTTTTGCTTCATACTTCAGTAATTTGAAATAGCTCCGTAAATGAGGTAGAAAGAGAATGAACTAATGAACCCATAAATAGAATCAGTGCAATCTGTGGAAGTATAGAGGCTTTATCTCATTTTTTAAAGATGAACTTTTCTCTCAAGCTCCCATTGTTCTTCCTTTATTAGAGACCTTCAAGTGAGTATGACTTAGCAATCCCAATGTTTCCTTTTCTCTCTGATTTAGGGGAACTGTGTCAATTTGACTGAAGCCCTGTCACTCTATGAAGAACAGCTGGGGCGCCTGTATTGTCCTGTGGAATTCTCAAAAGAGATTGTCTGTGTCCCTTCATACTTGGAATTGTATCCTTTGACCATGACATTATGTGCTGCCGTTTCAGAACATCTAAGTACATCATATGCTGCCATTATTAATCATAACAACAAGCAGAATTAGCTCTGTAGTGTATAAACTCTGAGTTTCAAACTTAACTGGGGACTCTTCCTAGAAACTTGAAAAAGTAGGCTTTATTTCTGAATCTTAGAGACTGGGGCGTCCCTTGTCATAGTTTCCCAGGGGCCTTTAATCATTAAGTCCTACTGACCTAAAGCGGAAACAATTGCTGTCAAAGATAGACGTTAGCCAGGCACATCACCTGGGAACTAGTTAGATATGCAAATTCTTCTGTCATCACCCGAACGAGAATGTAGGGGTGGAGCCCAAAGGCCTGTTCCTCAGTCCTCTAGGGTACTGATGTGTACCCAAAACTCGAGAAATGGTTTGAATTTCTAGAAGTCCACCATACAAGCTTAATGGCCTGCCTGTAATCTCAGCATATGAAAGGGAAAATGGGGGATGCCCAGAGTAAGCTGACTAGCAAGACTAGCCATATTTGTGGTAAACTATAGTCCACAGTCAGTAGCTTCCATAGCTGCAAGCTGAGTCCAGGTTTTTTTTTCCCATGATGGCAGTTGCTATCAGGGAGACCCTGCAATGCTGCTGGCCCTGGGAGTGGCTCTTAGCTTGGGCAGGTGGGAAGCTGGATGCGTAGTAAGAGGCAAGAACTTTCTTGCCTAGGCCCTCTGTCTAAATAGGGGGATACTCTGGTTGCTGGGTAGCCATGTCCTTCAGTGGCTTGGGGAGATTTAGCATCTCCATCTTCACTCTCCGTTGCCCCTTCAGGAGGGTCTTTTTCGTGTTGAGTGCTTTGAGGAATAGGGTGATAGGGAGAAGGCTCTGGGTCTTAGAGTCCCATGTCCTGCTGATCTTCTACTCTTTCACCTTTCCCTGCTCTGTTCTCCTTTCCTTTCCTCCCATCCAATTTCCCTTCTTCATTCTTCTCACACTGATGCTTCAGACTTTTGGGAGAGTTCCAGAGCAGAAGCAGTAGAACTGAGTAGTGTACTCCTCAGTCTTTGTTCCAAATGGTGGCCAGCCCATGCTGCAAAGTGCCTTGTTTAAAAGCCCTTTGTCCTATCCCCACAGTGTCCAACCTACGCCCATAAATCCCTGTCCATCTTTCAATTTGTTGGCCCAGATACACATGTTAAGTGGTACCTGCTCCTCCTTGAATGGCCTTTCTTATTCCTTGACTCCCGCTCCAGGTGGGTATTTTACACTGTTTGGAAGAAAGCTAAGCCTTAAAGATGAGCATCCCCTGAATGTCGTGTGCTGCAAGCCGCCTTCCTGACTTCCATTTGCCCTGTATGCCATCAACCGAGTCAGGCAACTGGTCATGAATTCCTTCAAGTGTTTTTTTTTGTTTGTTTTTAATTATTATTTTTAATTTAAAAAAGCCAATGGAAAAAATGTATATTTTGATGAGCTAGGGTGTTAATTTTTGAAAGTCAGCTGAAGGACAATTAGACAGCCCAGCGAAGACTGCGGAATGCACTGACCCCCTAGAATGTGACTTTAGGATCTATCTTTTTTTTTTCTCTGTGTGGGGTTTGGGTTTTAGTTTTGGCTTCAGTAGACTTTAATTTGGACATGTGGAGGAATAAACATCATTGTTTGTTCTGGAGAGAAGTTCCTGATAGTGTTTCTCCCCCCCACCCCCAAATTGACTTAGATCTTAAAATTTGGTGCTTTCAAAAGACATGATTAGCAGTGCTTCAATTAAAATTACAAAAGAGACCTATCGTGTGTTTTGTCCCTTTATTTCAGCCCACTCTCCTCTTCCTTACTTCTGATGGCCTAGACAAAGGTATATTCTAGACTGCTCTACTGAGTGAGTTCCAGGACAGCCAAGGCTACACAAGGAAACCCTGTCTCGAAAACAAAACAGAGTACATGTGAATATCAACTTGATATTGTATGTATTGTGGATAACAATCCAACCAATTTGAATTGTCTTTCGTATTGTACGTACAAGATTTCTACTCCATCAGTGGAATTGGTTCATTTGTGGTATTTTCACAGTAAGTAAAACCTTGGAAATGTAATGTTTAGTGAGGTGGATTCAGGGCCAACACTGAACGTTCTTCATTGTTCCTCCTAAGACAGAAACAAATGATATAGGCTATACCAAATGACCTTTAAAATGAGTGCAGACTTTTGCTGTAGTTTGGATTGCTATGAAAGAAGAAACATTACAGAATAAAGGAGTTGAGAGTCATGTTCAAATTAGATTTTTTGTTCATGGCTAGGTTTAAAGCAGACAAGTAGACACTTCACCCAAATGCTTCTGCAATTTGTCGGAAGACTTTTATGTTGTGGAGGATTGAAACTGGTTGTACTGCCTCAGTTAAAATTTTACTTGGAGCCAATTGTTCCTCCCCTTCCCCCATTTCACTGTTTCTTTTGAGACAAAGTAACAGTCTGTATGTAGCCTGGTCTAACCTGGAGCTTGTTATGTAGCCCTGAGAACTGAGCTTGTACCACCACACCCAGCTCAATTTTTGCTTCTTTGGAGTAAAGAAAACAAGTGTATCAGCTGTAGGGCTATATTATTAATGCGAAGCATGACCTGGTTGGTACTTGAGGAGTAACTTGAGGCCGCAACCACAGATGCACTCATATTTCTGGTGACTCAGGTCCTGCTAAGCCAAGTGATAGAAATGAAGAGCATAAGGTTATGCAAGGCTACTTGGGAAATACATTCGGGAGAAAATAAAGAAAGCAGTGTTGAATTTATCTTGAGCGATAAAAGTGAATTCAGACTAATTTCTTGGTATTTGCTGAAGGAGGATCTCAGTTTTGAACCCTTATTATTTTAACAGAGAAACATGCAAACTGAACGAACACTCCCCACCCCCAGCCCTGTGCACTAGCTAAAACCCACCCTTGCTTTGGCTGCCTTTTAAAGAAATGCTAATGAGCCAGCAATGCTTGTTCTTCGTGACTAGTGTTGTGTGGCATGAACGTTTCCTTCAACAGTGGAATATATGTGTCCTAGCTTTTTAATAAAGGCAGACAAATATGGGTAGTGTTTAAAAATTCTATTCAACACAGCAGATAATAAGAATTGATTTGTTAAGATATGAAATGCTGCTTTCTCTTGGAAATGTGATTGAATATTTATAAAACTGATCCAACTGGGCCAGGGGAAAGCTGAGTTGGTGGTGCTTTTAATGGGCCAGAGCACTGTTGATAGCAAAATAAAAAAGATGCGCTGTTCCCTCCTGTGTAGTTTGAATAGTCATGTCCTTGCTTTCTCTTTCTCTGCCACAAGAGTTTGTATTTCTGCCTGTCATTTCTCTGTCAATAAATCGATCGGTTTTATCCTGTTCTCATGACTCCTGAGAGAGGGAAGGGAGCTATGTGTGTTAGTTCTGTGTTCTGTGTTGGTCTCTGTCAGAAACTCTTAAGTGGAGCTGCTCATGTTCATCCAACAGCTTTGTTTTCTAAGCATTTTATTCCCACTGAGTGTTTCTCTCTGGCAAGACTTGCTCAGACAAGGCAACAGTAGTTGCTGATTTTCACTGTGGCACTAGCTGCATAACATCCCTCTTGGGACAGCATTTTTTTTTTTTTTTTGGTGCATCCTGTTCCAGAAGCCGGTTGATTGGCAGTGTTTGATACCTCATTATTGTGTGGAGCTGCTATGCGGCCTTGAAGAAACACCTGGCCTTTCATCACCCTGTTGCCTAGTGTCCTCTCTCTCTTTTGGTTTTTCGAGACAGAATTTCTCTGTAGCTTTGGAGCCTGTCCTGGAACTAGTTCTTGTAGAACAGGCTGGCCTCGAACTCACAGAGATCTGCCTGCCTCTGCCTCGCGCGTGCTGGGATTAAAGGTGTGCACCACCACCACCCGGCCCATTAGTGTCTTCTCTTAAAACCTTACTTATTTTCATGTGCATATGTGAGTGCCTGCCTACATGTATGTACATCAGGTATGTACCTAGTGCCTGAGGAAGCCAGAAGAGAGAGGCAGATCAGAGTTACAGGTAGCTGTACTGTGTAGCTGTGTACTGTTATGGATGCTAGAAACCAAACCCAGGTTCTCCATAAGAGCAGCAAGTGCTCTTAACTGATGAGGCATCGCTCTAGCTCCCTGTCTGGAGTCTTTGTACCAAATAATAACTAACATTAATACATTTTTTTAATAAACCATGCTCATTTCCGTTGCCTTGCTAAGTCTCAAAACTATGTTTGAATGAGATGTTGATACCACTTAATGGGCCAGTTCAAGGGTAAAATGTGCCTGAGGGTTCCATACCCAGGCAGTAGTTCTTACATATCCCAGACAAATTTGCTGTGTAGCCTGAGGATGACCTCAGATTTCTAATTCTCCACCTTGACCTCTTGATTATGGCTAGGATTATGGACATGCACTTCCAGACCTGTTTTTAGGAGTAAAATATAAATTTTGGACTCAGTATGTTGACGATTCCTCACGATGTCTGCCCCCCCCCCCATTTTAGTCCTGGCACAGGTGATTAGACCTAGGTCCTCATGTGTGCTAGACAAGTGCTCTATCACTGAGCTATAGCCTTAATTTTCTTTTTATTTTGAGACAAGGTGGTTACTGAGTTCTTTCAGGCTGAACCTTGCATGGCTCAGGGAGGCCCTGCACTTCTGAACCTCCTGCTCCAGTTTTCTGACTTCCCTGAGGATCTATCTGCCTGCCTGCCCTCTCTCCCTCCTTCCCTCTCTCCCTTCCTTCCCTCCATCCCTCCCTATATCCTTCACTCCCTCTCTTTCTTTTTTTGTTTAAAGACAGGGTTTCCCTGTGTATCAGCTCTAGCTGTCCTGGAACTCACTATGTAAACCAGGCTGACCTCAAACTCACAGAGATCTGCCTGCCTCTGCCTCCCGAGTGCTGGGATTAAAGGTGTGCACCACCACCTGGCTTCTTTTCTTTTAGTATGATTTAATGTTTTTTTATGTGTGTGGGCATTTTGCCTGCTTATATGTCTGCACCACTGGTGTGCTTGGTCCTCTTGGAGGTTAGAAAGATGGTGTTGGAACCTCGGGAACTGCAGTTCCAAGTTGATTGTGAGCTGCCTTGGGTGTTAGGACTTGAATTTCAGTCCTCTAAAAGTGCAGTCAGACTCCATGACCACTGAGTCCTCTCTCCACCTCCAACCAAGATTTCTTAATATTCTTTTTGAGAGCTGCCTAGTGAAAACTGAGACTCTTTTTAGAAACATTTGAAAAATGTATTAAACAAATAAGATTAGCTGGAAATAGGTTATATTAGTTTTCAAAATTTATAGTTTGATATTTGTGTTGATTTATTGCTTGTTACATAGCTGGATAGAGTGGTGCATTGAGTAATATAATTATGATGTAATAAGGATAAACATAAGATCTGTACTGAAATGTGATAAGGTGTTGATTTCTTTTGTTGACAATGTCATAGAAATTGCCAGTAATAGTGTGGTTTCTCACCTACATTCATGCTTACGGGAAAGGCTAAATTTCAGTGATAAACCAGTGGAGAGGGAGATCCAGATGTTTTCCCATGAAAATTTCTGATTAAACAGAATTCAAGAACCACTGTCCTTCATGCTTTATTTGTCCCTCTCTCAGAACTGCAAATCAACTCTGGCAGGCCAGTTTTCCTCAGCCAAAACCATTTAAAATCTCAATTACCTAATGCAGCCATTCCACTGATTTCTGCTTTACTCATTTCAAAAATGAGAAATAGAACACCAGCAAGAAAATAGCCCAGTGCTTTTGGAAAGCTTTTTGAATCCTCTTGGTTGTGATTTCACTGGGAAATGAGATGATTAATGTGGCTGGGCAGGTACACTTACCTCGTGTATCTGGAGGTCCTGGGGATGTTTCGGCTGGCTCACTAATGCAGGCAGTTTTCTGTGAACTCACCAGCATTTCAGTGAGCAGTGCCTTCGTGATGAAGCACTGAGGAATAGGTCCCCTCTCTGCCACTTGGCTCAGAAATGTAAGAGAATAAGTGAATGAGAGCTCTCCTGGGTAAGGAGGCAGACCAGTCCAGCCTGTTGATTGAAGACCTCCAGTGTCCCAAAAGAGTATAGGAAACTTGCTCTATCCCTTTCCCGAGAGATGGAAAGCCCCACATAGTGAAGGCTTGGCTTTGACCCTAGAGTTAATTTTATTGGAGATCGTTTTTCTTGACTTTTTTTCTATAATATTTTTACATCTTGGCTAATGGCTATGTTTGTAAGTTAGTTTCACACTGAGTAATTCTGACTACATGTCTAACCTTAGCACATTTCATGTCCTTTGTTTTTAAAAAGATTATTATTTATGTGTAGGCAGGTATGTATCTACATGTGCATGTGAGTGCATGTGCCCATGGAGGCCAGAGACATTAGATAGCCTGGAGCTCTAGTTACAGGCTCATTGATGTGAATGCTGGAAACCAAACTTGGGTCCTCTGGAAGAGCAGCAAGTGCTTTTAACTGCCGAGGCATCCCTCTAGCAGCTATTTTCTTCCTTCTTCCCTTCCTCTCCTTTGTGTGTGTGTGTGTGTGTGTGTGTGTGTGTGTGTGTGTGTGTGTGTGTGTTACACCTGCGTGGCCCAGCAGAAGACACCATCTAGACCCCCTGGAATGGAGTTACAGGGAGTTATAAGCTTCCTGACCTGGATGCAGGAATCTAAGTTCAGGTCCTCTGGAAGGCAGTAATTACTTAGCTACTCATCCATCTCTCCAGCTCTATTATCCTTTTATTTTTTAGACATCACCTTGATCTCTGTGTGTCTGAGTTTAATTAGCTACTCTCCATCTGTATGCCCCCAGTGTTAAGGGAAGCTGTCAGTATATTTCATGCTTCGCCTGGTCCCGTCACATTCAGTATTTATTTCAAGTTGTTGCCACAACCATGCTAAACAATCTACACTACGCATCTGTTGTCCATAGCTGCTGAAGTGCTTCATGTCTTCAGAGACAGTGTCTTAGTGGGAAGGAATAGACACACTGGGCACTGGATTCTGATTCCAGCATCACGGGCATTTTTCTCAGAAGTGTGATGGAGGCGGATGAAAGTTCAGTGCACATAGGACATAATTTTGACATTAGAGTTCACTCTAAAGGGGAAGTTCTTTAGAATAGCTTTTTCTAAGTAGACCATGGAAGAAGAAGGCTGACTTGAAGAACTTACTCAAGTTTTGGTTTCAAGTAAACAATCTGTGGTGTGAGGTGAGTAGGGGTATCCTGCTCTGAGCAAGGGTGCAGTCCCAATGTGGTAACAGGAAACTTCAAGGCCCAGTCTTGCCTTGCTGGTTCCTTCTTATTTCCTTCATGGAACTAAGGGGGCCAGAAACTTGAGAAGGTACACAAAAATAGGCTAGAAAACTGGAATGGTATGTTGAATCTGTAGTGGGCACTTCTGTGACCAAATCTTTTTTCCCCCTATTTGCACGTCAGTGGCCTCATCCTTCGGTATCACTTTTCTGCACTTGGTGTCCCTTTGTTCCCTGACCAGCACATGGAGGATTACCTTGGCCCAGGTTTCAATGCCAGCCAGGCCACAAATCCAACTATAGGGTCATATAACTCATCCTGATTTTTTGTCTGTAGTTTGAATCTGACTCTGACCTCATGATCACTGCTCTTGTAGAGGAGCCTAGTTCAGTTTCTAGCTCCCACAGCTGCCTTTAACTTCACCGCCAAGGGATCCAATGCCCTCATTTGGCTTCCACAGGCACCCACATCCATACATACCCAAACACATACACACATAAAATTTTTAAAATCCTGAAATCTTGAGTGTGTATGGACAATATAGAAACAAGCAAAGGACATGAGTAGGTACTTACTTTGAGTGCTGAATTATGTTAAGGTGGTAGAATCGGAGGGGAAAATTTGGCTTTTGGTAATCATTGAAGACTGGGGCAGTTTACATTTTAGTGTTAAAGGGGAAATCTTGATAGGATCCTATTTATGGGGCTTTAATATGTCAATTTCCTGTTGTTTCTTTAACAGATTGCTACAAGCGTAGTTTCTTGAAAAGGTTTTGGGGTCAAGAAACCTTAGCTGAGTCTTATACAGCTAAAAATTCCAGTTATTAGCAAAGCTGGTTCCTTCTAGAAGAATACATTTGCTACCCCTTCAGTTCCTTGGGGAGGGGGTCTACATTTCTTGGCTCTTAGTTCCTCCTTTCAGTTTCAAAACCTTTAGGGGAGCAGTTTTCGGGTTGCTCCTTCTTTTATGTTCCTCAGGTAGGGCTTCTTGGAATTACACTAAGCTTCACCCAGGAGATCTAGACCCTAGCCCCACTTACATATCTGCTAAGGCTGCCTTGCCATATGAAGCAGCATTTGTACAAAGTGCTGAGGATTAGGATATGAACATTATCAAGGGCAGGGTATTGATCCTATTGCACACTTGACAGTGGAGAAATTGGACATAATCTTGCGCAGGTGACCAGAATCAACTTGCCCAAGTGGCAAGTGGATATCTTGTGCCTCCAGAATTTGCAGTCTTAACAGGGTTGTCACCTATACAATACTTAGCTAAGAAAGGATTGCCTAAACCTACCCTTAACCCTTGACCCTACAGGCTATGTACTCTTCAATTGTAGGGTGCACTAAGCAAGTGCTACTCCTGGCCTAGCCCAATATTGGCCACTTTAATAAAAGTAAGGATGTGGAGCAGGAGGGATGGCTCAGTGGATAAGAGTACTTGCAATTTCAGAGGACCTGAGTTGGGTTCCCAGTGCCCATCCTGTAGCAGATGCTCCAGGTGACCTGAGTTCCTCTTTGGCCTCTGACTTCCCCAGGCATGCACATAGTACGCGTACATAGTACACATCAATGCACACACACATATACATAAAACTCTTAAAAGTATTAATGCTAAAACAGTCAGGCTATGAAAGGCCACAGATTTGAAGAGGCTCAGTAGCTAAGATAGTGTTATTTCTGACCTAAACTAGATCATATATTGGAGGAAAAATGTTGCCAAATTGTCAATTGCTATATCAGAATGTAGTCGTAGTATCAATAAAGGTGTTTGTGTCCATTGCCGAGTTTACCAAAGTACATAATGCTAATTCTTAAGTTTGAAATTATTTTCCACATAAGTTATTAAATAAAGGCAGAAGATCTAGAGATGGTGTCTTAGGGTTTTTATTGCTGTGAAGAAAACACACCATGACCATGGTAACTCATACAGAAAATATTTAAGCCAGACGGTAGTGGCACATGCCTTTAATCCCAGCACTTGGGGAGCAGAGACAGGCAGATCTCTGTGAGTTCTAGGCCAGTCTGGTTTACAGAGCTAGTTCCAGGACAGGCTCTAAGGCTACATAGAGAAACCCTGTCTTGAAAAAACCCCCAAAAAGTTAAAAAGTAATATTTAATTGGGGTGGTTTGCTTACAGTTTCAGAGGTTCAGTCCCTTATCATGGTGGGGAGCATGACAGCATACAGGTGGTGTTGGAGTAGCTGAACAGCCTATATTTTGCAGGCAACAGGAAGTTGACTGAGACACTGGAAATTTTGAGCATAGGAAACCCCAGGGTCTGCCTCCACAGTGACACACTTTCTCCAACAAGGCCATACTTAAAGCCACACCTCCTAATAGTGCCACTCCCTATGAGATTATGGGCACCAATTGCATTCAGACTACCACAGACAGGCTCAGTGGTGATGAGCTTGTACTGCTTTTGCAGAGGACCTGCGTTCTATTTCCAGTATCTATGTCAAGGTGCTCCTATAAAACTACCTATAACTCCAGCTCTAGGGCATCCAGTGTCCTCTTCTGGCCTTCCCGGGCCTTCTGTGTACATGTGTGTGCATGCATGCTTGCTTGCTTGTGTGTGTGTGTGTGTGTGTGTGTGTGTGTGTGTGTGTGAGAGAGAGAGAGAGAGAGAGAGAGAGAGAGAGAGAGAGAGAGAGAGAAGCCCTGTTCTGTGTTTAGAAAATTTAAAAATAAAGATAAAATCTTAAAAACAAAGACATTTGCCTGAGAGGCACACTAGCAAGTTTAGGGCATACAAAACCACAAACCTAACAGTAAAAACAAGAGTAAGTCTGTGGCTCTCAAAGAAGGATACTGGAGCTTTAGGTTGTAGCCTACAAGGTAAGACTGGGATGCTCCTGGGGCCACAGAAATCTGAGTGGGCTAAATTAGATCTTTGAGGCTTCTTGTGTGCTTCCACAGAGAAGCAACTGTAGGTAGCCACACGTATCCCACCGGAGATCACAAAGTTTGGAAGAGCAGCACTGTGCCTGTGAAATCTGTGGGAGAGAGATATCGGGGAGACTAAGAGACTCAGAGACTGCCTCAATAAATAAAGTTCAGAGTGACCAGGGGAGATTCCACACACATGTCCTCTCTCTCTCTCTCTCTCTCTCTCTCTCTCTCTCTCTCTGAGGTACTTTGCTGAGGACTTTGACGAGTTCCGTTGGAAAGGAAATTGTCCCTTTGTGTAGAAATAGGAAGAGAAAAGCTGATGTAGCACCTATGAATTGAAAGCCCATGAGCATCACTTCATGGTCTTACTAGAATAACATCTGATTAGGTAAAGTCTTAGCCTAAGCCCAACAGCCTGTAGCCCTCACCATCTAATTGATGGATGCTTATGAGGTCAGTCTGAACCACACTTTGACTACTGAATCAATACTGAAAAATCTGATAGGTAATATTGTTTTTTTTTTTTTTTTAAAGAAAGTGCTGGCCTGAAGCTGCTGCCGAATGTAAATGTTTTAAATATTGATGCATTATTATTATAAGCATCTTTGAAATGTAGGTGTTGCTGTACTAATTTCTAACATGAGTTCCTACTCATTTTTAATGTTTTCATGCATTAAATGCAGGCCTAGAAGTATGAATGCAGACCTAGAAGTGTAGCCAGCACACATGAGGGCCCGGGTTCAGTTCCTACACTAAAAACAGAAAAGTAGCCTGATAAACCACTAACCTGATGCTCCTATGTGAATGCCCAAGAGTTCCCCCAGAGTACTGAGTCCTCCCCACCGTTTGAAAATCACCAGATAGTGGCAGTGGGTAGTTTCCCATTAATGAAAGCTGCGCAGTGCGGACATTTTCGAGTCTGATTTGGAAAGGACTGGAGAGCCCGTTCTGTGTTCAGACATTGCACGCTGAGAGTTCTAAACACAGGATAAGGGATTGTATTCTTGACCCAACTAAACATGCAATTTACTGAAGCCTGGCTCGTGCTTTGATGTTATGGCTTTAGTGGGTATGCTTATTTCTGTAAAGGGTAAAAACTGGAACAAATTTCAATTTGTGCTTAGGTCTTTTGCAGGTTTATTGAAGATACAAAGAGTCATAAAGGAAAAGGTTGGAGGGCATACAATTCTATTCTGGCATACTAGAGCAGCTCTCCTCAGCACTTATTAAAGCACTCTTGCTGCACTAGCTGGGTAGGGGGTCAGAGGAGACAAGTGTTGAGTACAGCCAGGGGAACATGGCAAGGAAAGAACGTGTAGGCAGCCTCTTTAGCAGCAAGGAAAAATAAGTGTGAACCAGCAGCCCACAGTAAGAGGGCATTAGGAGACTGCGGGAAACAAACAAAGGGAAATGTAGGCTTAATGTGGTGAGAGCTGGAAAGGAGGCACACAGCTTACAGTTTAAGGGATGTACCCAGGCCAAGGGCACTTATTACATGTGCATCATAAAATGTTTGACGTTGGGACTGGGGGTGGGGGATGACTCAGCCGGCGGAGCCACTTTCTGCCAAGCCTAATCTCAGTTTGAACCCCAGGACTCACATGGTGGAAGGAACTCCCCCAGCTTGTCCTCTGACCTCCACTTCCGTGTTGTGATGTTTCCCCAGCTGTCAAGCATACACAGCTGCGTACATGTGTACTAAATGGAAACAGCATCGATTTTTAAGTGCTTAGCGTTTAGAAGCCACAGCAAACCTCACATGTTTTATAGCTCACTGTAACTATCCAGAAAGGTGGGTTCTTCTAGTTCCTGCTGCCCAATAACACTATCAGACCCTTCCAGTGTTATCTTCTCTCCCACCCTCTGAAAGAGCAGGGATGGTGTTTGGGGGTGAATTGTATTCTCCCTTAAAGGTGTTGAAGTCCCACCTTGCCCCACAGTGCCTAGAAATGCAGCGTTATTTAGAACTAGTATCATCGTAGATGCTGAGATGAAAATGTTTGGGTGGACTTTTTACCGATATAGCTGACAGTCTATTTGAAAAGGGGTATTTGAGCAATGTGAGGAGAATGCTCTTTGGCAAGGCGAGCAATGCCTGAAGAAACACATCAAGCTGATTTTTCCTCACAGTTTCTAGAAGAAGCAACCTTGTCGTCACTTCGATTTTAGACTTCTAACCTCCCCAACTATGAGAAAATCATTTTTCCGTTGCTGAAGTGACCCAGTTTATGGTCTATTCTTAGAATATCTCTAAGAAATCAATACTAATGCCCTTTAAGGTTCTTGCTGTGGTTTGGATGAGTGTGTCCTAAGGTTTTCTGTGTTGGAGGTGTGGTCTTAAGGGTGGCACAGCTGGGAAGCACTGTGAACCTGTGAGAGGTAGTGCCTACCTGGAGGTCCTTGTGTGATGGAGGCATGTCCCCAAAAGGGCTTGCGGGACCCTGCTAATGATCCTGTTCTCTGCTTTTGGGCTCACGAGATGAGTGATTTGCCCTGTAACACCCTCCTGCTTTGATGGCTCATTCTCTCTAGAAGCCCAAAGTGGCTCCCGGATCGTGGGGTAGAACCTTCAGGACTATGTGCCCCAAATACACCTTTCTCAGAAGATAATTGTCTTGGCTATTTTGTTATAATAATATGAAGGGAACTAATACATAGCCGATGGAAGACGTTTAATTCATCAAAGGTTTACTATTTCATAACAAGCACACTTGAAATGCCAGCTGCTTATAGCAGCAAGTATTTTGGTTTCCCTCTCAGCCAGCTATGGGGTGGACTGGGGTTGAGCTCGGATGGGCCTGACTGGCTGCTGCTCCAAGCTGTGTATTGGAGCTAGGTCTGCTCCACACGTCTCTCATTTCTCTTAGAGCAGTGGCTGCCTGAGACGTCTGCTGACAGGCGGGTGTGCAAGAGGTCAGGCACATGGCGGAAGCTAAGCTCCATCCTTGATGTGTGCCACGTATGCTAATGTCTCACTGGCCTATTGTTTGGACAAACCCAAGGTCAAGAGACAGAATTCTCTGCCAATCATGAAGTCAGAGCAGGGAGATGCATGGTAGGGGAGGGAAGAGTTGGGAAGCTGAATTGAACTCAACCACGTTTTACGTGAGAATTTTATCTAAAATCCAAGGAACACTTAATGTCCTCATTTCAAAACTAATGATGCTGAGGGGAATAAAGAAACATTATCTTTCAGGGATACCAGCACTCTAACTTGTCTTTGACAGATGGAGATAAAACAGCATTTTGTATCTCTTCATCTGTTTGTGGGCACCTTGGCTGCTTTCATAACCTGGTTGTTGTGAACATTGCCTCAGTAAGTAGGAACGAAACACGAATGTGAACGCGCAGGTGCCTTTGTGCTATGCTGACTTAGAGTCCTTTCGGGATATTGCTCAAAGTGGTAGGTAGAACTGGATTTATAATACTTTCAGGTTTTTTTTAACCTTTCATATCAATTTCCATATTGGCTGCATCAGTTTGCATTTCTCTCTGTTTTCAGTTTGTTCCCATCAACTGTGTGTAAAGTGTCGTCCCGTGTCCCCCCTCCCAACACTCACCAGTGGGAAGGGAAGGGGGAGTCAAGAGAGGGCAGTGGGGAATGAAGAGAATGAAATCACATTATATACATGCATAAAAATGTCACAGTGAACAGCAAACAAAACCCCCAAACAAAAGCACCTCACACATAACACTTGCCGTTGTGCCAGCTACTCCTTCAAAGACCGTTGCTGGGGTTTAGGGTGTAAAAGTAGTTTTAAGCTAAGGGTCTTGATCCAGACCATTGGCCTGATTCCTGGCTCTGCCAAGCTGCACCTTAGTCCCTGTGTGTGCATCCACAGAGGAAGACAGCCTGCGGTACTTCTGTCAGGAGTTCTTCAGCCCAGTGACATAACCCATGCTTCGATTTGTGCTTGGCACAGAGCAAGTGCTCAGAGATTATCTTCTGTTATCATTAGCAAGTACCAGATTTTAAAATTTGCTTACAGAGAATCAGGACTTGTACCAGGGCACAGCTACAATGACTGCCTCCTCTATTCTGTCTTTTAGCAGAAACCAAGTGATAGAACCCGCAGAATACTGCTCGCGGTGTCCGAAGACTTCGCAATCACTGCTACTTCCATTCCCCCGACATATTCAGTTTTTTCACTTCAGTTTCTCCCATCCCCGAGTTAATTGACTGTTAAAAGATAATTAAATGAGAGCAGTAAAGACGTTAGTCACTCTTGACTATCCTGGAAGGGCTCCTTTAAGGGAGAGTTGGGCAATCTTCCATTTGGATGCTACAATTGGTTAAGGTTAGTTATGTATAGTGGAAAACTCGGTGAGCCCTCGGGTAGTCAAGCCCGTGCCCTGTTGAGCTTCACAATCTCGAGTTGATAGGCATACAGTTAGTATTCTATAACAAGGAAATGGGGAAAAAAATAAATGATCGAAGAGATAATATGAAATAGAAACCGTCCAAAAGGTGACAGATCTGGAGATTTGCCTATGGAAGACTCGGGAACATACAAAGACTTAGCAGGCACTTCAAGCTAGCAGTAAGAATAATGAGCAATTTAAGTTTCAGTTGGGCACTGGCATCGAGAAGGAATGGAACAACCAAATGGATGGATGGCTTTCTCTTCGCTGGAACAAGGGCATTTAATCAAGCCTAAATGCAAAGAAAGAATTTTGAACTCAGGTGATTAATGCAGACATCTTCATGGGAGAATGCGTTTGCCACACTGCTACTGGAAAAATTGCAATGGAGAGGTGCTGTGCAGAACTGTCCTCCGAGGTAAACAATTGCCGTCTCTGGGAGTTGAAGTGTGCCGAGTTAGGTTTGTTGACTGTTACACCCCCTCATAGAGAAGAAGGGAGGATAATGAGACCCTCGCTGGAGGACCCAGTGGCTCCCTGCCCGCCCCCCTGCTTTATGCAATGCTGTCCTAATGACATCTGACATCAGGGAGGGACTAGCGTATGTAGGCTGGCGAATCCTAGGGGAAGAAGGCTCAGCCCTGTGGTTGTGGACAAGTCACCATCCCTGCTGGCTGGAGAATTCCCAGTGTGGCCGGCCTTTTGCTTGGGGAGGCACCAACGTGCTGTAAGAAACTCAATACATTCACTGGTTCCCCAGAGTGAACTTGGATGGAATTGGACCTTGCCTTGTTATTAGGAGTAAGGGTAGACACTTTTATTCCTGCTCCCATCTTCCACACCCAGGAAGGAATTTTAACGACCAGAAGCTAGGGAATGATCACATTACCAGGGATTTGTTATGCACTAAAGAGTTCTTAAAGTATTCTACCAGACCTGTGACTCCAGCTCCAGGGGAATCCAACATCCTCTGCTGGTCTCCATAGGCAGCTGCATTTACATGTACATAACCCACAGCCCACATGCATACACATAATTAAAAAAATAAAAACAAATCTTTAAAAAATCCTACCAGTTATCCCAATAAACGTCAGAAATGATCACAGCACTTGGCAAAAATCACCAGAAGCGACCTACGATTGTGTCCTTTTACCTCCCTGGCCTAGAACCCAAGATCCCTCTGCCTCAGCTAAATCCTGCCTTGGCTTTCTTTTCTATTCATATGTTTTTCTTCAGATCTTTGGGATTCTATTAAGTGCGTTTGTATCTGTGTGAGTGTGTGTGGGTGTCCATTCACGTGTGTGTGTTGAGTCACAGGTTATAACAGGTGTCTTTATCTCTCTTCCATGAATTTTTGAGACAGTCTTAGCAAAGCTGGAGCTCACTGATTAGGCTCGACTAACAGGGCAGGAAGCGCCAGGGACCTCCTTTCTCTACCTCTCCAGCACCAGCACCGGAGTTCGTCCATGCCAGCTTTTTACGTGGGTTCTGAGCATCCAAACTTGGGTGTTCTTGCTTGCTCAGTGTGAGGGGCATTGGATTTGGCAAAGAACACACCCAGACACCAAATTCTCCTCACAAATGAGGTTTTATTATCCCCTGAAGGGACAAACAGGGACAGGGTGGGGGACTGCCACCGGATCATCACGAGTCTCTCTAGAATTGGTTCTTCAGGAGAAAAGGTGCTAGGGTGAGTTGGTAAGACCTGATTGGACTTGTTAGTCAGTGTAGCCAAATAATGGATTTTGACTGATGTACCTAATAATTTTAGTCAGGTGCAAGGGAGTGGCCAAATAAGGGAAAAGACCTTGGGGACTGACTTTAGGAATGCAATCTAATGGTTTAGCAAGGGGAAATGAAGGGGGAGGGAGTGGCGAGACCTGCTGGTGCCCCATTTGCAAGGCTTGTGCCTGTTAGCAAGCCCTTCATCCTGCAAGCACTTTGTTGACTGAGCCATCTCCCTAGCCCCAAATACTCCTTGTTTGTTTACAGTTTGCCTTGCCTTCTTTCAGTCTGTAGTTGTCTTCATTTTTTACCGTATTTTTGGATGCAACATTTTTTAAAATTTTCATGTTGTCAAGCTTGTCACTCTGTTTCTTGTGGTTTGTGTCTATTGTGTCCTGTTTTAGAAACCGTTCCCTGGATTGATTTCCCATATGTATTTTTTCAGTGTCTTAAGTTTTTGCATTTTATAATTGGGGCTTTTGCTTACCTGCTTGTTCTTTCTTGGTTTTTACCTTGTAAGCTATGAGCAAAGATATTGTTGCTTTGAGCTGTAAGAACACTCTTTTTCTGTCGCGCGTACCACTCATTCCAAAAACGTTTGATTAAGTTATCTTTCCATGATTGAGGTGCATTTGTTTGTATTTGTGGCTGGGAATATAGGCCCATGCTTGCCCAACATGCCCAACAATCTGGGTTTCATTCCCAGCTCTGCAAACAAAAGAAAACAACCCTCCAAAACAAAAGCACTCATTTTTTTATGGACATGTATTTGGGTCCAGCAGTTGCTTTGAACTTTGAGAAAGTGACAGTTGATGAGTTTGCACTAAAAAACACTTAAGAAGATATATAGGAGTGGGCTTCTATATTAACAAAATGTTACTGGATAATATGTTATCTTTTTTATATTTTTGAGATAGGTTTTCACTGTGTAGTGTAGCCCTGGCTGTCCTGGATCTCACTCTGTAGACCAGGCTGGCCTCAAACTCACAGACATCTGTCTGCCTCTGCTTCCTGAGTGTGGGATTAAAGGCGTGCACCACCATTGCCCAGCTAATATTTTATCTTAAAATGTCTTCAAAAAGGAAAAAGATGGTGACTATAGCATAGCTGCAAATTTCAAGATGTCATTATTTTTTTCTACTGTGTAGTACTCCATTGTGTAAATGTGTCATATTTTCCTTATCTATTCTTCGATCAAGGGGCATTCAGGTTGTTTCCAGGTTCTGGCTATGACAAATAATGCTGCTATGAACATAGTTGAGTACATGTCCTTGTGGTATGATTGAGCATCCTTTGGGTATATGCCCAAAAGTGGTATAGCTGGGTCTTGAGGAAGGTTGTTTCCTAATTTCCTGAGAAATCATCATACTGATTTCCAAAGCAGCGGTACCAGTTTGCACTCCCACCAGCATTGGAGGAGTGCCCAGCATAAGCTGTCATCAGAGTTTTTGATCTTGGCCGTGAATGACACATTTTATCAAATGTTGCAGTTATATCTGAGGTTCTTAGATTTGTGGACCGAATACTTCAGCATGTGAAATCCACCCCCCAAAAGAAGTGTACCCTAGAACCAGTTAAATATAGATACATGACTGCTGTGGTTTGAATGGTGTTTTTTTTTCTTTAAGGGCTTGTGCTTGGATGTGCCGAGTGGGAGTATCCTTTAAGAGGTGTTATTAGGTTATTAATTGTGCTCCCTCTGGAAGACACTAATGTGTTCGTCTTTTGGAATGAATTGGTTCTTAAGACAATGGGTTGTTATAAAAGAGTGAGCCTTCATGTCTTGCCTTCCCGGATTGTCACCTAATCTCTCCCATTGCATACACGATGCCATTTGCCATGCTGTGACATAGCCAGAAGGCCCTCAACAGGACTGATCAAAAGTCAGCACCATTTTCTTGAGCCTGTCTAAAGCTAGTTTGTCATAGCAATTCAAAAAGACTGATACAATATGTTAATCCAGGTCCCATGAGCCACATTAAAAAGTTATGTTTCATATATGTGCTATACACATACCTTGAAGGTACTCTTGTACAAGATTTTTAGCCCATCTGCATCTTGAGTGTGCCCTGTCAACCCTGGAATTTTCCATCTTGTTTTATGTTGCTTAAAACTTTAAATTTTGCAGCATTCCAGATTTCAGATTTTTGGATTCAGAATGTTTAATTTATATTATATGATTTATGGAAACCATGAAGTGACCATTTATTTATAATCTTTCTGTATGTCTACTAAGGGGGCAAAGAAGACTTAAAATCAACAAGTTTTCATCATTTGCCCATCTATCAGGGAGACCGCTTTCACCGACATGAAAATCAGGGCTGGTGTTTCATAGTCCTTCAAGGCATACACATGGGTGTCTAAAACACTATGCGTGAAAAACAAAAAATGCTCAAAGTGGGACTAAGGACATAGAGAGAGCAGTGAATGTTTTTTTCTTTTAAATATTCAGATGGAAACACTGGTGGTTAGGTGGAAGATACGGTCAAAGTACATAGCTGTATGTTTTCCAGGTTTCTATTTTCTCCTTTTTCGATCATTTCAGATAGAAATGTTTAAGGGAAACAGTAGGGAAGGACTGCCAGGAACATAGCAATTTGGCTTACCAAGATCATTATATTTAGTACTTTAATGTCTAGCTTTTGAGGTGGGGGTGAGGGGTATTGTATTTAAGAAAAAGTAAACAGTTGTTCTTAATTATAGTATGCCATGGGACTTAGTGTGTTGGCTTCAAACACAAATACTACAGCTTTCTCACCGTTATAGGAACGTCGGTGATTAGGTAGGATCGATCATCTGAGTGGTCATGGTTGGGAATTATGGCCATTAAGTAATGCTAAGCTTTGGAAACAACGGTAAACCTCAGATGGAATTCGTGGCCTCGAATGTGAGCAAAGCAGCTTATTGTGTGCTTCTACTATTTCTCAGATTGTACTATTGTCTTCTTCGAAAGGCAAATGCTTTTTTCTGTTTTGCCTAACGTACTACATTTCTGAGAGTCGTACAGCCCCTGGTGTACTTTACAGAAGAGTACCATAATAAAAATATTCCTAGAATTTGATATGTTGAGAAACGTTGTCTCCTTAAAGAAACAAGCTTGCATAAATGACCTGAAGAACTCATCACCAAAGTCTTTTCCTCTCTTCTTCAGCTCTCAGGGGCCTTGATAGTTCTTTTCTGGCACCTGAGATCTAGATTTCTCTGCTGGAAAATAATCTTATAGCTTCAATCTCCTTTGGGATGTTGAGTGGGAGCTATGATCTAGTCCTGAGTTCTGGGCAAGAGGCCCTTGCCCTGGGTCCCGGCTTCAGCAGGGCTCCACGGTGGCTATCCTTGAGCGATGTATGTCCCTTGCCACGGAGCGAAGGGTCTTCATTGCTAATGTGGAACACATGTGTCCCCTTCTAAAACACAAAGCTGTATGGACAAATGTATCTACAGGACTCGAAATGTCATATCCGCCAACTTGTACTCTCAGTGGCCAATAGGTTCTCTTTCCCAGTTTATCATTCTGGTGCCCATTGTCTGGGCTGCTGGGTAAGTGTGGCTAGGGAAAGGGTAGGCTGCTAGCCAGTGTCAGCTCACCAACATGTTTCTCCCCAGAACTCTGCGGAATTTGAGAATTCTGAATTGGGATCTGGCAGGTGGCCATGAGATAAATATGTAGTGAAGGAGGATGTATTTTATTTCATAGCTGGCAGCATGATTTACAGCCTTAAATGGCAGGGGACTGAACTACTATTTGGTTTTTGTTTGTTTCTTTTGTATCATACCTAGAATGTAGGGATTGGATTAAGGAGCTATATATATTATAGTGCTCTTTTAAAAATATATTAACAGTATTGAATTTGATTCCCTATATTGCCAAAATATATGGCTAGTGAATCCTTGTGGAGCTATACTTAGAATAATGGCAACTAGTATGTGATGGTAAGCCAGCTCTTTCAGAGCTGAACACTTTCTTATGTACTACAAGATGGAAAATTAACAATTAAAATGTAGAAATATTAGTTCCCTTTACCCGTTTTAGATAACTCCATACTTTGTAGATACCCATTCATTCTTCTTGTTCGTGTTCTTTTTTTTTTGATCGAGTATTGAATTAGAAGAAAGTTGTAGAGAAGAGGGGTATCTTAAACAAGACGAGAGTTGGTACATCAGAGAGCATTTTTTGTTAAGTATTCTGAAGGCAAGTTATTATGGTGACCCATGAAGCATATGAATAACAGCAATCAGTGACTACCACCTTGAAAAAGACATGTGATTTCTTGTCCCTGATGATGGCAGCTGCTCTAGGTTAAAAAAAAAAGAAAGTAAAGTCCGTTTTTTTTTTTTTCTCTTAGGTATAAAATTCACATTGTGAACTTTGTCTTTTCAGGCTGATTTCTGTAATCTCTTTGGATTTTCGGTACATTCATCCTACGAAGTTACACACCTTCCCTATCACATCCCAGGACTGTTCAAATGATTGTCCCAACTCTCAAGCGGCTTGTAGAGCAGGAAGCAGACAGGTGTTCACATCTAGTTGTCCTTACTAGCAGCTGGGCGTGGAGGGTGACCAGTGCCTGCAATGAAGACTCAGCTTCTCTGGCTGGGTAAGAGATGAGGTGACATTAAAAAAATAACTGGCCAGGCATGGTGCTTCATGTGTAATCCCAACACTCACAATACAGAGACAGGAGGATTCCAGCAAATCTGAGGCCCCTTTGGTCTCTATGTTTGAGGCCAGTGTGAGCTTTGAATTGAGATTCTTTCTTAAAAACAAGCGGACAAACAAAGCAAAAATCAACAAAGTATTCTGTACCAAACTTGTGGTCACAAAACATCCCTTTCCCTCCATTCCTTTCCTGCCATCATGTCTTCTTCATTCCTTCTTCCTTTTCTCATTCCCTTATCAAGGTCTGCACTGAATAGTCATTTAATTTTTTAAAATTCTGTTTAGTTTTCTGTGTGTGTACACACAAATGCATGTCTCTGTATGTGTGGGTCCAAAGACAATTTATTAGAGTTGGTTTGCTCCTTCTGCTGTGTGGGTCCCAGGGATTGAACTCAGGACATCGAACTTGTTTACTTTATCAGCCACCTTGCTATCCCTGTATGGAATACTTCTCATATGCATAGGTAGTTCTGAATAAAAATAAAACAAACTATGGGAAATATTTACAGGCATATCTGCAAGTGATAAGATATAAAGCATTAAACACAGCAATTATAATATCAATCACTTTCTCAAGCACTATGTCCTTCCCTATCGAGTAGAAATTATTACTGTCTGCCTTTGTCAGATTGGGACTGTGAGTGACTGGGTGATTCCACTAAGGTCACACAGCAGTAACAGTGCTAAAAATCAACCAGTTTGCACTCAGATACCATATCCTTCACTATGTCATCATTGCTATTCTGCCCGACGGTGGAGCAACATGCATCAGCGTGGAATGGAACAGGAAGGAATTTCAAGAGAAGGGAACAATAGTCATCAGTGTTGGGTTACGAATAAAGAAACCACTCTAAGGATTTCAAACAGTATGTTTAATGGGGGGAATTGGTTACAGGAAGTAATGGGAGAGCCAAGGATGATGCGGTTACCTAGAGGATAAAGACCATTAATATTGTTGCTGCTGTTAAGGCTGAGATGGCAAAATGAGGGGAGGGGGATGTGACCAAAACTCTACAGCACTCATTTCTAATGCCCCTGCTGCAATTGAGCTCCAAATACTGTAGTCTGTGGCTGCTGGAGTCACCCATCTCCGATGTCACATTTGTTGCTGCTGCTGTTGTAGGTGGTCCTACTTACTGTCTAGATCCTTGGATAAAACTAGGAACAGGAAACAAAAATGAAGCCTGGCTTCTGTGTTCTTCCTGTTTTCTAGTCTCCCATCAAAGACTCCCATTGATAGACTGCTAGAAATTTAGTTGGCAGGGGTACCTGGAAAATGTAGTTTTTGTAGGCTTTGATCTGGAAACCATCCACTGAGTGTATTTAGAGACAGCTGCATGCCTAAGTTTAGCATAAATGTGGTCTGTTACTTTTCTATTGCTGTGTTAAAACCCCTGACCGAGGCAACTTATAGAATAAAGAGTTTATTTGGGTCTTCAGTTTCAGAGGATGAGAGTTCATGACTATCACAGCCTGCAGGCAGGCAGGCGTGGTGCTGGAGCAGTAGCGGAGGGCTTACACCTTGGTCCATAAGCTCTTAACCACCGAGTCATCTCTCCAGCCCTGTAACTGGGGACACGTTCTACCAAGACACTAATATAGTACATTCAAAGTGGTATGCTAGGTTGCCCGGTGACAATGGTCACAAAAAGAAAGGTCTGGGAAGATCTTTCTAGGAAAGTAAATCTGAGTTGATTCTCTAAAGATGAATTGGGGTTTACTGAGGAGAGAGTTTTCCAAGCAAAAGAGGATTTTTTTTTCTCTAAGGATACAAGCTCTACCTGGTCTATTACATTTGAACACATGGAGGTATTTAGGATGGCTGGTGTGTAGGATATAAATTGAGTCGTCCAGAAGGGAAGCTCAGAGTATTGCATGTGTGAGCGTTTTGTTACCTTCCCTCAGGGCTGACAGCAGCCAGCTACTGAAGACTTTCCCCCACCCTTTGGAAGTTTGACTCAGGACTTGAGCTCGTGTGGATCCTAGCAGTTTGGCTGCAGCTTATGTGAAACACTGAGCTCTGGCTCCTAAAGCCTGATCCATGCCAGTCATTCTGCGACTCTCCAGATCCAGCAACTGACAGGCGATGCAGGTACAGTGGGGGCCACTGAAACTGGCCCCAGTCCTTTGGTGTGTTCATTGGCTTTCCAAAATGTAACAAAAACATCACAGACAAGGAACTTTAAAAGAGAAAATGGTTTATTTTGGTTCCCACTTTCAGGACTTTAAGCCTATGGTGAGGCAGTAGTGGATGATGAAACTATCTGGTGGCTAGAATGCCAAGAAGAGGGTGAGAAAATGGTTGGAATCCCAAATCATCTTCAAGGGACTTTCCCCACTCCAAGGGTTGGAACCCCCCCCCACTAGTCTGTACCTCTTAAAGGTTCTGCATCCCCCCAGAGTGTCATGGCCTCGGAGCTAAGCCTTTTAACACATGGTACTTTGGGGGACACTTTCCCAAAACATAGAACCTGGTCAGTGGCACGCACTCTGGGCTGTTAAACATTTTGAGCGTCAACATTGGTTTCACTGCTCCAGATCTGTGTTTAGTTTTGTGGGTTCTTCAGCTCATTTTATTGCACTGCAAAGAGATTAGTGGCTGTTCTAAGCCAGTGGTTCCCAAAATGTGGTCTCTAGAGCAGCAGCAGCAGCAGCAGCAGCAGCAGCAGCAGCAGCAGCAGCAGCAGCAGCAGCAGCAGCAGCAGCAGCAGCAGCTTCTGGAAAGTGGTTAAAATACGCATTTCAGCGCATTGTCTACTTCATCGGAAACCTCAAGGCTAGAGCCCAGTGGTGTGTGTTTTAACCAGTCCGCTCCAATTTGCCATCCATTCCTTGGGGCTTCTCGTTTTCCTAATTAGCTCTTATTAGTCAAAGGCAAAAGACGAAAACCAAAAGCCTTCCATCTTCTTTAGGTTAGTGGTGTACGTGAGGGCACAGGGTGGGCTTGCTCAGTCTGAGGATGCTAATTGGCTGAAAAGCTACTACATTTCTAAAAAAGTACTATGTAGAGGGATGCATTGGAAATGGAATGTCTTGGGCTCTGCATCCATCATATTTTTTTAAAAAAAGTTTCTGTTTTCTGTATCTTATGATTCTCGACATATTGGGATGGTTCAGAGCCCTAGAAGGGCTATCTCTTCCACAGTAAGTTAATTTCCAGAGATATTAAAAGACTTGTCTGGTACTTTGATTGATAAACCAATGAATCCTAAACTCATATCCCCATCTTCTTGTGTGAAGATACCACAGTTGGGTACACTGCTTTGCTGTCCCCAGTCGCCCGAGGGCTGGGTCCCAGTACACTCCAGACTGTTCCTGCCGACCGAAGCCTCCTGAAATTATTCAAACCACCCACTCTGAAGCCTGTCTGGCTGCTGACCTTACCTACCTGATGCTCAGTGGTTTCTCCTCCCCTCTTCTGGGTACCAGCTAGCTAACCTGGCCCAGTCCCGAGTATCTCTGGAGCATTATTGTGCCCCTCGCCCCACATGGAATCTATTAAACTTCTTTCAAAGGCTGCCTCTGTGTCTGTTATCTAAGCACACTCTAGTAAGAGAAACCCCAAGTGCATATAAGACCAAGTTGAGTCTCCTTTAGGCTCCGTCATTTACTCATCGTGCGGCCTTTCCTTCCTCAGCCAGCTTTACCACCTAGAGAATACAGCAGAACAGAAGACATAATATTCAGAATGAGACCTGAAAGACACAGTTGTATGGCCAATTTGCTAAGAAAATCCAGGAGTCAAGTACAACACCCGTAATAGGAATGAGGAGGGGGTAGCACTGGGGGGTAGAAAGGTTTAAGCAGGGGTGGTGTTAGGGTGATGGGGGAGAAGAGGGGTAGGAAGGACACCACCAACCAAAATGAAATCTGCAGAAAGAGTCATAAGGCTACCTCATACTTCATAAGCTGGTTAAAATGTACAAAGAAAAAAAAGCAAGGAATAAAAATCCCCCCTTGGCTCAAATATGACCAAGTGCATCACACAGATAAGTGGCCGTTCAGATTTATCAGCCCTTCCTAATGTTCAATTAGCAACGGTAACACAGTAGGAGCCATTTCCTGTACGGCTGTGTGTGTTCTCCAACTGAGACCCCCCCCCCCCCACACACACACACATTAAGTGATGACTGCGGTCCCTGGTAAGGGACTAAAGTCTGATAATTAGTCTTGTAAACAAGAGAATTAAAGGGAGCATAGTTTATCCCTTCTCCTCAGCTCGAGTGGCATTTTGACACGCCAAGCCTACCTTTGCTAATTACCTGATAAGCGAACTTATCAGGCTATAGGGGGAGAGAGCAAGAATTTGGAATTTGAAACCGTGTTGGCCTTCAGACAAATGTGATCCTGTGACCTTCAGCAAATCACTTAATAGTTCCAAACTTCAATTTCTTTATCTGTAAGAGGGAGATAAGAATATCTCCCTCGGAAAGATGCTCCAAGAGAGCAGTGTAAAGTAAGGACTGCATCTCATTAGTAGGGGGCCTGGAATTTGAACCTGGCCAGTCTGAAGCTCCTAGCCAACCAACAGCCAGGTCTCACCACAGCCTCTAGATGCCCCTTTTACTAATTGACTCTCCTGGCCAGCTTCTTTCTTTCTCCCCTACACCCTTCTCTTTTCTAGTGGCTGGATGAAAATATTGCTCAGGATTTGAATCATTTCCTTCTCCCCCACCCCGTAATTAATGACCCACGTGAGATTTTACAGCTTGAGACCAAAGACCCCTGCACACACAATCACCAGATAGATGCACTCCTGTTTAGCACAAAGTGACATTAGCCAGAAGCCCAGCCAGTTTGGCTACTGGGCTCAGCTCCCTGGATTCAGTCATCTCAGGAGAAATGCTTGTTGTCTGTCTGTCTGTCTATCTATCTATCTATCTATCTATCTATCTATCTATCTATCTATCTATCTATCTATCTATCCATCCATCTATCCATCTATCTAGACAGCCTCATGTAGCCCAGGCTGGTCTCGAACTCATTATATAGCCAATAATGAACTTGAACCCCTGATTCTCTTGCTTCTACTTCCTAAGTACTGGGATGGATTACGTCATGCTTGGCTAAGATAGTGGTCACGTGTGCATTCTACAGGGCAACTGGGGGAAATGTTCAAGTACCAACCCCGAGAAAGGCCTTGGCTCATCTGGAAGCCTTCCTTTATGCCAGTAGTTCTCGACCTGTGGGCCACAGCCCCTTTGGCAAACCTCTATCTTCAAAAATACTTCTAATTTATAACAGTAGCAAAATTACAGTTATGAAATGAAAATAACTGTGGCTGGGGTCACCACAACCTGAGGAGCTCTATTAAAGAGTTGCAGCGTCAGGCAGGCTGAGAACCACTGCTTTATGCTGTCAAACTCCTAATTCTTGCAGGCTCTGCTTTTGGAAGCCTTTTAAAGAAATCTCGCTCAGATTTCTGCTTTGAATACTGCCATTCTCACCAGGTCTTTGTGCTCTGGGGAGGGCTTTATGGTGAAGTTGCCAAAGGTTTCAACTATTTCCTTGCCTGAATCCAGTTGACCGTTCTTGAATTTCTCGTTTGACTTCTTGGTTTTCTGTCATGAGTCTTTACACATGGTCAGGCACCCGAGAAAGTCTCATGGAACTTCTTTTGAGTCCCTCATTGCATTCAAGGCCCAACCTGGTGTGGGATGTTTTTATTTGAAACAATTAAGTGGTTGTATATCACACTATCAACAAATGTCCCCAGCAGAGTGACTTGCCAGTGAACTCATTTTCACAGTTCCGGAGGAGTAGCCTTTTTGGACAGTTTCTTTCCCCGGGGATAATGGCTTTTCATTTCCAAACACAGGATAATATGCTATAGTCTCAATATTGTGGTTTCAGGTAAAGCTCCATTTGTCAGTTCCTTTGACACAGAGTTTTCTGCTCCAAGAGCATAGATTGGAACATTTCTGAGTTGCAGGTCAAGGTGTGTCTCGTATGTCATTTGAAGTGGTAACAATTTTTGTCTGCAGTGGGTCAGAGAGTAAAACATTCTAAGCTTCTCAGACAAAAATGTCTGTCACGTATAGAACTTTGACCTTGTCGCATGAATGCAGTCATAAGTGTTCCAGCGAAACTTTATTTACAAAACCAGGGGATAAAGCCGACTAGACTCATGGGCATTTCCTTCTACAGCCCTCTTCTTCGGCCTTTTGTGAGTGTTCATTAGTCATCTGGACCTTGAACTTATTTATTTTGGCCTAAAGTGGTTTTTTTTGTCCTAATTTGTTTTTAAGTGCTTTTTATTTTCAGAGCAAGATAATCACTATTTCCCAAAAGGCTGAAAACTTAATGTGGCAAGTGACATGCACTGAAGAATGCACCTTATAAGGAGTGATTCACCCACACCTTCTCCTCTATCAATCCCACCCACTCTCAAATGTTGCTTTAATTTCTGTGGTGAGTAAAAGGAACCTTTATTACATTACATTAGATTCAGCAAACTATTTTTAACATCTCGAGAGTTGTGTTTTTATTTCCACCGACTTATTTTCATGAATCCATGCATTCTTTCCTACACATGTCTGAGTTTGGAATGAAAAGCATCAAGTTTTCTATTACTGTCATTGAAAGGGGGTTTAGTTTTTTGGCTTACTTTTTTTTTTTACTCAGATGTTTAATGTTCAAGCATGAAGTCTGCTCTGTGAAGGATGTATGGCAGACGAAGGCTATGAGTTCAACTGGCAACCCACCATCACCATTCCAAATGGGTTGGAAGCCTGGAGGCTGAAGGAGATCGTGGGGAGAAAGAAAGAGGCCAGCACTCTTGGCCTCCTTGGGCGGTTCTTCTCTCGCCTGTGCACAGGGTGCACCATGAGCTGCTGATATGCAGTGTCTCACAATGATCCCATGTCACCCACTTCCCATGTCTAGTCCTGCAGACATGGACTGTGTTACAATGCATTTGCTGTCACAGACTTTTGTTTGCTGTGAGATTAACACAAAAGGGCTCTGCCCACGGGAAGTCCCATTATCAATGGCGTATTTAGAAGTCTCACCCCCTTATGAGGCCGCAGTGAGACTGGTTCCTGAAAGTGCTTTTTAACTAGAAATAAGGAAGCATTTTTCTTGCTTTTTATTTTTTCCTCTTTCACTGTGTTACACCAGGAACTGTTGTTGCTGGGGCTATAACAATGAAAATCACACACTGTCCTTGTTCTCACAAAGCTCACATTCCTAAGATGTGTTATGGAACCAAGAACATTCTTGGGGAAAACTCATAAAGTATTGTTGACAGTCAATGAGCACAGAAGGATTCCAACATGCTAGGATATTGTTAAATTGCTCAAAACCTGCCTGAGTTTGGGGTGCCATGTAACAAGCAGAAATTAAGGTTAAGATCTGTTATGAGATATATTTTTAAAGCTGGGAGAATCCCAAGGTGTGGGATTAAGGACTGACCAAGCCTGGCCAGATAAGAACCTGAATATACAGTCATGCTGTGCCTCCTTCATTGGTGGCTGCTGAATTCTGGTATCGCTGCCAAAGTTATGTGCACAAACTGTGTTTATCTGGTCTACAGATGTTCCTGAACCTTCCTCCTACACTTCCACCATCTTATGACCTCTGGCTGGACAGGGCCAGGTGAGCAGCCTTTCAGTGTGCTGCGAATTCATGATCTCTGTATCATTAAGTGATAAAATTCAAATGATTTCAATAGTATTGAAATGTCCATTGCCCTTCCCCATGGAGAAAGCAGCTTTTCATAATTTGAATTTGATCATGCTCAAAGTCGATGATTAACCAATCTCTCTAGTGGAACCAAATCAGTCTGAATTCATTCTGGGGAATCTGCTGAAACGACCACTTTACGGAAGCACAAAAACATCGTAAACAGTGACTGCCTGGGAGGAACTAGAGAACAAAATACATGGATGCTGTGTGCTCATCAAAACACACGGGGAAAATCTTTTCCTGTATCTTTTGTGGCTGCTAATGAGCTTGATTCATACACTTACCTGTCATTTTGAACAATTCTGGCACCACAAAGAGTACTCTTCCTTTTCCTAAAAAAAAAAATAAATAAATAGAAAGCTCTAGTCCAAACCAAGAGCCTCTGTAGGTTGTCTTAATTGCTACTTTGCACCGCAGTGGACTTTGACTGATTTTTGGCACATGCTATCATACACAGAGTTCCTAAAATAAAATGCTCCAGGATATCCTAGGAACTCTTAGAAGGCTTTAAAAGGGGACTAGCACACTGAAAGAGTAGCTTCTGAGGACGACAGTTCAGACAAGGAGAATGGCTGGCGTAGCACAATTACGTGACTAATTGAGATCGTGAAGTGGCTGCAGACTGTCCTTGCCACCTAACTTATCATGGTTAGGGGGAGGTTGAGAATTCAGTTTTGATAAAGACAATTGTGCGTTCCCCTCCCCAAGTGACTATACGTTTAAATAGCTAAAACATCTGTGTAGCAACCTAGTAAAACATGTATACTCGGAACGCTTGAGCAGAAAGCCTGCCAAACGACCGCTTGAGAGGGACTTTGCTGGGAGAGAGCACCAAGATAAAGCAACTGCTGTTTGTTTTGTCTAGTCAAGGGAGAGCCAAGGCAACCAACATTTTGAGTTTCTTTTATTTCATTTGTGAAAGATTATTTAAGAAAGGGTGTCGAGGGGAAGTTTCCTGACAGGAATTTTTAAAGCTGTCTATTAGCAGACGCGCAGGAGAGTCTTGGATGTCAACGCCTGACAAACTCTTGAGACTAGCTACCAAACCACGAAAAGTGACTTTCTTTCCGAGTCTTTTCTCCGGCCCTTCAGATGGAAGCAGAAACAGGGAGCACCATGGAGACCGGAAAGGGCACCAATCGAGGCGTTCGAATTGCACTGGCCCTGTTTGTTGGTGGCACCCTGGTCCTGGGCACACTGCTCTTCCTAGGTAAGTAGAACTCCAGAGGCCAGAGGAACTGGGCATCTATGGAGAACGTTTCTAATTCTTTATTCTAGAAACCCTTGTCATAATGCAGGCTGTTTATGTATGTTAAAAAATAAAGATGCACCCTCAGTTTCAGCCAGATATGTCAATGAAAAAGGAGGCTTTTTTTTAATAATACCAAATATATAGTCCAGGAGACAAAGTGGATCAAAAAGTTGTTTGGAATGGCTGGTGGGTTCCATTGCACTGAGGGGGGAAGCATCATGTATTACATTTCACAAATTGAGTATTTATGGATTCATGGTTAGATATTTGCATTTGTTTTGTGAGCGAACAGCCACACTAGAAATTTTTTTTTGTTTGACTTTTGTTCATGTTCGCTTGAACAAGTTACAAAGTACAATTCACAAAAGGTAAATTAGTCCTTAAATGGGATTCTTCGAATCTTTATTAATCCAGTGATTTTGAAAGATGCAGAATGGTTAACTCTACCTTCCTAATAGAGTTCAAAATGAATGTGAAAGAAAGCAGGGCTTTCCTCTTAAGATTTGAAAGGCATTGAGATTCAATTACTTACTCCTGTGAGAATGGTGTACTCAGAGAGAATGTGTAGACAAAAGCACAAAACCTGTCGGAAAGGGACAGGGGATGCTCAGAAGTTTAGGTTTTCCAAACCTATGGCTATTTTCCTTTGTAAATTTTTTTCTTATGTAACTCATAGTATTTCATTGGCTTGAAGGTCACCTAGAAACAAGCCCTATATTTAAGAGATTCTAGGTGTATTTTGAAATGCAGCAGGCCTGGAAACATTCCTTGGCATATACAGGATGCGGGAGGCCATGTTTATTTTGGCAAGAGAAAACCAGCAATTAACTTTTAAAAGAGTTAGGCTTGTGTGGTTGAGATCCCTGCTAAAACGAGCAAACCACCTTTCCATGTTTTCTATGGCTGAAGATTTAGGAAATTAGATCAGTATATTGCTTTCTGGTGAAGCTAGACCTCCTACTCCTGGGACTGAATTTGTGGTTCTTAAAAACTATTGTAAGGTTTCTCCAAACTTGGCTTTAGACGATCAACTTCCTGAAATTTTAAACTGGAGGAGAAATTTTATGGTCATGCCAAGGAACTACTCATGACGTGGGAAGTGATTAAGGGGCTAGGTTTACACATACTCCAAGGGCTCATCATGAAGTCTCAATATTGTGCTCTTTTTAGGAATGTTAATAGCGTTTTACAATTTTTTTTCAATTCTACTTTTATGATCATTGCACTTCGAGACCATAGCAATCCAGAAGATGATCAGTTAGAGCAAATTTGTGTTGCTCTTGAGAAAATGATTTTTGACACAAGCACTAAAGTTTTTAGGTAAAGTAAACTTTACTGAATCAAGCATCGCTATTCTGGAGGAGGCCTGCCCAAGAAAGATAACTTTCCAGTATGTCTAGTAACCCGACTCTCACCTTGAATCATCTGGAGCACATCTAATGATGACTGACAATAAACAGGACCATCTCAGGGTGTGACCTCATTCTTCTCTTGCTGTTCCGTGTGGTCTTCTAACCGGCAACATCAGCATCGCTTGAGAGCTTGAGCTCCTCCACCCCCAGATCTACTGATTCAGTCTGTATTTTCACAAGACACTAGAGGATTCATTTGCATGTGCACGTCTGGGAAAGATTGTTTCAGAGTGCATCTGTCTGAGGGTCTACACTCAGGGATGCTCATTCATTCATTCATTCATTCATCCATTCATTCATCCATTCATTCACCCATTTATTTATTTATTTATTTGTTTGTTTGTTTGTTTACTTATTTATTTATAACATGTTCTCACTATGTATCCCTGTCTGGCCTGGAACTTACAATGTAGCTCAGGCTGTGACTATCACGACGGACTGTGATATTCCTGCCTCTACCTCCCGAATGCTGGGATGACATGACTGTACCATCATGCCTACCTAAGAACCTTGATATTTTTGCCAACTATTTCAGCCCAATGGTTTCCCCCACATGTTGTTCCATGGTCTGTCCCCAAGAACCCCTACTCTGCATCTTGCTTGCTAAATGCCTGAAAAACCATGTTCTTCATGATAGCATTCTAGTTACGATTTTCCCTGGAAGGCGTTTCATTGTTGACATTGCAGTATGCGCTCTGCATGTCCAAGTTCAGTCATCTATCTACGACGCCCAGCATCCTGCCTCACCTCCTCTTTGACTTCGTCATCTACAGAAAGAATGGCTGCCAATGATCCGAGGTGGTTTCGGAGAACCAGGGGATTTTAAAATATCAAGTATAGCAATAGACCCATACACAATTTCAAGTGTTCTCTTTTTTCTTCCTTCTCCTTCCTTCTGGAAATCTGTTTCTCAGATGCAGTGCTCTGCAAGCTTTTCCTGTCAAGACCAGTTGATAGTAAATATTTCTGACCCCATTGTCATACATTCCTTGTTGCAGGACTCGTTTTCATTGTACCACTAAAGCATCCCTAGACAAAACGGGCCCGAATGGGAGCCAGGAAGATAAGTTTTCCCAATACTGAAGCTCGAATTTTCTATACTTTTCACATATCATAAAATATGATCCTTCATTGGATCCCTCCCCCATCAACAAAGGCCTTTCACAGAAATAGAAGGAGGAAGTGACCTCAGTCTCGTTTGTGGGTTCCAGTCAGTACTTGGGTGATGATTCTCTCAGCTGTATGGTCTTTCTCAAGCTTTCCGTTCTGTTTTTTTTCGTGTTGGGTGTGGAAACCAGGACATTGTGCATGTGTTGTAAGTACTCTGTTACTGGCTTCACTCTTACTCTCTTGATCTGTGGATATCTCCAGCGCATCTTGGGGGGGATTCTAATCTGAGAAGCTAAACTGCTGCTTGGCTTTTTCAAAAAGCCTCTAAAGAGTTAAAAGTAATGTCTGATTGTTTTATAGTAAAATATTTTCCGTTTAATTCATTTCCGTTTCATTTATTATTATTATTTTTTAATTTGGGCTTGTTGATCCTTGTCTGTTTCCAGGACTTTAATCCACGTGGACGTAATGTCCTCTTTTTGAGGGATACGGCTGCTGTCTGTGTCCCAACTAATTAAATTCAAAACCTTCCTTATATACACTGTCAGGTAAAAAGAACTGACATTAGCTTGAATTCCTTACAAGCCAGACTGGCTTGAAAGTTGCAATGTCACAAAGGTCATCCTTGAATCCCCGATTTTCCCCACCTCTTTCAGCAGAGGTTTGAGAAAGAATAGCTTTTTAGCCATTTTATAAGATTTTAAAAAGAAAGCTACTAACAGGAACATATTATCTAGAATAATAAAATTATTATTATTTATAGTAAAATTTGTACTTCCTTTATAAAAATACCACCTGCTCATAAAAGAACTTTGGATAAATATGTAAAAATTGACGAAAAGGAAGAACTCCCCATAGATCCACCATCACGGTACATTAGAATGTCCTGTACTGATCTTTACGCTGTCTATATATTTTTTCCTATTTTTTTTTTCTTGCAGAAAAACTCCCACTCCTTTCAGGTTTTAAGACTTCTTTTGAAAATAAGTCTGAGTGAGTCTGTAGGCAGGTTTCTTGAATCTATAATGTAGCACAGATAAAAAGGCTGTTTGGAGGATGGGAGCAGAGAAAAGAACAAAGACAAAGCAGACTCCTCTTAGGATGTGGATTCATAAATAATAAGACATGCCACACTGGCAGGTGATCTGCAGGGCTGCATCTCGTGCAGAAACATCAGCACGCTAAGGTTTCTTGATTGCGCTTCTCCGCCCCCTTGTCCATTTCTTCTCGGCCAGACCTTCAAAGATCTCTTGTTTTTGTTCACGGAGCACAGCAATAATGAATGGCTCACAGTTTCTCCAGCTAGGGAGGAAAAGTGTGGATTTTGAATAGGTTTTAGATTTAAGGCTCACATTTGCTAAAGTCCAGATTCTACCTGGCATTCAAAACGAGTGCATTCTTCTATGCTTTTGCAAAAGCACATGTCCAGCCTGGGCCTGCATCCTGCATGTAGTCGAAGACAGCTGTGCATGTGGCCTGACACACAAATCTTAACTTACCTAAAACATTATGAGATTAAAAACATGTTTTCATTTTGTGACTTCACGGCAGGATTCTTAAGCATGAACTTTGTAGAAGACACTGCCATGTCAAAGAACAGGAAATGCCTGATAGGTTGTTGCCAGTTGGGAATATTACACACAGGTGAAAACTGTTTCCGTTGTACAGGAGTGTGTGTGTGTGTGTGTGTGTGTGTGTGTGTAATGCAGCCTGCTCAGTTTGTGAAAGGCTCTGGGTTCAGTCTCTGCTAACCAAATCATAAACACATACAATGGCTATGCTTCACCCTTAGAATTTCTGAACCGGGATTTGGAATAAGGATGTGCACTCTATGAAGCTTCCAGGTGCTGCTGTGGCCCCAGTGACCAGACTTCTCAACACAGTTCCAGTTTTACCCCTTCTACCCACTCCTCCCTCCTAGGATCGGAGTAGAGTTTAGAACAACCATGAGTCCTAACAAGGCTGTTTTACATATTCATCCAAGTGCTTCCTTGGTTTCGAGCCGACTTGATTTTTGACTACCATGTCAGTACTAAGAAGCATGAACTGTTGGCCAGTGTCTTGCGTATGTGCCCAGATGGATTTTACTCGATGGTGGTCTGCTACAAGTCAACCATTTATTTTGGTCTGTTTTTGCAGTGAGTCAAGGTCTCCTCAGCTTCCAAGCTAAACAGGAGTACTGCCTGAAGCCAGAGTGCATAGAAGCCGGTAAGTCTGTTTTCCACCCTGTGTCAAGTTATAATTTTGGTACCTTGGGGAGTGGAAGGGAAAACAGGTAGTATTTTTAGTGTTCTGTTTGCTTGAGGTTGACCAAATACAAAATGCAATTTTGAAGGTATTTCAAGATTACTTTCAAGGTTTGGTGTGAAGTAGTGGAGGTTAGGTTTCCTGCTTTCTCCGTAAAAACCGAGCTGTACGGCTTTTCAGCCCTCATGATAGGGAACTTTGGAAAGGGCTTGCAAAGCAAGCAATCCTCTCTTAAATCACACAGGGACCATGGGCCTCCCGTGGCTCTGCTGGACAGACTCCTCTTTATCTTAAGCAGACTTTGTGTATCTTCTGGGTCAATGGGCATGGCCTGTTTGGTTCTAAGCAGGGACACTGGCAATCTATGCTTCTGCTAGAATCCCCTTGGGTTCACCTGTTCTGTGATGCAAGTTGAACTTCTTAGGAGGTAACACGACCGTGTATCAGTGAGGACACCAAGGCAAAGATTCATGCTTAAAGCTGCCTTGGTTGTCACACAGTTAGTAAATCCTGCTTCCGTCCCCATAATTCAGTTAGGGCCTAGATTTGAAGAAGCCAAATCCCTGCCTCCAGCCCCACCCCAAGTTCTTTAAGGGGGCAGGACCCTAGGGCATTTTCCAAAGAGAAATTCATAGGACAGTTAAACATGTTGGCTTCTCCTCTTGACAGGAGAGAAGAGATTAATGAGTGAATTCAACAAATAGTTATTATTCATGCCAGGGATTGAGTTGGGTTTTGGTTTATACATGGTTAGGCTTATATCTCAATAAATAGCTAGAGAGAGGAAAAAAAATAAAACCACACACACACACACACACACACACACACACACACACACACGGGTCTGGGAATGTAGCTCAATTTGTAGAGTAGTTGCCTATCATTCATGAAGCTCTGAGTTCACTTCTCAGCACACAAAAGTTGGACATGGTGATACATGGCTGCAATCCCAGTATTCTGGATGGAAAGACAGAAAGATCAAGAGTTCAAGGCCATCCAGGGCTACTTAGTAAGTTTGAGGCCAGTGTGCATTACACTAGACCCTGTCTCAAAAACAACAATAAAACAAACCCAAATCAAAATCCACAGAAGGCACACAGTGTACAAAAATATGAACAGAAAATTAAAATATCCAAACAGACTCATGTGCTAAGAAGTGATAGGATGGCCAGATTAAAGGTTCTGAGTGTGGGAGCTTCAAAAAGCCTTTGAATAATGAGAAGGGAAATGGGATGTGAAGACTGAGGCAAGGTCTTTCCTTTGAGCAAAAAGTTCCATAGAGGAATGAGCTTGAAAGACGGTGGCGATTTCCGGGTGAGGGGCACAGTGCAGGCGAAAGGGTTCTGTAGGTGACCTAGCTTTCTTGAAAGTTTTGTGAGAAAACATATGTGCACAATTAAGATCATGCCAGCCAGCTGTGGTGGTACATCCTCATGGTCCTAGTACTTGGGAGATGAAGCCAGCCAGGGTTATCTAGTGAGTTCAAGGCCAGCATTGAGATGCCTGGAAAGACACTATCTCAAAGGACCAACAGCTGTCTTTCTGTAGATAACTTGGCTTTGGGGAGAAATGCAGAAAAAAAAAATCAGAAAGGAGGTTGCAGTCAGCAGGCCAGGCAAGAGAGGATGTTGCTTTAATTTGAGGTAGAGAGTGCAGAAGATCTAGGAGCTAGGAGGCTTCCTGAAGGCATTGTGGTAGCCATGTGGTTGAGATGTATTGTGGGAAAAGGCAGGATTTGGATGTTAAGCAGTAGTGTTAACTGAGATGGGAAAGGCTTCATAAACAGCTGGTTGTGGTAGCTCAGGACTCAGGAGGAAGATACTGTGAGTTCAAGGCCAGCTTGGTCTGTATAGTGAATTCCAGAAGAGACAGAGCTACATAACAAGACCCTGTTTCTCTCTCTCCGCCCACCCCCCTCCCTCTCTCTCACACACACAAAGGTCAACCTCTATTTTGTGTTTAGTTTGTGCTTCTCAGTATTGACATGGCCGTGAAAAACCATGTTGGCTCAAAATCAAGGAACCGTGTAAATAGCCTTGCAAGGACTCATGGTTGTTCTGAGATTAATTTCTCTCCTGTGAGGGGGAGGAATGGGTTGAATGAGTGAAGCTATAGTTGTGGTCACAAGGACCACAGCAGCACTCTGGGATTGTTAGATTAAGTCCATATTTTGGCCCATTCTTGAGTGATTAAAATTTCTTTTTCAACCAAGCAATGTGCTAAAAGATTCACACCTGCCATTTCTTGAGAACTTCAGGAAGTTGATACCCCTAGATGAGTGAATATTGGTTTCTCAAGGCAAACTTTTCAGGGTCACATTGTGAGTTAAGGGCAGAGGTAGGTTTCAAGTCCGTACCTGGCTCCTCTCCTTCCTTCCCTTCATGCCAGGCCAACTACCAAGGGCTTTCTGTCGGTTTTCATGACACTAGATTCCCTTGAGGGTCCTGTGACTAGCCAGCCCTTTCAGCTTTTTAGCATTGCCCCTGGAAAGGTGAGGATTCCCCCGCTTCAGAACACTGTGCATTTCCTATGGCCTTTCCTGTTCCTAACTTGAGCAGTTGACCGGGAGTCTTAGGAAGTGGAGAGAGTATTTCATGGAGTGAGGTGAGGGACCAGGGGTTACAATCGGATGGCAGATTCTACAGTTTATGTTCCTGGGTGCTTTAGGTGTGCTAGAGTTTTCTTGCAGATGTGAGAAATTAAAAATATGCGAGCCATAAGTGTTCAGTTTTAGTTTAGACAACTTTAGTGATGGAAGACCACTTACTTCGTGAATTCTGCTTATTACAAATCATAATAACACTGGAGGAAAATGGACAGAGTGATGTTTTGGGATGTCGCCTTCCACCACCTAGTGTGTTTTGCCTTGCTGTCCTGCTTTTAACCTTCACAGTAGTAAATAGCTTTCTGATGTTAGGAAAACACTGATTTTTTTTTTTTTTGGTTTCTTTAGTGGAAGCACCAAAGGCCTCAGCCCTCTAATGCTTTGTAAGCCTCAGTATGCTCAGGGAGCTGCGGAATAGCTGTTGAGTGCACATGGCCTGAGAACTGAAGCCAAGTCTGGCTTTATGCAAGAGCTTGTGTTTGGGTGGGGAAAGGGCACAGAGACACAGGTGCCAGTGGTAAAGGCTTGGGCATGGAAATGTCTGACCCACTCTGTCTTTTTTCTGAGCAAGTGGCAGTCATTTGTGAGATGCCTCCTCTCTACAACTTTCCACTTCTTTCTTGTCTTCATAGTCTCTTGTCCTAACTCCTCTTTGGCCATGAAAACGGCAGAAAGACTACGGAGAAACAATGGGTATAGGCTGACTTGGATTTGGAATATACACAATCTAGATACTGCTAGGTCCCATGATCTGGGCTAACTACAACATGGTCATCTCAAACTGCAGTCTCATTACCTGTGAAATGGGACTAGATTTTTTTGAGCATTCGTATGAGTTGTGGAAATCAAAGAAAAGAAAAACTGTAATAGTACCCCTGGGTCAAAACCCTCAATCCCTGAAAGTAATGTAACTCCAACTTGTAACATTAAACCCCATCTCAGTTCCTTTGGCAAAACTGGGCTTTTAAGCAAAAGTAGCCAATGTGAAGCCATTTTAGACTTTATTCACTCCATTTATAATAGTATGCATTTATTTCCCTGTAGGAATATTAATGCCCTTGTTTCAGTGGTACCAATCCAGCCATTGCTGAGCTGTTTGGTCACCTGTGGCTATATATGGTGAATGTTCTTTTGCAAAATTTGAAAATCTGCCAACTCTGGAAATCTAGTATCAATTTTAGATGACTATTGATAGAATTTTATTATCAAAATGCTTACATGCATGTGAATAGTTCTGGATTTAGCTATCTCTGTGTACACAAACTCAGATGAGAAAATACCTCCATCAGATGGCCTATAGGCAAGTCTGCAGCAGCATTTTCTTGACGAATGTTTGATGTGGGAGGGTTCAACCCATTTCGTGGAGTGTTACCCCTGGGCAGGTTTAAGGAAGGTAGATGAGCAAGAGCCCGAGTAACAAGCTGGGAAGCAGCATTCCTCTGTGGTCTCTGCTTCAGTTCCTGCCTTGTCTTTTTCTCATGATGAACTGTGTATCTTAAAGCCAAATAAACCCTTTCTCCCAAAAGTTGCTTTTGGTCATGGTGTTTTACCGCAGCACCAGAAACCTGACTAAGACAATTATTTAGCTCTTGCATAGTGTTACTGTCATTCCAACCCAAGCAGCCTCACATGCTAGAGTTTGTGACAAAAAGCTTTATTGCTCAACAAGGGCTTAGCATATAGTTCTGGGTGCAGAGGAAAGGTTTAATGTGAGTGATTTGATTATTTCATAGAAATATTAATATGTACGCCTTTACAAAACGTTTCTTTGAGCCCTGATTGAAACCAACACCTCTGAGGGTACATGTGGAGGAAAGCTTCCATCTGGACCGTATAGACTAGTGGGAGCCCTTCCAACGTTAGCCTCATGGGCCACACTTGAGAACTTCACAACTTTTATATATATATTTATTAAAACGAGAGGTTCAGTTTTCTCCATGGAGCTAGTAGGAAAACGGAGTTTTGGTGTCTTGACAACGACGGTCCCTTGCAATTTGAAGTCACAGTTCTGCCCAGAAAGGGCAGCCCTGCTCCTAACCGTGAACAGTGAATGATGAATTGCAAGGCTGAGGGAAGAGTGCTCTCACTCCGCAGGCGTCTTCCCAAATGCAGCTTGAGTGATGTATTCTTTCGCTTCTCTAGCAGGGCCGAGGTCAGAGCTGAGTTTGCAGTTTTCCTCAGTACCTGTGAGAAAACCCAAGGAGATAGAGAAGAGGCATTTAAGAGTTGGGGCCGGGGGGGCGGGGGCTTGGGAAGGAAGCCAGAAAGCAGTGAGCTTATGTGAGTCAAAGTGCGTGCGAGAGCTCCCCGTGGGACTGTAAATATTGTGTGGGACTGAGACTCATGTGATCAATGTCCCTGAGGTGTGACATGGCAGATTCCATCTGTGACTGCACAGACGGACTACAGCTACAAGCCAGAAGAAAGATTTTTGTGTGCTCTAGCACTTTTGAATATTAAAGAGCATTGGGAAAATAGTAGCCGTAAGCAAAAGTGTAGAGACAGTGGAATTAGTTCTGGAAAAAAAAAAGAACAAAGTTAAACCAACTTGAAATTTATCACGCTTTCAAATCAAGTTTTTTTTTTCTCCCCAAGATAGTGGTTGAAAATGGTGAGACTTGGAAGTCCTATAGAAATTTTGCCCTGGGCATGATGGCTCACACCTGTAGTCCCTAGCAGTGAGGAGGTAGAGGCAGAAGAATGACGGTGAGTTAGAGGCCAGCCTGGTTTACACATCAAGTTCTAGGCCAATAGTGAGAGCCTATCTAAAAATACAAAAAATGAAACAAAAAGTTGGAGTGTTTGCCTGTTCATTTCAAGGACTCCACGAGTGGTTTGCCTTTCCCATGAAAAAGGGGAGGCAGAGAAGCATCATCTAACCTCGTTTTCTAAGCTGGTGGAACTGCCCACATAACCAAAACATACGTCTCTCAATTTATTTAGATTGTACTGGGGTGGGATATTCATTCTTATTTAGCCGAAAACTCTTTGGGTTTTCATTATTTCGAGTAGAAATGTGTTCTGGCATTAATTAAGGTAGGAAAATTGCTCAGAGTGTCATCCTTCCAATGTCATTAAAATATTGGCAGTCTTTTAAAAACTCTGTCGGTGCGCATCTCTGCAGCCAGCAACTGTGTTGCAGCTGGAAGATGGTTAGCGATGAGTGCTAGGATTACTGGAACCTTCTCTTCTTCTCATTTTGTAGTAATTCCTTAAAGGTCGTAGATGCAGCCAGCTGTAGCGCCTCATACCTGTAATCCCAGGACTTGGGAGGCTGAGGCAGGAGAATGGCTATGAGGTTGGCAATCATTTAAAGAAAATGAAATTACATTTTCTTGCCAGGGCCTCTTACTTTCCAGGAAGACATCTTCAAAGGATGGTCCCGAGGCTCCCATTTGAAGGGATCCAGCAGAGAGGGTGTAGAACTTCTTAGATGCTCAGCTTAGAAAATCACAAGATGCCATTCCTCCCAGTTCTGTTGATCAAAGAAAGTGGCAGAGAGAGCCCAACGAATCCACTTGAAACTGGGCAAATGGACTTTATTGTTCTAGAGGAAGCGCAGCCAATTTAGCTTGCAGGGGACTATGTTGGATGGAAGAAAGGCCAACAGTTATCCATTTATATTCTAGTTCTACACCCCAAACTAGGACTGGGAATTTCACCCAGCTTTTCCCTATACACTTTGAAGGCAGTCATTTTCTATGGTGAAGTTCATCCAGAGAGATATTTGAGGAGAAATGTTGAAGCCAGGGTGTGGAAACTGGTTAGTATGATATTTTTTTTTGTTTCATTTGGGAAAAAACAGTGCACAATAGCTAATGCTTGTCATTAATCCTGTGATTTTCTTTTTAAACAGCCGCTGCCATCATGAGCAAAGTAAATCTTTCTGTGGATCCTTGTGAAAACTTCTTCCGGTTTGCTTGTGACGGCTGGATAAACAATAACCCAATTCCTGAAGACATGCCAAGCTTTGGGGTTTATCCTTGGCTGAGACACAATGTTGACCTCAAGCTGAAGGGTAAGTTTCTACTAGAGTTTGGTGGTACTCTTTCCAGAGTAATAGTTGGCAAGAAGAATAGTTCAGTATTTGAATTTGGACTGTCCAGTCTTAAACTATACTGTATTCATTTCCAAAAAAAATGTTTCAGTAGAAGATAGAAAGTTTTTAGAATTTCAGTTTCCCTGATTTTCTTAAGAAAAGCCCATTGTAGGCTGTTAGTTTTTTACTTGAAAATGCAGTGGTAAATTCTATTTCAGAAGGTTAACTAGCACTTGATAGAGCTTAAGAACACAGAGAAAGTTAATGAGCAATATACTGTGTCAAGAAACTTCTTTGTCTACTGTGTTCAAGGTAAAACTCTTTTCTTTCTTATTTCTTCCTGGATTTTCATGGCTTACAGAATGTTCTTCACGCCTCATTGTCTTTTGACATCATTTTTGAGAACTCTGGATGACCCACGGTTGTCATATTGTTCCTGTTATCTTCCAAGTTAGCTTTTAGGCCACTCGCTTTTCTCCCATGACCTCTGGAGCAATGACAAGCTCACACACACATACTCACATGTGCACACACACATTTTCATGTGTTCTTGTGTACCCCTGCCAAAAGTTGGAAACATCTGTTGCTAGACAAGATAGTGTTTGTGTTGAGTCTAATTTTTATGTTAAGCTTTCGGAGGAAGTTATTTAAGGAGGAAAGTAGAAAAATTTCAAAACTAGATAAGGTTTCAAAACTAGAGAAGATAAAAATCATATTTTTCCTCTTTTTGATAACTGTAAAGTATGTTGTGTAATGTATTCAGTAACACAAAGAATTTTGGAGACCTGAGAAGAATTGTATTTTTTTCCATCTTCAATTTTCTGAAATTTTAAGTGCATGAATATTAAATATGCAGCAGTTTGTATATTTTATATAATGTGAAACCACTGGCAAAATAATTAGAAGTCTATTTTAATTGTGAGGAAAATGTATTTTCACAAATAGATCTAAATCACGTAAGTTTACATTTTTTATTAGGAGGCGTAAATTTAGTCTTGATAAATTATGAATGGGAGTTTCGAAGAACGTCAGGGGTTTCCTCTAACCTGACAGAAGAGAGTCCTGTGCTGTGGAGCCATAAGTAATACCTTGAGCAGTGAATTCATAGACTAGTACTTATTTTTGTAAGACAGTTTAAAAAAATCTTTATGTTATGTGTTTGGGTGTTCTGTCTGCATGTGTGTATGTGTACCACATGCTTTCTCGGTGTCTGCAGAAGTCAGAAGAGGACTTTGATTTCCTAAAACTCCCATTAAGGATGCTTACGAGCCCCCATGTGGGTGCTGTGGGTGGAACCCCGGTGCTCTGCAAGAGTAACAAGTGCTCTTAATTATTGGTCATCTCTTCATCTCCTCTCTGTGAGATATTAGTTTATGTTGGTCCTTCATCTACCATCATTGGCCATGTCTCTCCTCTGTCTTTTCTTTCTTGAAAGACAGATGAATGTACACACATATGCATATGCTCATACACATACTCATGCGTGCAGGACTACCATTGAATAAGAAAAGTTTGAGAATTCTGGATAGAGGTTCTTTTTCTATTAGTGGTGTTTTAATATAAAAATTATAATCAGGATTGGTATGATTTGTGTGATGAGGGCACTGTCTAGGACAGTGGTTCTCAACCTTCCTAATGCTGTGACCCTTTAATACAGCTCCTCGTGTTATGGTGCCCCCTAACCATAAAATTATTTCCATTGCTACTTTATAACTCTAACTTTGCTGCTGTTATAAATTATAACATTTTTTTGAGCTAGAGGTTTGCCCAAGAAGTCTTCACCCACAATTTGAGAACCTCTTGTCTTTTTTTAATATTTATTTATTTATTATGTATATAATATTCTGTCTGTGTGTATGCCTGAAGGCCAGAAGAGGGCACCAGACCCCATTACAGATGCTTGTGAGCCATCATGTGGTTGCTGGGAATTGAACTCAGGTCCTTTGGAAGAGCAGGCAATGCTCTTAACCGCTGAGCCACCTCTCCAGACCCAAGAACCTCTTGTCTTTGAGCTGCTTCAGAATTAATAGAATTGAGAGAAAACTGTTGAACAAAGCATAGTTACTCTGCTCATTTCTCTTAAAAAGTAAAAATTTTGATTTTTTTCCTCATGAATGTATGTGGTGTTTGTGTTTATGTGTTTGCATGTGTATGGGTGCAAGCATGTGTGTGTGTGTGTGTGTGTGTGTGTGTGTGTGTGTATGTGTGTGTGTGTGTGTGTGTGTAGGACCAAGGTTGACAACATAAGTCTAACTTGATTCCTTTTCACCTTATTCACTGAGCCAGTATCTCTCAATTGAGCCCAGAGCATGCCAGAGTGTGGCTAGTCTGGCTGACCTGGCTAACTAGTTTGTTATGGTGGGGATTCTCTTCTCCCCACCCTCTGAGGGCTGGAATTACAGGAGAGCTGTCGTACTTACTGGGTGTTTCTGTGAGTTCTGGGCATCTGAACTCCACCCTTATGCTTGCTTTCCAAGTGCTTTAATCACTGAGCTGTCTCTTCACCTCCAAAACCTGTTTTTATTTAGCTACATTTAAAAATGTGGATAGTTTTCCCTAAGTCTACCTTTAGACACGACACAAGTGCTAATAAAACACACACACACATATGCATAACTTCTTATGCATATTCATATCTTAAAAATTAGAAGATGTCATGCGTGTGACTAGAACATGTTGTTAATACATAAGACATGGATAACATAAATAGATTCACAGTAGTAGCCTTGCATGCACATCTCTATGTTCTTATTTAACTGTAAACTTGGAATAAATCTCCAGAAATAGAATTGTTGGATTGAAAGTATTTATAATTAAGTATTGACGACTCATATACTCAAATTACCCTTTGGAAGGTTTACTTCTAGGCTTTTATATTTTCTTGTTACTTGAAATAACTCTTTTCTATCTGCTCTCCCCCTCCCCCGCTTCCTCCCTACCTCCTCCCCGTGGTTGTGTGTGTGTGTATGTGCTGTAAAGTTGAGTCTCAGCAAACTGTGGCTAATGAGCCCTATCCAGCCCACTTTTCTGTTTTTGTGACCACGGTTTGGCTGGAACACAGCCACCTTTCCTCAGGCACACATGGTCACTGACTGTCTCTGTGCAGCAGTGGGAAAGTTGAGTAGCCACTAGAGAAATCATATGACCAGTACAGTCTGAGATACTTATTTTCTGATATTTATGAATAAAGACTGACGAATCTTTTTAAAAATAACTTATTTTTTTTAAATAATTTGCTTGCTTTTATTGTATGTGCTTTGGTGTTTTGCCTGCATGTATGTCTGTGTGAAAATGTTGGATCTTGGAGTTTTAGATAGTTGTGAGCTGGCACATGGGTGCAGGGAATTGAACCCAGCTCCGTCTGGAAGAGCAGTCGGTGGTCTTAACTGCTGAGCAATGTCTGCAACCCCAAGGCCAACAACTTTTGATAACAAAAGCAAACTTTGTTATATTTATACTGGATTTGATTGGACTTGTCAATAGACCTTTGGTAGCTTCTCTGAGACTTTTAGATAGTTAATCATAAAGTTAAGAAAGATTTATACATTTTCCTCCCTCCCTCCATGCTTCTTCTTTGTTTAGAATCCTCAGCATGATGTTGACTAAAATCAGTGATACTAGGTATAAATTTTCTTATTGCTACCTAGAGGAGCAGTGGGTTTAGATTACGTCACCTGACATGTGTGTATATGTATATTATTTTTCTGATGGTTAGGCTAGTATTTCTCATTATTCCCTAGTGTACAAAAGGGCCTGATCCAGGAAAAGGAATTTTTTTGCCATTAAACAGGACTGTCTTTAACCTTCTTTAGATTTTGTCATGCTGAACTAAACTCATAATTTTGAAATAAACCTTATCTCTGTATGTTTCCTTTGTAAGACATGCTAGACTTCAGTTAGTACTGTTTCATGTCTTTGTGTCTGTGCCTATAATTCATATGGTTCTATGGCTTTTGTGTGTGTGTGTAGTAGTCTTGTCTAATTCAGTTTCAAAGATGTGCTCGCCTTGTAAAACAAGGAGCAGGATTCTTGTATATTTCTAAGTTCTGGAAAAGACGATCCAAAATCCTCCCGTGACAAGCACTGCCATTGGCAAATGTATAAAGTGAGCAGGGGACTTGTGTTCGTCACTGTAGGCCACTCGGAGTGTGAGGTTTCTAAGTCTAGAGAGCAGGGTTTGCTCTCTTACTCACTTACCTTCTGTGCCACCTTGGGGCAATTACCAATCTCTTTTTAGCTCAGTTTTCTCATCTTCAAAATGGTTTAAACCCCCAGCATAGAAAAGATTTAGTAAGGACTGAAGAAGATGATTGATGGAAATTATCCACTTCCGCTCCTGGCACATAGCAAGCGCTCAACAAATATTTGTGTTTTGCATCTCTGATTTATTTCAAAGGTAGCCTAAGTTTCACAAAATAATATCTACCAAATGTTTTAAGTTTTGTGCTGGCCTTATCCTTTATAAATATCATGTGCTTTTGAAAATGTTGAATACTGTCAAGGTCTTTTTCCTCATCTTTGATAAAAAGAATCTCCAAAAATAAAGCCCAATATCACCAGCCAAAAGAATACCATTTTCTTATGGCTGATAGAGAACACAAAGATTCGGCTGTCCAATTTGTGAAATAAAATGGACCTGACAGACCCAGCTGATGAAAAATTGCCCTCTGTTGAAGGCAGCAACCTGGCTTTGTGAATTTTTCCCTTAAATGAAATATATGACTCGGATTTCTACTTAGAAAATAAGTTTATTTCTTGCTGTCGCCAAGAAGCAAGATTGTTTTGTGGAGGAGAAAAGACTGAATGTGGTGATGTGGTTGCCTAAAATGTCCTTCCTCTCGCCCTTCCCCATCTGTCTTCACGTGACCGTAAAGATGGAATGACAGGTATCGTTTATGCATGAGCGGACAGACATTGAGCTAAGGAGCACCCCCAAAACAGCAGGCAATGAGTGAGCGACATCACTTGTGTCAGGCAGAAGACAGATGGCTCGAGGTTGGGCCAGATCATCTTTATTGTGGTTTAGCTACCTTGGCCAATATTTTGTGAAGAAACACAGTATATTATTTTCAAACACAACTGTAGCAGAGCAGCGAGATGCAATTGAGGCTCTGTGTGCATGTTTGGATAGTGATGATTGCGAGACTGTAGTGTAGGTCAGTTATTTATTTGTTACTACCTGTGACCTTTATAATCTTGCCTTTCCCATGAATGATCCTAGCCAAAGAATCTTTATAGCTAATAAAAATTGGAGAGCTTCGGTTCAGCCCCCTCATGAGAAGGTTCATATGGTTTCAATTAGGTTAATCCAGTTCTTACTGCTGGATGCTTTCAAGTTTTCAAGATGCTGGATTTGATGATATTTTGCTATCTAGTCCATACATATGTATTTGGTTTTTCAAGACTGGGTTTCTCTGTGTAATAGTCCTAACTATGCTGGAACTCATTGTAGACCAGGCTGGCCTTGGACTCACTGAGATCTGCCTTCCTCTGCCTCCCAAGTGCTGAGATTAAAGGTATGAGCTACCACTGCCTGGCTTTATTACATCTTCTATTTGCTATTTCTTCTTTTCCTTTTTTTTTCTGTATACTTAACATACTTGTGCATTCAGAACTGAAAGTATGGCTATTGTAGACATCTCTTGCTGTGGAAGAGTTGCACTGATTAATTTATGTACTCAAGATTACTAGGCTGGGCGGTGGTGGCACACGCCTTTAATCCCAGCACTCAGGAGGCAGACGTAGGTGGATCTCTGTGAGTTTGAGGGCAGCCTGGTCTACAAGAGCTAGTTCCAGGACAGGCACCAAAAACTACAGAGAAACCCTGTCTCGAAAATCCAAAAGAAAAAAAAATTACTGAATATTCCCCTTTTCCCTGTCATGAGTTGCTTCCAGTTACAAATAACAGACGCTCAAACTCCAATTGACTTAAGAAGAAAATACGCTGATTCATGTAGCCAAAAAGTGCAATGATTTTTAGACTTTAGGTAAGAGTCAGTTTAGCAGATGAATCATGCCATTAAAGGAATACTCCCTTTTATATCTATTCTGAATATTTCATTGTTTGAAGATCAAACTTTTCATGAGGATAACTTAAGGGCACACATTAATCTCTGTACTTCTTTATCTCCTATGCTAACCCATCTCTTGTGGATATTTTAAATAGGAAAGTATAATGTAGCATGAATAGTAAAACTCAGAGACAGATATTGGGGTTCAGCCTGAAGACCAGAAAAGCAGAACAGCCAGCCACTGGCCCTTACCTCTACCTCAGTCCGAAAATGATGATCCTGCCTCCAGGAATCTCAGAAGGAGCCTGTGCCTGAGAACTGTCTCTGCCCATCTTATATTCCTCTCTAGTTCTACCACCTGGTTTCTATGGCAAGTTAGCGTGACTACTGGGATTAAACGTGTGTGTCATTGCTGCCTGGTCTGTAAGGCTGGCCAGTCTGGCTGTTTTACTTTTCTGATCCTCAGGCAAGCTTTATTTATTAAAATACAAATGAAATGCCACTACAGTATAAAATAATTAAAATACAATCACAAAATAAACGAAAAAATCCGATTGCCATTAAACCAATCTTCCAGCCCAATAGACTTCGAAAGAAGCAGGCCATATAGCCGGGCGGTGGTGGCACATGCCATTAATGCCAGCACTCGGGAGGCAGAGACAGGCGGATCTCTGTGAGTTCGAGGCCAGCCTGGTCTACAAGAACTAGTTCCAGGACAGGCTCCAAAGCTACAGAGAAATCCTGTCTCTAAAAAAAATTTTTATAAAAAAGAAGCAGGCCATAGTATATAATGGAGTAGAGAGGTGTTCGGTCAGCATTTGTTGAAAGGAACAAAGAAAAGTTCCTTTTGTGTGCAGCTGGATGCAGTGGTGGTCATGGATGACTGACGAAAGACAAGGAGAGCTTTTCTTTTTACTTCTCCTCTTTCTCTTCCCGGGGCCTTGCACACAGGCCCAGAAGAGTCCAGCAAAAACTGGACTTTGTTCATGCTAGGAGAAGAGAAATTGTCTATCACTCTTCATTTACTTTCTTGGCCTTTAGGCGGGCATGACAGGGAAGGACATGGACAGTTAGACAGACCTGGGCCCTTCAAAGATCTCTTTGTAGTGTGATCTTCTGCAAACCATTGATGAGGAAAACAAGGACTGCCAGTGCGAGATTCAGGCCGGAGCTAAGAAAGCAACTGAGAGCTTGTAAACCACATGACCTCCGGGAAAGCGACTTCTCCCTGAACCTTAATTACAGATCTCATGATCCCGTTAGTGAGTTCAATAAGATGCATGGAAATGCTTTTGCGTAGGATTAAGTAAATGGAATCTCTGATTATTGCTAGTTGTTTAAAGATTAAAAGAACATTTTTTAAAAAAAAGCCTTTAGCACACAGTTGACCCTGAAGCAGTAAAAGCAGCTTTCATGATTCCCAAAAGTCAACTCTATTGGAATGGAATACTGTGGTCGGCAATTTCTTCAAAGTCACAGCGTGAGGGAACTGATCTTGAGAGAGGCAAGCCTGAGAGCATACATGACAAGTTCAAATTTGTCTTAGTCTGCCTGGTGTTGCTGTAAGAGTATACCACAGATATGGTAATGTGCAAACAGTGGAAGTTTAGTTAGCCCCTGTTTCTCCAGGCTGATGGAGCCTGCTATTGGCTTCTGGCGATGGCCGTCATCCTGTGTCAGAACATGGCGAGTGGGAAAGGAGGCACATAAAGCTTACGAAAAGGGAACGACACATCCATGCTAGCTAACCCAGTCCCCAATTGACACCAGACTATGACAGCAGAGCCCTTGTAGCCTAATCGCCTTTTAAAAGAGGTCCCATGTTGGGATGGGCACGCAGGATATTGATAAAGTACTTGCCTTACATATTCCAGATCCTCTCTGGATTTTTATTTTTTTTTCCCAGCAATTTTCCCTTCTCTTTTTTTCTCCCTTCATTACTAGGGGATCCTTAACTCAGTTCCACAGGCTTCCAAGAGGACCACTGACGCAATTCAAGGACTTGAATGAGAAAAAGTGAATATATGCTTACATTCTTCTCTGCTAGAACACGAAGAGCTTGTGGCTTTCATTTGTGGTTATTTTCCTAAATGATTTCTGATATTGGATGTAGGCAGATGGTGGTATCTACCTGTATCACCATTTCAAACCATAGCGGCTGGTAGACCACGGGCCAGGTCTTGTCATTTAATGAGTTAATGAAGTTGCTGTCATTTGTTTATTGTGATTCACATTACAAATTCAAGAGTTTTCTTAGCCGTGTTTTGGAATACCCGGTTTCTACTGTGAACCTATGTTTACAAAGCTCTTTCATCAGGCCACTGTCTAGACTCTCTTGATAATGAGCACATTACGGGCAGTTAATGTGTGTTTCTGAGGATGTTTGATGAAACTGGAAATTTGTGTTCAGAGGTTTGTGCCAATAGTAACTTTTGAACTGATGAAAGAATTGCCCAGGCCGTAGAAGAAGTATATTTTCAGTTGAACTTACTGACTGCTGCCACGTGTTGAATTCAGGAATTAAAAGTAAATCCCCCATTCTAGATGATGTAGCTTCTGTCATGGTGTAGTTCAAAATGTTTATGAATTGTACTAATGAGCGAGAAAGCAGTACACCAAGTAGAATATCCATCCATAAATCCAACAGTACACGATAGAAGGAAGAAGTAGCTTTTCCATTTTGAAGATGGGGACCACAGACTGAACTTGATGTCATGGGTGAGGGGATTAAACATCTGGAGGTGCTTGGAGCCAGAGTCCAAAAATACGACCTGTAAGATTGTTGGAAGGAAAAACTAAGTAGGGAAAAGATGGCAAGAATGAGGTGGGTGAATGAAGCTCTTGGGATTTTTTTCCCTTTCCTTTCCTTTCCTTTCCTTTCCTTTCCTTTCCTTTCCTTTCCTTTCCTTTCCTTTCCTTTCCTTTCCTTTCCTTTCCTTTCCTTTCCTTTCCTTTCCTTTCCTTTCCTTTCCTTTCCTTCTTCCTTCCTTCCTTCTTTTCTTTCTTCTTTTTTTTAGATTTCTTTTTACTTGAGGCAGACAGTGCTAAGGAGTGGAACAATAGCCTCGGATGGCAAAAAAAAAAGAAAAAAAAAGTGGGAGGGCAGACTAGGGGGTCCTTTCAGTTGCGGAAGTATTCTAACACATTATGAAAAGTGTCCTGTGAACTTGAATATAGGAGGAGGAAGGAAACATTTTACTCTAGGAAATCATTGACTAAATTTAGGTTCTTTCAACTAAATACATGTTCTTTGGTATGGCTTAGGACACAGGATATGTGTGTCCCGAGAAAGAAAGCTGGGCCTAGTCGCAGTGCCAACTCTTCACCTGCCCACATTCCGGTCCTGTTTTCCATGGTTAGTATATGCCACTCGGTTGTTCTTTACAGTTGCACTGAAGGTTTGCATATTTTTGAAAAACCTTTTCCTGAAACAGGAGGACTATTTGGCAGGTGGAGAAAGCCCCTGGCTGGCTTTGGTGGTAACAGCTGGAAGGCATGATCACATGATCTTGGGTGGTTACAATTCCTGAAAGTCCCCCCAAGTAGCCACGCATTCCTGCTGTTGGTTGCCAGGAATGAGAGTCATAGTGGAATGCAAATGTGGCATCGCTGGTGAGAATTTCCAAGGGCATCTGGGCTTTATGGCAGAAACAGAGAACTCGATTTCCTTGGCTGTAGATTAAAAGGTAAATCTGTTATTTTTACAATCTTCCTCTTGGTCAGGGTTAAGAGGGAGGCCTGAGAAATAGTAAAATGGTGGTTGTATGCTCAAAAGTGCATGGTGAAAGCAAGTTGCAGATTTCCTATTCGTATTTCTGGACTCTGAATAGATGGAGTATGAGAAATTTTTACCTGTGGCTGAAGGTGTAGATAGGTCAAGCATCTTTCCCCTGTGACAACCAATACATTGCACCAGGAAAGGCCTACCAGGGTCAGGAACTTCATCGAGATGATGTCATTTAACAATACCCCTACTTCCATTTGTTAAACCATTTAAACTATGCTGGAGGTAGGTCTGTTAGTTTTGTGATATGAGAACCATCCAAAGTGGCTAGTCTTATTGGTATGCTTTGCTAGTTGACACTGAAGAATGCCCGAGAAACACCCCTGCACATTTTTTGATTTCTCTCAATGTGTATTTCCCTACATTTTGCGCGAGACCCTGGAATAATTTGAGAAGTGAAAAAGGCTTACCCACACCCACCCCTGTAAGCTGCACTGTGTGTTGGCTACACACCAGTGAAAGTATATTAAGATGTAAAATTCTGCTCTGCTAATTGAGGTCAAAGGTGTTGCTTTCATTCTGGAACCTCTGAGCTGTGGAGAAGAAGTTGGCGGGTGAGAGGGGGGCGTTGAAAGCTGCAAGCCAAGTCATTGCCAGAGTGAAACATATCTCACGGGGAACGCGTGGGAGGTTCTGGGTGAGGAAAAGAGGCAATTGTGGTTCCTGCTGCTGTCTGAAGCCTGTGCGCTCAGTGTCTCAGAATTTTCATAAAGCTGCGCTTGCCAGCAGCCTCACGCCCGGATCCTCACTTGGCCAAATTTGTATTTCTGTCCCACAGACCTGGATGTGAAACCTGATATTCAGAAATTAAAGTCTCTCACGAAGAGGAGGAAGTTCAGTTGTCCTTAAAATGCCTTTGGAGTCATATGGAATACGCTTTAATTTTTTTTTTATATTGGTATCTTTACTTAAATCCAAATGCAGCTTTTGTATTCTTGATGTAGTTGTTAGCTCCCAGAATTAAAATATTGGTTCTTCTGATGTGGTAGCGTTTTAGCTATGTGTAGTGTTGTAAGTTTGATTTGTCTGAATTAAAATTAAGGCAGTGAATGCACAACACTGTGCTTTTCCATAGGCATCACAAAATTAATACCATATTTCATTGAATCGAAAGTATTGGCAACTGTAACCTGCACAATTATTTATCATGTGCTAAGGCGAGGACTATAATTCAGCATGTTCTTACCCCTTGAAATTTCTATTTTGTGATCATGAGCATTCTTTTAGACTTACCTAGATGCTAATTTTTATCCCAAATTCTTCCTTTTATGTCCATTCAAAAGGAGACTGCAAAAACCAAACAATATGAAAACACACACACACACACACACACACACACACACACACACACACACACGCATCCCAATGAAACAAACCCCACATCGATTTGGGCATCAGTTAAAGCTGTTTGCACTGTCTCTTAGATTTGGAATCATCATCTTTGCTTTGCTACAAAATACCATCTCATGAAGAGCAGCAGTGATTCAACATTTCTTTAAAAATCACCCCCAGTCAATATCTCAGGAATTTTCCACCTACATGGCCTTCTAGTATACGCACTAAGCTTTTATTTCATTGTCAAGTTGTCCCTGAAATCTTCCTGAGGACCTACTTAGCAACAGCTTCCCATGCCTGTGCCCAGCTCATTTCAAGTACTGACTTGAAGAGTAACTCTGGCCGCGTTGGTGCCTGGCCAGGCAATGGTAGCTCTGTGGTCACTGGGTAGCTTGTTTGAAAACAAAGTCCAGTTTCAGAGATGATACTGTGGGGAAAAGTGTTCATTTTGGGATTGATGAAATATGATACACAAATTACACATTTTTATTTTATTTTTGCAGCAGTGGAGATTGAACCCAGGGACTCACACATTCTAGGCAAGTGCTGTTCCGCTAAGTAGCTAACAAGTTGGAGCCTCGGCCCCTTTCCCCCCTTTTTTTGTTTGGAGGTAGAGTTTCCCTAAGTTGCTAGCTGAACTTGAACTGGATCTGTAGTCCCGTCAGTCCTTGAACTCCCAATGAGCTGGGATTGCAGACCTGCACAGCCAGGCACATTACCTGACTCAGTGGATCTGAGAAGGAACCTGAGATTGTACAGTGCTGGCAAGTCGCAGTTGCTGCCCACTCTGCTAGTGTGGGTAGTGGTGTATCGAGTAGCTAGCTGAGCTTCAGTGCATCATAGGAAACAGCCTGTCTTGGGAAAATTCAGTACCTCTCCAGTGTGCGTGGGTCTTTGGATTTTTCCTTTCTTCATATCATTTAAATGAAAACCTGCATGTTGCAAATATCATTGTACTGTGTAAAAACAAAGACTTTTTAGGGGATAAGAAAGAAAACAAGATTTTTTTTCTCTTGTAGTACAGGGAGTGAAATTTCCATCCCTTAATTTCTTTCTAAAAGGTTTTTCTTTCCTTTCATTTTCTTTTGCTTTTCTTCTCAAAAACATGGAAAACTTGAATTTATTAGGAAATCCACATGCAATTACAGATTTACAACCTACCCATTAATACTACATTAGTTCATTATGATTAATAGCATCTATGTGGGTGCTTAATGAATTAGTAATGATGGACTGTTTACCTTGACATGTCAGTAGGACATTGTAAAAAGACATTTTCCATAAGGGAAAATTAATTGTATGTTAGTTGGAGAATGGTTTGCCACAAATAAGATAAATTTGGAAATCCTCATTGATGTTGATGTCTGCATAGTGGGAGGCACTTTCAAAAGATTCGTAGATTTAAAAAAATAAAATGAGATGATATGGACTTGAGAGATGAGTCCACAGTTAAGAGTACATATTGCTCCTGCAGAGGACCTGGGTTCAGTTCCCAGCATTCATATCGGGCAGCTCACAACCTTCTGTAACTTCGGTTCCAGGGGATCTGAGTCCCTCTGGTTCACTGTATACACATGGTGCATATAAACTCACATAGCTTCACGTACATACGCACAAATAAAAATACTAAATATATCTTTAAGAATAAATGAGACTTTTCTTTGATGAATAGTTATGATAGGTGCAGAAGAAGGCATTTGTATCAGAGAAACATAGTTGCAATTTTATCTATGTTACTAACTGCAGAGACTTCCTATAGGGGCTGTTTAGATTAACTTCCAAATTGAACTGCTTCTCCTACCTACTGGTCCATTCTAAATTTATAATTCATTTCCCAAAGGCCCCAGCATTTTTTTATACTGTTTGTTTCTTTAGAGGATCATTGTGCCGTCAATCTTTAGTCTAATTCTGGGATGTCGGCAGCCATCATTGCTTATTTTTGTCTTTGCCCTACATCCGATGAAGTGAAGGTCAAGGAAATTATGTGACTTGCCCAAACCAATCCAGCCATATAATTTGTCCCCCACAGATTATGGGTCTACCATCTCAAATGTCTCCAATTTTAACCCAGGCGGAAAGAGCTGCAGGAGTGGAGGCTCTGTCCAGCTGGTGCCTTTGAGGAAATGCAGGAAGCTCCGTGTGCTCCGAGCTCCGACTTGGAAGGGAAGAGGGCCAAAAGACAAAAGAGAAGAGGAGGGTAGAGGCCAGAGCATGCTGCCCTTGTAGGCTGTGTAAAGATCTTAGACTTTATCCTAAGGCAATGGGAAGCCATTTGTAAATGTCATGTCAAGAGCCCGGATGAGTGATGTGTTCTGCCGAAGTATACTGGCTGCCTGTGGAGAATGACTCGGAGGCAGGGGCTGATGTGTTGGACACCAGCTCATCATACCCCATTGTGCCCATTTATGTGAAGGCAGATTTTGTTGCAGGCGACTCGGAAGCATTTTGATTCTCTTTTTTCCCATTTTTCCTTTAAGTCAGCTGTAAGGGTCACTGCTGTACCTTCGTTGCCCCTGGTTTCTGTGACTGTAGGATGTGCCCAAGTACCCTCAGTCACGGGCAGCATCTGGTGGGGAAGCCATTATAAACCATCTTGTGGGTAGTTAGCACACAGCCTTTCAGTCCTTGTACCTTTTGGAGTTCTCTGGTGATGCTAATGAACCTATTGCTCCCCCTCTTTGCGGGGAGAAGAGTCTGGGCAGGGAAACAAAGGGAATATGTCCTCTAACCCTCCACTATCAGCAGCCCAATTTTCAAGAGATAGTCTCACTGAATCACACATTATTGTTTGAAAATCCAGGAATAGAACCCATCCCCCTCTCACCTCCTTATGTCAGGTAGAAGTCAAAGCAGGGGTTAGTTAGGATGTGGTTTTAAAACCTATGTTTACAGTGTTTTGAAGCTGCTTTCATAGATGAGAGAAGACTCACAAAGTCTGGAGCTCATACTTTTTAGGATTTGGGGTGTACCCTATTTATCCTCCTCTTTTCCCCATAGGGTGTTATACAAGCTAGAATTGAAAACAGATGTCCTATGTCATTTTTTCTCTTTTTTAAATCTTTCTGGTACAGCATAGATCATCCCCACGCAAACCAGTAAATCAGCCCTCACCTCGAACTCCCGTTGCACTTTGCTTTTAAGAAAGGATGTTTCTAAATCTGGGACTGGAAAATCGGAGGAACTAAGATCAAAATGCAAGGAGACAGACACTTCCTAAAGCGAAACAAACCGTTTTGTGCTCTCCTCAGACAACACTGGCACTGAATTCAAGGGGAGTTGTAGGGCTTGTGGTGTAGCTCAGTTGGTGGAATATCTGTCTAGTAATACACAACAACCTGAGTCTGATCTTCAGCACTGTTTAAGATCTGGCATGATGGTGCACATGCACAATCCTATGTAACCAGGAGATGAAGACAGGGGGTAGAAGGATCAGAAGTTCAAGGTCCTTCTTGGTTACATAGGGAATTTAAAACTAGATGTCCTGCCTCAAAAACAAACGAACAATACCCCCTCATATACCCAAGGATCACAAAAGCAGAAGAAAAAACGGGGGGGGGGGCTAGCTCAGTTGGTAAAATTCTTGCTTTGAATCCTACTCCTGGAAGTCATCTAAAAAGCTAGTTTTGTGGAGTAGTGCTTGCAATCCTAGCACTAGGAAGGCAGGCAAGCAGATTCCTGGGGCTTGCTGGCTAGTCAGCCTATTTTACTTGGCAAGTTCTAGGCTAGTGAGAGACCTTGTCTCAAAAAATGGGAAGGGTGGCCTTGGGGAAACACTTGTTGTGCAAATGTGAGGACCTGAGTTTAGATGCCCAAAGCCCACATATTGTGCTTTGATTGAGAATGGTCCTCATGGGTTCAATATAAGTGAACACTTACTGTTTGGAAGGATTCAGAGGTGTTCTTTTTTTTTTTTTTTTTCGGAAGAGGTATGTCACTGGAGGTGGGCGTTGAAGTTTCAAAAGCCCACACCGTTCCCAGTTATATTGCTCTCTTCCTCATGGCTGTGCCTGAAGATCTAAATGCTCAGCTACTGCTCTAGCGCCATGCCTGCCTGCCTGTTGCCAAGTCCCCCGGTATGATCATCATGGGCTCACGCTCTGAAACTGTAAGCCCCAATAGACTCTTCTATAAGTTGTTTTGGTCATGGTGTAATCAAGATACCATGCAAAAGCTGGGCAGAGGTCTGTGATCTCAGCACACCTTGTGGCAAGATAAAAGGATGAGACAGGAGAATCTTTAGAAGTCCATGGACCAGGTAGATCAGGGTACACATTGGAGAACAACCAAATGGAAGGCAAAGATCAACACTCAAGGTTGCCCTATGACCTCCATATATGCATCGTGGCACTCACACGCATAGACACATTCACACACAAAGATACATACACACAAAAGGAGTGGTATTGGAGGTTATCCTATGATCTCCACTTGCATATATATACACACGTCCATTTGCACATGCATGAGCATGTACATACACACAAACACACATACACATAAGCATGGACACACACACACACACACACACACACACACACACACAACTGAAGAAAACCAATAAAGAAACAGAGGTGTAGACTGAGCGAAAGAAAGCTAAAACAATCTTGCTTGATCTTGAGTGGGATAGGATTCTAGATATCAGGAATTACTGACTGGTAAGTGTTGTTGGTTTAAAGTAGTGGTTCTCAAAATGTATTCTCTGGTCCTGCAACTTCAGCTTTACCTTGGAGTTCACTAGAAGTGTAAAATCATCCAGGTGGTGGTAGCACATGCCTTTAATCTAAGTACTTGGGAGTCAAAGGTAGATGGATCTCTGAGTTTAAGGCCAGCCTGATCTACAGAGCAAGTTTCAGGGCAGTCAGGCATACACAAAGAGACTTTGTCTTAAAAAAACCAAAAAAAAAAACCAACAAAGAAAAACAAAAAAATAAGTGCATCATAGACTCCATTTCAGATTGACTAAATAAGATACTCCGAAAGGACCCAGCTATCTGTGCCTTAATCTCTTCTAATGGTGATGCCCACTCAAGTTTGGATAGCAATAGCTTGGGTTAGAAAATGATGTGACAGGAAACCTTGAGCAATGCTAACTTGGTTCTTCTCCAAGCTCTCCAACTCTCTCATCTCTGCCTAGGTGCCCCAGGAACCGATATTCCTGGTCACAAAATAGAATGAGAGAACAAAGGAGAGGCTGAGCATAAAGTCATTTCTCCATTGTAAATCAAGATTGTATATAACCAGTTAAGTTTGAAGGATCGTTGGGAAATTCTACAAGGGCACTGGTATTTCTGGTCTAGCACTGGAGAGCCTAGTAATCTCCCAAAGAAACCAACTTGTGGAATTTTGCTGAGTATCTGATGGTTGATTGAACAAGAGTTCTAGAATTGGGTCCAGGTCCATATTCTAAATTCCAGCAGCTAAATCTCCTTGGATAAGTTTTTAAGTTTTTTTTTAATTATTATTTTTCAACCTGCAGAGTAGGATTAATGATAAATGTCTTAGGGATGCTTTGGAAGTTAACTCTGGTCAAGAACACTATAGTGGGCACAGCACAGATGGTTACTGATCCACGGTAGCTTTATTGGGTCCTTGGCTATCTCAGGATTACTCAGGATGGACCACCTCAAGGAGTTTGCAACCATACTTGGCCTTTGCCTAGGGAGGTTGAAATAGAAGGCAGGAGAATAAAAGGTAGCTAGAATTTTTATTGTAGGTGAAACTGAAGGTGGATTTTAATGGCTTCAATTTCAGAGCAAGCTTTACACTGAATTATTGAAATAGGAAAGTTATTTTCCTGAGTTTAAATATCATATTGGCAGATTCATTGTACTACTGTGCTATCAAAGAGCATTGCTAAAATTTAAATTATTTTAACTGTAACCTTGATAAGTATAATCTTTATAAATTAATTCACTTATAAGTGAACATAATAAAATAATAACTTTCCATCAGAGTTTTGTAGTATCTGGCAGTTTTCTAAAATTGATTTTCTTCTGGACAAAGAGGTCCTTTGTGTTAAAAGGAGGTATTTTGTGTTATTTGGTAACCTATGATTTAGATTAATGAGTTAGAAGTTTTTAATCCTCCTAAAGTCATCCTTGCCCCTTTCACTTGAGCTGAGCCTAACCAACAATTATTACTTTTAAGATAGTCATAAAAAATGGACAGAGAAAATCATTCTGACAGTTTCTCTTCCTATATGTAGGTAGAAGTTTTCTAGAAGAATGAGAAATACTGGTTCTTATTGTCTTTTCAGTATGTCAAGCAGACTCAGCTAATCTCATGCTTGGCTGGCTGCAGGGCTAAGGAACTAGAAAGCTCAGTGCCATGCCATTTGTGTAAAATATGAGGGCTATAGGATCCATGGACTATGACCCGGTTTGTTTGAGTTTTATTTTTTAAAGGGAATAACATCGGACTTTAGGAGCTGATCTGCTCTCCATGTTTAACTGTATAAAGCTTTAACACTCATGCTGCTGTGAGTTAGAAAGATGAAAATATAAATCGGTACAGTAAATAAGCCAAGGAGCCTAGAAAGCAGGCTTGGTTTGAAGTCTGCAGCCCGGAAAATCAACAAGGACTAAAAATAGTGAAGTTAGAGGCAACATTCAATCATGGACCATCTAAAGGTGGCTTTTAAGCATTGCCCAAAGAGAAATCAGGCCATGGTACTATAGTTATAAAGATTATATATACATATAGTGTATGTGTGTGTGTGTGTGTGTGTGTGTGTGTGTGTGTGTGTGTGTGTGCATGTTTAGAGAACATTTTGTTCATTATGTAGGTATGGAAACTTCCAGTACAAATTTTGGTGTTCCAAAGTTTTCAATTTTCATGTTGTTTCTCTCATTAAAATTAAGAAATCCTTTGATTTCCAAAGGAGAAGTGTTGGCATAATCTAAATGAAATTTCAGAATTTACCATAGCGAAGTTGATGTGAAAGTTTTCAAGAGCAAATTAAGCAAATTGCTCCAGCATTCACTGGTTTCTTTTTTTCCATTTTAAAATTGATATTGAGCTATACGTTTTCCTCTGCTCCCCTTCCTGCCTCTCCCCTTTCCATCAACCCTCTCCCATAGTCCCCATGCTCCCAATTTATTAAGGAGATTTTTGTCTTTTTCTACTTCCCATGTAGATTAGATCTCTTAGGGTCCACATTGTTGTCTAGGTTCTCTGGGATTGTGAATTGTAGGCTGGTTTTCTTTGCTTTATGTTTGAAAACCGCTTATGAGTGAGTACATGTGGTAATTGTCTTTCTGGGTCTGGGTTATCTCACTCAAAACGATGCTTTCTAGCTCCATCCATTTTCCTGCAAAATTCAAGATGTCGTTATTTTTTCTGCTGTGTAGTACTCCATTGTGTAAATGTACCACATTTTCCTTATCCATTCTTCGGTCGAGGGACATTTAGGTTGTTTCCAGGTTCTGGCTATGACAAACAATGCTGCTATGAACATAGTTGAGCACATGTCCTTGTGGCACGATTGAGCATCCTTTGGATATATACCCAAAAGTGGTATTACTGGGTCTTGAGGAAGGTTGTTTCCTAATTTTTTGAGAAATGGCCACACTGACATCCAAAGGGGCTGTACCAGCTTCTATCCCCACCAGCAATGCAGAAGTGTTCCCTTTACCCCACATCCTTTCCAGCATAAGTTGTCATCAGTGTTTTTGATCTTGACCATTCTTACAGGTGTAAGATGGAATCTCACAGTTGTTCTGATGTTTCTCTGATGACTAAGGATGTTGAACATTTCCTTAAGTGTCTTTCAGCCATTTTAGATTCCTCTGTTGAGAGTTCTCTGTTTAGGTCTGCATTCCATTTTTAAAAATTGGATTATTTGTTCTTTTGATGACCAAGTTCTTGAGTTCTTTGTGTATTTTGGAGATCAGACCTCTGTCTGATGTGGGGTTAGTGAAGATCTTTTTCCCATTCTGTAGGCTGTTGTTTTGTCTTGTTGACTGTGTCCTTTGATTTACAGAAGCTTTTCAGTTTCAGGAGGTTCTATTTATTAATAGTTTCTCCCAGTGTCTGTACTGCTGGGGTTATATTTAGGAAGTGGTCTCCTGTGCCAATGTGTTCAAATGTACTTCCCACTTTGTCTTCTATAAGATTCAGTATGGCTGGTTTTATGTTGAGGTCTTTGATCCATTTGGACTTGAGTTTTGTGCATGGTGATAGATATGGGTCTATTTTCATTCTTCTACATGTTGATATCCAGTTATGCCAGCACCATTTGTTAAATATGCTTTCTTTTTCCATTTGATATTTTTTGCTTCTTTGTCAAAAATCAGGTGTTCAAAGGTGTGTGGATTAATATACGGAACTTCTATTTGGTTCCATTGATCCTTCTGTCTGTTCTTATGCCAATAGCAAGCTGTTTTCAGTACTGTAGTTCTGTAGTAGAGTTTGAAGTCAGGGATTGTGATGCTTTCAGAAGGTCTTTTATTGTACAGGATTGTTTTGGTTATCCTGTTTTCTTTTGCTTTTCCATATGAAGTTGAGTATCGTTCTTTTGAGGTCTGCGAAGAATTTTGCTGGGCATTGCATTGAATCTGTATATTGCTTTTGGTAAGATTGCTATTTTTACTATGTTAATTCTACCTACCCATGAGCATGGGAGATCTTTCCACTTTCTGGTGTCTTCTTCAATTTATTTCTTCAAAGATTTAAAGTTTTTGTCATACAAGTCCTCCACTTGTTTGCTTAGAGTTACTCCGAGATGTTTTATGCTATTTGTGACTACTGCATTCACTGGTTTCTTAATAGCCTAAGGATCCCTTTCAGAGTATATGGCACTCAGGGAAATCTCAGACATCTCATAGGGGATAAAGAGAGAATAGAATGGAGGTGCCCTGTAAAGCTCTCTGTGGCTCCATGCTATCAGTTCAGTACCAAGATTCTTGATAAATTTTTACTCATGTACCTGAACCTTTTCATGAGCAGTTGGAAATTTTAAGACTTTATTCACTGTTTAGTTTCTAACTGTTGCAAACTTGAAGTGACTGACCTTAAATGTCTGTGGCTTTCGTAAACTTCTGATTCACAAGGGTACTGTGATGTCCTCAGGAATCTCAGTATCCTTTGAAATTTTCTTCTTAGTTCTACAGTGATCAATAAATGCTGTGAGTAGGAGGAGTAAATCAAGCGGACAGGGTAGATGTTCTCTGGACTTCCAAGTTAAAAGGAACATGAAACATTTTCCTCCAGGTACTGAAAAACAGAGCATTGAAAATGGGTGATTAATATGAGACAATTGGTAAAATCAAACTAGTATCCATGGAAACACGTGAATAGGGTCTTGGGTGATACGGACTGGAATGTGAACAAAACCAGAGATTTTGGTGTTACATGGCCAGGATATTGCTCATGATAGTAAGAAATGATAAAGGTAGTCAGTTTAGCTTTTTGCATTGCTTGTGCAATTGAATGAAAAATTCTGCCTTTTTTCCTCAGAAATTTAACTCAGGAAGTATTTGCTAAGCACTAGCTTTGTGCACCAAACTCTAGGCCTTGGGTCTTCAGATTTGACTGTTACCAATAATAACTATAGTCAATGCCAGCTTTTTACCTATATAACTTGTAAAGGTTTTACAGTTTTTTTAAGTTGCAAAATTTTTATACAATGTATTCTGGTTATGATTTCCCCTCCCTAATTCCTCCCGGATCCACCCTACCTTCTCTACCTTTTCACTCATCCAACTTTGCCCTTTCTCACTCTGTCTTTTAACAAAAACAAGAAAAAGACCCACAAGAAACTCATACCATGCCCTATGTAATAACAAAGGAACTTCTTAGTGAAATTAAAAGACACAGAGAGATTCCAAATTAATAAACTTAGAGATGCAAAGGGTGACATTACAACAGACAGGAAATCCAGAGATTCATAAGGATGTTTATTTTAAGGCCCTCCAGACCAACATTGGCAAAACTCATAGGAATTCACAGAGACTGAAGCCACATACACAGTGCCTGGATAGATCTATAGCAGTTCTTCTGAGCATCTATTAAGGCTTCCAGTTTAGTGTTTTTATGAGAATCCTGAGTGTGTGAATGAGTGGCTCTCTGGTGCTTGTCCCTTGTCTTGAGTTCTTTTCCTTCTGTTGGTTTGTCTTGTCAAACTCCAAACTAGTAGCGTTTGTTTTATCTTATTTTATTTTATTTTGTTATATTTAAGAAATGAATGAATGAATGAAAACCTAGCTATTAGGGTAAAGTTTAGCAACTGAACTGTCATTTATATCTTCTGGGAGAGGGAAATCGGATTTCTCCAATGGATTGACACTGGGTATATCAACCACTCCAGAGCAGGCCTCGTGTTCAGGAGTACTTGACCAACATATAATGGATAGCTCAGTGTTTAATTGTGTGTACTTTTATTTGCTTATAATTTGGTGTTTTTTATTTTATTTTTTTATTTTTTTGGTGGGGGTGGTGTTTTATTTTGTTTTCTTGGTTCAGGGGAGTCTTGTTATTGTATTGGGTTTTTGTTTGTGTTTTGGGAAAGAACTTAAAGGTACATGGGTAGGAATGGGAAGCAGATCTGAAAGGACTTGGGGAGAGGAAGAATATGAACCAAATATATTTAAATTTAAAAATTGTTTTAACTAAGAAAAATCTAATAAAAAATCACTGTTTACTTGCTGTCTACAAAATAAAGCATGTTTTTATAATAAAAAAAATCTCTGCTCTATCAAGCTGGAAAACCTAAAAGAAATGGATACATCTTTTTGATATATGCAACCTACCAAAGTTAATCAACAGCAAATAATCTATTTAAACATACTCAAAAGCCCCAGTGAAATTGAAACAGTAATTAAAAGTCTCCCAAATTTCCTTCACCCCACTCAAGAAGAAAACCACAAGGCCAGAAGATTCAGTGTAGAATTCTAACAGACCTACAAAGAAGAATTAACACTGATACTTCTAAAATTATTCTGCAAAATAGAAACAGAAGGAATATTATCTAATTCTTTTCATGATTACTCTGATATATAAGCCACACAAAACCCACCCCAAAAGAAAATTACAGATCAATATCCCTTATCAACATAAATACAAAAATTGTTAATAAAATACTTGCAAGCCAAATACAAGAATATATACAAAATATTATCCACCATGATCAAGTAGACTTCATCTCTGAGATGCAGGAATGGTTCATCATACATAAATTGAACATAATCTACCATATAAGCAGACTTAAAGACAAAAACCATCTCATTGGATACAGACAATCCAATATCTCATCATGATAAAAGTCCGAGAGATTGTGGATACAAGGGATATACTTCAACATAATGAAGGAGATTTACAGCCCAAAGCCACCATCAACCTAAACAGTGAGAAACTCCAGGCATTTTCACTAAAATTAGGAAGAAGACAAGGATTTCCCCATTCTCCATACCTATTCAATATATTACTTAAAACCTTAGCTACCGCTAGTTGTCTCATGGCTCTAGCCAAGACGTCAAATCTGGATTTCTTTGTTGTTTTTTGTTATTTCCTTCTTTTGCTATCAAATCTTATTAATTTGGATTTCCCTTTTCTGTCTTTTAGTTGATTTGGTTAAGGGTTTGCCAATCTTACTGATTTTCTCAAAGAATCAACTCTTAGTTTTACTGATTCTTTGTATTGCTTGTTAGTGTTTTTTTTTTATTGATTTTGGCTCTGAATTTATTTCTGCTTCTCATTCCTTTTGAATGTTATTTTTTCTTATTCTAGAGCAGTGATTCTTAACCTGCTAATGCTGTGACCCTTGACCACAGTTTCTCATGCTGTGTTGGCCTCCAACCATAAAACTCTTTCGTTGCTACTTTATAACTGTAACTTTGCTACTGTCGTGAATCATAATATAAACATTTGATATGCAAAATAGCCAATATGTGACCCCTGTGAAAGGATCGATTGACCCCCAAAGGGTTGTAAACCACAGGTTGCAAACCACTGTTCTAATGCTTTGGAGTATGCTGTTAAGTTACTAAAGTGGGATCTCTCCAAGTTTTGTAATAGCAGCTAATGCTACGAATGTGTCTCTTACAACTGCCTTCGTTATGTCCTATGAGTTTGGGTGTGTTGTGTGTTCATTTTTCTTCAATCCTAGAAGGTCTTTAATTATTTTTGAAGTTCTGTGTTGACCCAGTTTTTATTCAGTAGTAAGTTGTTAACTTTCCACGAGTTCATAAGCTTTCTGTTTTTGTTGTTGATCTCCAGCTTTAATCTGGGGTGGTCAGAAGGGATGCAGGGTGTTATTTTAATTTTCTTATGTCTGTTGAGCCTTGCTTTGTGTCCAAGCATGTGGTTAATTTTGGAAAAAGTTCAGTGTGATGCTGAGAGGAAATATGTTCTGTTTTCGGGTGACGCGTGCTGTATCTGCTGGGTCCATTTGATTTAGGACCTTATTTACCCCCAGCATTTCTCCATTTAGGGTGAGGTGTGCGACTTGGATGCAGCAGAATTATGCATCCTGTGTTCTAATCTGCTTCTTAGTCTATGTCTTTTTATTGGAGATTTGAGGTCATCAATACTGAGAGTTATCAATGAGCAGTGTTTAGTTTATGGATTCTTGTTATTTTGTTGTATTGGTTTTTCCCCCTCTTTTGATTTACTTGCCTGCAATCATTTATTCTTCATGTCTTCTTGGTTGTAGTTTGTCTCTTCAGACCTGAGTTGTCTTTCTAATGCCTTCCGTTGAGATGAATTGGGTGATAGATACTGCTTTAATTTACTTTATCATGGAATATCTTGTTTTCTTCATCTGTGGTGATTGAAAGTTTAGCTGGGTATGGTAGTCTGGGCTGGTGTCTGTAGTCTCTTAGGGTATTCAGGACATCTGTCAAGACCCTTCTGGCTTTCAGAGTCTACATTAAGAAGTCAGGTGTAATTCTTATAGACCTGCCTTTTTATGTTAGTTGGACTTTTCCCCTTGCAGCTTTTAATGTTTTTTATTCTGTACATTTAGTGTTTTGATTATTATGTGCCATGGAGAATTTATTTTCTGGACCAGTCTATTTGGTGTTCTGTGTGCTTCTTCTACCCTGATAGGCATCTTCTTCTTTAGGTTAGGAAAATTTTCTTCTATGTTAAAAGTATTTTCTGTGCCTTTGACCTGGGTTTTTTCTCCTTCCTCTATTCTATTATTCATAGATTTAGTGTTCCAGATTTCTTAGATGTTTTACGCATAGATTTTAAAAGTTCATTTTAGATTTAACATTTTCTCTGACTGAGCTATCCATTTCTTCTACCTTATCTTCAATGCCTGAGACTCTTTCTTTGTCTTATAGTCTGATGATTAAGGAGTCGCTCTGATGTCTTTGACTTCTTCAATTTTTATTCCTTTTTTTTCAGCTTAGACTTTCTTTCATGATCCTGTTTCTTTTCTTTTTTTTTTTTGTCTTTTTTTTTTTTTGAGACAGGGTTTCTCTGCGTAGCACTGGCTGTCCTGGAACTCTCTTTGTAGACCAAGCTTGCCTTGAACTCAGAGATCCATCTGCCTTTTCCTCCCAGAAAAAGTGCTGGCATTTTTTTTTTGTTGAACTCTTCTTGCACATTTTGAATTGTTTTTATTATTTCATTCAACTGTTTATGTTTCACAGACTTCATTAAGGCATTTATTCAATGTCCCTAAACATCGTCGTATTTTTAAATCCCTGACATGTACTGCACCAGGCCCCTTCACATGGCTTGCTGTAATAGAGTTACTGTCTTTTGGGGGAGGCACATTGTCTTGGCTGTTCATGTTTGTGATTTTCTTCACTAGTGTCAAGGCATCAGGAGTGATGGTATTTGAGATATTTTGTGGTCCTGATGCCTAGTCTTGTCTTTGGAGGGTGGGTGATCTGTTCTTTGGTGTCTGTGTCCACTTGAGATCCTAAGCAAGTCTAGTGGCTGTGGGCTCCCTTGTAGAGAGTTGTTCTAGAGAGTTATTCGATGGCTCAGTGGGCAGCAGAAAGGGATAAAGATGGGCCGGGAGGAAAGGCTGAGAGGGAATGTTGGGAAAGTGCTAGGGGAATTGTTTCCAAGAGGCAGAGTCCTCGGGGAATGGGAGTGTGATGGGAGGCAGGGATCCTGCAAGCAGGCTGCTATAGGGCTAAGAGGAGCCCTGAAGATAAACAATTTAAGGGATGGTGGGAAAGACAGTGAACATAACCTACCTGAGTTGCAGTCCAGTGTGGATACTGGGGTCCCCAGTAAAAAGGATTCCTGGGAATAGGCAACTGATACAAGGGGTTGAAGATGGGCTGGAAGGAAACGCTGAGAGAGGCAGTGCAAAAGAGCTAAGCTGGGGCCGTACCAAGAATGTCAGTGCCATTTTTTTCATGCCAAAATGTATCTGGTGATATCATTTGAGAAGAATTGACCAATATGTCTTACTTATTAAACCTTTTTCATGATTCATCCCCGGTAAGGCCAACCTTGGTTGTCCACACCATGGACAAAATGAAATTATAAATGAGCTGTAGCTATGAATATGTAGCAAGGAAGATTCTAGATGAAAATGTGGGCCATTGCGGTGACTTGGGGGTAGATTTTTTTTAAAAAAATAACAAATAATATTAATCATAGAGGGAGAAATGGAGAAATAGAACTATATGAAAATTTGAAATTTCACTTCATTGCAAGATACCAGTAAGAAAATAAGAACTACAGAATGGGAGAAGATTTTGTAGTTCTCAAAAAGGAGATGTGGGGACTATAGGAGGATCTTTTATAAATCAAAAGAAAAAATTAAATTATGCAAGTATTGTGAAACAGAGTTGAGCCAACAATGGGCGAGGAGGTAAGGCTCAGTAGTAGACTGCTCAGTGTAACCAGGTCTTCGGTTCAGTGAAAGGCCACAAAACCAAGCAAAAATATGCATCCAGAATGAATAATCCTGGTTGGGGACAGTGATAAGGAAGTGACCATAGGGCTTCTGGGATTTTGGTAACAATCTTGCCTCTGTGTGTTTACTTTGCAGAATCCTTTCAAATTATGATCTGGGCATTTTCTGTTGAATACATAGTATAATTTGATTGACAATGTTTGTATTTGGAAAAGCAGTGCCTTGCTGTCCAGGATGAAGAACATAGGCCAAGCAGCTTTGAGATCACTACTTACTACAAGATAGCTAGTCGGCATTTCCTGTGTTATGGAAGCAGAGGAAGTGTGCAGAACTGCAGAGTTCTGCAAAGTGTCTACAGCAGGGGTCCTTTGAGCAAGCATCTAATGCACAGAAAGGGAGTACCTTGATAGCCACCCATACCTGAAACAGGAGGGGGAGAGTAGAAATAGTTATGGAGGAAATACTAGCGAGATGAATAACAATCCACTTTTATATATGGTTAACTTGGTCTGTCACCCAGATTAAGCTACTAGGTTTTTTTTTTTTGATTTATCTATTTTTTCTTTTTCGAGAGATAGGCTCTCATGTGTCTCAGATTGCTTGCTATGTACCTGTGGATGACCTTGAAGTTTCCACCTTCTGAGCTAGTGTACCTAGCTGCCTTATTTTTTGAAACCAGTTTTATTTGATCTTAGTGAGGAGAAGACTACTTCCCATATGCAGGTTTTCTTTGTTTTTGTTTTGTTTTGTTTTGTTTTGTTTTGTTTTTTTGAGATAGGGTTTCTTTGTGCCGCACTAGCTGTCCCGAGAAATTCATTTTGTAGATCAGGCTAGCCTGGAACTTACAGAAATTTGCCTGCCTATTAAGTGCCGTGCTACCACTACCTGGTTTACTATATGCAGTTTTAAGATAATTTGAGGAGAACATTTTTTTTCCAGCCAATTTGAAGTTTGATGTAGGCTGTCTTAAGATTCTATGAATTGGCATTTTCTTTTCCTATAGGAAAGAGTATGAAGCATTGAAAACCTTCCACTAAACAACACTGGTTATGCTGGGAAAGTCCTGCATGGGCGACCTATGAGACCTTTCCACATTTTGGAGACATTTTAATAACTTGAATAATTGCCTGTGATAGGCAGGTATTATTTTCTGCTTATTAATGACTCTCCAGGCTTGATATTATTCCTCTCCTCACTAATTCACATGCAGAGATAAAGAAAATAGTGCTGGGAGCTGATTGCCACATCACTATCTGCATAGCAATGCTTTTCTGTCTGCTGTGATACAGAGAGAACGCGGAGAGAAGGGAAAGGAAAGGACAAAGAACCTAGCATTTGTTAAATCTGTTTGAGAAGCCAAATTCTGCTACAGAAACCAGAATTTTGTCCAGCACAAATTACTGATATTTGTGCATGGTTAGGATTTTAGGACTGTTTTGCTCAACATGTGTGTGTCCTCTTCTTCCTGTGAGCTACAGTATGCAATGAAAACACACACAAATAATTGTTAAAGACTGGTGCTTGTTTTTGCTCCTATGGCTTCTTTCTTGGCCCTTCAGGTGGTCATATTTGCAGTCTGCAGAGTGTTTATAATACTGAAACTTCATCAGAACCTGTCCTGGTTTGAAAGAAAGTGGCCCCCAGAGGGAGTGGCACTAAGGAGGTGTGGCCTTGTTGGATGAAGTGTATCACTATGGGGGCTGGCTTTGAGGTTTCCTATGCTGAGGATATCGCCCAACCCAGTGTTTAGTCTACTTCCTGTTGCCTGCAAGATGTAGGACTCTTCAGCTATTCCTCCAGCACCAAGTCTGCCTGTATACCACCATGTTCCCTGTCATGATGATAATGGACTAAACCTCTTAAACTGTAAGCCAGTCCCAACTAAATGTTTTCCTTATGAGAGTTGCCATGGTCATGGTATCTCTTCACAGCAATAAAACCCTAAATAAGAACCCTCAATGAAATTTGGATTATTTACTTCTGAATATGTCTTTCCAGTAGTCTAATGATTGTAACCTGCATAAGCCATGTGACAGAAAGACACGTGAGATGGCTCGAATGAAGTAGGTATGGATGTGGTTTGAGAACTATGTTGAAATAGACAAAACTGCACAAAAAAACCTCTTTATTTCTGGAGCAAGTTTTCCAATATTTCTTGCTATGATGATACACAAGATGCCCCAAACAAGTTGTTGAAAATGTTCACCTTCAACCAGAGGTTAGTTTGCTAGAATCTGTCTAGTGTCCTGGGCTCGGTCTATGTACCGGTTCTCATAGAAACAAAAGTCAAGTAGGCCTGGAGAGATTGTTAGCAGTGAAGGATGCTTGGTGCTCTGGCAGAAGACTCCTGTTCAGTTCCCAGCACTCAAGGGCGGCTCACAACTGCCTGTGACTCTAGCTTCAAGGGATCCCTTTTCTGGCCTTTGTTGGCACTTGCAAACACATAGAGATACACAGAGATACATGGAAAAAATAAAATAAGTCTTAAAAAAAACCAAACAAAATACCCTGGAAAAGAACTTTGTATTGCAGTTTTTGAAATGTGAAACTTGTGGTTTAGAAGTCAGTTCTTGGAATGTGTGTGTGTGTTTTATCAAATTGATTAGCATTGTAGATTGTGCCTTGAAGCCTTTGAGAGAGATATAAAACATCTTTTTCGCTGAGTTTTGGAGAATTTCAAGTGTGTTTCCTGTGAGAAGCCATCTTATGTAGTGGAAATAGGCAGTGCCAAAGGGGCTACAGTCTGCCCTAGGGATTCATCAACTTGGCTTCATGAAGGTAAACTGATACTCTCAAGTTCAGTCCAATCCCTCCCTCCTTCCCTGAGAAGAAGTTTGTTTCCACTATGTCCTGGCTTTCTTCTTTCCTTATTTGAAAGAAGAGTGACAGCAATCATTGTTTTTTTTTATCTTCAAACATTCTTATAATGATTTTATAAATAGAAAATAATTTTCCAAGAAGGTCTGGCAAACAGTTTTTGTACATGGCCTCATTTACTTATCCAGGACTTTGCATGTGTGAATGGGCACATTTTCAGACAATTTGGGTCGGCTTTCCAATCTCGATTCTTTATTTCCTGATGTGAGAACTTTTTATTTTCATGTACATGGCATGTTTATACAATACCAAATAAGACTTGTAATGAGAAATTTTCTTCCGGGTGACCTCCCTGAGAGGCTGAGTTATGAAAAAAAAAATGGCAAGAAACTTAACCCAGATGAAATTACCTCCACTAAGAGTATTGCTTGGTACAGAAACAACAGACTGAATTATTTTTGGTTCTTTAATAAATGAAGTCTGCTTTCTTTTGTGTAGATGGCAGAAGAAATTAACCCCTGCAGAAAGTCTAGCCTCAGAGGGATGTTGAACATTCAGTTTCTTTTGAGTTAGGAGAACCTTGGATAAAATACTGTTCAATTGTTTTTATTTGGACCCCAAGTAGCTTTGGAACCTTCCCTGCTGTCTGCACTCCTGGCATTTTCCAGAGTTGTCTGTCTTGGTATTTAATTTTCTGGAGACTGACCTTCAATTTGACATTGTATACGGGCAGATACTAATGAATCCTATTTTCATCTTCCTAGCACTTCTGGAGAAATCAGTCAGTCGAAGGCGGGATATTGAAGCTGTACAGAAAGCCAAAATCCTTTATTCATCCTGCATGAATGAGAGTGAGTAATAAGAAAAATAAATATTTATGATCCTTATACCTCAGAATTCTATTACTGTTTAAAGGCATTGTTAAGAAAGAGAAAACTAAAATTCTATCAATGCTTAAAGGTGTTTTTCAGGTAATAAAACGTTTCAAAGACTGGATTTTGATGAATCTTTCGTAGCGAATCTGTGACTGTTGTAGTGGAAAAATAATCTTTTAAAGCCATTTTGATTTTATTGTTTGATGTTTATAACTATGTGTATATGTGTGTGGGTGTGTGCACTAGAGTGTGTGAGTACAGATGGAGGCCAGGTGAGCTTGTAGGAGCCCTTGAAGCTGGAGGTTCGTGCTGTTGTGTACTGCCCACCCTGAGTGCGGAGACCTGAACTCGGTTCCTCTGCAAGAACAGCATGTGCTTGTAACAACTGCGTTCTCTCTCCAGCCCCAAAAAAATGGCCTTATCAGTGACTGGATTATTTGGGTGTCAGTTCCTATGTTAGAAATTTAGATAGGGCAGCAGGGAAAACCTCATTGTATCTAGTAAAAAAAAAAAATCGGAATCCATAGCTAGGCCAGTTCTGGCTCCAGACAAAGCCTGAGAGGGCATATACTTAGGAGAATTATGTTCCATAGAAACCACTGGAACCTTTAGATTTCTAGACATGTCAGACTCCTACTAGCATTCTCATTGGGAGACAAAAGACCTCAACGTGATCTTTCAAGGCCATTCCAGAGTTGAAGCAAGTGCTTCCAGAAAGTGTGTTAGTTGATTTAGGTAGGATTTGGGGATATTGTTTGATATGCTAGAAGCACCTATTCACTGGGGTGAAGGCGTAAGTCACAGACAATCCCACACCAGTTTGGAATTATGATTAATAGAATGGTTATTTATTCAAAGGGGAAAAAACTTACAGATTACCGTCCCAGACAACAGCCCCTCCGCAAACAGGAAAGGAGTCCAGGAGCCGGAAGCGGAGCCGGAAGCCAAAGAGGGAGTGGAGGACAGCCGCTGCTTTTTTTAAAGAGAGAGAGACCATGCCCCAATGGGCTGGTAACTCAGCGGTGATTGGCTGAAGGAGCGGAAGGAACTTCCACAGCACTGGGGCATCCTTGTCATAACTTAACCAGATTGTTAATTAGGATTGTTCCTTGGTGCCAATAATAAGTATCACTGGCTTAATTTCATTCATTGGCTGGGGTCTCTGCAGTAAGCCCATCTTCATTATAGAGAACATCCAGCAGGCTAAGAAGAGAAATTTGCACTCTAACTTGGTGATCCAGTTTGCAGGTCATTTTCATTGTTTTGAGTCAAGGTCTCATGGAGCCCAGGTTGGCTTTGAGCAATCACTGTGTAGTTGAGGGTCGCCTAGAATTTCTGATCCTCTTGCCTCTTCTTCCAGAGTGCAGGACTTGAGGCATGAGCCATCACACCTGGCTTCTAGTTTACAATTCTAACTTGCCCTTTGTGTCCACTCCCTTTCAGAAGCGATTGAAAAGGCAGACGCCAAGCCCCTGCTCCACATCTTGCGGCATTCACCTTTCCGCTGGCCTGTGCTTGAAGCTAATATTGGTCCTGAAGGGGTTTGGTCAGAGAGAAAATTCAGCCTCTTGCAAACGCTTGCAACATTCCGTGGCCAATACAGCAATTCCGTGTTCATCCGTTTGTATGTGTCCCCCGATGACAAGGCGTCCAATGAACATATCTTGAAGGTATAGCCAGGGCTGTTTGTTCATGCTAAGATTAACCCTTTAGGGTGTCTTTTTCTTTTCGTTTATATATAGTGTCTCAAGTATCCCTGGCTGTCCTCAAGCTTGCTGTGTACCCCAGGGTGACTTTGAACTCCTGCCCCTTGCCTCTACCTCCTGAGTACTGAGACTACAGGTTTGTATCACCATACCATGTTTATGCAGTTGCTAGACGTTACACCTCATGAATGCTAGGAAACCACTCTGCCAACTGCGCTACAAACCCCCAGTTTGGGTGCTTTCCTAAAGAAAGAAATTCGTGCTGGCTTAATAAAATGGTGAGGTAAAAAGTCAGCTGAAGTTTAGGATCTAGAATTACGCCCTGCTCCAAGATTTGCAGAGTGCCGATCATTAGTAGGAAGCCGCCAGCCTTTCAGGGGCCCTGTGAGCGGCTCTCACTCTCAGAAGGGTCTTCCGTGATGACTTTCTGAACTCTGCTCTTTCCCTCACCTCCTCGTTCCTCTGACAGAAGGGACAACACACGCCAGATGCCTTGTTCCCCTTTCAGGAACAACTTGCACACACGCCTACATCCCCATTGTCAAGTTCAATCTGAATTTGTCCTCCTCCCTTTCAAAAGGTAAAGCAGAGCTTATTCTAAGTGCATTTTTTTTTTCTGCTGGGAGAAAAAGAATGAAGGCAGGGAGCAGTTGGCTGTGCCCTGAGGTGGATCGCATTGGTGAAATTAGGAGGTTGTCAGAAAGTTACAGACCACAAAAGATTCATCAATGAAAGGGGGTTGTAGGAATTCAAATAACATTTCCCAAGTCATTTTATGCATTCACCCTGCTGTGTTTTTTCTTCCATAGAGGAATAATAATGATGCTATTGAACATTGATTTCTACCCTAATCTGCCCTTCATCAAAGCAGAACATATTAATGATATATCAATATAAAAACTGTAGGACTATAAAACCATTTAGCATATTTCCTCATCCAACATAAGCCACCTTTCCAAAAATCAAAACCATGGAGTTTCTCTTTTGAGCTAAGCAAGAGGTGGGCAATGTGTTTTCTATAAAGGGACAGATGGTTCATATTTGAGGTTTTGCCAGCCATCTGGTCTCTATTTCAACTATTGAGCTCTGCCACTGTACCTGGAAAAGCAGCTTTAGATGATGAATGGGTATAAGTATGTGACGAGCTGGCCCGAAGGCTGTAGATTCCTGACCTCTAAGTGTAGACAGTGATAGGTGGCAAGAAAAATCTTTGGTCGTTGAAAGGATTCTCACTCAGAAGGAAAGTTTTAGTTCCAGAGACAGCTGTGTGTCTGTGTCGGTTGATGAAGTAGCAACATGGTATTGAGCCATCTTACAATGTGAGACACAATGATGGTTGCAATCCAATCAGCCCCTCTTCAATGTGGATGGAGTACTCAATTTTTAAAGCCAGATTTTTAAGACTATTATTCTCAATTACAGGACTATTATGGCATTCTTCCAAATACTTTAGATGGTATTTCAAAGTAAGAAGGAGACTGTCATCCATATGTAATTTACACCCTCTGTGGAGTGGTGGATGATTTGATTTACACAATGAAGCATCATTGCAAATAGTAACTATTTTATTTTTTACCCGTTTCTGGACTTAGACAAACAGTTGACTTATTTTTTTCTAATATTTTTTTCATGAAGAAAACTACCACTTAAAATAAAAATGAGCAATAAACACATATGTATTTATGAACCTAACATCAATACCCTCAACTTTGTGCTATTTTTTATCGAAGTTAAACCTTTCCTTTTTGGAGGCTAAAACATTTTATAGCCTATCTAAAATGTATCTTTTCACCGTGGATATTTCATTGCCTGAGTTAATATAAAAGACTGTTACCAAACCCATACTTAACATCTAATATACAGTTAGTTTTCAATTTTCCTGATTCTATCAAACATTTTCTTTTGTGTTGGTGAGAGTAGAATCCAGGGCCTCATGCATGATAAGCAAGTGTTCTACAATCAAGCTCTACCTTCAGTCCCTCAAATGTGTCCTTAATAAACCCCAACCAGAAACAGCTGCATTTTGATTGAGGCTAAAATTAAGACTCAATCCCATGTGCACATTCTAAGTCCGATTTAATCTACAATAGTCATCACCTTCTCTTTGTTTTTTAAACCACATTTATTTGCTAAAGAGACTGGATTATTTCTCCTATATATCTTCTCCACAGTCTGGGTTTGATTGATTTCAGGATAAATGAATAACCAATGAGACAAAGTTCTCCCTTATAGGAGGAGAACAGCTTGGAAATTCAGGAGAGGAACTCATGAGATGCTCAGTAGTTAAGAGAACGCCATCCTCTTGCAGAAGACCTGAGTTTGTTTCTCAGCACCAATGTTAGGTGACTCATAACTGCTGGTAACTCCACACTGAGATGCCTTCTCTGCTTTCTTTGGGTATTTGCACCCTTAGATACATATCTACACATATATACAGTCACATAAACACAGTTATACTTTAAAAATATTTATCTTTGCTATTTTAATTATGTGTGTGAGAGAGAAATAGTGAAGAAGAAGATGAAGATGATGATGATGATGATGATGATGATGATGTGTGTGTGTGTGTGTGTGTGTGTGTGTGTGTGTGTGTGTGTGTGCAGATGCTCTTGGAGGCCAGAGGCCTTAGATTCCCTGGAGCTGGAGTTGTAGGTGGCTTTGAGCCATCCAACATGGATCCTGGGAACTGAATTCAGGTACTCTGCAAGAGCAAACAGTATGTGCTCTTAAACACTGAGATGTCTTCCCATCCTACAGACACCTAACTAAAAATAAAAATAAAGCAGGAGAAATAAAAGGGTTAGATTGCTACTACTTAAATCTTCGTAGAGCCAGTGGATTTAGGAAACTATCATCAATAGCTACTAAAATGATCAGGTGAATGTTAGGGAAATCCATGGAATAATGCCTCTGGAACTCAACTATCAATGGTGGCATTGTTAAAAATGGAAAAAGTGGATATTGTATGCCTCTTGATACCCGTCAGTAGTTAACACACCATCACCAAAGACATTGTGCCAAAAACACGAAACAAAACATAAATCCTTTAAAACCAGTTCAGTGTCTACCGTTAATGCCAGCTTATAGAAAAATAAGGGAAACAGAGGATGATGGTAACAGTTTGCCTTGCACACTTAATATTCAATTACACTGGTCCTAGAAACACTGTCAATAATGGAATGCTTTCCAAATGTAAGTAGGCACTTGTACACTTACTATTGCTTTCTTTTGCCAAGGTGGCAGCTTGTTCCAAACTGAAGTGTTTAAGCACTGCTTGGCATCTGAGTGCCAGCTCACATTGGCTTTAGTTCTATCCTGTTTGTACCAAATTACATGAGTGAATGTTCACACATCTGAATTAACCTCCTCCCCCAAACAATGTAGAACTACAGTTTTCATAGTCATGACCCAGTTGAGCATGTATCTAGAGATGGCAGGAATGATTTTGTTCTGAGATCTGTATGAAACCTAGTGAACCTGACAACAAAGTTCGTGTATTGGTGGCTACCAAAGTTCTAGAACTTCTGTGTATGCATTGGCTGTTTTGATAGGTTTAAATTTCTAGGGGCCCATGAAATGGTTCAGCAGGTAAAGAAGCCCTTTCCGACAGGCCTGCAATGTGATAGATTCAGTCCCTGGAACTCACATGCTGGAAGGAGGGGATGTTTCCCTGCAAGTTTTTCTCTGACTTCCACATGTACACATGATATACACTAATAAATTACATGTAAAAAATTGTTTATTTAATTTTTTAATTGATTATTTACTTGTTGTTGCTATTTGGTTTGATCACTTGAACTTTGTTAGTTTCTATGGCATATGATAAGAGGCTCTCTTCTTTTGAACCATGGCCCATCAACTAGCCAGGACCATGTGAACAATGCTGTTCTTCATTTTGAGTAGTTGGCATGCCTGTTTGACCTGTGATCTGGCTGTGTAAGAAACAGCCTAGTCTTTGACCTTGAGCATGGGCCCACTTTACAGTTAGCAGAGCATATGATGCCTCTGGGTGGAGAAAAATGCACTCCTTTCAATGGGTAGACATGTCTCCATCCTCAAGATATGCAGATGGTTGGCCCACGTATTGGTCTTTGGAAAAGTTCTTCCGTGTCAAGAGGGTAGAGATTTGTTGTGGATTTCAATGGGAGATAAAATGATAAGAAACAACAGAAAGCCATATTCTAAAATACTGCCTCAGTACCCAGGTTTATGCTTGTCTTAAGCCTGTGATAGGAAGAGTAAGAATTTGAGAAACCATGGAAAGTGGGATGTGTGATCTTGAAAGACTATTTGGAGGGTCAGGGCTATTCTAGTATAAGATAACTCAAATTCATTATGACTCAACGACCTGCATTTTTCTGGCTTTCAGCAAAATTCATGATGTCAACCAGAGAAATTCTCTTAGAAATGTAATTTCTCTAATGTTTTGTTTTTCTTTTCCTATATTGTAATTTTCAGATATTTCTTTTTGTATTATTACTTTTTCCCCTAAAGCACTTTATTGTAATTGGCATGCCAATTATAATTGGACAAAAATCACATTTTCAGTTCAATGTATCTGATTTTCTAAAATCATAGTTTTTTTTTTTAAAAAAATGTAGCCAAGTCTATCCTGTAACTAACTCTGTAGCCAAGACTGGTCTGAACTGCCAGTCCATGTACCTCTCCAGTGCTCGGATGAACATTTTCTTCTCTTTGGAAATTGAAAACTTCATATTGTAAATGCAAGGACTTTCAAACCCAGAGTAATATCATCTACTTGTGGGGGTTTCTTGCGAAAGACTTTGCCTCAGGAGTATGTGTGTTTCTAATGAGATTTAGTTGCTGGCCTTATGCAATCTGTTGGTATATTTAAAATGTTCCCCAGAAACTGTAACAATCTGAAGGTTTATGAAAGGTCAGACAACCTCACTTGAATTATCCAAACTTTTACCTTCTGTGGGTTTAACTTCATTTTATGAGAAGAACCTTTGGCTTTCTTGATATTATCTGTATAGTTTCCTTTCCTCTGAACCTGGCACTCACAAGAGTTGCTGAGGGATCCAAATTTAATTGAAAGTCAAAGCATCTTAGTAAAAATTTTTTGTTTTGTGGGTTCTGGCTTACTTCATTTTTGGAAGAAACAATGGCAGATTGGGAATCACAGGAGGATAAAGCCAGAATGGCTTGTGATTTGGTTGTTTTAGGCCAATTAGCAATATACACAGGCTACAAGAATGTCTTGAATACATTTTACTCAAAAATACAATACCTGTATTTCCTCAAATTTTATAATGGTACCACCATAACTTGACCTTTTATAGACTTTGCTGCATATGAAGGGGATTTTGATGGGGAACTAGAATTTTATATAGATTTTATGTGTGAAACGGCGATAAAACACTTGATTAAAGTTGTCTGATTATTATTTGTGTTTCTATCGCTTATTCTTAAATTTTCAGAGAAGGTTCTAAAAGTCACAACGATTTCTCCAGAATGTCAGTTCATTCTTTGTGAATACGAAGAAACATTCTTTCAGAGAATGTTTCAGAGGTGGGGCTGTAGAAAGCCTAAGGCATGAGCTCTAGCCAGATGGGCATTTGCAAAGCACTTCAGTGATGTGGGTAGTGGATCTGGGAGCAGAAGGCAATTTGACTCTGAGCTCTGTTCAGCCACATGAGCTTGGGAGAATCATAAATTCTTTGGCTTTGGTCAGATAATCTCTAATATCTATTCCAACTCAAATAGCCTTGCACTGTTGAGTGCTGGTGAAACCTCAGCAATCGATAGCATAAATCCGAAAGTCAGGAGACAGGTCTCTGATACGTTAGGTCTCTCAAGGTGCCTATTTGCACGCAGTTCCGAATGGAGTGAAGGGATTCTTGTAATGTGTAATGGTGACATGCGCTCAAAATATGGCTGGGCTGCCAGGGAGCCCATGACTCTTGCTAACATGCTACACAACCATTTCAAATGTCAATGCCATGCTTTCACTGTTTGTTTGTCTTATTGCTTTAGTTTCTTTCTTTCTTTTTTGTTTTAACAGCTGGACCAAGCAACACTCTCCCTGGCTGTGAGGGAAGACTTCCTCGATAACAGTACGGAGGCCAAATCTGTGAGTTTTACTCATGTTTAATCACATGTCTTGCCTGGCGGCTGTTTGGTTCATCAGTTTCTATAAGATGTCGGCCACTTTCTTGGAAATCATCATCATCACTTCACTGAACCCTTTACCAGTGTAGTAAGGCAGAGGGTGTTTGTTTAGGCCAGCGGTTCTCAACCTGTGGGTCTCCACTCTATTGGGGATTGCGTATCAGCTATCCAGCGTAGCAGATATTTCCATTACAATTCGTAACAGCAAAATTACAGTAATGAGCTAGCAAGGGACTAATTTTATGGTCAACCTGAGGAACTGTATTACAATGTCACAGCATTAGGAAGGTTGAGAATAACTGGTTTTCAACACATAATTCTACTTCCTGTCTTGTAGAAGTAGGAACATCAAGGTTGTATAAGTTCCCTGTTCAGTGAACTCATCACCTTGATGAGATAGCATATCCAAATGAAATAACCAAGATATGAGTTTGCAGCCAATCCTCAGGTGAGCAAATTCATGAGTGATCATTTACTATCATTTTCCAAGCTGAAGGAAACTCGAAACTGTATTGGACTAAAAAAAAATCACCCTGGAAACTTCATATATGGATCCAGTCATGACGATTTTGATTTAGCAGACAAGATGGAATCTGGGACTCTATTTTTAGCATGTGCTCTGGGTTAATGATGGTTAATGATGGGTAATGAGAAGCAGAAAGGATCGATCAGGTTAGAGTTCTAGTCTCAGTTTGGAAACGAGAGTTTCCTGGACACTGGACAGGGCTAGGTCATTTTGACAATTTGAATTCACTTTGGACATTTTGCCCTCCAAACAAGCCCCACAGCCAGGTCTCCTGGGCATGTGCTGTAGCCTCTATATGTGGAAGGCTTTGCAGACTAGCCATGAACTTTGGCTTCTGCCAGTCAGCGGACACTCATCTAAGGGGGCTTCCAAGTGTTCCTTCTTGAGTCGACTTTGCCAGACTAGGGAACCTGTCATCTCAGCAAGCAGACTCAAAATCATATCCTCACCGTATAAGTAGTTTAACCAAGTCCAAGTGACACCACCTTTGTAAGTAACTCTTCCTCTAGTTGCCTGGTCCCTCCTTCCTATCCCTACAGTCCTAGATCACATTTCTGTCCATTCTTGCCTTAACTACAGTCATTCATATTTAGTTGTGACCACCTTCACCTCAATAGCTGTTTAGCACCACGCGGAAAGTTCTGCTTCCACACCACCACTCTCAGCATATCTTGTTCTCAAGATAGAGCCTAAACTCTGGGCTGGAGAGATGACTTAGCTGTTAAAGGCTAGGTTCACAACCAAAAAAAAAAATATAAGAGTATATCTCATTCTCAAGATAGACTCTAAATTCCTTTGAAGAAGCTTAAGGCCTCGTCATTGCCTGTTTTCAGCCTGTCTCTAACTTACCTGTTTTTGTTCTTCTTTCAAGAGAAGGACCTATCTCGTACTGTTCCCAAACCCGTGTCTCTCAAGTAGTATGTCTCCAGGTTTTCTAGGTTGGAATCTTCCAGTTCTTCAGCTTTGATGCATACAGCGGTCTAGTAAGAAGCATTTTATGTTTTCTTCATCACTAGAAACTAGAGCACACACTGAGAACCAGTCTCAAGCATCATTTAGGTTTTCATTGTATGCCTTTCCCCCGTCGTACAACCTGCTGAGCAAGCCACCTTGAACGTGTACTGAGTCGTTGAACACGTTTTAGTAGCCTTGGGAAGGGCAAAACATTCTTTCCAATTAATACTATTAGCCAGACTTGCTGAGTGAATTTCATTTGTTAAAAGGCTGGCTATCTACCAAGAAACATACAGGTCTTAAGGTGAGTCCCGCAGGGTCATAGTTACCTTAGAGATGAAATTCTGTATTTGATAAGTTGCTGATTTCTCACCATCCTTTTCCCTTTCCCCCCTGAGACAGGGAGGACAACTCTAGGGAAGCTGAAACTGAAAAGACACAGGCCTCCAACCGCCGTAATCATCCTTTATTTCTTAGTGTGAAGCTGGGTAAATGGAGCTGGATGGGACTAAATCACACTTTGCGTTGGTGTTCGTGGCTCAGGTCCTCTGCTTTTAGACTCAGTCCTTTCCCGTTCCTTTACTAAAGCATCACTTGCCTGGGAAGGAGACACCTGACCTTTACATTTCTATTCGGGACTCATTTGGAGAGGTTTCTTTTATCCATAATATCACCAGTTGCCAGAAAGCTAGTTTGCTTGGTGTTTGATGCCCAGGCAACTCTACCTGTCACAGAAATAGCACCTGTGCACTCACCACTTAGTTTTTTCTCTCAAAGTGACAGGGAGGTGACTGTCATTGCCTAATACTGGCATCATACTCGGATGCAGAGTGAACATGAAGGAAGCTTATTTCCACCTACTGTTTCTGCTCTTCCATATCTCGAAAGCGTACTTCCTAGCAGGCTGTTGTCATGGCCACTTGCTTCTTTATCTCTTACAGTATCGGGATGCCCTTTATAAGTTCATGGTGGACACTGCGGTGCTTTTAGGAGCTAATAGCTCTCGGGCTGAACACGACATGAAGTCAGTGCTCAGACTGGAAATTAAGATAGCTGAGGTAAGTCTTAGCTGCAAACCTTCTCTTTTTTGTTGCCATGCCCTTTTCTTTCCCGTATTTGGTAAACCATCCATGCTGAGTGAAAATATAAATTGCAACCAAATGGTAACCTTCTGTGTCACTGCCCTCTGGATCCAAGGTAGTAATTGCATTCTCTTTGGGAAGTAAAAAGACCAACTACAGGAATTAAGAGCTCCTTATCCCTTCCACTTCTCTGCTTTAAACCTAGTCAATATCTATGTGCTACTTTATGGTGATTAAAGAATGCCAGCAAGGAACCAACATTCCTTCCTTCCTCCCTGCCTCCCTGCCTCCCTGCCTCCCTGCCTCCCTGCCTCCCTGCCTCCCTGCCTCCCTGCCTCCCTGCCTCCCTCCCTCCCTCCCTCCCTCCCTCCCTCCCTTTCTTTCTGGTACTGGGAGTTGAATGCAGGGCTTCACACATGCTAAGTATGCTACCACCCCCAGTCCTGGAAGGTAATTTTAAACCCAGCCTGCTTTTTTGTGTTATCCCTACTCCGTGTGACTAATAAAATTTGATCTCAGAGAAGTTTATCTATCAATATTGAATGTGAAGTTTGATGCAGAAACTTGAAACTGCAAAACTGCCTTGCTAGTACTCTCTTGTGTTATCATGCTTTACTTTTACATTCCTTCTGTTTTTTAAGACAAAAATCTTACTGGGTAGCTACAGCTGTCCTGGAACTTCCCAGGTAGATAAGGTTCGATATCTACTTGCCTCTGCATCCTGGAGTGTTGAGATTTAAGGTGTGTGCCACCATGCCCTTACATTGTTCTCTCTGTCTTTCTCTCTCTGTCTCTCTCTCTCTCTCTCCCTCTCTCTCCTTTAATCATTTAATGATACTGTCTTATACTATATTCTGAATAAAATCATCTTAAATCCTTTCTGGCTCATGTTAGAAATGAAAAGGGTTTCTAGAAGAAACAGTGTGTAAACTCCCTAAATGTTCTCATGTCCAGAGATAATAAATACAGTGACATTTGCTTGTGGGAGAACTTAGTGATCATTTATTATGGAAGTTCATAAAAAATTCTGAGATCCAGGTGTTTATTGGCCTTGTGTTTGTAAACTGGTGGCGGTATGTTGAGATATGGAGTTGGGATGAAGGGTAGGGTTGGAGGAATTAGGTCTCCCCTTACAGTGATGATGTTCACGTATATCTTTTCCCAAATCCCTACTCACAATAGAAAGTTCCTTTCTAGGGGTTAGGTGAATGACTTAGTAGGCAAAAACACTTGCTGGATAAACATGAGGACCAGAGTTGAGTTCCCAGAATGCATGTAAGGCCAGGAGTAGTGGTGCCTATCTCTTATATTAGTGCTTCTACTTTGAGATGGAAGGTGAAAACAAGAGAATTCTGGGAAGCTCGTGAGCCAGCTAGCTGGGTATACACAGTGCAGCAGTAGACAAAAAAGAAACCCTGCCCCAAACAAAGTAAGTGAGGACCAGTGCCCAAAGTTATCCTCTCATTTACATATGTGCACCGTGGCGCATATGTGTGCCCTTCTAGTTCATTTCTGCAAACTCTTCTGTCAAGCCTGCGCTTACTCTAGGGCATATAATACTGTCCTTAAGATTTTTCCCTCTACAAGGGAACGGATCTGATGAGAATTTACCAGGGCCAGTCGGACTGGGACTGAACGAGGACGTGATCTAGCCAGATTCTCGGAATTTGGCCGGATTCTCTGACTGTGGCTGGCCCGGGGTCTTTCTGAAAAGCCATTGACTGTGACACTGGGACCTGTTTCCTCTGCATATGCTGGATTTTGGGGATCCAGTCTGTTTGGACGCTCGCCTTCCTGGACCTGGAGGGAGGGGGAGGGAGCTGGAGCTTCCCACAGGGCAGGAAACCCTGACTGCCCTGGGGGACGGAGGGGAAGGAGGGGGGGAGTGGGGGGAGTGGGAGGGTGTTGGGGGGGGCGGAAATGGAAACTTTTATAATTTAATAAAATTTACTAAAAAAAAAAAAAAAGATTTTTCCCTCTGTGTCTTCCTGCTTCACTCTGTACTTAAACATATTCTTAATGAACCCCTACTTCACTTTTCAAAGTTCATTAGTGCATGTCCCTTGAATGTTGTGAAGATTGTTGCAGACGTGCCTGTAAGCCATGTCTACACACTGTCTGCATTCCTTTCCCAAGCAAATAAGAGGGGTCAGGTAAGCTAATTTGAACTGAAGGGGTGATCACTAGCATGGAAGAGCCTTGCCTTGAGCCAGTGAGTTAGACCGGAAAGAAATCTAAAAACAGCTGGATGGAGGCAAGACAGAATTGTTGCGAGGGCGAATGAAGTGGCAAATCCACCGTGTGGAGGGGAGCAGCTGCTAGAGAGCTGGAAACAGTTCCGAGGCCAAAGGGTTTCAACCTGGAGCTTGGATTCTGAGTTGAGAAAGGAGGATGGTGGGAGAGAAATGTAGAAATTCTCTGAGGTAATGGTTTAGAATTCACAGACAGCAAGGAAACTGCAAGGGGCTTGTCACCTCTCCAGTGGAGAGTGGGGAGGGAGACATGAAGTCCCTGAAGGACTTAGAAAAGAGGGGCAATTGCCTGCCATTCATCTTCTGGGATTTTGTCTTGAAATATCTGTGGTGTGTGGAGGTTTTTCCTGGTTGGACAGTTTCTCTCATTCTCTTAGTCTTCAGGGGACTCGTCAAGTCTGAAACTACTGAGACACACAGTCTTTGAGAGTTTCTGAGGCTGAGAAGGAAAAAAAAGCCTCATCAAATCCAAATAAATAAAGATAGCTACAAAACAGGCATCCACCCTCTCTCTGTCTGAGAGACTGAACAAGGAGAGAGGACTTGTCTGAACATGGAGTTGTCCTGGCGATTAGAATGAAGTAGAGTTCAATTGCAAAGGCTCCTTAGAGAACATAAACCTCAGGCCGAGTCTTCAATCAGTCCTAGCCGTGGAGATGGCAACAGTGGGCAGGAAGTGTGAGGACAGGAGAGTTGGTGAGGCAGAAGATGGCTAGATGGGTGCAAGGGAGTAGAAAGATAGGAAAGGCAAGTGATAATGTGGGGAAGGGAGCTATGGTTGGGCTAAGGGATTAAGCTATGGAAGGGATTAAGATGACTCTCGAGGAGGAGTCATTGTTGCAGGTATTGGATTAAATATGGTAGAGGCTAGTAGTTTGTGTATTGTCTACCTAGGTGGTGACCAAATTCATACCACCAGTCGTGGGAAATCTGAAGGTCAAAAAACCAAAACAACAAAAAAACCTGATCCCTGGTTACCAATGATATACACATTGTTTTTTTTTTTTTTTGTCATTGACCATTGTCCCCTAGAGGTGAATGAGCTGAAGTCATTATCAGGATACCTGATAATGTTGACCATAATTGTGCAATTTTAGCTTGGTTGTCAAAACTGAGCCAGCAATGGATTTGGCCCATCCACATGGTAGAGGAGAAGGGAATTATGGGAATTTCTTTTTGTACTGGTGACAATATTTTCTACTGAACAGGATATTTAAATTTCTTTTTATTTTCTTAATCCTGTCTAAAATTCTGTCATTGTTTTTTTTTTTTAAATTTCTCCCCACAGCTGGGCATCACACCAAAGTCTTGAAAAAGCTGATAATAATATACAGATGTTTTGGCACATGCGAAAAGCAGTCATGCAATAATAAATGATTTATTTGAAAAAATAACTCAAACCTCTTTTTGACAGATAATGATTCCACATGAAAACCGAACCAGCGAGGCTATGTATAACAAAATGAACATCTCAGAACTCAGTGCTATGATTCCCCAGGTTGGTGAAAATTCTCTGAAAAAAAAATTCTGTTGCATGATCCTTTACAAGGGATTACCTTTCATCTGTGTATAAAAGTTAGCCTTGTAAATCTGAGATCTTGCTATTCATCATTTTGATTATCTTTCTCTTCTACTATCACATAAAATATCCTTGTATGTACAGTGGGATTTCTTCAGTTGTATGCAGGGAATACTAAGAGCTTTCTGATAGTGGTTAAAATGGTAAGGCCATTTTCTTACAACACAGCCATGAGCTCTCTTTGGTGCTGGTCTAGCTGTTTAGCATTGCATAGACTTAATCTCTACATTTTACTCTTCTCGGGCTTCTTAGTTCATTTTGACAACATGGCTGCAAAGTGACCACTGTAGCTCTTCTGCATTAGATCCAGGAGAAGGGGGAAGGACCCACGGTCCCATCTGACTTGTTTATTTTTTTTTAAGCAAGGTAAACAGAAAAGCCCTCTTTTAAAATATTCCTAGATGGCTTGCTTTTAGTTATCAGTAGAATTGGGTCATGTGACCATCCCTGCTGTGGGGCAAGAGGTAGGGAAGTGGGAGCTAAGCAAGTAAGTGGCTGGTTTTCAGGTTCACTAGTGGAGACAGACAAAGGAGAAAGAGTCGCAGATGGCCTTTAGTGATACGAAGCACAAAGCAGTGTTTGTTTTAGAAACACGCAATGATGCGCTATAGAATAGAGGTGAGCTATGCTGTTGTGTTTCCCTCCTCCTGGAATCAGGGAGGTTGCACAGAGAAGAAGACCAATAGTGTGCTAAGGCATCTGTGTCTGTGTTTAGGGGAAGGAGGGGAAAGGTGAGAGGTGGGGGGGGGAAGCCTGAGGGAGGGAGTGCAGAGAAGTAGAGGCGTGCCCTAAGCCAACAGAAGAGCAGGGCTTGGTGTGAGGTGGGGCAGAGGGAATCAGATAGAGAGGAAAAGGGGGATGAGGAGGGCTGGAGCAGCTGAGGGAGTGCATTGTATATTAAAGCTCGAGAGTGTCTACTGTTCCAGAAGTCTGTGCTGCAGAACACAGGCCCCATTTGCGATGAAAGTCACAGGTCTGAGTGGCAATGGTCTGACTTTGGCTTCTGGATGAGCAAATGATGTGCAGTTTTAGCTTTAATGATTTGGATAGCGTGGATTATGCTCAGCCTACTCTATCTGAATGCTGTTTTCTCTTACTTGCTGCCTTACCATAGGTTTCGTTTGTTTTCTCTCTCCTCAGTTTGACTGGCTGGGCTATATCAAGAAGGTCATTGACACCAGACTCTACCCACACTTGAAAGACATCGGTCCCTCGGAGAATGTGGTGGTCCGCGTCCCACAATACTTTAAGGATTTATTTAGGATATTAGGTTCTGAGAGGAAGAAGTAAGAGCTTTCATGTACATTTTACTGTGGCCTTTGTTTTCTCTATAATTTAGATGGGCCTCCATTTTTCATGTGCTTGGAAAATTGCTTTTAAAGAAAGTTACAGCTAAACAGTGAGGGAAAATTGCAGTGCCCTTTTTGCTGACTTGGCCTACATCATTGTCCGGGGTAATTCACTTGCTGAGATGACAACAAATATTCAATGCTTTATGCCTCTTATTTACCCCCATTTCTTATTTCTCCATGCTGTTTCCTCAGAGAGCCTAGATTGTTTATTAGTTTTAAGAACTAGTTAGTAATGATGTTATTTCCTGAGATTTCTACATAAACACTTTCCCCCCAGTTCATTTTTGGTCTTTTGCTGCATTTTTTTTCTTTCTGGTCTATTTTTTTTTTCAGTCAGCAAGTTGTTTGCTGGCAACAGACCAAATTACCTGTGTTGAAAAGACAAGATGCGTTGAGAGCTGTAGGAAAATTAAATGGATAAAACCACTTTAGGAAAGATGACATGTTTCTTCTTTTAAAGACTGTTTAGGGTTTGGAGCTTTGCTAGCTTGGGACTACAGTGACAAAAGTCTTAGAAATGCTTATGTTTTTATGTCCATTAAGCCACTTAGATTTGATACAGAAAATGAAAGGTGAACAAATTTATAAAAACAATCCACTAACATTAATTGCTGTGCTGTGATAAAAAGAAAAATATGTGATTATTCAGGATCTGCCCTTATTTCCAGGCATTAAGTTTCTTTTCAAAGGCACCTAATGAAGCCCTCGTAATAAAATATAGCATCTAATTTCTACTTCTACCCCAGAGAAACATCTAGATTTCCACAGAAAGCTGCAGCTCTTTAAGGTGTCTCCCATGTTCATTGACAACATATAGGAAAAAAAAACCCACAGAAGAAGCAACAAATTCTCCTAGAGAGAAGTAGTGATCCTTTAGAAATTTGCTACGTGAAAATAGAATTTGACTGTGGGTAAGCGTATGTGATGCTAAGCTTTTTTATTATTGCACATGGCACGTGACACTTGCCACGTCTCTGTAGGCCCACGTTGAAAATACAGATACCAAACTCCGCCTTCTCCAGAGTGTGGCGTAGTAGGTCTGCAGGGATCAGGAATCTTTATTTTATTTTGTTTCATAAAATATTGGTTTATTTTTGTAGTATGATTATTTTATCTGCATGTATATATAATTGTGTACCACATGGGTGCCTGGTCCCTGTGGAGATTAGAGGTGGGCATAGGATCTCCATGGAATTAGATTCATAGCCAGTTGTGAACTGACACATGGGTACTGTGAACCAAACTTGGACCCTCTGCGAAAACAACCAGTACTTTTGACAACTGAGCCATCTCTCCAGCCCCAGGAATCTGGATTTTAAACAGGCATCACAGGATAGTTTTATTATTCTCTTTTGGGATTGTGGGAAACAGGGAGGAATCACTATATTATAAAACTACTTTGTAAACATTTTCTAGCTCTAAAATAGGTGTTAAGGATCACTTATCCAAAGAACTTGGGCCCAGAAGTGGTTATATACTTAATGAGCTATTTTGGGAATGGGATCCAAGTCTAAATATAGAATTCATTCTATTTCATGTATAACATATGCACGTAGACTTGTGATAATTTTATGCAGTATTTGTAGCATGTTCAAGTTTTGACTGAGACTCTTCACAGGAGCTTAGGTGTGGATTTTGCTATGTATGCTGTAAAATCGCTGCTTAAAGCGTTGTTGAGTTTGGAGCATTTTGGGTTTCCGGTTCCTTGACTGGGGTTGCTCAGCCTGTTCTAGGAAATGAAACCCAAGTACTCTTCTTTCTCCACCTGCCACTGAGTCGCTGAGCACTTTCTAGATTCGCATGCTGATTTCCACCGAAAGGATGTGCTTGCCACACTGTGCATTCGTTGTTCAGCAGTTCGGGAGCCCCTTTCTTCTGGTGACTCTGAACTTCATTTGAAAAGAGTAGGGACCTTTGGAAATCGTGTTAATTTGATTTTTCCCAAAGCTTAATTTACAGTCAGCGCCAACTCTGGTGGTGATTCTGTTTTATAGCTGTGGGACAGGCAGTAGGAAGAACTGGAGGGAGATTTTCACCTAGTTCATACTACATCGATAACTTACCCAAATGTGAACCCAACGGACAGCTGTAAAAGAGCATTCCGACAAAAGGCTCCCGCAGACATTATGTCTATACACGATCTCACTGAAACGTCAATATAAAACCCAGATGCTTCAAACAGTTTCTCAACAATCAGATCATTAAAAAAATGGAAGTTCCATGTACAGTTGCCAGATCTTTAAGCTGCTCCACGTGTCTTGAAAAGACTGACAACACACTCATTTCACAGGAGGCTTTCACATTGCTCATCAATCTCTTACATTTTTTGTATCTTTCTTCTTTCTTGCCTCTGTCGCCATTTTATCTTTGTCTCTCTTCCTTCCCCCTTCTCTTTCCTTCCCTCCACTTCTTATCCTTTGTTTCCTAGGTCCTTGTATGGTGCTTAGCCAATAAATAAATAAATAAATAAAAAAATGCTACTGGACTATATTCCCTGCTGGTCACATTTGATCCTCACTTGGGTAATCTGAAAAGTCTCGTTGAGGAAAGATCCTCTCGGGTCTCCATCGTTACTGTATGTGCCGGGTGCTGTAGAGAGTGTCCATAAGCTCTCGTTGCTCTCTGTTCCTGCAAATGCGACAGGATCGTTCTGTTTTGTGGCTTGCCCTTCCTCTACGATTGCTGTACTCTCTCTATGCAGCTAGTGCTGAAGAAAGAGGGTAGGTGGAGGATTGTATAGGTGTTTGTGGAAAGGTCTTCAGGTGGGGTAAGTCAGTCCTACCAACATTCCATAAGACATGACTCAGTCTTGAGACACGTCTAACTGCAGGAGTGCCCGGAAAACGGAGTCTATCTGTATATCGGGAGGAGAAGGAGTGAGATTTTCTCCAGATAATACCTTTATCAAAGAGTTGATGCCATTTCCTTGAAATGACTGCTTATTTTTACAGCTCCCTCCCCATCTTGCCACAGCACAGTGTACACAGGAAGGCAGGCATTTTGTGAAATGGATTTGTGGCTGTGATGTCCAGCATAGTGCCTCTCACAAAGCAGGCACGTCTTTAAAGTTTCTAGACATTAATCATCTGCTTTACCACTGCCTTGTGTGACCTGGGATCAGAACCCCAAAGAATAAGAAATAGTTCTCCAGGTAGGGGAGAGAGGAAAAGGGCCACGTTGAATATCTGGGGGGTGGAACTAATGTGAATACAGATGTTGCCTTCAAAGTTAGAGGCTAGAAGCTGACAGGCTATTTAGGGCTCAGGATAGTTCGAGAAGGCTTTAGCTTATTGATTCCAACCTCTTCCCACCTGCCCTTCTATTTGGTGGTTCTGTACTGCCACCGTTCTGAGAATTTGCTGTTGGAAACCATACACAGGTCATTCTGACATTGACTAACATCAAGAATAATAATAAAAAGTTCTGGAAGTGGCCCCTATTTTACATAGGAGAAAATTGGTCCAGTTATTCACAATTAAAAAGTAGAGATGATATTCTGAATTGATTCACATTTGTTTTCATATTCCATCTCTCAGTTCCACACATGTCCCTGTATGCAAAACAGGTACTTTTTAAAACTTCTTGAAAGGCTTTGGAGTTATATGTTCATTATTCCACATCCCAAATGATTAGTACCATATGTGGATTAGGGCTTGTTTTTTTTCCCCCTGAATTTGGAGTATTTGTATATACATGATAAAATGGGATCTCAGTTTATAGACAAAACCCAGCATTTGTGTCTCTGCACATCCAAACTTAAAAGGAAGGTCATTTCATAGGATAGATTTGGTGTACCTGCATTTTGTGCCTTGTCACATAATGACATACAGAAATTTTCACTTGTGGTCTTGTGTTAATTTGCAAACGTTTCAGATTTGGAGGCACTTTGGATTTTTTGTATTTGTAGGTTAGGGTTGTCCAATCTGCAGTAACACATCTCTGATTAGTTAGATATTGCAGTTTGGGGAATTCTGTTATTTTTAAGGTTCCAAAGGTACCTTTGGTTGATATTAACTGCTTATTTCTTGATGCTGTTTCACCCCTTAGATCAAGCCTACTGCTCACTTGATAAGATGTGGATGTTCCTCCTAAATGATTGGGTGTGGTGATAGTAATATAGGAATTTTTTATGGTACTGCAAATTGAGCGCAATGTCTTTCAAATGCTAAGAAAGAATTCTAGCTCTGAGCTACATCTCTTACCACTGATTCTTGGCAGATAGAATATTAAAAAAAATACTGGAGCAATGAGACCCCCCCCTTGAGGTGGTGATACAGAGACTACACTGGCTCTTGTAGTTCAAGGGAGCAAATGATTGGGGTGTAATATTGGAGGCATAAGCTAGAGGTTGCCATAGGAAATAAAGGTGATGGTCCAAGTGCAGAAAAAGTTGGTAGTCGAAGGAGCTGCATCCTTCGAGTTACTTCCAGCTCTTCCTGACTCCATGTTCAGTGATGATATACCTAATGTTTAAAATAAACTGTGATAAGAATTCTATACATAGTCAAAATTAACAAATGATGCTTTTTTTTTCTTGGAAGACTGTTGGTAAACATTACCAGCATGCCACTAGGCAGAGGACATTGTAGACTCTCCCTCTTACTGTCTACTGTATCTTTCCTATTGGTTCTCTGATTTGAAGCTGCCCCATAATTGCTCCAAATTCAATAATTTGATCTGAGGAACAGGGTACTATGAATGAGAGGAGTGTGTGTGTGTGAAAGGGGGGGGGTCAAATACAAATAAAAAGAAAGAAGGAAAAAGGAGGACAGAAAGTTCTCTGGGATTTCTTGACTTAAGTGTTCTGCCTTCATGATGTCATCTAAATCCAATGAAATTTTGAAGACCCCATAACCAGATGCCAATGCGTTGGTGTAACAGTTTAACATATAAATCTAGAGGGAAGCAATTCAGTCCATAGTGGTATTTCAAACAAAGAAAATATATACAGATGTGGTTACAGAGATAACAGAGATAGACAATGGTTATACCCAGAGATGATGGGGACAGTGAAAAGCCAAATGAGATACAAAACACTAGTCTTATTAATATCAAGAAGCTACTATCATCGCGAGGACTATAAGACAATGAGAGGAGTAGTGTTACCTTAGACTAGATCTGAGGTCTTATAAATTGGAGCGCTGTGAGATTGCTCTACGGTGGCTGATGCTATGGAAGGAAATCAATGATGGTACTGGAGACAAAAAAAGAGACACAGTTAAGATACATAATTTGAATGAGAATGAGAGAGGGAGAGGGTGGGATGGTGGCAGAGAGGGAGCAGAGGGAACAGTGAGAGAGAGGAAGAGGAGAGAGAGAGAGAGAGAGAGAGAGAGAGAGAGAGAGAGAGGGAGAGAGAGAGAGAGAGAGGCGAGAAGCACAAATGAAAACACAAAGAAGGTTGGTAATGGAGAGCATCCCTTTTATCTTTGGGAATTTTGCTCAGCTTTGGTGATTTTTCTTGTCTCCAATTTTATTTTCATATAAATCAAGCAGAATGTATAGTTAGATGATTCTTCTTAGAAAGAAGTTCCTAGAGGCTCACTCGAAAAGTGTCCAGTTATGTGGACCTCTTAGTATGCTCATTTTTTCTGAACATCACCTAGCATATGGCTCTTGAAAGTGTAGTCCACAGATCATGCAGAATCTCAGTCTTTTCCCCCAGTGTACAAAATCAGGAGCTGTAATCAGTTAAGATCTCCAGAGATACAGACACTCAAATATTGACATTAAAATTTAAGGATTGATCTAGGGTTTAGGAAGTCCTAGTTGAGCTATGTATGCAGACCATTTAGAAGACAGGATTTTCTTAGGCTATCAGTTCTCAACCATAACATATATCAGAATTGTCTGTGTAGGATTTGTTAAAATACACATATCTGGGGCCCTATTGATATAGTTACTAATGCAGTGGTAGATCTAGGGTAGGGATCAGGGTTTTTATACCTAGTTTTCCAGTTATGTGTAATCTGTTGGTCCAAGGGCCAGTTGAGAACTACTGCCTCAGGCATTTGTCTGGACAGTCTATAGGATTTTAGAAGACCTCATTGACTCACCTTTCTGGCTCACTTCAAATAGTAGGCATTGGGGGAAGGAATGAATGCAAATGCCATTGGAAAGATTGGGCACTTCTTTGAAAGTCTCTTGATTTTCAACCTTTGCTTTCTCCATCTATAAATGGGGATAATAGCAGCCACCCCACAGCACTGTTCCAGCTGCCACAGACGGTATCTTATCTCTGAAATGTAATATAAATGGAAGCTCCTGGAACTTGAGAACATGAGGGAGGGGAACAAAGACTTCTTAAATAGCAGATCTTCTGAGTCAGAGGCTTTGGAGAAGAATTCCATATTGCTGTTCTAGTGGCAGGCCCTTTGCTGGGATGACTTTCTTTCTATTATTTATTAATATTTGGGGAAATTACTGTATTGCAAAAGTGTTTTTTGGACCAACAAGAAGGGGAAGTATGGCTTATGTTCAATGACTGTTGCTGAGTCTGTGTTTTTTGTTTTGTTTTATTTTGATATGTCTGTTCATTAGGTGGTAGTGATTCAGTCATTATGATCATCTCTGTTCCGGACAGGATGATATTATCACTCCTAATCTGTACCCCATAGTGTTCTGTCAGCAGTTTTATAAGACATTGGAACAACTCCTCAGCGCCTTTGTCTCCCTGGGGGAGCTTCTCAGCCAGTATGCCATCTTCTACTTCTTGGAGAACTTGTTATGCTATTGTCTTCGTAAGGTCTCGGCCAGAAAGGCCTGACTGTTCTTTTTCTGATCTCCATGATGTCTGCAAGCGCCTTTGGTGAAGTGTTTTCAGATTTCCGTTTCTTGTCAGGAAACTGGCATTGAATTAGTAGTTTTTGTATATCATTATGTGGTGTATGGGAAAGCACACAGGCCTTAGATGTACCTGGCTCTAGGCTAGCCTCCATGGCTTATTACAGTGCCTCTACGTAGGCATAACTGCAGCTTCAGTCTCCATGAGTCCCTGGGAGCCCTACTTAATTGAATGTGTGGGCTGTGTTCTCCTGGTGTCCTAGAACTCTGTGGCTTCTACAAATCTTCATTGCCCTCTTCTGTGGGATTTCCTGAGATTCACCTAATGTTTTGCTGTGCATTTCTGCATCTGATCTCATCAGCTGCTGGAAGAAACCTCTCTGATGATGATTGGGCTGGGTTCTGATCTATGAGTATAGCAAAATATCATTGGGAAGCATTTCATTGACTTTTTTTTTTGTCAGTCGTGTTTAATTCTATCCTAGGTCTCTGAACCAACCATCCTGGCCATTCAAGCAGTGTTAGGCATGGGCACTGTCTTGTAGCTTGGGCCTCAAGTTAGACCAATCATTGGTTGGCTACTCTCACAAACTCTGAGCCACCATTTCCCTAGTGTATCTTAAAGTCGGGACAGGTTGTGAATTGAATGTTTTGTGGCTGGGTTGAAGTCCCAGTTCCACTGGAAGCCTAGTCTGGTTATATAAGATGGCTTTATATCCTCCATTACTAGAAGACCTCTCTAGGGTCAATGTCATAGGTTACAGGAGGTTTCCACTACCCCTCAATGCCACCCATTCTAGTCATCTCTCCCCATACACTCTTCCTCCACTCCTCTTGACCACACCTGATCTCTCCTTTAGAGAGACAGGAGTTGAAGCAATTATTAGTAATGGAAGTACAAATTAATAACAAGAAAATGGCAAAATGTCCCTTTTTCTATACTAGTATGCCATTTTAGTTAGCAGGAGGGTGTTGGCTAAAGTAGATCTGACAAGAGTATGCCAAAACTTTCTGAAATAGCCAAGAAGATTTTTATGAAACACATATTTACATATCTGGTCATACTAATATGATTTTATGTGGATAATTTGTCTTAATGTACAAATGTCATGATGTTTGAAAAATTAATTCATGGCCTTAAACATTTTATCTTTCAAATTTTCATTTCTATATTTATTATAAATAATTCTTTGAGGGATTGGAGAGATGACTCAGTGGTTAAGAGCACTGCTGTTCTTGCAGAGGACTTGGGTCAGTTATCAGCACGTACAAGGTTACTCACAGCAATCAATAGGTCTCCAGTTCCAGGGGATCATAACTCTGGCTTCTTCAGACACTGCACATATGTGGTGTTCTTACACATATGCACACAAAATGCTTATGCGCATTAAATAAAAACATGCAAATCTTCAAGCATGAAGGCACATGCTTGTAATCCCAGCACACTTATGAGATATAGGCATAAGGATCATGAACTCAAGGTCATCCAGGACTACATAGAGAAAAACTGTCTCAAAAATATTTCTGGTATGTTCTATATATCTGTATAAATTAAAACAAACATTTCTATACTTGTATATATTCAAAAATATTTTGCTCATTGGAGAACATATCTACTGTGGCAGTTTCATGCAAATAAACCTGTGAATTGTTCTCAATGGGTTGGTTAGTATCATCATGTCTCACTGCTGTTCACATTTCTGCATGACCCAGGAGTCATCTTAGGAACGTGTGTCATTAGTCACCAGGGTAATGGCAGCTAAGAGGGGATGGATCATTAAATATCTATCATCACGGGTGAGTTAGAAATGAGCTCAGACCACACATCTTTCTGAGGTCAGGGATTATTTTCCTTATAGAACAGGCAACACTTAATATAGAACAGAATTTTGAAAATATGTATCAGAGCTTTACAGAACCATATGAGATTCTTTATATGTTTTGAGGTCAACAAGACTTAGGAGTTCACTCTGTTAATGACTGTGTTATTTTAACCTCACAATCACCTTGTGAAGTCGGGAACATCCTCATCATTTCATGAGAAAAGATAATCAAGAAGGCTTAGTTGATTTGCCTGGGCTCACATATTTAGAGCTTATAGAAACAAAGTAAAAATTTAGATGATTGCTATTAATGAATATTTTTATTTTAGTTTCCAAAAGGCCAACAACATGCAGGCATTGGACCAGTTCATTAGTAAGTTGAAGGTATTCCCATTTGCAGATACAGAAAACTGGAGGAAGGCCTATGCCTTGTGGCAGGAATCTTTAAGCTGATTTTGGTGGTACTCATTAACCTTGTAGTATCCTTGCCAACAGCCCCCCAAAGTGCTTATCAGGGAATCAGATATGACCCAAAATGTAATAAATATTCATTTCTTTCCTTTAACAGAACCATTGCCAACTATTTGGTGTGGAGAATGGTTTATTCCAGAATTCCAAACCTCAGCAGGCGCTTTCAGTATAGATGGCTGGAATTCTCAAGGGTAAGTTAATGAATATCAAAACATTTCATACATGCTGGAACAGTCCCAATGTTAACCATTCCAGTAAAAAAAATCATTAAGGATGGCATTTAGTGAGCTTACAGTCTAAACTCTCCTTTAAACTTTTTCATGCTATTTCATTTTATTCAGGTATACCTATATCCTGTAAAAAGTACCTCAAGCTCTACCTTGGACTGTATAATAATATTTAGAGTGATACTTTGGGCCATGAAATCTTGTTCAAACATCCCTCTTTAACAGCTCATTTCTTCTTTTTTTTTTTAGTGCTCTTAACTGAAATTAATGGCTTTGATGTTTTTTTTAATGATACATCACTTTCAAAATAGTTCAAATTTCATTACCTTTTTACTGGTAAACACTTGTGATAATTGTGTATATTTGTGGGGTTCAGTGTGATGTTTTGATCTACAAATGTATTATAGAAAAATTCAATCAAGATAATGAACATATACATCATTTCAGCAACATATCATGACTTCTGTGTTGAGAACATCAAAGCTCTATTTTATCAAAATTGAAATACATAATTATCGTTAACTGTGATCACTTTACACGGTATGACAAGTGCTGCATAATCTCAAGTATATGTGGAATATGAAATAGTTGATCAAAAAGCAGTGAGTAGGAAGGCGGTTACTAGAAGTTCGAGGAGAGAGGCTGGGAAAGAGATGCGCATCAAAGGATGTACAAATTCAATTAGACTGGATGGATACAGTCTGATGATCTTTACTGTAACTATGGTTTTCAAGGTTTCTCCGTGTTCTAATTATATACAGAGAGAATGTTCCAGCTTCATTTTCACTTGGTATTAGGATTGCATCTTTAATTTTCCTTAGATATTCAATCTTAATTCTATCCAAATTCTGCTAGACCCATTTCAACGTCTTCCCATGGTATCCTCAAGTGCCTGAATCCAGTTTCTTTCCTCCACTTACCTGGCCCTTGAGTCTTTGTTTCTCACCCACCCCGTTGCCTCCCAACTTGCACAGATATTGCTTTCATCTGCATTTCTGAGGCTTATGACTAATTCTGCTTCAGCTTAGAGGACTTAAGGATTTTGTGGCTTTAAAAAGTATTTTATTTTTCTATCAATTTAAGTCAAAGTGAATGTCAAATCGTATAAGCTCTTATTTCATTTAACATGCATTTGAATTCTTAGAGAAACTGACAAATAAAGAAATTTATAGTGGACCATTATACCTGGAGAGTGATATGGTTATTTGGGGCACGTTTTGGCTCTTTATAGTCAACTAGAATATAAAAAGTTACTTTATCTCAGAGGCTGGATAAGCATGAAGCAATTGCTTATATTTAGGCCATATCAAATCGTTAAGATAGAAAACAAGTAGGTATTTTTGCTGTGTGTGTATTTTTAACTTGTATGGATCACATAAAAGATGGTGCCCAGCTGCTCTCCACCCCCACTGTGAAGAGAATGAGAGAGCAAGGTGTAAGAAGTGGTGTGTGAAAATTTGAGGTTAGGTATAAGGGGATGTTTTTTGCACATGAAGTGCTAAATATAATATTGAATTGCCGAAGGAGGTTGTAGGATTGCTTTCTCTGGAGATTTTAAAAATAGCTTCATCCCTTACCTCTGAGAAGGGTCGTGTTCCCAGAAAGCAAAGAAAGGAGAGATGAATTTAAGCTTTAATCCCTTTGCCCTGTTCTAACAACCTGGCTCTAAAATTGTGCATGGGATATTCCAGGCCCCCTGTTCTCAGGGCCTCCCTCCCTCACTGTCTGCCTACACACTCCAGCCTCCAGGGAAAACTTACATGACATTTATTTCTGTGCTTTTGTCCCCAAGAGTAAACCTTGGCACTTTCAAATCCTGCTTCTGAAGTCCCTTATTGTTTATGAAAGTTTTCTTAAAATGGCATAATGTGGCAGATGGGAAAAGCATTTACATCTGTATTTTACTCTGCAGTGACACTGTGTAAATGGGCCCCCCAGGTTGTTCATGGTGAGATGTGTCTGCTGGTCCGCTAACAAGAACTTTGATTACCTACAATTCTAAACCTTCCCTGGCAGAACTGTAGTCCTCGATAGATACTAAGTACTGTCTGGGCCCTGGAAATGCATCCCTTTCTGTCCTTACTTGCTGCAGAAAAGCTATGCTATTGCCCATATGTTTTGCTTAATGAAGAAAATTGGAATAAAGGTGAAATGCATTGTTTTTCCACTGTCAAAATAGTTTGATTTAGTTGTAGCTAGAAATTAGGGACAAGCGTATGTTTTATTTTTCTCCATCTGATTTCACCTTGACCTTCCTTATCTGGCATGTGTACGAGAAGGGCGGGAAGTCCTTTCATAGACTACTTTCTTCAGATAGGTTGACTTTTTTCCCCTAGCAAACTATTATTGAAACAAAGCTCAAATTGTATTGTTTATTCTCCACAGGTAATCCAGGGGACGACGACTCTGCTGCCTCAGTGGGACAAATGTGTAAACTTTATTGAAAGTGCCCTCCCTTATGTTGTGGGGAAAATGTTTGTGAACGTTCACTTCCGGGAAGATAAGAAGGAGATGGTAAGTGGAGCTTGCTGAATGCTCAAAACAAACCAACAGAAGGCTGCTCATCTAGGCAGATCTGACAGACATGATGACCCGCAGTCTAAGGTCCGTCTTCCAGGGTCTAGAGAGTCACAGGCCTTCTTTTCTGCTTCTTTGCATTTTTCTTTCTTTTTTATTATTTGCTTATTTATTTATTCGTTCATTCATTTATCTATTTTTTATTTTTTAAAGAAAACAATCTTTTTTATTTTATATACCAATCCATGTTCCCAATCCCTCCCCTTCCTCCCCTTCCCTCCCCTTCCTCCCCTTCCCTCCACCTAGCCCCATCCCCCCATACCACCCCCCACCCACTCCTCAGAGAGGGTAAGGCACATTGCTTTGGGAAAGGTCCAAGACCCTCCCTTCTATATCTAGGCGGAGCAAGGTATCCATCCAAAGAGAATGGGTTCCAAAAAGCCAGTACAAGCTGTAGGGATAAATCCTGGTGGCCCCGCAGTTTGCCCTAGCCACACAACTGTCACCCACATTCAGAGGGACTAGTTTGGTCCTAAGTTGTTTCTTTCCCTGTCCAGCTGGAGTTGGTGAGCTCCCATTAGCTCAGGAAAATTGTTTCAGTGGGTGTCCCCATCATGGTCTTGACCTCTTTGCTCATATTCTCACTCTTCCCACTCTTCAGCTGGGCTTTGGGAGCTCAGCCCAGTGCTCTGATACCCCATTTGACCAGCATCACTGCCCCCCCCAATCTGTCACTGACAACTGCTGTTATATTCTCTTTATCTAGGAGTTTCATTTTTTTTGATTCCACATATAAATCTTTTCTGTTCTGTGTCTGACTTATTTCACTTAGCACAATGTCCTCCAAGTTTATCTATGTTATTGGAAAAGATAGGATTTCTTGATTTCATGGTTAAGTCATACACAGACACACATTATATTTTCTGCCTATCTGCTCACTGAGGACAATCTAGGTTGATTTTATGTCTTGGTTATTAGGAAAAATGCTACAATGAGCATGAGATTGAGTTGTCTCCTGAAGACATTGCTTTTATTTCCTTTGGAAATATAGCCAGTAGTAGAATGGTTGGATCATTATGGTAGTCTTGCTTGGAATTTCCGGAGCTCTTCTGTAGACTTACCTTGATGGCAGTGCCAGTTCTTATCTCAAGCAGCAGTGTACAAGGTGCCTTTATTTCTTCTACACTTGCCTCTTTTGACCCTCACAGTAGTCCCCTCTTAACAGGCACGAAGTGTGACTTCACTGTGGTTTTGATTTTGACTTCTTTGATTAGTGACATGTAGTACATTTTTATACACCTCTTGGGTATTTGCATGTCTTTGGAAAATGTCTATCCAGCTCTTTTGTTCATTTTTAATTAGGTCATTATTATTGCTACCTTTGCTATTGAGAGTGCATTTTTGAGTTATAAGTTTGAATTTAGCCACTTTTGTGTGGATTTTCTTTGTATGAAGTACATTTTACCAAGGACAGTAAGCAAAATATTAGTGTGTGATTCACAGATAAAGCAGTATATTGTCAATCAGGTATAACATATAAGCATATAGGATACAGATAGTTTAGAACCATTTAGTTTAAAGTAAAGATGTAGAGTCTATTAAGCCATGGTTGTTCAAAAGGCTGATGTTATATAGTGATAAAAATACCAAATAGTGGGTGTTATGTATCTTATACTAGAGTTTATTTTTAACTACCACTAAACTAAATACATTCTCCTTTGTTAATTTGTTTTTACTATCCTTGGGGAATTTATTTCTAGTTTGAGACCCTCTGTTTTAAATAAATAGTCCTCTTCCAAATAGATCCACCAAGAAATGAATGCTTCATTTTTAAAAATGTTCAATATGTATCCCTAAATGTTTTCATTTGCTCTTTGGCCAGAGTAAACAAATGGAAAACTTATCAAACAATCACAGTGATAACACTAAAATACCAAAAGAATATAAATGCAAGTGAGTAAAAAAAATCTATATAGTGGGAGAGGTTTGATAGACATATTTTAACTAATATGAAAAATAGTAAATTTATTTTTCTCCGTTTTGGTGGACATGTCCTCTTTACATGTCTCAGGGTAAAACATTCTAAAATGAGTTGATTTTTGCACTTTATGCATTTATTTTGATGTACATGAGGATAGTATGTTACTCGTGCAGATATTTATGTCCTTTTTATGACATTATTTGCCTCCATATGCCCTAAGTCTTTGCCTCAGGGGATACTTAAGTTGGGAACTTGGAAGACAAATCTGGCTTTTTATAGCCTTGTTTCAGGGATCCCATCCAAGAACCACCTGGAACACTGATGCACTTGTTAAAAAAAATCTGTATTATTAGCTGTAGGAAAAAAAAAAGAAAAGAAAAGAAAAGAAAAGAAAGCAATTAAAACAGAAAGAGCCACATTGGAGCCGATTCTAGAAAGTCTGATTTAGACCCCCCCCAAAAAAACACAAAAAAACAAACAAACAAACAAAAAACAAAATAAAAAACCCTGCCATTGCTTATTTACCAAGAAGAGTTTGTTAAAGCAAATGAATCTCAGATGGTAAAATCTTCAGGTACTTTTCAAGCCTTAGCCTGTCTACAAATCATATGGCCTTGTAAAAATGCAGAATCCCATTGCAATATATGGCAAAGTCGCTGCATTTTAGCAAAGATTCTCTATAATGTGATTAAGTCTAGGGCCCCAATTTCTAGCACATTCTCAGTTCATGCTGCTGATGTTCTAGGTACCACACTTTGAGTGGCAAGTCTCTCACCTCACTCACTAGAAAATAATTATCCCGCAGAACAGAAGCCCCAGTGATCGACTTGAGCAGGTCAAACCAGGCCGCTCGACTTGGACAGCAAGCAACACTCTGTTTACTCAAATGGTAATAGTCTGAATACTGCTTCAGTTTTTCAGTCCCTGAAAATCTCAGTGATTGAGACCGTGCCAAATCCCGCGTTAGGGTTTCTGGACTTGTGTCCTGACCCACTCCCTAAACTATTTAGCTTGCCCTTAAAATTAGTATTTCTTCTTCTGGGTGACACCTGTTCTTTAATGTATCTTGAGCTTCTCCTCGGCAGGGCTGGCCTAATGGCCTCTGGTTGAGAGCCTCTGATAGTCCTCTTGTCTGTGGTGACTGGGAGGGAGCAAGTGATTCATTTCAAGGTTTTCTTTGCAGAAGAAACGCGCCTTCCTACTCATCCCCCTCTGCTGCCTTAGTTGTCTGCCTCTTCCAACCCACTGGTCTACTAGTGTTGTCTTTTCTTCCTCTGGGGGTGGCGGTGGTGGATAATTACACATTACTGCTTCCTTCTGGTTTTCGAAGCGCAAGTATACCTGGGTCCATGCAGGCACACTGATGCCAGCTCCTGTTCCTTCACTCACAGAACTCCCGGGGATTTTAGCCAATTTAATTAGCGATGGGACAAACAGGATAGAGAAAAAGAGAGTCTTTCAACACAGAGCCATCTAAAGAGGTGAGATTGAATAAGCCCCCGCTGTTCCGAGAATGGAACAGAGCTGTTAGCTGCAAGCCTTGCTTGTATTCTATGTGAGGGACTGGCCAACAGAGTGAGGAAAAGGAGATGCAGACCTCTTTCCACATTTGTTGCCTTTGTGGGCCAAAGTAGCACTGTCCAGCAGAGCTGGGATATGAGCCACGTGTATGTGTTTAAATTTTCTAGGGCTTGGGTTAAAAATGTAGTGGATTGGTGAGCTGGCTCAGTGGGTAAAGCTCTTCTGGGCAAGCCTTAAGATCCGAGTTCAGTAAAAATTCAGTGTAACGGGAACAGGTGAAATTCATGCTAGTTCTTTGCCTTCACCTACTCTATATAAAAGACTGTCGTTTCAATGTGCATGTAGAGGCAGAGGTATTTTTCTTTGCAGTGTTCTGCTTTACTTTGCTGAGAAAGGGTCCCTCACTGTACATAAAGCCTCGTTGATTTGGAAAAACTCCCTGGCTAGCAAGCCATACCCACATAGGGCTGGAAGTTTAGGCACACACAGACACATCCAGCCTCTTGCATGGGTTTTTGGGAATGTGAACTCAGGTCCCCATCCTTGCATAATGGACACTTTGACAACTGAACTACCCCCTCCCCCCAGGCTGTAATTCTTAGATTTATGTTCACAGAGGTCAGATGAAGATCTGTAGGAAAGTAAGGAGAGGAAATGATTGTCCTGAGGTCTGATGTGATAGTCACAATATAATTAAATCTAGTGGTGAAGATTGTAGTAGCAACATTAACTGGGGTTTAGCTATGTGCCCAGTACTTTTCTAAACACATTTCAGATGTGTAATCATTTATATTGACCTTGTGATTGCTATTAGTACTTCCACTTTCCAGATTGACAAAACTGAGGCTTGGAGAATATTCATAAATTCTTTGAGGTCATATAGCATGACAATTGCTTAGGTTAGATCTCAGTCCAGTTAGTCTGGCTTAAGCCCATGTTCTATTGTGAATTAGTTTTATGTTAACTCTTAATAAATTTTTGAAGCAATTGGCTTATAAAAGGCAAGGGTTATAAAAAGGAACTTGCTCATGGTTGTGATGCTTCCAGTCTATGATCAGGTGGCCCTGTTGCTTTTTGACCCGTGACAATACAGCCTATTATTGCAGATGCATGTGGTACAACACTTATCTAATGGACATGGAGTTAAATGAAGGAAAAGGAGGGTACTGGAATATTGAAATATCTCTGACTAGGTCCCATACCTCAAAGGCACTACCATGTTTGGATAGCACCATCTTGACAGTCGACCTTAGCCACACAGAGCTTTGGGGACCTCTTAATAGCCAGGCTAGATAGAACACATTCCTAGATTCTCTCTGAAAAACGTCTGGGTCATCACCAATTTTATGATCAAAATGAGGAACTTGGAAACTTCACAGTGACCTTTTCTGTAATTAATTCAAAGTTGTTAGGAGACTAGAAAAAGCAAAAAAGGCACTACTTCCTATTTCTTAGCTTTTCAGAGATGGGAAACAGAAGAGGTTTTGTTGCTAGCATTTCAACATCTTAAAGAAAAAGGCAGTGAAACTTAATTCAAATCCAACCAATTGTATTTCATTCTTGGGTTTACATGATTCTCCAAAGAAACAGTCAAACAGCAAGGAACAAGAGGGCCACCAGAGGTTTGACGAAAAGGACCACTCTAGGCATGTCTTTGGCTCAGTCTGCATTCCAAGCTCAGTTTCCAGCATTTCCTACATACACAGTTTTAAGAAGTAATCTCTGATATCTGGGACCAGAGATCACTGTTTGGAATGGTGGCCCAAAACTGTACTTTTCAAAAATTTTTTTTTTTAAAATAAATGTTTACCATTCTCTAGTTACTAAGCAGGATGTGGACATACATATTAAAGGACAGGATGTTTATTGTGTTGAATTTTCTTAAAGATTTTTTTTTACTTTGACTCTAGTTTCTAGAAAATTCAGTAAAGTTGGAATTTCCATTTAACTGAACTATGTTTTGCTGTTGTTTGTATTTTTAAAAAATCATATTTTGCTTTATTTCATTGTACATACTGTGTACGCAAACAAGTTACCTTTACTTATGTATCTCAGCTCCACCACTAAAAGCTTTGTGCTGTCTCCTCACATTTTCTTTTTTTCCTTTGTTTTTTTATTAATTTTATTGAGTATTTTCTCTGCTCCCCCCTTCTTTTCCCATCCCCTTCTACCCTCTCCCATGGTACCCATGCTCCCAATTTACTCAGGAGATTTTGCCTTTTTCTACTTCCCATGTAGATTAGATCCACGTATGTCTCTCTTAGGGTCCTCATTGTTGTCTAGGTTCTCTGGGATTGTGAATTGTAGGCTGATTTTCTTTGCTTTATATCTAAAAGCCACTTATAAGTAAGTACATATCATATTTGTCTTTCTGGGTTTCCTCATTCAATATGATGTTTTCTAGATCCATCCATCTGCCTGCAAAATTTAAGATGTCATTTTTTTTTTTTTTTGCTGTGTAGTACTACATCGTGTAAATGTACCACTTTTCCTTATCCATTCTTTGGTCAAGAGGCATTGCTTCCAAGTTCTGGCTATGACAAACAATGCTGCTATGAACATAGTTGAGCACATGTCCTTGTGGTACAATTGAGCATCCTTTGGGTATATACCCAAAAGTGGTATTGCTGGGTCTTGGGGAAAGTTGTTTTCTAATTTTCTGAGAAATTGCCATACTGATATTCAAAGGGGCTGTACCAGTTAGCATTCCCACCAGCAATGCAGGAGTGTTCCCTTTATCACACATCCTCTCCAGCATAAGTTGTCATCAGTGTTTTTGATCTTGGACATTCTTACAGGTGTCAGAGTTGTTTTGATTTGCATTTCTCTGATGGCCAGGGATGTTGAACAATTCCTTAAATGTCTTTTGGCCATTTGAGTTTCTTCTGTTGAAAATTTTCTGTTTAGATATATACCTCAATTTTTAATTGGTTTATTTGATATTTTGATGTCTAGTTTCTTAAGTTGTTTATATATTTTGGAGATCAGTCCTCTGTCAGATGTGGGCTTGCTGAAAATTTTTTCCCATTCCTTAGGCTGCCGTTTTATTTTATTGACCTTGTCCTTTGCTTTACGGAAGCTTTTCAGTTTCAGGAAGTCCCATTTATCAATTGTTTCTCTCAGTGTCTTGTGCTACTGTTATATTTCAGAAGTGGTCTCCTGTGCTCATGAGTTCAAGGCTACTTCCCACTTTCTTTTCCATCAGGTTCAGTTTAACTGGATTTCTGTTGAAGTATTCAATCCATTTGGCCTTGAGTTTTGTGCATGGGGAAAGACATGGATCTATTTGCATTCTTCTACATGTCGACATCCAGCTATGCCAGCACCATTTGTTGAAAATGTTTTTTTTCCCATTGTACAATTTTGGCTTCTTAATCAAAAGTCAGGTGTTCATAGGTATGTGGACTAATATCAGGGTCTTCAGTTCAATTCCATTTATCCATGTGTCTGTTTTGATGCCAATACCAAGCTATTCTTTATTACTATAGCTCTATAGTAGAGATTGAAGTCAGGAATGGTGATGCCTCCAAAAGTTCCTTTATTATATAGGATTGTTTTGGATATCCTAGGTTTTTCCATATGAAGCTCAGTATTGTTCTTTCGAGGTCTGTGAAGAGTTGTGTTTGGATTTTTAAAATGGGGATTGCATTGAATCTGAGATTGCTTCGTGATAAGATTGTCATTTTTACTATGTTGATCCTGTTTATCCAAGAGCATGGGAGATCTTTCTATTTTTTGGTATCTTCTTCAACATCTTTCTTCAAAGACTTAAAGTTTTTGTTGAACAGGTCTGTCACTTCTTTGGTTAGTGTTACTGCAAGATATTTTATATTGTTTGTGGCTATTGTAAAGGGTGATATTTGTCTGTTTTATTTCTTGGTCCATTTATCATTTATATATAGGAGAACTAGTGATTTTTTGAGATGATCTTGTATGCTGTCAAATTCCTGAAGGTTTTTTTTATCAGCTGTAGGAGTTCCCTGGTAGAGATTTTGGGGTCACTTATGTACACTATTATCATCTGCAAATATTGAAAGTTTGATTTCTTCCTCTTCAATTTTTGTTCCCTTCATCTCCTTTTGTTGTTTTATTACTCTAACTAGAACTTCAAGTTCTATATTGAATAGATATGGAAAGAGTGGACAGCTTTGTCTTGTTCCTGATTTTAGTGAATGGCTTTGTGTTTATTTTCACTTAGTTTAATGTTGGCTATTGGCTTGCTGTATATTGCCTTTATTATGTTTAGGTATGGTCTCTGTATCCATGCTCTCTCCAAGACCTTTATCACGAAGGGGTGTTAGATTTTATCAAAGGCCCTTTCAGCATCTAAGGAGAAGATCATGTGGCTTTTCTTTCTTTCAGTTTATTTATATGATGGTTTACATTGACCGATTTTCATATATTGAACCATCCCTGCATCTCGGCGATGAAGCCTACTTGATCATGATGGATTTTTTTTCTTTTTTGATGTGTTCTTGGATTTGGTTTGCCAGTATTTTAATGAGTATTTTATGTGTAAATGTACATGAGGGAGATTGGTCTGTAATTCTCTTTCTTAGTTGCGTCTTTGTATGGTTTGGGTATTAGGGTGACTGTTGCCTCATAAAAAAAGTGTTTGGCAATGTTCCTTCTGCTTCTATTGTGTGGAACAGTTGGAGGAGTGTGTGGAACAGTTGGAGGAGTGTGTGGAACAGTTGGAGGAGTGTGTGGAACAGTTGGAGGAGTGTGTGGAACAGTTGGAGGAGTGTGTGGAACAGTTGGAGGAGTGTGTGGAACAGTTGGAGGAGTGTGTGGAACAGTTGGAGGAGTGTGTGGAACAGTTGGAGGAGTGTGTGGAACAGTTGGAGGAGTCTCGGTGTTGGAACTTCTTTGAAACTCTGATAGAATTCTGCCTTGAAACCATCTGGCCCTGGGATTTTTTTTTTTCTTTTTGGTTGGGAGACTTTTGATGACTGCTTCTATTTCCTTAGTGGTTATAGGTCTTGTTTAATTGTATATCTGTTCTTGATTTAATTTTGGTATGTGATACTTATCCAGAAAATGGTCCTTTTCTTTTACATTTTCTAATTTTGTGGAGTACAGGGTTTTGAAGTATGACCTATTAATTCTCTGAATTTCCTCCGTGTCTGTAGTTATGTCCTTTTCATTTCTGATTTTATTAATTTGAATATTCTTTCTCTGCATTTTGGTTATTTTGAATAAGAGTTTGTCTACCTTGTTGATTTTCTCAAGGAACTAACTGTTTCATTGATTCTTTGTGTTGTTCTGTTTCTATTTTATTGATTTTCGCCCTCAATTAAATTATTTCCTGATGTCTACTCCTCCTGGGTGAGTTTGTGTCTTTTTATTCTAGAGCTTTCAGGTGTGCTGTGAAGTCGTTAGTGTGAGCCTTCTCCACTTTCCTTATGTGGGCACTTAATGCTATGAACTTTCCTCTTAGCACTGCTTTCATAGTGTCCCATAGGTTTGGGTATGTTGTGCTTTCATTTTCTTTGAATTCTAGGAAGTCTTTAATTTCTTTCTTTCTTTCTTACTTGACCCGGTGATGATACAGATGAACACTGTTCAATTTCCATGAGTTTTTCGGCTTTCTACAATTAGTGTTGTTGAATTCTCACTTTAAGTCGTGGTGATCTAATAAGATACAGAGGGTTAGTTCAATTTTTTTATTTGTTATTCTTTTCATTTTGTTAATGTAATCAGATATTAATTGTAGGAATGAAGAGCTTTATCTGATATTGAAAGTGATGAGACACTGAAAATTTCTTCTAAGTGTTTTGAGTGGGAATTTATTTCAAAGTTGCCAAGGCGGGTCTGGTGAGCATAGAATGGGGTTGGGGTTGGGGAGGAGGGCACTGTCAAGATTCACTTAAATAGAGGACTCAGAGGAGACTGAAGTTTGGTCAAAGGGAAAATCTTCAGCAGCTCTCAGATGAAAACTCAAGTCACTGGACTCAAGAGATATGAAAACATTCTATACACAGACAGTTAGTCTAAATAAAGTAAGGTAAATATTTCATTATACTTCATATTTAGACTTTATTAGGTGAAGAATATAAATTTTATTTACTGCTTAGAACAGGCCTTACTTTCTCTTGTACTCTTGTTTCCCCTCCCACCTCTAAGTTTATGTCCTCGCAAAGGCCTAGATGACCTATGGATGACTACAGTGTCTTCTATTTGTCCAAACTGCTATGTGAGCAATTCTGGTATATTCTAATCCTAAGAAAGGAATTCTCCTCCTACCTCATACTGCTTTAGCTGGTGTTAAAGACTTAAATACTCACATGGGGCCAATTGCTGTGGTAGAGTTTGAACTTGAAACCTCCATATACTAGGAGTTCACCTCATCAGCGAGCCAAGATAATTGAACTGATGTGCTGCCTTGAATAGTCTCCAATTCCCTCGGTCACCATTTCTCTCCGTAGTTGAGTAAATGAGACGTAACTCTAATGTTGATGGCAGAAGTCACCTGAAAGTCAGCGTCACGCCTCACAGCTCTGTCCTTTTGCGTCTTTGTTCTCTACATATGCAGATATTCATGAGAGTTGCGCTCAGGAAGATCGTTATCCAGAAAAAAAGTGCTTTTGGGCACCAGTTATGCATAGAAAAGTTACTCTGACTACTGAGTGTCCTTGTTTAGTTCCCCTCCTAAATAGTACCGGCTATCAAAGGGGTCAGTTTCCAGAGAAACTCTGCTGAGGACCTGTCTGAAATCGGGAAAATGAAATGATTTCGGTTTTAGAATAACCTTGTGTAGAAATCGCACCTGGTTTTCTGTAAAGTTGCATTGGTATCCCTCGAAATTTGCATCTACTTTTCCCAATTGGTGGAAATTAGTTAACCTCTTTGAACCCATTTTCAAATTTATAAATTCTGCACAAGTGTCTGTTGCTAGAGTGGTGTAGTGTCGCACTCACAGAGCCAAACTGGCATTCAGCAATCAGCAATCACTGCCGATGCATCTGGAGTCAGTGGTGGTCCCCTCTACAGATCTGCTGATTTTGGCTGTGCTTGCTCAAATATCTGGGGGTTGGCCCGTCCGGATTAGTTTTGGCAGAAGTGACTGGGACAGCTAGGCCCCGCTCCATGTGTCTTACTTCTATCATCTGGCTAGCCTGGAATTGCTCCCATGATGATGGCAGAAGTGCAAGTGACCAAACAGAAATATGTGGGGTCTCTTGAGGTTCAGGCTCAGAGCTGGCATAAAGGCTGTGATACTTAATCTTCATTGTCAACTTGACTAAATGTAAAATCACCATGGAAACATACCCCTGACAGTATTTATGAGGGTTTTTTTCAGACAGGTTTAGTCAAAGAGGAAAGACCCAACTTAAGTATGGGTAGCACCATTCCATGGCCTGGAATCCCCGACTGAATAAGAAGAAAGTGAACATTCGCTGTTCTTTGTTTGCTAACCTTGGATGCGATGTGACCAGCTTCCCCATATTCTTGCTGCTATTTCTTCCTCACCGGGACAGACTATACTTTCAAACTGTGAGAAAAAATAAACCCTCCCTCCTGGTATTTTATCACAGCAACCAGACAAGTAGCTAACACAAATGCTGTGTGTGCATTCTCTTGGCCAAAGACCACAAGGAAGGGCCAGATTACTGAGCTGCGCTTCTTAGTGAAAGAATCTAAATCCACATAACATGGGCTATAGGTAAAGGAGAGGGTGCTAGAATCAAGCCATGATTTCAGAATATCACAGAAAGAGATAAAGCAGTGCCTGTCTTTTTGGGTTGGGCTGAGGATTAAATGAGATAATCCTTATAGTTGGCTCAGCACAATCTGTGGTACACCACAAGTAGTCAGCAAGTGTTAGCCTAGCACGGCAGGAAAGATAGAGCTTGTCACATGAAGGCTTTGACACAGGCTGCGGCATCTTCTACAGGCAGATTTCCTCTTTTGGATCTATTTTGAAGTGAGGGAAGTATAGGGACTCGTCATTGCTAGGCTTCCATGGATGCCAGTGTAGGAGTTTTCAATTGGAATAAGGCTACGTTTCTTTCTTTCTTCTTCTTCTTCTTTTTTTTTTAAAAAATAAACGGCATTTGTGTGTTTGGTTGTGGGTTAGTACATGCATATGCATGTGGGTGCCTGTGGAGGTCAACCAGATCCCCTAAAGCTGGAGTTATAAGTATTTGTTAGCTGCCCCACATAGGTACTGAGAACCAAACTGTGATCCTCTGCAAGAGCAGCAAGCTTTCTTAAGTGCTGGGCCATCTCTCCATCCCTGAAATAAATACCTTTTTAAATGCTGTTGACTTGGCCACATTTCAGAAGTTGCCCTATCATTTAACATTAGTTTGGCTTGTAGGAGAATCTCAAGAAACTACTCAAGGAGGCAAATATAATTACTATAACAGATCCAGGTTTCACAGCTCTCGATGGGCTGAGTCTTGTTGCAGTAAATATCCTCAGACCCCAGTGCTGACAACTCACTTATGCAATCTTTGGTAAAATGACATCCAGCAAAAGAAGTAATTTAGATGTCTCATCGGGAATTCTTTTGAAATAAGTGTGGACACTGCTCTTGGCTTTGTCCTTGAGTGTGCTGCCATGGTTATGACATATTTGGCCCACTTTTCACATTTGTTGTCTATGTCTTGGACAATGTTGCTTTTGACACATTTTATTGGTCACCATCTGGGCAAGAAAATTGGATCAGACCTATGCAGTGCAAAAGCCTGGTACTGGAGATTCATTTACTGCAAGGAAGTATTTGTGCCCTGAATCAGATCTGAACGTTGGGAATGGCCAAACACAGTTACTTGCTGGGGGAAAGGGTATTGTTACCACAGCTAAGGCCAAAGGCTGAGCCATTATGATGACATTGTTAACTTGTAGATATTATTCTGGTTTATGATCCATTCCCTCTGAAAGTGGCAAGCAGGACATGATAAATTATAAAATAGGAAACAGCTTGTATATTCATATTTGGTCAAAATGATATCCTTCCTGTTCCTAGCCCAGCCTTACAGATATGTAGCTTTTGATGAAAGTACATGCTAAACTCTTGTGCCACCAGACTAACATGCTTTATAGCATTGCTTGGGCCCAAATAATTGGATATTCCTTTTTTCTTTTGCCAGCATGTTTATGGCTATGCAAGTTTGCTAATCCTGACAATCTGATATGATTTATTAGCTCACTTGGCTGCCAGAAGCCACAGCAGTTTCTGTCCTTAGACTTTTTCCTTTCTGACTTAACCATTTGTTCCGCCTCCATTGTAGGTTCATTCTTCACTTATCTCAATGCCATTATTATATTTTTATCAGAAGCTAATTTAAACTCATTTATATAAATATTCATAGCCTAATGAATCAGTGAATATGTAATATTTATGAATTCACTTAATGTCTATATTTCTGCTAAAATGACAGTTGCCCTTTCCTGAGAGTATAGCCCATTTTTTGTTAACTACAAATATTAATAATGATGTCCATTCTTCTCTTTCATTAATCAAGTGGTTTTAAGTAAAGGAATCTAACTCTATTCCACATCATTGGTATGGATATATATATATATATATATACATATATATATATTTGTATACACACATATGTATATAAAATACACACACGTGTATGAGCACAGACATATACATATACACCATTCTTTGCCAATTTTCAAATGTAATGTTGATACTACTAATTTAAGAGTAGACTAGGCTAACTCACCAAACTACCTGTTTTTCAGTGAAGTTTGCATTTGGTTGCAGGCTATAGCCATTCCAGAGACATTTGCTGTGAACCTTCCCAGTAATGTAAAGATGGATTTGTTATTCACTAATGGATTCAGTTTTGAATCATTCAATTTGAATAGGTCTGTTTTAAAGACTGACTTTATTTAAAAAGGGATGGCATGTACCTTTCCCTCTTTTAAAGGTCCATAATGTTAAACCTGTTCATTAGATTTGGGAAATCATACTATATGTGAGAGAGCTTTATATTTTCTCTTATATCAGATGACTATTATAGATTTGCATACATGAAAAACATTTGGTTCCTTTTCAGTTTCTTGTTGAGTATCTACTAGAAGTAGCTTTTTGCTTTTAACAAAATTGCTTACTATGATGATTTAGTGTGTGTATACAAGGCACATAAATCAAATCTAGCTTCTAGCTTCTCATGTCCTAGTTCCTCACATTCCAACCTTCAATAATTACTCTTCTACTTCCAAGTTGACTTACATTTTTAAAATGTCCACATGTAGCCTGCCATTTCATCACCAGCATTTTTTATTTAAAAATAATACCCATTGCAGCCAGCCGGATGGGATGATACTGTGGCTTTGATTTCCACTTCCCCAATGGCTAATAACCCTGCATTTTTCTTTCATATACTGTTTGACCACTTATATTTCTTCTTTCAAGACATATCTATTCAGATCATTTGCCCATTTTAAAATTGAATTCCTTATGGTTTGTCTTTCTATTCTTTTTTGGTATTCTGTATGGTTGGCATATTAATACTTCATCAGATGATTAGTTCACAGATATTTTCTTCTATTTACTAGGTTAGTTCTTCATTTTGTTCCTTTTGTGGTGCAGAGGCTTTCTAGTATGATGCATTCCAATCCTGTATTTTTGTTTTTGTTTCTTGTTCTTTTGGGATCATACTGAAAGCATTTCACAATCTACACCAATGCTTAGGACTGTTTTTTTTTCTGTTTCCTTCTATTTTCTCTGTTTCCCAGATCTATTTTGAGTTCATTTTAGTACCAAGTGAGAGACGGGGATCTAATTCAGTATTAAACATATGAATATCCAGTTTTCCCAGGATCATTTATTGATGAGGAAAATGTATGTTTTTGGCCTTTTGTGGAGAATCAGTTGGCTGTAGATGCATGGGTTTATTTCTGGCATCCCTGTTCTGTTCCCCTGGCTTGTGTGTCTCTTCTCATGCCAATACCATGCTGTTTTGCTTATGCCTTGTAGTATGTCTCAGAACTAGATATTGTGATGCCTTCAGCTTTGCTCTTTTTTTCCCCCAGGATTGGTTGGGCTCTTTGGGGTCTTCTGTGCTTCTGCAGCAATTTCAGGATGGCTTTTTCTAGTTCTGTAAAAAACTTTTATTCGTATCCCCCCCGGGAATTGCTTTGAATCCGTAACTCATTTTGAGTAACGTTGACATTTTAACAATACTAATTATTCCTCTCATGAAAATGAGAGGTAGTTCCAATTTTTGGTTCCCTTTCTTTCCTTCAACACAGCACTCCACTTTTCACTGCGGCTCTCTTTTGCCTCCTGTGCTAATCTAGTGCTACATATTTTAATTCTTAGCTATTGTGAATGGATTTGCTTTTACAAGTTCTTTCTCATCAATTTTATTGGGATATAATGTGTTAGTTGTTTGTGCGTTTATTTTATATCTTGTAACATTACTGAATTTATCATTTTATGAGTCATTTTATGAAGTTTTAGGTTTGTCTGCATGTAAGAAAATATAATCTATAAATAGATACTTTTATTTCTTCCTTTCCTGTTTGTATGCCTTCTATTTCTTGTTCTTACTTAGTTTCTCTAGTTAAAATTTCCAGTGGAGAGTTTGAAAAGCGTGAAGTGATGAATTTGTCTTTACTGAGCGTCTGTTCAATGTCAGTATTAGGTATGAAAATAAGATATAAAATCACCATGTAAAATCATATGTGATATATAAAATCATAAAAGTTATAGAAAACTTAATTTTCAGGATACCTTATCGGCTGTCTTACATATCTATGTCCCATTTGATCTATGTCATGGTTCTTATCCTCAGCATTCTTATATTTTGTTAGGAAATAAACATAAATGAAAAAACAATGAAAAAACAATTATGCATCATATATACTCATATTGTTCTTATTTATAAGCCTGAGAGGAACTCCAAGAGAGATTGAAACATTGGGATGGGATTCATGGATGTGAGTAAGGATTTGAACTGGTTTTGTAGGGTTTCTCTACATCTGGAAACAAAGACTGGAAGGGAACCATAACCATTCATGGGGTAAACTGAATCCCCTGATCCCAAAACACTGTCAGCATGCACCATGACTATCTGTTTATATGAAAGGAAAATTTCCCATGCTTATGTTTGGGAAGAAAAGGTGAGAAGAGAGAGAGACGAGGGAATAGGAAGGACATGATAGGAAAGCTCCATTTTTAAAAGCTCAGGATAGAAGAATAACATGGATATAGATACATGCGAAATTTTCTATTGACTGATATAGAATGTTATGTTTGGGGTGCAAAGAATGAGGAGAGCCAACTTTGAAACAGCCATGGTTGAGGAAGAGAACTAACCACTGCATAGACCAACCAAATAAACTGGACTTTCAGTGTTAATTCAGAAAATCTGAAACAGACAGATGCTTTTCAAAAGTTGATTTACCTGGAAGGCCCTTAACCTGAATGTGAAAGATTTTATTGCAGAAATATTTTAGTTAATTTTTGTATGTTTCATTTTGGTCTTTGACTCTAAATAAACAATTTGTGTGGATAACTTAACCTGCTGACTTCATCTTTAAGTGATTTCCATTAATGCTATATGGTGACTCTTGGGGCATAAGGTCAAGGTTTGGTGAACAAATATTATTTTTCTTTTCCCCTTTACTTAAAAATTATGTCAGGCTTTTACTGTCTCTGGGAGTGCAGTTTGACTGAAGGCAATGTTATTGTGTGAGTCTGTAGACTAGTCTAAAAATAAAAATCGAAGGTGTCCTATGATTTATCTACCTGGATCCAGCATGCTAAAATCATTATCTTATTTGCATTGACATGCCAAACAATGACATCAATAATTTGAAAATATTTCTCTTGTTCTGGAAGTCTGTTAGGGTAGTTCAGTACCACTTCACAGAAAACATTATAGAATAAATCTATAAAGGAGAGAGAGAGAGAGAGGAGAGAAGGAGAGAGAGACAGGGGTGGGGGTGGGAGAACGAGAACACCTGAAGTTGTTCTCAAGGGCAAAGAAAGAGCAAGGGTAGCAAGAAGTGAAGTGATTTCCTTACATTTTGATGTAGATGAAAGTCATGGAGTGAGTTATCAGAGTGTTGCTTTAGGGAGGACAGAGGAGGGAGGGGGAGAAGGAATTCTACATTAGAGTAAACTGTCATTCTTCATTCAGACAATAGGCTGAAATCGGTTTGCCTCAGTGTATTTCCACGTGGAATGCCAATCAGCACATTACAAACAAAGAGCTTGGAAAACCTGTGGGAAATTCTATTGTTAAGCCTTTGATACATTTGATAGCTGTCACAATGTTCAGAAGTCGCCAAGGCCATAGTTTCAGCCCTTAGAACACAGAGAGCTCCCACACAAGCAGCAGCAATGTCAACAAAACCATCAGCAGCAGATCTCACAGAGTCCCAAGCCTCAGACTGCCCCGTTATCCCAGTGTTCCCCTCTTTCCTTTCTTTCATAGCTCCTCTGCTGGGTTACACAGATTGGCTATTTCGATGTCCACACTCTCTCATCACACTGCCGTCCACCTCTCTTTTTCTCTCATATGTTCGTCTTAGAGAATGCCAGCAGTATCCGCTGCATTGCCCCTGCCTATAGCCCATCTCCCTGATTTTCTGCCCTCTCCACAGGCTATGAACCACCTGGTTCTGTTTCTCTGGTCACTAAATTGGTCAACTCTACTCACTTCTTTCCATCTCTGGTGCCCCCCTCTGATTTGAGATGTCAGCCTTGCTCTTTCTCCATGCAGGTGATATGCTAACTTGGTGAGCTCATCAAGTTTTAAGGGTGCTAAGTACTGCATAAGCAAAAGATGTAGTTGTCTCTGGGAGGCTTCATGACATTTCTGTACCCCTCTGTTAGGAATGGTTGCTTCTGCATCTCGATTAATTGCTACTTCCGTGGCATGTTCCTCTGATTCTTGGGGGAAACCTTTGAGGCTTCTAGAAGCTCTGCACTCATATTTGTCATTTAGGCTCGATGGTCAAAGCCTGGCTCTGACCTTCACTGGCTGTATGAATTTACGTAGCTCTTTGACTTCTAGCTTCCTTGTTTATAAAAATAAGTGACTTCCTGAACTGCTCATGGAGTAACCCTTTCTGTACACAGGACTCACCTGGAGAGCTTTCAAAGTGCCCACTGCCCAGGCTGAACCTTAGGACCAACAATGCCCGTGTCCTGATGCCTGGGCTCCAAAATTCATTCATTCTTTCAAATCACTTTTTTGTCAGGACTTTTAAAACTCCCCCAAGATCTCAGTCTGATCACAAAGTTGAGAACTATGACTTAATGATTTTGAAGAGACTTTTGTTCTCCTGTCATTTCATGTTCTTGTCATGCCTGGATCCCAACTTGAGCTTTCTCTTTCTTTTAGTGTTTTCACTAAGTTGGGAAGAAATAGCTGTGAGGCTCCCCCTTTCCCATCTGCTGTTTGTTCTTATTTACATAAGATGGAACCCAGCCCACTGATTTACAGCTCTGGTTCTCTTACAACTGTTATTGAACTGAAAACATAGCGGAAACTTAATAAACACACAGAGAGAAATTCTTTTAAGTGAGGTTTATGCTAACAATTTCTTATAAAACAAAGGGGATGTTTAGAAAAAATTAACAATTTATTTATAGGTCCATAATCTCAATAACAAATATAATCCTGAGATCAGACCCCAGGGTTTGTTCTTTACTGGCTATTTCATTAAGGAAGTGAAGGTACTTCCACAAGTGAATGGGATTATGAGGCATACATACATTCATGGTGGGGTCTCCTTGCAACCCTGCATCAGCGTCTCTCTTCCCCCAGTTTTCCCATCCCTGCTGAGGCTTTCAACAAAGCAAATGTGTCCTCAACCTGGATGTGATCTCATTCTTTAAAGGCTCTGGGGAAAGCACTTTAGAAAACTTCCTGTCACTGAATTTAGGAACATTTGGGGTCCTAACATAAATCTAATTCCTGCTGGTGTGATGTCCTTTAGGGTGCTCTATCTGCCTGCGTGATTCTCTTTTAACAATAGCTCTTTCAGTTCTTGTTCACTTTCTTGGTAATGCCTATCTAAGATACACAGCCTGTGCTTTTGCTTAGAACCCTTGGGTTCTGATAAACTGTGTGTGTGTGTGTGTGTGTGTGTGTGTGTGTGTGTGTGTGTGTGTGTGTGCATGCGCGCACATATGTGTATGTGGCATTGGGGTTAGAACCTAGGGCCTTGCACTTGTTAGTTACTCATTTTACCACTGAGCTACATTCCCCTACTCCTATGAAAGTTTTGAAATTGATTGTTACCTTGATAAGGACAGACCCATTTCTTAGCTCCATATAGGTACGTGAGTGCCTAGTGATAGCTTCTGATGGTTTTCCCCCACCTCCCTGCACAATCCATTCACAGATGCTCCCCCCCCAAAATGTGTGAAATTGAACTAAAAGCCCCCCCTCTACCTCCCGGTTTTGAATCTTGAAAGTTTTTTTTTCTTTTCTTTTCTTTCTTTCTTTTTTTTTTTTTTTGCAACTTGATTTAGGTTGAGGGAACCTTGTCTGAAGTTTCTGGCTTTGATGCTGCTTTTTTTGGGGGGGGGTATTTTCTTATAGATGGAAGAATTGATTGAGGGTGTTCGCTGGGCCTTTATTGACATGCTGGAGAAAGAAAATGAATGGATGGATGCGGGAACAAAAAGGAAAGCTCGAGAAAAGGTAAGGATGTCCTTTGATGGAAGAAAAGGCCCACTCTCTGTTTAATGGATTTTCATGCTTGCCATTGACTGTGCAGTTGATTTTTTTATTGACTGAGCTGTTGGCTCTGAATAACCCTAGAAGTAGGTGTGTTCTTTTGGATGAACACATAGATTTCATCACCAGGAGGTGACAGAAAATAAGAGCCGACTTGTTCTTTCTCTAACTGTATTTTCAAATGCAGTGTAATTCAGCCTTTCTTTCGCTCTTAATTGCTGTCTGTAAGAGCCACATGGCTTACTGCCTAGTGAATTTTGCTATAAACCATCTTTGGATGTGGCAGAATGTAGAGCAGTGGGGAGCCATGGGAGGCAGCTGGCAGAAGGGCCCTCAAGTTGCGCAGAAGAAAACCCCATATTGTCCATGTGTTTTCTCCATTTGTGCTTGATGTGTGCAAACGTCCTGAGGCAAGTCCTTTCCTGTAGTAAAACACATGTGCTTCCTAGCCCATCACGTAACCCAAATGGCCCAGAAAGGACGCACATCAGCTGTATAGGAGCGATCTTAGAGCACTGTGGAGTAATACAAACAACTCGTTCCCGTCACAAGTGGATACTTGTGAAGCCTGGTAAAATTCTCTGATGCTGTGTGACAAGATAAAGGAATAAACAGAGAAACCATTGAACAGCTGCGTTGTCTACCAATAATAAAGGGGTCGATCTTGAATTGGAGAAATTCTTCTGGAGCTGGAATTCAAACGGGTAGGGCCAGGGCATACACTTGCTGTACTCCCTACGGATGTCACTTTGTAGCTGAAAGGCTCTGAAATGGGGAACATTTCTTCCTTTTAGAGGGGGTTTTGAAACCTTCCCGATGAGAGCAGTTGCCAATGGGACATGGAAATGCAAGATTGTGCCGGGCACATCATTAGCAATGATTGCTTTAGTTTATCAAGTTGGAGGTCTGTGCATTTGTGATTTTTACCACCCCCTCTGACAATTAGCATTAGGTCCATTGCTTTGAGTCCTCATGAGCCCAGTATTTTTGCATTATGGTCAAGAAACAAGGAAATTCTCACTGTAGGGATGCTATAAATACCAAGCCCCCTTGTTGAAGTGAAAGAACAGAAGGGGTAATTTTGCTTCTTTTTTTCTTTCTCTCCAAGATCTGTCAAAGCTGTTTTATGTCATGGACGGCCCAGGCTGGAGGAGGCAGGAACACACGGGCTGTGGAGGCGGGGCGGGGGGGGGGACACACTCTCCATACGCAGACGAAACTTTTGGCACCAACCACATTGTTGTTTCTTGAAGGCTTGGTTTGCTGGCAAAGCTAGCTTGCCATGTGGGGGGCAGGATGTATCTTGTACTTGTACTTCTCAGTGTATTAGGTGCCCTTTGTTGTAGCCTGGAGTCCTAAAGTATCAATTTTCACAGGAGGACTGGTGTGAAGAGAGGGGGAGAGAGATGGAAGGAGGGAGGGAGATGGAGAGGGAGAGAGAGAAAGCATATATGAATGAGTGAGCTATGAATATTTGGGAGATTCTAGCCAACTTTTCAGAAATAGAAATTAAGATCACTTCGGAGTACTTGTTGGTGTTAAGTTAGGGAAAGACTGTCTTGTAGCTGGGTCCTCTAAGCAAGTGGTCCATGAGTCCTTGAAGTAAACCAACTATTCTCAGTCCTTCTAATATTAGACGTGTTCTATTGGCCCTCTGGGTTTCTCGCCAGTCTTTTATTTTATTTCAACCATAACTGTCACTTTTTCCCTTCTAAAGGTAGTCTTTGAACATTCTGCTTTCTTTGAGCTGAGTTCAACCTGCCAGGAACTCCAGTAGCAGCCTGACAGGCACAAACATCAAAGGCAACTGTCCTTCCGCAGCTCATTAGGTTCCCTGAGGAGATCTTGCATCTCAAGGTTCAGAGAAGTTCCAGTAAGGCGAAGCAAGAAACAGGGTGTTGTTCAAGGATATCCATCAGTTCTCCCAGTCAGTACCAGCCCTGGACCCCAGAAACCGTAGATTTTTTTTCTTTTCGTAACTTGAATTAACTTGCGATTCTAGAAATGACCTCTAGGTGGAGCTCACAGTACTGACAAAGAAGACAGAAGCTGCCTGCAGGCTTTTGTGCTGCTGCTTTTCACTCCGGGGCTGTTTTTGAAATAATGTATTTTTCTCACCACATCCCCTAGCCCCCCTTTTCCTTCTGTTTTCCTCAACTTGATTGCCTTTTTAATAGTCAACAAGAAAGAAGAGACTCTGCCTAATAATTCCTTGAGTCTTAGATGGAAATCTCTGCCCATCTCTAGGCTTTGTCTTTCTGATATGGTGTAGCCCCTGCATTAAGACAGGATTTGCCTTGCATTTGAAGTGGAGGGGAATAATTCGCCTTCCCTTCCTGGTATGACTTGGCACCGTTCTTTGGGCATGTGTCGTATGCAGTATATCACCCAGGCGGAAGATTTCTCATCAATAATAGTGCCCACACTGGGCTGATGCTGACTCACTTCGCTACCCATTGGGAAAGCTGGAAAAAAAATGTTCTGATTCGTGAGGGGTCCGAAGCTTTTCTTTCTCTCACCGTGAAGCTCAGGACGGAAGCTAATTAAAGCACCTCCTAAGGGCTGTTGACCTCAGCTTTGCTTCGTGACCAACCTCCCTAAATGAGGGGCAGGGAAGCTCAGATACTGTGGTGGTCTGAGGGCCTAACCGCTTAGCTTTTGTGGCAAGGACCCTATTTCAAAACGGAAGTGTGGGGGTGGGCTTCGTCCTTTCTGCCAGGGGTGATCACTGTAAAAGATAAATGAGGATGTGCCTCTGCTTCCTTGAAGGGTAAATTTGTTATCTGTCTCCCCGCCTTTTGCCGCTCCTCTATGGAGAGAGGTCATGGTTACTTTTGTCTTTTGAATCTCACTGTGTTGATTTCAAGTGGAAATTTAATATATTGGGAAATAAGCACCGATATTTGTTTCGGATGCTGTGTGCCCTGAAAGCACATGCTCTTTAATTTTTTCTTTTATTTTTTGAGATTACACTATAATTGCATCATTTCCCCTCTCCTTTTCTCCCTCCAAACTCTCCCAATATAGTCCTCCTCAATCTCTTTCAAATTCATAGTCTCTTTTTGTTTTTCAGCAGAGGACAAGGAGGCCTGCTGCGTTTCAGGTTAATATAGCCTTTGAGTGGGCATACTGTGATAATTGAACGATTTGGGTGTCTTCTGGAGGCTTCACCTTGTTCAGAGCGGAGGAGGAGTCCCTCAAGGTCACCGTGCAATGGTTCGGAGGCTGGGCTGGAAGGGACTCAGGCTGCCTTTGGCCTCCTCCCTGGCCAGTTCTGAGTCAGCTATGAGGAGCAGCTTCCCGAGAACGGCTCAGGCTTGTTCCCTAGCTGAATTAATTATGTAGCACAATGCTGCAGCACCTCTGAACTGTTTCCTTCTACTCTTTGCACCTGGGGTCTAAGCTTGTCAGACCGTACCCGAAGGAAAAAAAAAATACCAGCCCAGAACACATGGGGAAGCAGTGTCCTGAGGGTGGCGTGAGGGAATAGCCGTGGCCTTGGCCCCAGCAGGTGCAGAGAAGTTGGCTGCCTGTTCCCAACTCCTGAAGCATGCGACTCCCACGCACAGGCTTTGAGTGAGGTAGGAAGATTTCCATTGCGGAGAGCGAAGCAAAGTGTACCTCACCTCTCTGCCTTTGTCACTAGTAGACTCTGCCAGTATCATGCGTTGTGGTTTGCACAGCGTGCGATGTGTACTGACCCGTTAGGATCCTGGCTTCTCTCTTCTGAGGAGAGCTTCACCTCCCCCGGTTCTGGAGGTGTGCTTTCAGATCTCAGGCACCTCGGAGCTTTTTACATACCTGTCTTAAGAAGATTAGGGGTGGGGTGAGCTCAGGGGATTCTGGAGTCTTCTAAAGTTTGCGGGGGGGGGACACTCCCCTTGTCCTTGCTACTTCCCTGCATGCCTGTCTGGCTTCTACCTACAGGTCCCTGAATTCTGCCCAAGGGCTCTCTTGTCCCACCGGAGTGAGTGGCACAGCATTCCGGAGATTCACTAGCCCCTCCCTCCTCGCTGGCCCTGAGCCAGTAACAATTGATGAAAGGTGGCCAGGACCTGCCCCAGCTCTCTCCTGGCTCTTGAAGGTTCTACACAAGTTCCTGGGGGTTTTCCCAGTGGGCTTGAGCTTCCTCGCCAAAATGCCCTTCGCTGTCTGCCTTCCTTTCCTCTGTCACTTCTGAAGACCCCTCCTGGTGTTTCTTTGATCCCCTGCCCCCATCCAAACACAGCGTGCTTTAATCCCAGTCTCCGGCTCTACCCCGAAGGAGCCGGCTAATGAGGACACAGCCTCTGAGTTAAGCCCTCTTCTCTTGCCTCCTTGCCTTTAAGGTAACAGTGCGTTTCATTAACTCTGGATGCCCGAATTCTTTCAGCACCCTCGATCCCACAAACATTTGCAGCACACCCACCATGTGCCAAGGACTGGGCCGGAAGCTGCAGATTTATGAAGCGGGGATCAGCTGCAGCCCCTCTTTTGCCGATACCCTCACCTACCGAGGCTAAAGGAGGAGCGCTATGGGTCTGCTAGGAGGCGAAGGCTATTTAACATAGAGAGTTGTAAGGCTGCCGCGGTAGTCTAGGAGCAGAAGCTTTAAGAAGCTGAGACCCGCTGTCCCTCAGGGTGCTCACCCTGCCCTTTCCTCTCTTCCTCTGTCTTATTCCCAGACCCAATTATGGCGCATGACCTTGTTAGCCCTTGGGCGAGGCTTCTTCTGAGCGCCTCCTCACTTGTTACTTAGAACAGGTGCTCTCAGCAGCGCCTCTCCCTTGGTGACTCTTCTCCTGCCTCACCACATGGTTTCCTTTGGAATGGCTTTGGAGAGGAAAGGCTTTTGCCAGAGTGTCTCATGCCCCTCCCTATTAAAGCTTCCAGTGGACTAGCAGAATGCTCAAGAATACCGTCACCCCGCTTCCTGCATCTACTCCCAGGACTCATGGGGACAGCGAGCATGCAAACTATGTCCTTGTTCTGCCTTCCTGCTTTTCTCTGGCTTCCAGTATTGACCATGAAAAGTTTGCATCCACTGGCTCTCCACCCTCTCCATGTATCTTTCGGTCTCCGTCTCACAGACGTGCAGGCCAAGGCAGGGCTCGTCTTCATTAGCTCTCTTTGCCTCATGCTGTCAACAGGAAGGACCGTGTGGAGGCTAGCTGGATGGAACGCTGGCTGTATTCTAAGCCAGTTTTTACCCCTTAGGAATTACGTGACTTTTTGGAGATGGTTTAATCTTTCCTATTCCCGCCTCAGTTTTCACAGCTATAAACTGTGAGGTCAGATCCTACCTCAGAGCTAACCCTATTGAAGAACTTGTTATTCTAAAGGAGGTAGTTGCTTAACTCTGGGATTTAGATTTTATGATTTTAAACAAGTATATTATTTCTGTTTTTAATGGTTTGTTTATTTTTATTACAACTTTCATGCCATATGTTTTAATCATATTCTTTTCCTTCCTCCAACTCCTCCCAAATCCTCTTTACCTTCGTATCTACCCAACTTTATGTTTTCTCTCAACGAACAAAAATATGAAAGTCAAAAGCAAAACAGTTTTAAATTTGTGTATATGAATGTTTGCCTGCCTGAATGCAGGTGTACCATTTGTTTGTCTTGTGCCCTCCGAGGTCAGAAGAGGGCATCACATCCCCTGGAACTGATGTTATGATGCTTGAGCTGCCATGTGGGTGCTAGAAACTGGGCCCAGATCCTCTGCAAGAGCAACAAGTGCTCTTAATTGCTGAGTCATCATGTCTCCAGCTCCCCTCACTATTATCTTAGCATTATATGTGTGTATGTATGTGTATTTATGTATGTATATGTACTATAAGTAAGAGTTTGTTACATTCTATATGCTATCATATGGGAGTGATTATAATCCAGAGCCCCATGGAAGTGATGTTTGGGGATGCTTTCATGGCCAAGGGTAGCTATGAATGTAGGCCAACAAAAAATATCATAAATTCATTTTAAATATTATGAGAGAGAGGGGGGGGTATTTGTATGTTTCTCAATTGAAAACTATAGATAGTAATGTTGTATCAATGGTTGCACATACCTAGGTCATTTAACCTCTTGTACTTGAGTGTGCATTAGCACCAGCAGGAGTGCTCATTGAAACAAGATCCAGTCCTACCCCCCAGGGAATCTGGTTCAATGGCTGTAAAGCGGTGCTGGGAATCAGCGTTTTTGATGAAGCCTCAGATGATACCAATGCTGATGGGACTCTGGGCGATCACAAGAGGCAACTTCCTTCCACCATGGCTGAGTTAATAGAACTGAAGGAAGTTTGTGGAGTTCTTCCCACCCTGTCTGCCTGTCTTTCTATCACCTCTCACAATGAAGTGCCTCAGTAGGCTGGGACCCTCAAAACCCATCCAGGCCATCTAGTCCATAATACTCTCTCATCTGCTGAATGCTCTAGATGGAGATCTGAAGGTTCTTGGTTGGCCCCTCTGTCCCTTGATTCCACATCGGTGTTTAGGAGCTATGCAGATGGGGTTTTCTACATGGAACTCCTCCTAAAGACCCAGTAATGTTTTGCTATGTAGATGAAACAATTGTTGTGTTCCTCACATAAAAGTGACAGTGTTATTATATGCCAACCTGGAGGCTCAAAATGCTTTATAACTGCCACATGGATGTCATGCTACCACCACAAGGAAGCTTCAATTATTTCTTTATACAGATAAAGCATGCTTATCCATGGTCACTGAGCTGGTTGTTGGAAAAGTTGGGACTCCATTCCTGGATGGTTGGTCTCACAGTCCCCCTTTATCCTAGTAGAAGTGCACCTTAAGCATGGTCTTCAAACCAGCAGCATTGGTGTTCTCTAGACTCTATCCAGAAATGCAGATCCAAAGTCCTGCATCAGGTCTATGGAATGGAACTCTGAGAAGGAATGCAGAACTCTACCATGCAATCACCACCCCCAGGTGATTCTAATGTCTGCACACACAGAGTGTGCAGACCAGTGCGCTGTGTTATGTTTCTGATGCTGTGTGCTGCTGGCTCTGCTCCAGCCTTCAACACTCTTTTTTAAAGCTCAAGTTCGAGGCAGAGCACAATAATTCTATATAGAGTCCAACTCATCCAGCGCAATGGGGATATTATTGCCGCCTTTGTTTTGCATACAAATTATATTAAGGAAGCTGAAGTTGAAATTATGGCTATCTTTTTCTTTCAGCCATGCATGTCAATGTTGGCTTATAGCAAGTTTACAGTCAGTTAATTTCTTGGTCTTTAAAAAATAATCTCACAGGAACTGATGTTAAGCTCTGTCGCTTCTATACTTGGCATTAAAAAAAAAATCCCTTCTCACAGAATTTTACGTTTTATTCTTAATAAAATCTATTTAGTTGTTTTGTTCATAGCTCTATCTTTTAAAATAATTTCCATATCTTCATATTTATTATATTTTTATGAAAATGTATTCTTATTAAAGAAAATACTGAAAGCGAAGAACAAAACAATAAAGAAAAATCATTGCTTTGTCATTACCCAAACATAACAGCTGCTAGCTTCTTGATATATTGCTTTGATTTCTCCTTTATATGTAGACTTTAAAAGACACATTCTTGAACAAGGTTGTATATGTAAATTTGATTCATTTTTTCTTTTAACATTTATGTTGTATTTTTTCTATTATGATATATTCTTTACCAAAGAGTATCATATGTAAATATATATTCTGTTAGTATTTGTATATGTGAGTTAAAATGTCTCTGAAGTGGATTATAGTTGAGTATCTACTATCATGTGATCATAAGCATGTTTTGCACATTGCTTTAATTTTGGAATTAATTTTCTTTTTCTTGTTTGTAGAGAAGGCTAGACTTGAACTTGCTATATAGCCAAAGCTGCCCTTGAATTCTTGATCCTTTTTTCTCTGCCTCCACATTGCTGGGGTCACAGGCATGCAGAACCATTCCCAGGTCCCAAATTAGTTCTTTAGAATAGGGTCTTTAAAAATCTCAAGTTTACCACTCACTGTATCAAATACAAGTTCTATTTCTATATTTTTGAAAATTCGCTAAATATGTATTTTTGGTTATACTGGTTTTCTGGGTTTGGATGAATATAATCACAAAATGTAATCGAAGTAATCCCATTTGCTCATGCTTTAATACTCATCTACTGAACAAAAATATGCTCAAGACCAGGCCTGCTGGCTTATGCGTGTAATCATAACTGATTAGCAGTACGGCAAGTTCAAACCCACCCTGGGATATATAGTTAAGACTATGCCTCAAAGTAAACAAGGGCTAGTAATATGGCTTAGTGGTATAATGTTTGCCCAGCCTACATGAGACCTACATGGTTCTATCACCAGTACTGAAAAAAAATCTTGGAGAAATATTCTGTGGTAGGTTTAATGTTAGGAGCTATTCAGTACTTTAACAATAGATTTTCAGCTCAGCTGTCAGTGTTTCTGCCTAACCCCTAGAGCTACCGTTTGTATTTTCTACCGTTTCCTGTGAGGATTCGGGAGACATTGAGCAATGCTTTCGTGTTATCCAGTTACCCTCTATTTACTACCTTCCTTGCTTTCTAATCTATCATTCTGGTACCAAAATGGAAACTCAAGGAAAAGACAAATGCTTATATGTTTTTCATTCTTTATAAACATTATTTTAATGTGTATTTAAATATACTACACAACAGTCTTCATCGAAAACTCTTATGTCCTTTTCACTGAGGCTCAGCAGTTAGTAATATTTTGCCACTCTAACTTCAATAGACCCTACCCTCATCTTTGTTTATGGTTGTAAACTTTAAAGATAAGTCTATCCATGACACAGACATCAGTTTTTACTATATTTCAATGTTTACTGTACTTTAATAAAATATTTCAAAATATTTTTCCTGTAGTTCTAATAGATGCAAAAGTTTTGAAAATTAACTACAATTCCACTTTTATATGCAATAGTATTAGCAATAATTCCTCATTAATTAGTGTCTTGTCTGCTAGCATTTTTTCTGTAATTATCATAAAAATGTTTGACTAGTTTTTAAACAATTGGTACAGATCAGTGTCCATGATCCACATAATGTAACTAATAGGCACATCTTTTAAAATATTAAGAGCACTGTCTATCCTCACCCTTACAAATGAAATTCATTTACTTACTAAAGAAATTAGCTCACTTCGCAGAATTTTTAACGGTCTTGATTTCTTCTAGGATGTTCTTCTGTGCTTTGGATTTTCTATAAACTGGAGGTAAATGATGAGTTTTGGTTAGATTGAAGTTCATTTTTTTTGAAAGGCAGACTTTATGGATAGCACTGGATGCTTCCTTCAAGAAACACATGATGCTATGTTGTCTTAACTTCTATCTCGAGGCAATCCATGGGTTTGGAAATTGCCAGCCTAATCCTTTCATTTTAATTTTCTAATCAACCCTGCTCCTCTTATGGCAATTCTGTTTCTTGACTATACCATTAGAATCACCTGGCAGGATCAGTTTTATACATTTTAATTGAAATATAATTCTGTCACTTTCCTCCTCATTCTTCCCTCTAACCCCTTTCATATCCCCCCCCACTTTTAAATCGATTGGATCTTTTTTTTTGATTGTTACTATTTTAAACAAAATCTCTAGGATAGAGATAAATACATGACATTGATTGATTGATTGATTGATTGATTGTATTTCTGCATAAGGAGGCCAGAGGTCAATGTTGGGTTCTTTGCTCAATAGTTTGCCATATTAATTTTTTTTAAAAAACTGTGTTTCATTGAACCTGAAACTTACTAATTTGCCTAGATTGGCTGGACAGTGAAGCCTTTGTACCTTTCTGTCTTTACCCACCATAGTGCTGGGATTATAGGCATGTTCTCCCATGCTTGGCTTTTACGTGGGTTCTGGGGATTTTAAAGTCAGGTCCTCGTGCTTGCTCAGCAAGCACATAACCAACTGAGCCCTGTTTCAGCTCAAGGTGTCACCAGTTTTCAAACTTATGTAGAGCAGCAAATGAATAACTGCTATTGAAAATCAGTAAAACAGTTGTTGTGAGCATTGATAACATTGCTAGATATGAGATTCTAGATTCTGCTAAGTTTTTCAATGAGTGGTTTTCAAATTCTATCATTCTGCATTTATTAGCTAAGGTAGTCCTCTAAGGTTTTTTTTCTTTGTTAATCACTTGATTAGCCTGACATACAGTTTATACAGGAAAAGCTGCATGAAGGCCTGTCTTTCCTGTTTTTGATTTTTACAAGTTGTGCCCTGGAAACCTTCAGAGGTATCAAAGCACTCCCCCCCGCCGCCCAGCATCATTATAAACAGAAGGATTTAAAAAATGCATTTGATATATTTAAATTTATTACTATTCTTTTTGAAGTTCACGTTGTTTCATCTTAGTCAACTTATGATTCTTCCTTTAGGGAATTTTGATGTGACTCCAAATGTTTTAAGCTATGTTTTTTGTTTCCTGGCATGACAAGATATCCTCCTTAATATTTAACTTCTATTAAATCAATTAAATCAGTGTCTTAATAAATTCTTTGGTAATGAGCAATATGTTTTTTTTCAGGGGTGATGGTGAAACTTCTGTTCTAACTGGAGTTATTAAAACTCCAGTAATAAGGAAAGTTGCAAAACAATTCAATAGAAGATGACTTAAATTGCCTTTTTGTAAAGAGTCACTTTCATGTCAATGGGCATACATAGTCGATGGATTTTGAAAACTCACATATTGTTACATTTTCTTTCTTTCTTTTTGCAGTATTACATTGTTAATATTGACTGTTAGGAATATGAATAAGGACACTGGAGAGATGGTTCAGAGCTTAAGAGCATATGTTGCCTTTGTGGAAGAGGCAGGGTCCATTCTCAGCACCCTCATGGCAGCTTACAACTGCCTGTAATTCTTGTTCCAGGGGTTCTGACACCTGCTTCTCACATTCTTAGGCACCAGGCATGCAAATACTCATACTCATAGAATTATAAAACTACATCTTTTAAGAAAGAATATAAATAAGGGTCTGAGGAAGTAGCTCACTGGGTAACAGAACTTGTGCATACATGAGAACTTGAGTTCAGATCTCAAGCACCAATGTAAGAGCTGTATGACTATAGACATGGCTGTATATGTCTGTAACCCCAGCATTATGGGGTAGAGAGAGTCAGAGCCAGGTAACTCATTGACTAGTTAGCCTAGCTGCAACAGTGAGATTCTGGTTTATTGAAAGACCCGGTCAAGGAAATAGAGCAGAAAGCAATAGAGGAAGATCCCCAACATATTCCTCTGGTTTCCACAGGTGTATAACAAGGGCATATACACTCGCACATGCATGTGCATGAACTCTCTCCCACATACATGTATGCTCTCCCCACAAAAACACATGCACACAAGAATTTAAATAACTATTGACCAGTATGTGATTGTGTTATGTATTTTAAAGAAAGAATGGTGGTGTCTGCCTTGCAGTATGTCTCTGTAGTAGAGTACCTGCCCGGCTTGCACAAGACTCTGGGTTTCACCACCAGCACAGGAAAAGCAACAATGACAAAGTGGAAGTGAGCTGATCTGAAGTGTTGAGATATGTAGAGCAATGGTACATTAAAAGATGAAACATGAAATAATAAATACTTAAAAATTTTTTAAACTTTTAACAATGTCAGACAAGCATGCCTCAACAGTTTACTAGGTACCATGAAAGTGTTTGGTGTTCAGTGTGTTGGTGATTATTTTGGATTGGGGAACTAGTTGACTGTAGAACTAGGAAAGGGTTGAGAAATGCTGTTATTGGTTTAGGTAAATTTTAAAGGTTCAAAGCAGAGGGCTCCTTTTTGAGAATTACGTAGGATTTTATTGATTTTATCCCTCACATGGGTAGGGGAGATTTGATGTTTTAAAACCTTTTTTGTCAGCCCGTATTCAAATTGAAGATGTGAGGATTTAAAAATACATGTTGAGTCTGGTTGGGTTTACTAAAAAGAATCAGTTTTGGTGTGTGGGTTTTAATTTCATGGGGAAAGACTCATTAGAAACATTTTGAGTTTTCCGTGTAGATTTTGTGGTCGTTCCTTCCTTTTAGCCCAGGCTGAAGCTAATAGCCACACCGTCTGCTTATCTGCTATCTCTAGGGCTGTGCCTACCGCTGTCAACTGCTCCCTTGTTATCTGGCTGCTGGTCCTGCTCAGTCAGTTGTACGGGAATGTCAGTTCCATTAATAACCCAAGGGCCAGGCAGGCAGATAGTGGAAAATGGGTGAAGAGAGAGAAATTGTATTTAACCTGTCTTCTGAGTTGTCATTTTCTTGACTCCAGCATTGCTGGGTAAAGGCAGACTGAGAGTGTGACAGCAAATCCATTTCTGACAGAAACTCACATATGAAAGGGAGAAAAAGCCTGATAGCAAAAGAAGAATGAGTGAAGGGACGTAGGCCAGAAGTTAAGATTTAGAATCGGGAAGGTCACAGAAAAGCCTTGCTAGGAAGAAATGATGTAATCAAGCGTCAGACAGGGGCACTGAAAACTTTGCCAAAATAGATGTCATATTGACTTTAATTATTATAATTTTTAATGGTTCAAATGGATGATATTCCTCTTCTTGTAAGAAAAGTATTTGTGGATGGATTAATTCTTTATTTAAAAAAGTTGGCATTTTAGTTATGGGTTAGTAAATGAGGAAAGGAAACAGAGCATCCCTTAATATGGAACAATTCAACTCCTGCAGTTGTCTATGTCTTGACTACTGTTTGCTGCATAACAAACCACGTCAGAACTTAATGACTTAGAATGGGCATTGTATTAGCTCTTTCAAGTCTGTTTGCTGGCTGGTGATGGCTTAGAACAGGTGTGTTAGCTCTTTCAAGTCTGTTGTTGACTTGACTGTGCTGGGTGGCTCTTCTATTGGTCTTACCTGGAGTCTCTTGAGTATTTGAAAGCAGATGCCAGTTGCAGATGGAAGTTCATTGGAGCGACTTGACACACGTCTCTTGTCCCTTATGGCTTTCCCCATGCCATGCTAAGGAGCAGGAAGGAGGACAAATATGCTGCGAGTCCTCTTAAGCCTCAGACTCTTTCTTGTGATACGTCTTCTTGGGCAAAAGCAGTTGAAAAAGACTCCATCTCTTGGTGTGTGGAGGAGCAGGACCACACAGGAAGGATAGGAGTTGTTAGAGTTGTCATTAGGAAGATTGATTTACATGCTGCATTCTTTTCATCTCTTTATATTCAGTTTTTCTTAATTATATTAGAGAATTATGAACTAAGTTTACCATCTCCCTTTGGCAGCTGCTAAATGAATGTCACTAAAGTTATTTAAATGTTTTATTTATTTGTAATTGAAAAATAATTATATGTATATATTTATGGGATATAATGTGATTTTGATTTGTGTATACATTATATAAAGAATCAGTCAAGTTAATTACCATATACAGCAACCCACCACTTTGTATTTTCTAGTGAGAACACTAAATACCTATTCTTTGTATAAGCATATTTTCTTTAATTTTTGAGATTATCATTTAGTTATACTCGTTCCCTTCTCTCTCCTCCCTCAAAATATATATTCTCCTCCCATATACCTTCCTAGCCTTTTTTTTCAAATTCATGAACTGTATTTTCATTCATTGCTGTTAAATGCATATATATGTCCAACTCAGTCTGTATAATGATATTTGTATGTGTATTTTCAGGGCCATTCATTTGGTATTGGATAACCAATTAGCATGCATTTCCCAGGCAAAGACTGTTTCTCCTGCGCTCAGAATTCCATGGTTGCATGTAGTTTTTTTGTATAAGGCTGAAGTCTCATAGGCTTTCTTTCCCTTCTCACTTTGGCATGTGTGTATATTGGTGTTGTCCTTGTTCAGCCTAGGTTTATACCGTCATGTTGGTGAGACTTTATGGGTGTAGCTTCTGACATTACTAGGTGACCCAGTCTCACAACAAATTCCCTGAGCCTCTGGTTATTACAGTCTTTTCATCCTCTCTCCCACAATTTTCCCTAAGCTTTAAGTGCAGGAAATGTTTTGTAGATTGGGACTGTGATCCACAGCTCTGCATTTTAACTGGCTATGGTTTTCTGAAATGGTTTCCATTTGTCGCAAAGAGAAGTTTCTTGATGAGGTTGGGAACTACACTTACCTATTGGTGTAAGGACAAATGTTTAGATAGTTAGGTATTATGCTGTTTTAGTAATATGGCAGCTATGGTTTCTCCTATAATAACCATGACTGAATAGTCCTGGGTAGTTGGCTAGGTTTCCAGTACCAGGCATATTTTTTTGTCTTGTTGAGCAGGTCTTACGACCAATTACAGAGCTGTTGGTTACTTCCAAGGTCTGCATGGCACTCCCTGTAACCTTGAGTTTATCTTGCCATAACAGTCCTTGGTGCTGCTCATGAGTGTCACAGATGGGTAGGACTTCTGATTGCCTCTATCCTTTGGAAGCTTGCCTGTCGCCTTCTGCAACAATAAAAGTTAGCTCTCTGGGAGGAGGCATTCAGGTCAGTTCCATCCCAGGGGCCTCTGGACCCTGATTCTGAAGTGCATGGTGTCTTCAGCAATAGATACTTACCTTCTGCCTTCTCGAGGCAACCAAAGGCAATGACAATAGGATGTATGTTTGGGGATTCTCTTGGACAGCCCTGACCAACAAATCAAAAGAAGGATTATTATGTCTGGTATTGGGGTTTCGTTAAGGGGTCTTTGGCTCTTAGAGGGAGCATTGTCAGCCCAAATGAGAAAAGTTCATTTAAACTATATATGCATATCTATACACAGATGTATTATAGGTCTTTTAAACATGATAGTTAATAGTGTGACTCCTTATGACTTTTAAAGATATTCACTATTTTTACCCTCCTCTTTCTGTATTTACCTCTCTCGCCCCTCCTTAAAGAGGCCCCCCTTTTCCTATTTCCCTGATCAGATTACTTATACTTTCCTAGTCCTCTTTATCATCTCTCTCCTTCTTCTGTACTATTCCCAAAGCTATTATTTTAGCAATTTTGAAATATCTGTTAATTGCCATCACCATACAATGCACCAGCTACCCCTCTAGCACAATGGAGCCTTTGGACCCTCTGATCAAAGTCTGTTTTTCCATCTCCTCCCCAACTTTAAGCAACAATCTTTCTAGTCTCTACTTCTAGGAGATCAACTTTGTTAGAGTGTGTATACAAGGAAAATTATAGAATTCTTGTCTTTCTGGGTTGGCTTATTTCACCTGGGATTTCTTTCTTCCTTTCTTGTTTGTTTGGGTTATTTTCATCAGTGAATGAATTTATTATTTATTATTAGTAGTAGTATTATTTATTCTTTTGCTCAAGGTCAATATGTCCATCTACTGTTAAGGAAAGAAGGCATTCTCTGGCCCCACGACCATCATAAAATAAGAAAGTCCTGCTGGTTTTATGATCCAGGAGTAGAAAAGTTTTCCACATTAGGGTTCTAGCAAGTAAAGCTAATTTTAAGTACACATGCCCCGTCACTAACTGGGTGCACTATATTTTATACACAAAACCTGTCCGCATAGAGAAAAGGTCATGCCACACTGTGTTCTTGCTTAACTAGAGAGAAGAGGAATGTGCCTGCTGCCTTGGGTGTAGTCCTGTGTTCCTGGCACTGGCAGTTGTAGGGCAAGTGAATGAGAACCTCCTGACTGTGATTTGTCAGGATTAGAGCTAATGAGCACAATAAACCTGTCCCGAGCAGAGGAGGGCCAAGGACAGGGTGAGGTTGTGTCCTTTAGGGCCATTGGTTAGATCCTTTATTCAGTTCCAATGTTAGGTTATAAGGCTAATTTCCTAGTTTGTGGAACAATTTGATTTGTTCTTCCAGGCTTTTAAAAATGAAAGTTAAGGTTTAGCAAAGTGATTGGTCTAGATCCTGTGAGCATGTTCTAATGAGGTACTGTGAATTGTCCTAAGTCATTTCTGAATTCCAGTAAAAATTATTCCCAAAATAAGACAAAATAAGCTCAGCAGAGACAGTTCATTTGAAATGAGAAAATCTGGCAGGGTGAAAGGAAATCTGAGCAAGGAGAAATCTCTTATTTCGTCTCTTTCCTGGCTCTCCCTGGCCATTGGTTGCTGATCTGAGTTTCTGCTCTTGGATCTAAAGCAAACAAGAACAATGTGGGTTGTCCATAGCCTAAGGATGAGGAGGAGCAAAACTTCTACAAGCCAGACTTAACCCTGCTCAGACTTAACCCAACAGTACTGGAAAAAAAACCCTAAAGCAATAAATAAATATTTTTGAGCTTTTGGACAGCATTGAAGTAGCTGTAGGTACTGTGTGGACAAATGGATACATATCAGTAAAAGTTGATTTACAGAACCAGGCAGCAGCCCAAATTTGACCTGTAGGCCATGGCTTGCCAGTTAGGTCTTGAGCCTTCTTTTCTCAAGTTTTTAAGCCAAAGCTTGCTCTTTCTTTCCTTGTTGGCCGAATCTCACGTAAGCATTAAGTGAGTTTGCAAGAGGTTAATCAGTAGTTGTGTCGAATGATGAATAACTGATGATGGATGCCTTTAATGATGCTGTTTACAAACAGCCCCTGTGTCCCTTGACTACAGCTTGCTATTTTGCCTTTAGTATGAGTGACCGTTTTGATTTCTCCATCTCAACCGCCTTTGCAGGGATGAATCAAAGCAGAACTGGAAACTTGTTTTAAAATGTGGCATACAGATGTCTCAGGATAAATCACTAGGTCTGAAGGATAGAGGCAGGGCTGGTCTCCAGATGTAGTTCCTAGGTCTGGAGGGGAGTCTGAGACTAGTGGCCTGCCTATTGGACAGGAGGAGAGTGGCCAGATACCTAGTTCCATGTATTCGTATTCAACCCTGTCATATCCTAGTTATTGTTATGATGGTAGCATAGAAAGAAATGTGGCTGGTAATATATATTTTCTCTCCTCATCTTTCTGTCTTGAAATGGAGTCTCACTGTATATCCCTTGCTGTTCTGAAACTCACTATATAGACCAGACTGGCCTTGAATTCACAGAGATAGGTTACAGAATATTACTTTAACTATGTAAAGATGTGTTACATTTGTTTATGCTGTATTTAATTAATTATGTAAAGATACATTGCTGCTTTACCTTGCCTGCCTAAGGCACCTGATTGGTCTAATAAAAAACTGAGCAATCAATAGCTAGGCAATAGAGGGATAGGCGGGGCTGGTGGGTAGACAGAATAAGAAGGAGAAGAAATCCAGGCCTGAGAGAAGAGAGAGAGGTGAGAACAAGGGAGAAAGAAAGAGATGCCCGGGGACAGCCAGCCAGGCAGCTGCCAGCCAGTCAGAGACAGGAAAAAGCAGGCAAAGTAGAGCACACAGAATGAAAGAAAGATGGAAGCCCAGAGGCAAAACATAGATGAAGAGAAACAGGTTAAATTAAGTTATAAGAGCTAGTGGGGCAAACATAAGATAAGGCTGAACATTC